>NC_141787.1:12834366-14034366 GCF_054643075.1 Acanthaster planci | reverse complement strand
AGATGCCTGCACATCAAAGAATGCTGCATCACAATTTCTTCGATCACATGGGAACCATGCAAAACTTAATTAACCAAACTTGTCAGATTATCGCTTATTTGGTACCAAAAGTAAAACCAAGCATTTCAATGGAACAGTTTCCACGTTAGATCCAGCATTAGCTGAAAGAGGATAAATCCAGTCAGAATTTGTGGGGTTTTCTCCAGCTATAGGATTCTGCTTGATTCAGCAGGGTGCCTGGCAAAGACCATGACGGCCGAAAGGGTGAAAAGGCCTGGCATTTGACACTGAAGAGTAACAACAGTGATAGTTATTAAGCATCTGGAAATTTGACTTTTGCCACTTTATTGCCATGTCGCAGTCCAGTCCTTCACAAGTCTACTAAACAGTCCATTCAGAAGACAACTCTGGATAGCTGGTGATGGACTTGCATGGACTTACGATAAAGGGCAGATCCAAAACCATATTGCGGGGGGGGGAGGAAAATTTGTTTTTAGTAGGCGGGGGCAAAATTTGGAACCTTTTAACACGTGTAAGGCCATCCTGAGGAATCAGGCTACATTTTGGGGTTTTTACATGCTTTGGGAATCAAACAGACCAAAAAAAATCACCTCTCTCTAATTGATTCTTTCAAAATACTTTCGGTTCTTTTTTCAGGGGAGGGGGTGGCCTTCATTCCCCTCCCCCCTCCTGTGATAAACCTGACTACAACACTGTTTTGCTAAAATTTCAAGCAGAACGTGTAATTGAGCAGCCACAAGGTGTTGGGAAACTAGATAAGTCGTTGTTAGCAGTACGGTTGATGACACACTCCTCAGTTACATGTACATACCCACTGGCCGAGGCATCTTTCATGACGTACAAATGGTGGCTGGAGAAGCGAAGTCTGTGTGCTGAAGTAATGGGCGCGTGCAGCCCTTGAGCCTGAACAGAATTAGAGAAAGCTCCTTGTAATTTATTGGTCCATGCATATTTTAGGCTTAAATAAACAGGTTGAGCATTTTTCACAGATTACACGAGGCTACAGTAATTAGGCAGTTGGTTATTAAACAACAAAATGAACACTTAAATACCCGGTATATGAAATGTCTTGGCAGACACTGGATGCCTTTGAAGCAGTGACCTAGTCTTAAATTAAAATCTATCCTTATCAAGGCAAGTTACATGTAAAATTATTTATTACATGTACCTAAAAAATTCAAATTCATATTGAATCGGAGAAATGTGTACAACTCACTTTGGCAGAGGCTTGTCCCATTTCATCTATGACCTCCTCCATGTTCAATCCAAGATTCTCTCTACAAGAGAGATACATATAAAAAAACAGTCTTTAATTAAATGCTACGTTTCTTTTCCATATTAATCTCTCGTTCAACCAGAATGGCATATTGGAAAATCAGCCGGCCCGATCCCCTGGGTACTCAATCCCTTTCCTTGTTAAAATCACCCTAAAAAATTGGCAGGCCTCTCTCTCTGTGGCTGTGTTTGTGACGCTTCAAAAGTGTGATCTCCCCACTCCCCACCAACCAGCTCTTTTCATCCGATAAAAGCTGACGAGGGATGCTCCTGCTCAAGTAGCTAGATTCATGGAAATTTCACAATGGTCCAATTATTTTTATTATAATGTCTTCTTAGAAGGATTTAAATTTGCATTCGAATGATAGGTCTCCCACCTCCGTAAGGCAACTAGAGTGGAAGTTATGATAAAATATATATCATAACTTGAATACCAAAGTATATAATACGCATAATTAATGGTTAAATACTTGTGACCTTTTAGGCGCCTTCAGGCAGTTTATACTGAGAAATAAACCTACAATTTCAAATACTTGTATCTCGTATACAATGTGGAACTGGACTTTGTGGGAAGGGGAGAGCACCACAATTTCTCCCAACAATGCGGGGAGGGGGCCTCCCATTGTTACAGTGGATTTGAACTGATAACGATACTGTGCAATGTAATTAGTAATAAAAAGCACCACGTTTCAGTTTTCTTCTCCAACCCTCCTTTGGTTTTACAGCACAAAATATGTACAAGTGCCCGACAGTCACTCTTGTGCATGTATTTTCTACACGGAACACAAACATGCACAGGTTCAGTGTGTACACAGTTGGTTGCCAGCACAAAATGACCCAGGGTCTTTTGTGCAGTCCTCTTCACTGCATTTGGTTTACTGCACAATGATGCACATGAAACAGTGAAGCACAGTTGTTGGGCAGCACAAAAGTGCAATCTGATATTCCTGTGAGGGACAGTTGGTGCAGTGCACAACATGACACAGCTGTGCTTCTTTGAGGTGTTCACCAAGTGACCCAAAGAGTGACTTCAGCATAGAAATCTAATCAAACATGCACCACAGGTAGGATAAAATTTGAAATCAAGGTACATGTGAGGATATTCAGTCATACTTGTCTGAAATTGGGATTTCTGTGAACATCGCCATGTCATTTTGTGGGTTGAATAAATATTTTTGGCATAAAGTTTTACTGCGGATTCAAAGTTTTCAAAGTCAATTAAGGTCCATAGATTCCGCAAATCACATTTTCATTCTTCATGCAAGCACCCCTTTGGTATTAATTGAGGACAAAAATGACAGTCACACAAAAATTGAAAAAATAACATATCAGGAATAGTGCCACCAATCGTGACTGCCACCAGAAGTGTCGCTAATGTGGTTTTGAGGAAAAACAGATTGTTGAGATAATTACCAGAGAAGATTTCCTTTATAAATGCCACCAAAATAAGTTTTTTATGACAACTAGACCTAAGTTGTCATAAACTTCACGTAACATAAATCCCTTAAACACTTAACCCAAGTAATTCGTATGAAAACAGCAGTTAATTAGCCAAAATTAATTAACAAAGGTTAACGTCACTTCGTGAAAACCAAAATCCTGGTTGACCTACTATTCAGGCATTTCCTTGCAATACGTTTTGTACATGTTCAAAGGACGTTAGGCATTGCGTCTCTTCATGAAAATGGAAAATGCTGTTTTCAAGATGTTTGCCATCGCCTCGGCAACATTAATGTATCTAAGACATTAATGATGGTTTGAGGGAGCATGTCAAAATGGTCAAGCACGATACTGTAAAAGAGAATATTGAAAACAATGGAAGTCAACAAAAATTCATTTATTTGGACATTAGTGTCTCTTCGTGAGAACGGTGATGCAATGTCTGGGTCAATGCGAGCCATGCGAGCTCAAGTCAGAGAACGATGGGCATGATGGGATCAAAAGAACACATAATCACGCTAAACCATGGCCCAACACATGGCACTTTACTTCTGCCGCAACCATGGCACCTAGTCTGCTGGTCAGAACATAAGGAGCTGTTCATAGGCCTACCAGCTGTCGGCCCTAAATGTACAACAAACAGCATGATCGTAATGATCATGATGGGCATGATGGAAAAGCCAGCCTCTGCGTGTACTACACGGTGAGCCTAATGAGAACTAGGCCAATTTATGAATTACCCTGTTGATCTGCATGGTTGAAGACGATTGTCTACCACTGTCACCGTCTCTCCAAACAAGTGGTTGATGTTGAATTTAAACTCCATCTCTTTGTCGACTACGAAATTTGCTTGATATCATCATCTGACTAAATTATCCATTTTCGTGAGTGGTGGCTCTTTACCGCTCGAGTTTCGACATGCATTTTAGTCCTCCATGCTAGGCCTTGCTCAAACTGCTGCTAGGGTTTATTTGGAATTGTCCATCAATTTAGGGATACGCGATCAAGCACAAGTTTTCTTACCTCTGTGGTTTGTGAGACCCTTACGTTTACTCAAATAACTTATTCCTGAAATGAATAAATCTATCTATAAAAGGAAACACTTCAATCAATTTAAACCCGTCAACTTGCGTAACAAGTGTATAAATATACATGTATTTTAAAGTACATTCTTTGGAAATACCCCTTTTATAAATCAACTATGCCACTGCAGGGGTTAACTGGTAATCAGATAATGTCTTGTCGAGCTAGCTAGCACGCGGGTACCAGTACCGTGTACTCGAGTTCATTCAGTTTCGATTTTCTCGTGCGAGGACGTCTGCTGTTAGGAAACTGACTGACAGTTAAGAATTTTTTACCATTGACAGGTCAGGTTTGCACTTCTTTACTGCATATTTAGGCGATCTAACGAGAGATGCCGAGGAAGAAGCCATTCAGCGGAAAACAGAAGAAGAAGCAACTACAGGAGAAGCGGGACAGGAAAAAAGGGGACGGTTCTTCTGGACAACGAACTAATGCAGGTAAAACTGGGATTTTCAAAAGAGGGCGCTGTTTTTTGTTATCATTTTTTTCAGCATGTTCTGTGTGATTGATATTAAAAATAAAATGTTTACCGTTTGCATGAAATGCATGATAGCTCATCATGCTTGCTTTAAAGTAGCCGTAGGGCCCAGAGCACATGTATGTAGTTAAGATTGTGTGAAAGTTTCTCATTGTCAAAAGTGTAACATTGTGTTCAGTAAAGTAGGCTCGACTTTGCGGGATTGTCATGATTGTAAATATGGCCACCCTCTTCCTATAATAGTACTTAATAAAAAAGGGAGAGCTACATTTTAACTTTTGAATTCACCTTGGTAGAAGACTCTTTCATCATGCTCAATAACTGAAGGGTTGATGTCAAAAAAGGGCAGGGTTTTGAGGGAAATTATGAGGGGACACTGAGTGTTTTACGGTGACACATGGTGGATTCAAATTTGCATGGCTAGTTTATCAGTAAGACAGTCACATTTTCTCACAATGTATGATTTGAAATTTGCAAAAAATAGGATCAGCACAATAAAGAGAGTGTTTCCTTTGTTTTTTGGGGGGACTTACAATTTTTGCAAATAAAATGACAAAAAATGGGGGGGTCCCTATCCCAGGTTGGACGTTGTCTTCATTTCATTAATGACTGACGTCTAGGGTCTAAGATTTGTGTACAAAACGACCACAAATTTGGTTCTAATATGTTCTTGGTTTACCTTGTTGAAGGAACTAATTTATCACATTTACAAGTTCTTCCTGGCCTTATCTACACATGTACATGTATCCGTTTGGGGCGTTTAGGAATTTCAGATCGAATCATAGACTGCAAAATCGAGGAAAATAAGGGAACATAATATGCAGAGGCAGTACATGCACTGGCAAGGGAATGGGCGGTAAGTGATCACGCACAAATCGTGCTGTAGATCAGCCTTTCCGGCCTTTTTTATTCGTAAACTAAACATACAGTAAGCAGACTGAATTGGTAGTTGACAGTGAGGAGTTGGATTTTAGAGCAATGGAAAGATACATGTACATGTAGCTACATGTTGAAGTTTTCAAAAATCTCCTAATTCATAATCATACGCTGGAGACTTAAATCCATGTGAACTATGTAGTTGTTTGGAGTCTTCTGTAAATCATACATGTTTGTGCCTTCCGGTACTCTTGTTAATGTTTTTCACCACTGAAAAAATGTCACTGAACAGTTGTGTCAGTGGGCTTAAAATTCATTGGCTTGGGAGGCTGACATTTATGGTCATGCTAGAGCTCTGTCTGATCATCGAGCGATGAATCCCCAACAATGTGCAATTTCAAAATACTCAATAATCTCAAAATGGGTGATTTTTTTGTTTTTAAATTCAGGCCCCAAGAGATCGTGATTGTTAATTGCCATTATTGACTCTCATATCAGTCTAGTTTATTAAAAAAAATGCTTATCTGTGCCAGCGCATTTAGGAAAAGTTCTCCATCTCCAATAAAAAATGTATTCAGTATAACTTTTTAAAAGGGAACAAATCCACAGATATGAGTAAATCGCTGGCAACAGAAATGTGCCAAAGCCTTGCTGGATAATACCCTCTCCCCTCGACACGGAACTGCCGGGAGTCTCTTAACTTCTATCGAATTGTTTGGGCACCTTTTGTCAGTCCACCTGTTAACACATAATACATGCTATAAAAATGGCCAGGATTTTGAAACAAACACACACACACAACATTGAAAATAAAAAGTTTTAGGCCATGTAAAAAAAAAATTGGTGATCATCCCTTTTGTCCAAAAAGGGAGGGTAGGGGGAGAGGTTTTTTTTGGGGGAGGGGGTAAGAAATCTCCACGTTTGTTTAAATGACGGCAAGTTTATGCAGGACACTGGTACAGTCGAGCTGTCTTATTAAGAGGCCCTTGGGACTTGGTCGATTACCTTGTAATAACAGGAACCTTGTATTTATCGTAGGAATAAAAACCAGTGAAAAAGAAAGAAATGGAGCCTAAAAATTTCCTTAATATAATTAGCAGAATCTTGTATTAACAGTTCTCTTGTTAATGAAGATGGACTGTTTGTTTGTGCATGCAGTCGCAGCCGTAGCCAATAATTCAGCTGCGGCCGTGTCGGATTAGTCAGTGGTGCTGTTCTGTTTACTACCCTTTCCTAGTGTGCATGTCCAATAGATGGAACAGCCTCCGATCGAGAATGAACCGGTCTTGCGCGAATTCTCAGACCGAAGGGTAAGCTTGGGATCATTTATCGTGTAATTTTTTGGTGCCTTTTTTTTTTACATTTTCCCCCTTTTTTGAAAAATAGAAAATTAAAAAAAGAATGGGTCGGAGGCATTTTGGAGGGTCAGGCGGGGATGATCACCGATTTATTTTTTTTTACATGGCCTAACCTGAGCTGAGAATTGCCACTCTAGAAAAACAGCACCAAAGATACACGCTGCCTTGTCAAAAATATGAAATCTTATACTTAGGTCTTGACTGCACCTGTCGTGCCTATGCTTACCCTGTCAGTGAAAAATTGTACTTTAAGTGCAAAATGCATTTTTTCAAAACCCTTGCATTAAGTTTCTACTTTGGTTAAAAAATGAAAATACATGTGGACCTTATTCCTTAAAGTTGTTCTTTCCTGTCCTAGCCATTTCACATCGCTCGCGCCAGCAGAGCTACGAATTGAATAGCAGCGAAGAGGAACGTGAGTCAGGGTCTGGCGCAGAACATGCCGGGGCCGGTATCCCGGAAGTCAGCAAGCTGAACCAGCAGCCAATCAGCAACAAGAAGCAACAGACAGATAGACAGCATGACCCCAACAGGTATGGCCTTCAGTGTTAGGGTAAAATGTCTAATATTGCCGACGAGTTACAACCTGCCAAAAATGTAAAGAAACTCAGATTTGGGTTTTTTGGGGGGGAGGGGAGGGAAGACATATTTCTCCATGGAATTTTTTTCGAAATTGGGCCACCCCCGCAGTAAGGGAGAAACTTAATCCATCCTTTGCTTTGAAGGAAAGATGCGCAGTGATGTATTTAAAACAAATATAAAAGCTCTGTAGGTTTCCATGGTAACGCAAGAATGGGCCAGAATCGGCAAAGACTTACTTAACTCGCAAGATAACAAGAACTGTGTCTTGGAAATGAAATCATGACTCCAGAATCATGCTCATTTGTTGTAATATATCCTGTTTTTCTCGAGAGTAAGGTAGAATGGGGAAAACGGAGAAAGGGCTGTGTTTTGTGGAGAACAGTGAAAATGATTTAGTCATGTTAGTGGACTTAGGGAGTTAAAATTGTTTAGTGATTGTATGATGCTCAGAGGTATTTGTGAATAAAGTCTTAGTGCTAAAAATTGCACCCAGCGGCCAGCGCACCTCATAAAATACTGCTTTGGTATGCTTGTTACGCAGTGAACATGTTGACTGTTTTCTAACATCCATAGACCTGTAACAGTGCACCAGTGCTGGATCCATCATGTACGTAAAGTTCATAAACAGACAGAGACAGCTGGGCTGTCAAATTTCATAGCACAGTGCAGTATGTACATTTTACCGAGCCAGCCTCATAATAAGATGTGCATCATCTGTGTACACATCGTAATCTAATTAAGCATACCATACCGATATATATAGACTTGTAATAGTTCAATCGTTTATCCTGTACGCTTGTCTGGCTGTACATTAAGGGACCGCATGGCTTTCGATATCTCTCCTGGAAATTTCGAGACAGAGTTGGTAGTGCATTAAATATTCATGGTTGTGTGATGTGCCTTCAGGCATTTTTGTGGTAAATACGTTTAATAGACAACTCTTTCTGAAATCAAGCTTTACATTTCAGGGCCATTGTGAAAGTTGACTTCTTCATTTGTAAGCATGCATGGTGAAAATGACTAGTTGAAATATCATCGTCAGAGGTGCATGTAGGTGTCTTTTGTACACCTGCCAGCAGTTGATATCATCGAAACAGTCTCTTGGGGAGACATCTCGTGATTGAACCCCACCGCCTCTCAAGAAGTGTGCCGTTGACATCTGCGTGCCTAATTGCCCTACTTAAAACTGCACTTGAGGGCAGAATTTAATGCAGGTGTATCAAACTGCTTGGTCCGTTCTCTCATGAGAGGAAGCCTTTTCTTCCCTGAGGGAGTTTACGGTTTTTAAGTGCCCCAGGAACCTTTGAATTGCAGATTTGCCCTAGAAATGTTTAAGAGTGAGGCAGTCATGAAAAATTATAATTTTCTTTCTACACGGCGACCATCTTCCATTACATGGGCAAAGTATGATCAATTACATGTTAGTGTACGTGTACGTCTCATACTTAAGGCTGAATAGTGATTGTAGTGCAGTTTGGGAAACTGGTCCGTTCTTAAATTCTGTAAGCTGAACTGTGGTGCATGTATACGGCATTGACATTTAGACTTTGTCAGTCTTGGGTAATCCTTCTTGGGCGTGTTAGGAAAGGAACTGTTTCCATTGCAATTTCATGTTGAATTTCTGATGCCGCATTTCTCTGAATGTGATCAGATGTGTACGTACATGTATGCACATGATACATGACGATGTTCATGTACATGGGTAGGTTTCGAGAACATCCATCCAGGCTGAAAAACATTCATCCGGAATTCGTCATTTGACATGTTTGAAGAACAACCCTCTCTCATAAATTTATCATGTCGACAGAAAAGTACATGACTTATTTATCAGGCAGGTCTTGCATTGGTCAACATCATTCAGTGTGTCTGAGTTGTTCATGTGAACACAGGTGCAAGTTATACTGTCCTTTTATAGCCTTGCTTTGCAGCAGTGATATGAGGAGACATTTAAGTCCTGCCAATTGAAACGGCGGCAGTCATCAAAACTGTAGCAGACTGCCATAAATGGGAATTTAAGTGAGCAACGGACAAACCACGCATGTCACCTGATGTACAGTAGATTCTTCGTATTCATCTTCAGGGAAGGGGTGTGAGGAACACCATATCCTACATGTAGCAACTACGTGCACATGCACAACATGTAGGTGGAGGCAATTTCATTCGGGGAATTATCAGTACTGCTAGACACCGGCAGCCGAAATCAATCATTCCTGAAAACCTTTCTGGACGTCCCTGGGAGATGGCTAGGTAATGGCGCCATGATTGAGCAAGGAGAAAAGGATCCATGACCATTCTACATCTCCCCCCCTTCCTGCAAATGTTCATGTTGATTGAATACCTAATTGAAAGAAGGGCCCAAATCCAACAAAACCCGTTTTGAGTTAAAAAAAAAAAACCACCGGAATATTTTTGAAGGAGTTGCAAAAGAAATCCATCAGATGTAACTCTCCTAGGCCAAAATGGTGGAATGTACAGTACATGTACGTGTAGGGCCTTTCTTTCAAAGAGGTCTTCAGCTGCTCTCTAAATTACTTAAATTATGCAAGGAAAGAACAAGTACATGTAAGTCCAGTGTTAAAACAAAAATTTGTATCCGTCCTCTTAATTCAAGCAACTATTTTTCTTTGTATGTCCTTTGTTTTTTCTGTGACCCTCATGATTCCCATCCAGCCAAACCTCCAACACCAGGGCCTGTTGGAATCTGTTAGGATGGGTACATGTACCGCTGACTGGTCTATGTGGGAATACCACAAATAAACAATCCATCTGTGCATGTGCACACTTTACATGTACAGGTATATTGCTTTGGCATTTGCAAGGATGAGGAAGGTTCCTCGTAAATCACTCTAGGAGGTTAGGGCTAGTGTATATCCTCCCACCTCTAAACTTGTACCTGTAACTGCTTCTCAATGTCTCCTGTCTACTGTTTTGTTTTTTTTTAGGCTTGTGAGCCACAGTGCCAAGGCTCTTGTGAAGAATTCTTGGCGGTTGTTACCAGCGATGCACGCTTAAATTGATATTAATCATTCATTTATTGTCCACCTTCCTTTCCTTTTCCTGTCACAGATATCGCCTGCATTTTGAGAAGGATTCCAGAGCCGAAGTTGAGAGGAGAAAGAAGCAATCTATGCAGCCGTTTGAAGTCCTGCCTGAGGTAATGTCACGAGGTCACTGAGGGTGTATAGGATTAATCCCATGGCTCGCCAAATCTGGGCTCTCTGAATTTCTTTTCTCCTGTGTTTTCTTAAGTGAAAAGCACCATATTCATCAGTAGGGACATGTTACACCTGTACAGTTAAGCCCAACATTGTTCATACCATTCCAAATTCGAGCAACATAGAATTTACAGCCACAAGACCATAGAATTGACAACCAGAAGCATAGATCTTTGTCCAGATCAGCTTTTGGAAATACTAGTTTTTGTGTGCCTGGGTTGACCGTCAGTCCAGTTCAGATGTTTGAACAAAGTAACAAACTGCCACATTTTTCAAAAGAGTTAGAATAATTTGGGGCTCAACGGCAGGCAACAAAATTCTCAAAATGAGATCCTGCGGCTTTAATGTGTCACATGACTTCACCTTAAAATTGCACTTTTCACAGGCCAATATTTAAGGAACCACACGTCAGAGTGAAAGTTGGTATGTTTACAGGCCGGGGCATGTTAAAGTAACGCTACTGTGAAGTTCTGATGATGTCACCACTTGTTATGTAGCATCATCTTAAAATTGCATATTCATTAGGCCAGTTTTGACGAAGATACCACTGTCAAACTGTCACCCATGTGAATACTTAACCCCCCCAAAAAAACAAGCTGTTTGTTCATCATGTGACAAAGTCTTATTTACAAAGTTTTCATGAAAACAACCAAATGAACCCATGTTTTTAATGTTAGATGTATGTCTACATGTTATGCACACATAGAGAGAAGTCCTCTTTTTCAGACTAAATGTTCTCTTTCTTTTTCAGTTTTTAAATTGTTCACATTTCAAATGTATTTTGCGTGGACGTACATGCACCGGTTTACACTGGTGCACATGCACCTGTTTACACCGGTGCATATGTACCGGTATGTAGCTGTTCATGTAAAACACAGTAAAACATGAAATCACAAAAGAGCACCGTGGTTTCCACCAGCTAAATTGTCAAAATCCGACCTTTAGTTTGGTGAGATTGTCAAGAGTGCGCCGCACTTTGATGTCGCTTTCCGTGAGGTCCAGTGTCCACATTTTGTTTAGAGTGCAAAACGTGCATTAGCAATTCACAGGCCCAGAAGAAATGCTCAAGATGTTAATGTCGAGAATTAATACAGCATGACAGAAGGAGCGTCCACGACCACCTAGGGCGTTTGCTTTGAAAGTATTGTTGATGTGTGTGCAATGGGGCCTGGTGCTCATGTGAGACAAGGATAGGGATCATCAGGGAGGCTGTCGTCAAGGGGCCTGACTTGAGTAATTGGATGTAGAGCAGGTGATCCATATCACACTGCAAGTTTCTTGACATCCGGTCCTCTAGGCACGTTCGTGTTGACGCTACGCCAGCAGCGGGCTCCCCACTGCATCGTGGCGCTCTCTCTCTCTTTCTTTCTTTCTTGGTCGGATTGAGTCTTGTTTTCCCGGACGCAGCATTGCTGATGGATTGTCGAGATTTACATCTGCACAGATTTGAGCAGCATTATTCCCAAGTCGGGCATTGGACATTGATGAGCAAACGGCCGACGCAAGACTGAAGGTGTTAATGTCAGCGCGGACGGAACCGGTGACGTCATTGATCATAGCCGCTGTTGCAATCCACCTAACATTCCAAACTGATCATCTCATTACAGACAGTATGAAGCCAGTCGAAAGACATCCACTGACAACTACCGGCACAAATTGCAGGGTAACAAAAATCATATAAGAGAGGTCAAAGCAAAACCACTTCATAACAATTCAAGGACCTTTTCAGGGTTCAACAAAGTGGGCTAGAGAAGTACGTACCTTGATAAAGATTGATAATTAAATCAATTGGAAATTACCCGTGGTAATTACATGTACATTGTTCCCATATGGAGATGGCATATTTCCCTGTTTCTACACGTATGCCTGCTTCTATCCCTGTCACTAGAAACCCACACATTTGTGGATTGTAATATTAACCCGCAGAAAACAAACCCAGACACCCCTCACTCGTCAGCTTGTCCTCTCTCCCCCCTCATAAAAAAACATGTGGTGTCCACCAACATGTCAACCAACAAAACTCTCACGCAACCAAAGAGAAACCACATGAAAGAGTGGAGGTTTTTTTTTTGCACATGGAGTCTGTCTTGATCACAGGCCGCCTGGCCGGTTGAAACGGGATCCACCAATGAGGAGGTTATCATCGTGATGTACCATCTATGGGCTGTCTCTTGAGAATCATGAGGACTCAATCTGTGGGACTGCGGTTACACATTAAACACTAAAACCTGTTTGCACTTGGCTGTTGCCCGCCCAGGTATTTTGCAGGAGAACGCTCACTGCAGACATTGCCAGGGTCTGCCTACACACTGTACGTGTACACCAAATAAAAGCGGGAATGCGCTCACAGCGGAGTTTTGCTTCCAATAATTGCAGTTATTGCCGTGTCCAAAAAATGGCAACATTTTGTCTCAAATGTACTTGAGCTGCCTGCATTTTAACAATTATACAGTCCATCATTTGCAGTTACCCAAAGCTTGACCGATGACATTTTTCTTGAAAAGCCTACTTGCTTAAAAAAGAGAGTCATGGGACTAAACTGCTCATGAAATTATGCTTTCCGGCACTGTCATGTTAAAGAAAACAATGAAAGGTGGCAATTTCCAAAACACTGGAGGCGGAGGGGGGGGCAGTTTTCCCCTCCCACTTTTTTCGACTGGGGGCATGGCCCCTCGCTTTTTGCAGGGCCTGTAATGGAGTGGGGCTTAATGGATCGGCCTATTAATGGCTGATGCCTGGTGGTCTTACATGTCATCTCCTCCCCCCTTGAAAATTGTTCTGCTGCCGCTGGTCTAAAGGTTGTCGGAAAATTGTCATTAGCAGTTCGTTTTTAATTCAGCAAAGCGTGGGCACACATGTTGACACTACACACGCTCTGGCGGTTACTACACCATACTTTGTCAGTTCAGTGTGCAACATCGCATCTAAGCTGTCGCCTGGCATTCGCTGAGTTGAAGTGTCATCAGTTTAGATGTTGCTCGGCCCCTTTTTAGTGTTTGAGCACTTTTTTTGCCTCAAATGAACGTGATGCACAGTTGACAAATGATGTACTCTGCCTTAAAGTGCCAAAACAGCCTCGCCAGTCACAAAAAAAGGACGGCGGTCGGCGGCTACACAGCACAGCTGCCGCTGTGGATAACAGCGACCCTCAGGATGTTAATTTGCCAGACTCACAGAGGGGGTTCGCACTTGGATTATTAACTCACATTTGAGAGCACTTCATCACCAGCTCCTCAGGGAGGCCACACGGCGCAGCTTGTAATGGGTTCCCTAGACATATTTGCTCTTGGTGATGGTTAGGCCTGGTTTAAGACTGGCAAGGCTTGAAGGGAGGGAGATGCTCAGAGGAAAATGCCATTTGGGTGGGAAGAAGTTAGGATGGTTAGCTTTGATTATGCTCATCTGAATGAAATTCCCAAGAAAATGTCATGTTTGGAATAAAGGGAGACTTCGCGGAGCGATTGGTTTCGGTCGTTCTTATGTCGTCATCAGGTGCTGGAGTGAATTCTCGCAGTCGGTGTATAAGTGAGTGGCCCTTGGCTAGCACCGGTTAGCACTTCTTCAATGATTTCTCGCTTCACCTGCAAAACTGTGCAGTAGTTCAGATTACCATTTTTTCTCCCCCTACCTTATTGACGGAGTGCTCCATACTTACTGCACTCAGCGCTTACCGTGTGGGCAGTACCCATTCAATCACAACCAAAATTCAATCAGTTCTCATGTCAGGAAGGGTGATTGTGGATAGCTGTTTCCCGAGGACATATTCACTCGCTGATGCAGGAAAGAGATTATTGCTCGAAGACACGACTCGACAAGGAGCCCAATTCAACTATCTGTACGTTGTATATGTATTAATGGAAGGAAAGTCAGGCAGTGGGGCCAATTCATCTCTGGAGAGTAACATTGTGTCTGTATTTGGGGGAGGGGAATGAAATTCAACCCCCCCCCATAAAAAAAGCGACTGCATTTTTCAAATAAACCATGTTTTTTTCTGCTGAACCAAACCATGATTTCACTTCACTTTACATGGGAAAACTTCAATCAGTTTTACAATACTGACGTGTACATAAGTTTTTACATGTTCTATGCACCTTACAAGGAGTTTAAAGTACATGTGCATGTACATGTGGGCTCATACTTGATGGGAGTAATTGGCAAAATATTGAACAGATTTTGACTGGGTCAGATTTCACCGTAAATGCTCCGTGACGCCATTTCACGTTCCCATCTTTCGTTTGCACTGAGCGTCGAGTAGGGCTGTTTTCTGCATGTAAATTGTCCATGCACAATTGAGCACAATGAGCTGTCCAGCCCGGGAAGTCATTGTTTACTGTAGGTATCCATTCTACACGGAGAGTCATCCGTCTGAAATTTCAAATTAACGATGTGCCACACCGTCATTTAATACAAGTATACATGTACTGTACAGTAATCATACACTGTTACATGTAAGTGCAACTTACGCTGTCTTCTGCAGGGATAGTAATTAGTGTGAAATATTGACTGAATATTTGAAAGTGATTCTGAATGATCTCCTCTTTCTCTTGACCTATGTGAGGAGGATCAAAAATTATACACGTGTGATTTTTGTCATGTCTACCGCTGGGGATGCACGGCATCTGAAATTGAAGCCGAACTTGATGTAAATTAATGTGCAGGATGCCTCAATGCCCATGTACGGTACGCGGACTGGTATATCTGCTCAATTTTTCATTCCACCCCTGTCACTCTGGCTTAAAGGAGAACCGTGAGCCTCACGAAGGAGGGGAAAAAAGCCTTGTGAATGGAAAATTCAGTCTTTACACACTGCTGTGAATGTGGCATTTGGGAGTTATACAACTGTACAACGTACATGTACCTTGTGGAGGCGATGTTGGTGTCTCTGTGAAGGTCTGCCAGCAGGATCAGATTGTGGATGAATTTATAATTCCCATGCTTGAAATGGCAATAATACCTCAGCCTGTTCCGCGTGCACCAAGGCCCAGGTCATTAGTGCTTCAGCTGTAATGCACGTTACATGCACGTAATGTAATTAAATGCTGATTAAATCTGGCATGTGGGAGGGGAGGGAGTAGCACTCTCGTCTCCCCCACCCTTTAAAATCGCGAAAAGTGCACAAATTTGACCTCGGTTCATTGGCTTTGTTGACCGGCTGACAAAAAAAAAAAATATGTGAACCCTGGGGTTTACCCAAGAAATTGTTCACCCTGTCGTTGATCGACGGAAATGACGAGGAGTTCATTTCAAAATAATGCCTTGCTCCCATGTTTGTTTTTCAATGCCTCATTTTTTGTACTTGAAAAATCTCTGTCTTTGCTGTGCTCATGTGGAGGTACTTGCCGCTGGATCTTTTCACCTTTGATCCATTGAAATTCTCGTTTGCTATCACCGCAGATAGACACTGTGCTTGCTTAACGGTGCCCGAGGCTTTGTTCCTAGATGAATGCCTATCGACATGCACACTCAGGGCGCGATCATTTAATTTAATGCATGAGTCATCGGACCGTGATTTCAATGGTAAAAATATGCATTTTGCAGGTGATTTTTGTAAACATATTTTTATGGTTCATGAGTACAATTGTACATGTACATATTGTTGCTGCGTAACTTTGTCTCTACTGGAGCGACGTCTTCATTTCTTCGTCCCCTTTAATTTACCAACGATTTAAGTAAATTACATGTCATACCAAACATTTTAAAAATGAATTTAAAGCACACCAGGTACATGTACACCAGAAATGTGACCTTCATGCTTCTCAGATTTATCCCAAAAGCCAGTTGCATTTTTTTGGGGGAGGGGGAGGGTTGGGAGAAGATCATTTAACTGTTGTGGTGTAAAAGTCCAAGCACTGCTTAGATACATGTATATCTCAGCTATGTTGTATATTGACTGCATCCAATTATTACGGCTGTCTCTGGAAATACCATTGGCAGTGATGGAAGCAGCTACCCGTAGCCAGTGGCCTTAGACATGCACACCAGTGTTGTAGGTCTTGATACTTTTTTTCTGGTCACGGTCTCGGTCTTGGACTTTAAGGTCTTGGTCTCGGACCATCAGGTCTCGGTCTCGGACTTCCAGGTCTTAACTGCAACACTGATGCACACATGCCTGTCTTGGCTATCCATAGCCAGTGATGCATGTGGGGGGTGCTCTTTTGACCTCTAGCAAGGGATGAACTAATGTGAATAGTTATTATTCAGTGTTCCTCTATATTTGCATGTATAAATATTCTATTTACCTAAGTGAGGAAAATGGAATTGAACATGGTACGTACATGTCGATAGATTGAAGGAATTCAGTACAGTTTGAGAATCGAGGGGATTGGTATTCATCATTTATACGGTCGGGTGTCGGGGCTAGACTTAAATGTTCTGGCATCCAGCACCCTTGGCTGCAGCAAGCAGTTAAAGCCTAGATCCCACAAAATGAGTCTTGGGGCAATTTGTCCATTGTGCTGTCTCATCAGCTTTGCTTCAGAGAGAGAAAACTGAGTTCTTTGTTTTGGCATATTATTCCGTTTGGCATCTCAATGAAAATGGGTGTTACATTGGCACAAAGTGTCAAAGGTCTTGTCGATTTACATGGTGCATATTCGAAGGTTATTTTAAAGGCCCTTAACTCACCAATGGCTCTGGTGACTTGCACCTCATGTTGTGTCAGTCACAGGCTACCGTAGCCTCCACAGGCACGTTTGTTACTGTCGGCATCTGCAGCCCAGGATATATCTGTTGAGGTCTTAAACCAACTCAGCACGTTTTCCCAATCTTCCCCCCTCCCCCAACCCCGTCTCCCGGCAGGTAGCCCTCGAGGTGGACCTGGAGGACATCTACCGGCCTGGCTCGGCGCTGGACATGCCCAAGCGGCCCACCTGGGATTACAGCCTCAGCAAGGAGCAGGTGGAGGCTCGAGAGGAGGCCATGTTCCAGGAATACCTGCAGAACATCTTCACCAAGTACTCCTCCAGGCAGCTCAGCTACTTTGAAATCAACTTGGAGGTGATTGATAGTACATGTAGTTATCTTCTTTGATTTTTGAAAACATTTCGATTTGATTTACAACCACTGTTATTACAGAATAATCTTCAAAATTCATAAAGAATTTTGTGAGTTAAATTTTAAGAAACAGTGAAGCATTTCATTTAAAGAGCTCCTCTAAGGAAAACATGTTTTCTCTGATTTTATCTGTTCAAATAAATATGCATGTAGCCATTGTTTGGCATGCAGAAGGGTTTATCCACTACAAACACAGGGTGAGGGTTCCCCTCATTTTCTCTGTTTTCCCAGAATGATGCAGTCTACGCTCAGAAATCGCATCTTGGCATGAACAGAAAAAAAGCCATTTTTAGCTTGTTATAGTTTAGTTCTGAAGACAAACAACACTGCATTTGATTTGGATGCTTCCATATTTATTTGAATAGATAAAAATCAAAGAAAGCATGTTTTCTTTAGAGGTGCTCTGTTAAGGTTCATCATGTGAGCACAAGGATTTCAAATGCAAACGGACTCATGCACGCATTTTTAGAATTTCATTTTGGGGCCATTAATAAAGTGATTATTTTAGTTAACAGAAATCTTGTAACTTCGTTCTCAAGTATGATGAAAACTTCATTAATATGAAAGAAATTAAGTTTAATAAGACACTTACATAGATTCACTGCTCAATTCAACAACTTATATGCAATCCACCCCAGCTTTAAGCACCAACACAGAAGATACAGGCTGAAAATACTGGCAGAAGTTTTCGAATAGACTACATTCAAAGAGGAATTTGGCCGTATGTGCTCTGCATGCCTCTCACCTAACCTGTAGAGGCACACAGTGAGTTCCCACCAAAGAACCAGCGTTGCTTTGTAAAAGCATGCCTTCTATAGAGGCTTTGCATAAAAGCCATTCTGCAGGGCAATTTGGTCCACAGTGAAACCTCCTGTGTGCATACATGTTCCCTGTGGAACAAAAGCACTGGCCTATAAGATGGCAGCCACGCAAACCCTCTATTGTTCCTGCATGGAGTAGATAGCTCAAGCTCTTTCTCGGGCAAAAGTGTATGGTAAGTTTTTAGTATCTAGGTTAATATTGTAAGTGGAAAATCTTTGTTGTCAATTTTCCACCCTCTGCTTCTGATACACCCTTCACCAGACGTGGAGGCAGCTATGGCGAGTCCTAGAGATGTCCGACATCATCCTCCTGATCACCGACATCCGCCACCCGGCCCTCCACTTCTCGCCGGCCCTCTACGACTACGTCACCCGGGACCTTCGCAAGCACCTGATCCTGGTGCTGAACAAGATCGATTTGGCCCCGCCCCCGCTGGTGGTGGCCTGGCTCAGCTACCTGAAAGAGAAGTTCCCTGACGTCCACGTGGTCTGCTTCACGTCCTTCCCCCGGGAGAACCTGATGCCCAACAGCGTCGACCCAGGAAAAGGTGAGAGCATTGGTCAGAGCCGGTATTTAATCAGGAAGTGATGCTAGTTATAGAAACAATAAGAAGACCAGAATTCGGCAACATGGTCCTCTGCCGACCCATAGGAGCAGGCGCCTACAGGCCATGCAACAGCTTTCAGTGACATCATGATGATCATGATGATAGCACTGAGTCAGTTCTGTGTTTCAACTACGCATACAAAATCCAGTGCATAATTGTAGGGGTCGGGGACCTCTTTTGTTGTCAGAATTTTAAGACCTGTGGGCCAAGTCCGATCAGCAACCTCGTTTCCACCACTGGTCAATTCTGCCTGCTAACATGAAATACACCATGCACCAGGAAATATCAACTGATGGTTGACGAGTGGCTTAGGGTATTTGCTGGCAAAGTCCTGTAAAAAGCAGAAGGTTTTGCAGAGAGTATAACCAAGTTTGTTTTTGCGGAGAGATTAAATGTATTGCTGCTAAATATTTGTGAACGAGTAAGTTGTTCCGTATATATCTTGTCAAACTTTTCCCGTGGCAACAGTAGCATCTATGCTGGGGTGCAGTCAGTCTTTATATTTTCCTCTACTTTAGACGACTTGCCCAAAGGTCATGCCAACCCAATATCTCAGACATATTCCTTGAAGACAAATAAAATGTTCTGAACGTGTTATTTTACATTGTCAGTGCTACATCGCAGGAGACGAAAAGGAGCTTATACCGCTGTTGGTCCTATGCAACTACTCAAAGCTTGCCAGACTATATGCCAAGGACGAGGTAGGCAGAACAGCCAGCAACCTGTTAGGCAGTGTGCCTCCTCACTAGCCATGGAGTTTGCTTTAGGCTGTGGAATTTGCCGAAGGCTGTCGCACAGTTTTCTGAGTAAACGGTCGATCCATCATGCCTCCTACTGTCTAAACAGTCGCAGACAGTCCAAAATATAATCCAGTGTCCGTGCTACTCAATGTATACATGTAAACAGATCACATATCACTTGGTTGGTTTTGACTGCAGCGCTGGGACAGCTTTGTCAAATTTGTAGGCTAGAGGAACGAGAGGGAGGAACAAAAGGGGGGGGGGATCGAAGCCATTTTGACAAATCTTGGCTGTGTTTCCGGCTTTGTCTTCATCTTAGACCCAAAACCATCAGTAAGACAAATATTAGCCTTTCCGTTGAGAGGGATCTTTGAAGAGTCAGAGTTTCCAATACTAGGGGCTTAGAATGAGTAAGTTGGAGCCCAGAGCCAAAGTTAAGGCCAAAACCGAGCACACATTTTTCTCAGTTATGAATACAAATTGAATGCCCGTAAATGAAACGCAGGATTTTTTGGGGGACATGCTGTGAACAGTTCCTTCTTCACAGTTAACCTGAGCAGTTGGAGGGAAAAGATAGAGGCGGAGCTCAGGGGAGAGGAGGGGCTGGCGGCCAAGATCATTGAGAGCACCGATGGCGAGACTATGCAGGACACGAGCTTTTCAGAGCACGAGTTTTTCAAGGATGGAGTGCTGACGATAGGATGCGTAGGTAAGAATTTTAACCAAAGGAAGGAGATTTTGTGGGTTTTACTCAGAATATTCCTCTGGGGTTTTCCTCCCACCTCTAAAACTGTAACTGCTTCTCATTGTCTCTCCACAGGTGTCTTCAGGCTTGCAAGCTACAGTGCCAAGGGCACTTTTGAGGAATTTTTGGTTTATTTACCAGAAAGACTTAATGATAATAAAACCCAGTCAAGTCAATTTTGGTTTTTTCACGTACATTGATTTTGAAATCCTGTCGTGTTTTTTGGTGATAAACTTAAGGCATGCAGTTGGCCTCCACCACATTCCACTGGACTCTGTTCATACTCAGGTTGGCCATTAAGAAACTTTTGCCAGTGGTCTCTATCCACCTTGAGCAGAAGCAGCTCCCTCATTGGTTGAAAAGAGCCATGCCGGTCAGGAGTGCTAGTTCTGTTGGTAGCGAGGCGCACACACCGTGTGCATCTCATAAGCGTTCGTGAACCAGCACAGTGAAGTTCATACCAAAGGAGCCTCCGTTGCTGGGAAACTTGCACCCTCTCAATGCAAAGCTAGTTTTGTCTTTCAGTTCACCTCGGCTTAAGTAGATAAAGTGTTCCTCAGAAAAATAGAGCTCATTTAAAAGAAGAGAGATCAGCCATAGATTGGGCATTCACAAGATTGTATACCTTTGGGTATAAAAATGAATGTAGCTTATTTCAGTTTGGTTTTCTTTAGCCTGCATATTTTGTTTGTATTTTGTTGTTTTTATTCTGAGTGTGTTCGATTTCGTCCTAAGTTTTTCTTTTGTTTTCTTGGCTTCAATTTGATGAATCCTGACTGATTGGTTTGTTTTGTGTACTTCCACTTTTTCCATTTTATACAAGGTGTTGTTTCGGTCAAGTAAATGATAGAGATAATCATCTCGCATTTTGGTTCATCTCCTAACCTGAAGGTCACCCCAACGTGGGCAAGTCCTCCCTCATGAACGGTCTGTGCGGCCGGAAGGTGGTCAGCACCTCACGGACGCCCGGACACACCAAGCACTTTCAGACCATCTTCTTGACCCCCACCGTCAAGATGTGCGACTCCCCTGGCCTGGTGTTCCCGTCCCTAGTCGACAGACAACTCCAGGTCGGTGCTGGGGAGAATGCCATTTGTGCCACCGAGCATTTAGCTCGGCGGCACGTGAAACGCCTGCATGTGCATGAGCAGGATTGTGATTTTTCAAGAATTGTCCACATTTATATGGCCCATACATTCTGGATTAGAGGTTTAATCATTGAGGGGATTCTTTTATTTTGCATATTGTATAGAAAAAATCCAAGTTTAAGATTCACAGAATTGTAGCAGTTTTCCATTGGACTCATGCCTCATTAGTTAATGAGGGCCTGAAAAGCCACATTTTTTTTAGTTTTAGTGTTGACAGATGTTTTGTGGAATATTCGTCATTCATGCTAGTTTGTGCCTTTGTTGTGAAATTTTGTGCTAGAGTTATTGTATTTCAAGAATACTGACGATGCCGTATGAAATACAGATAGGGACATGTGTAATTTAACTTGGCTGTGATTAGAGCCACGCACACACAGACATGTAGAAGCTACAGGCTAGCGGTTTCATCTATTCCCCATAGACTCATGCATTATTTTCAACCGTAGCCAAGTAAATCGGATGCGGCTTTGGCCGGGCTCACATTTTTTTTTCCCCCTCCCGACGGTCTGGTTGCAGATCCTGTCGGGCATGTATCCCATAGCCCAGGTCCAGGAGCCGTACACCTGCGTGGGCTATTTGGCCCAGCGGGTCAACCTCATCCCCATCCTGAAGATCAAGCACCCACTGTACGGGAACAAACCCGAGGAGAGAGAAAGTGAGGAGTGGTCAGCGTGGGATATATGCGAAGGTAACCGCTCCAAATTCATTGGCTAGTTCCCAAGTTATCCTGTCCTCTCAAAGAGTGGATTAAAGGGGGGCGGGATCTGGAGGAATGGGGGCCATCTCCCCTTCCCCCAAATAATGGAGCCCAAAAAGTCTTTTTGAGGTAAAAAAATACAGAGGCAATTTCTTGCAAGCTGTCACTTCCTTTCCTTCCCGAAGCATGTAAAAAAGGCCTCTTCTCCAGAAAGGTCTGAAAAGGTTACATGAGAAAAGTTCCTAGATACTTGACCCCCTTTAGGAAAACATTGCAGGCCCTACAGTTGAAGTGTAGAGCTATTTTTTGAGAGCAAGGTCCACATGCCTGCTGAGGAACAGAGAGGCCTAATACCCATAATGAACCTTGCAGCTAATTTGGCGGGTTCCCCTAGAGACTTAACACAGACCTGGATCACAGCTTCTGCATCACTGAAACCTGGCCACACCACTGCCCTTTCCTTTGTTCCTGACAGCGTGGGCTGAAAAGCGCGGGTTTATGACCACCAAGGCAGCAAGGCACGACGTCTACCGGGCAGCTAACAACCTCCTACGATTGGCCGTGGAAGGCAGGCTGTGTCTATGCATGCGGCCGCCGGGCTATACCAACCAGAAAGGTTTGTGGCAGTCGTCTCCACAAGTTGTTCAAGTAATTGCCGATACAAATTGTTTTTAATCAAAATGCAAGCTGACTGCCTTGCTTAACCCCTTCACGCCGGGATTCTTTTGACCGTGACTGCTGGGCTGTGGTATGCCCAGTATGCAAAGCTCTGTCCAGCAGCAGGCCCCATTGAACCAGCAGCTGCATGGTGAATAGAATGTATATGTGGTATGCACTAATCCTCACACTGCGCCGCGGCTCTTGCCGTCTCCTGGAGCGAAGGGGTTAAACTTGTGACTGTATCGGAACAGACCAACGGAGGGTCAAAATCAATGAAAGGAGACCAGAGTTGTAGAACATCAAAGGTCCAACACATGTCCATCACAGGCCATCTATAAATGAACCTTTACAAAAGTTATTTTAAAAATAGTATATGATATATGATAACACTCTGATAATATACTCTGAGTATATGATAACACTCTGATAATATACTCTGAGTATATGATAACACTCTGATAATATACGCGGAGTATATGATAATACTCTGATAATAGTAATATAATATTACTTTACAAGTAATGAGGGTAAATATTCATTTTGAGGCGAAGTCTACCTCTAAAGGTTATATTCCTGCAAAGTTTGGTCACTCAAATTGAAGGTGATATGAAAGAGGTCTGTTTGAATCTTGATGAAAAACGGGAAGTGCTAGAGGGTTTTGGGGGGCAGTGTGGAGAGTATTAGACAGGCAAAGCAACTCTGGAGTGGTTCAGGGTCTAATGGGTTTGTCGTCGTAATCTGTGGCAGAGCGATGGGAGCAACACCCGGAGACACTGGAGATCGCCAAGCTCCAGGAACAGCACAAGCAGCTCAACGCGGAGGAGGTGGACCAGTCAGAGTTCACCAGCTCCACGGAGGAGAACAGCGACGCGGACGTGGAGAGCAACGAGCCCGAACGGGACACGGACACGCGCCGGCGGCGGAGGCGGATGAAGGCCAGGGAGGACTCGGAGGGCGACCGGGGGCTGGTGGCCACCAGCAACAAGTTTGCGCTGCTGTCGGCCGAGTGACGAGTGATGCTCGAGATTCGAGACGATTTTGGGGAGCAGTCATCACTGTGGCAAGTTCGAGCACCGGTGAATGTGTTTTTCTTGGAAACGAGGCTGTGGCGTTGGAAGGAACACATGATGTCATTTTCGCAAAGGAAGCAGGTCCTGGAAGAAATATATCAATGCTGGCACTCCACAGATTAAAACCCCGCCTGCCGAGTTTTTAGACAGTTCACCCAAGATGAGGGATTCAGGACAAAGAAAAACAAAGACAAGGTGGATAAGAGAGGAAGGAAGTTGTGTTGCGTTCAGCGCCAAAGATGGCTGCATTTGAACTGGAATACTCTTGAAAATGTTTTCAGAAAGAATGCACAAGGCATCATCAGTTAAGCCAAGAGGAACTTTAACGGATTCACATCGGCTTGAGATTACAACATTTGAATTTCTACCGCACTCTAGCTTGGGGTGTAATGCATCGTAATGCCATTTGTGTTTTTCTTGTCTTTTTTTTTTTTTTTTTTTACAACAACATGCAAGAAAATCAGGGAATTGAGCAAGAGTTTTCAATAATTTATTGACTGCTGTGACTGCAGGTCTGAGAAGCAGAGGTCGCTTTTTTACAACTAAGAATCCCCTGAGTTTAGATGAACTGCCACTCGGCAGAAAACCTGGTTTCTGTTGCTCTGGTTTGGATGAACTTGCAATGCTTGTACCACTAGTTTCAACACTGGCTTTATCATCAGTATTCAGTGCAATCTCAACCCTCAAGTGAGATCACTCGTAGTTTTCAGTTCACCGTGTATTTACCACAGTGAGGCTGGACAAACAAGCCTTCGGTTTGCACAGTTTGATATTTCTCTGCACAGTTTGCAAAATAAGGCCTAATATTTCAAGTAAAGCATTTTAAAATCTGGAATTTCAAACATTTCTTCCTTAGGTACTGGTAGTGAAATAGCCGCCAAAGGCTGAAGAGAGCAGTGGATAGGTATTGAAATGGCAGTTGGCCAGCATGGACTGGTCGAGTTCACAACCACATCGTTATGGGTTATCACAACGAAAAGTTCAAACAGTAGGGGCCAGTTAGGAAATGCGGCTTGCACTTGTTGGAAATAGATGTGTGCAAAATTGCAGTACGTGGGCTTTTTTTTTTTCCTTTGTGTATTCAAAGACACATACCTAGTACATGTAAATGAAAGCGATTCTCACCTCTCACCAAAAATATTATACCTGGCACGGTTTCCAGCACAGTTGGTTTGGAGTGCGGAATGAGGCACTGGCTAGCACAGCCTTTGGCAAAGTTTGTACTTGCAAACCAGGGAAGGGACTTGAATCATTGTCCATTTGAATCTTAGCTGATGGTGGTTATTATCCTGCTACTTTTAACCAATCAAAGATTTTCAGATTGTCAGTGTCAATTATATTTGGAAGAGAGTTAAAACTGTCTGGGCAATACAGACTTTTGAAGCAATCAACTGTGTATTCATGGAGAAGTCCAAAGCTTTACCTCCAGAAAGCCCTTAATAATTCCAGTTGTTTGTAACTGTATTATATGATTGATGGAAGTAGAATTGAAGAAAGGGGCCCTCGAGATCTCTGCATTTTGGGGGGAAAATGCTTAGATTGATGGGGTTTTTGTGAGACGGGCGAAAAAGAGTTTGTATTACGGTTACGATATACATGTCTGGATTGAAAAGATCTGTATCACTTGTACATGTAAAAGATTGGATTTACACGAAAGTCGTGATATTTGATGCATGGGCTCTATCACATCTTTCTTTGCAGGAATAACAGGTGCTTGGAAATATTTGCGAAAAAGTCAAAAGAGTATCTAAAAAGGCAGGTATACTTAGGGGAGATAAGATTGTTGGAGGTCAATTTATATGAGAGTATCTTTGTCTTAAACATTGGAAGACCGTGAGGGTGGACAGCTGTTGAATTTCTTGTTCATATTCTGATATCTAAGAACTTCAGTGCTCCAGTGCCTTTTTTTCACGGTCATTTACGTGTTTGTTTCTTAGAACATTTCATTATGCTATGATGACGGGGGAGGGGGGGGCAAGTTAGGTCCAGTCCCAGTAAACTGGCTGTGGCTAGGAGTAGCTCACTTGTCTATTGAGAATTGCTGTCAGCCGCTTGCCAGTGGCACAGCCATAGCTTTCGCCAATGGCTTTACCACACTAACAGCTGGTCTTTCTTAGAGTCTCGCGTTGGACGTGCGGATTGTTGGTGTCCATAGGCAAGACACTTTACACTAATTTCCTCTTTCCCACCGTGACAACAGTGTTGGTGGATGCAAAACTGTCAAGTTTCATGGGGACAAATTTTGTAGTCGTTGAACCAGGTTCTCGTTGCACAGATTGATGTAGTGCCGTATTTTGGTTGCAGAGGTCACCGTTAATTAGGTTCGCTCAACCGCATATTAATCGTTTCAAGCTAACCGTCCTAACTGCCTCCACTCGCCCCTTTTCGGGATTTTCAGGAGCTACGACTTGAACCTCTTGCATTTTTTTTCACAGTCTCAGTGCTCACATTCAGTGCTTTGACCTCAGAGTTCAATAAGAAATTAAGCCCCGCATTTGCCATTAATGTTATACGTAATGTTTTTTTTTTTCAAAATTTAAACGAAAATAAAATGTGCTGCAATAGTTTACCTAAGTTTTGTGTCGATCACAATTTGAAATGTTCTTGCTTACTTTTATAAAATTAGCGTTAATAGAGGAATAATGCAAAACAGTACTTACTCCAGTTGTTTGATTGATTATGCAACATCATTTTGGCAACGAACTATTGTGAACATTTAATTTGAAATTGGATGACCAGAAAGAGTCATATTAAAGACGCGAGTGTATGTTTACCTTGAACAGGGATATTCAACCGCCAACCGATTTCTTTAATCTTAACTCTTGAAATTTGTGCACTGTGGTGTCATTTGAACTGGAAAGTGTAGTGCAAACCAAACGCGCACATGTTGGTTCTCCGGTTAATGCCATTTACACATAGTTTTAGCGCCTATAGGGGTTGTGCATGGCAGCCATCTTTCCGGCAACTGCTTTTGTCGCGGAGGGATAGTAAACTCATGTGTATCGCTGTGAAATAAAAGCTCTGACCGGAAAAATGGCTGCCATGCAGAACTTCTATACGAAAATACAATGTGCGCCACGAAACACAAAAACCAACAAACACGCACATTCAACCAAAGTGTTTGTAACGGTCTTTTGTAACTAAGGAATGCTGTCACTTACTGGCGACAGGCACACGTCCGTTGTTAAGAGACCTTGACGCCGTCGGAATAAGACTCTAGCCCTACAAAATGGGTATACGTGTATTTGTACCTATAAGGTAGAGTGGGGATCTACGTGTGGAACAAGGGTGCCCAGGACTGGCCGAATCCAGCCCCGGAGGAACCTTGAAAGTGGATCACAGCGACGCACATTCTGAACAGATATCTACTGCATGGGTCCCGCCCTCTCGTGACACGCCCCCAAATGTAAATCACTGCTCAAGTGCCCTTTTCAAGAGTCCACTAACTCACACAGTGCTTTACTATTCCCAACCCTACCCTGTTCATTGTATTCCTGATTCCTTGAAACCCTTACCATATCCGTGACTCATTTCATTAAATTGTTATACCGGGCAAGATATGGGATGGAGGGGTACCCCCCTAACCTGTCCAATCCCTATACACACTCTAGACTATTGTTATCTAGCACATCCCCTCCAGAGGTCTGTAAAGAATTGCTGAGATTCCGATCAAAACAACACAAAGACGGGGAGGGTTCTCTCCATCCCATGTCTTGCTTCAAATGTAAATTGTAGATTCCTTGCCTATCCTTAATCCTATCGGCTTATACGCTCATTCCCAGTTCCTTATCCCTATCCGTACACCATCCACAGATGAATTAATATCTCGTTCGTCAAGTTAATGAAATGTGTACTCGTTTTGAAATGCTAAATTCAGTTAAATTCATTTACTAATCTTAAGTGGCGCACACATAAGTATTGTTTTCCCTTGTACATTCAGTTTAAAAATTCACCTAAATAGAATACATGGCAATTTATACACAGAAAATAACTCGGATAATTTCGGAATAGCCCTAACACTCCAAAATCCTCCGATTTCAACATATTTTTACATACACCTGTACCCTAGGGGATTAGGGTTAATTACCCTCATCCTTCGTGGCTATGAAATTGTTTCATAACCACGCCCTACCTGCATCAAAGCATTTTCGTTTCCTTACCCTGATCGTTTCCATTAGATTCTGGGTTGTTAAACATAACTCCATAACTCACCCCATATAGAAAGGACCCTTATTAAAACAATGCCTCTTAAAAAGTATGTTTACCATTGTCAATACATTAGAATGCCTTCCTGTGGATGAGAGGCCCTTATAAATGGAATGAAGGGATAGACATTTACATGCAGTTTCTTTTTCCCCCTAAACCATGCAGACTATTCCAGTCTGAAGGACAGAGAGATTATTGTTTGCTGATCGCGACTGGTCAGATGCAATCTTGTCGAGATCTACGTTGAGCAAATGTTGTCTCTTTCTTAAAAATCTAGGACAGTAGTTTAAACTCGTAGTCTGCTTTTCACCCCGACGTCTTCAAGTTTGTGCAATATTATGTGTAAAATTACCAAATAACCTGATAACCTATGGATACATTTCACTCTCTCTTTAAGCATGATATTCGTCTGTCTCTAGGTGGTCTATTTCACCGCCACCTTCCCTTATGTGATACCGGTTATCCTGTTGATTCGTGGCCTGACGTTGCCGGGATCGGATCAAGGAATCTACTTCTTCATCACCCCGCGCTGGGAGTACTACCTTGTTAAGCCTAAGGTGCAGTTTGACGTTTCATTTATCGTTCTGATTTTTTTTCTGCATTAAATGAATTTTTGAGGTTAACATCAGAATTTCTTGAAAACAAAACAAAACAAAACAAAACAAAACGAGTTGAGGCTAGAGCTTTTCGCTGGTTTCACTCACGAACACGCCGGGTGATTGGACCACATGATTTTGATGACGTCACAGACTAGTGATGCAGAAGCCAATTCTTTTGTTACAGTTCTGTGCACAGAGAATCATCGTCCAGGAAAAATATGAAAACATATCCAATGGTCGATTTTGATTGGTCACCTATGCACTTGATAATTGCTGCTGATCGAACTTGCCCCAAAATGAAAGAGCGCCGAATAACGTCCAAGAATACGATGCAGAAAACGTCACTTCAAGTCAATTTGAATACGTGCGACACAAACTACTTTAAGAAGATGTGACTCTTAAAGGTAGAACACACTTCCATTGTAGTCTTGAGACTTTCTAAGCAGCAACTGACGAAAACACCAGAGAAAAAGACATTAAAGCACACAATTTATTGGATGCACCATTGCTCCTTTAAATGCCTCGGTACTGCTCGACAATCTCTTTCCGCCATATTAATATAGTGTACTAAAATGGTTTGAAAAAGTCACATGAACCTGTGCAAATTTTGATGCAGTTTGATTTCCCTGTCCTCTCACTTTAGTTTTTAATTTGAACGTGGAATTTAAAACTAAATAACGGGGCGAAAAATGTGACTGTATCCTGGTTGTATTTATCAAAAAGGTTATAGTTGGACTAGATTTCTAATCTGTATAATAGCTCTTTCGGAATATTTGGATGCGTCTCATCAATACAGCATTTTAGACCATTCTTTCATATCATGAATCTGAGGTTTTTTAAGGTGTGTTTATTACTCTACCGTATTTTTGTTGATTTAAAGGTTCTTTTTTTGGTGTATAAATTCTACGTACTCTTCTTTTACAATTACAAAAAAAGGTGATTTTTTTTTCATTTTGATCACGTATTGTATTCTGGTTGTCTTGACTGAGGGAAGTTTGGTTTTGAATTTTTTGCCTCACGTCCCCGGCGATACGGCTCTGGCTAGTGACACATCCGTAGGCCTATGTACTGTACATAGAGAGAGAGTTTCCCCCACCTCTGACTCTCCTTAGGAACCATTTTGGTTCCTCACAATGGAAAAACTCATGTCGCAACTTCTGCAGGGCGCATTCCACCGAATGGTTGTTTTTCTGCGCACGAGCTCATTAATATTTTGTGATCCTACTGGGTGTTTACAATAAAACATGCCATAATCAAGAGGCATCATAGAAATATTTCTATTAATCCCTAATTTTGGACTGATACTTTCCAGTCCGGGGTATTTCTTTCACAAAAAGCACCAAATTATGAAAAGAGGCGAGCGGCTACATTCAGAGCTGAGCGCATAGTTGTGTTCCTCCATGGTTGTACTACTATTATTTTCTTTGGGGGGTATCTTCGGGGAGAGGCGAATAAAAAAATTCGTGGCTAACCCCCATAAAATTGAAACGAAAAGGGATCTTCTGGCCATAATTTTGAATTTCCAGTGATAAAACGGAGGCCAACCTCCTTCCGAGAGTCACTAGGCGTCGCCATTTCGGTCTGATTTTGCACTGTTTTCCACGGTCGCGTAATTGGTGTTGTGCAACCTACAGATAGCTCGTGCAAGTGAAAGTCAACAGCGCCCTCTCTTGACTGTAATTTTGCTCAGATTACATAACACCGCAAATAAACATTTTGTAACCTGTTCAGCGCGAACACATGCACGGTACACGTGAGATTGAGACGAGGTGAAAGTAAAATACCCTCCGTGGTGAAACTAGTCATTATTATTAGCAGCAGGAGGGTTCAGGCTGGGACAGGAAAGATCACTCCACCTTGTGAACCGTCAGCTTCAGGTAAGAAAACCCAAGCACTGCAGTTCAAACCGTCGGTGGATTCTGTAGCTAGCTTAGTATAAATAGTATAAGGCATGAAGGACGCAACAACAAATCGCCTTTTTACGTAAACGTTGCGGTATTCAGCGCAATCTTGAATCTTCAATTATATCGCGCTGATTTATCTTACTCCATCCGTCTGTATCTGTACGTGGCAGACTCCACTTTTGGTATTGACGCAACGGAGAGAGAGGGCTTACCCCCTGAACTGTAGGGTCCGACGTCCGTCCCGCTCCCACGACGGTGGACGTTGGACCCCACAGTTTTTTGGGGGTAGATCTATGCTGATATGTTGGGTGTTACATGATATGTTGAATTAAATCCATTCATAGGATAATCAACTCAGAGGGAGCATATTATAAATTTGTGCAAGCTTCAAGACTGAACAGGGCTAAGGAAGTTAATTGACAGTTTTCCTTAGTTTTGACTCTTGTAACTCAATCCCTAATAGGTAATTAATTAGTAATTCGAATTGACCCTGGGACACAATATCACAAGCATTGGGTTTGACTTACTTGAGCCAAGTTTTCCCAATATGGGCATTGTGCTTTGCAGGGTTGTCTGTTTCAAAACCCAGTTGACGAACCTTTTTTTAAAGTTCATCATGCATGTGCTTGTGTGATATGATTTACTGTAGGTCTCATCACATAAAGGCTCTGATTCCGGAGGTCAGAAGAGTTGATGAACTCCCCAATGGCCAAGCACCGGTCGCTTCACTGGTTCCGCAAGGGGCTGCGCCTCCATGACAACCCCTCCCTGCTGGCAGCAGTGAAGGATAGCCAGGAGTTCCGTGCCATATTCGTCCTCGACCCTGTATTTGTCAAATCTGGCACCGTCGGGATCAATAGATGGCGCTTTCTCCTCCAGTCACTGCGTGATCTTGACGAGGGGCTGAAGCGTCTTGGAAGCAGGTAAAGCATCTTGGATGAAGTAGATAATCGTGCCACCCACATATCCAATCTTCCAACTCAAAGACTTTTCTGCTTAGGCCCTGTGCGTTTCACACGGATCTAGATCACAATCAGTGACCCATCATGTGTTTATGGACACCAAAGCTCACCTGGTGGTGTAAACCAGCATAAAGATCACTCATCGCAATCCTGATCCGTGTGAAACAAATAGGCCCATAGACTCAGACAGGCCCTAAAACACCTACGAAAAGAAAGACCTCCTGAATACAAAGGCCCCCACCCCCCAATCTCCTCTTGCATCCTGGATTAGCTGTAGACATGTACATGGGACCATTTGATCTGTGCTGTTAATCTATGGTGCTGCCCTCGTGGGTCCTATAAAAAATCTCAGTCTGTACAAGTTTCCCCTAGACAGAACGATCTTCCGTATTACACTTAAATTAGATTGAACAGGTGATTGGCTGTTGGCAAAGGGATTGACCGGGTGTGCTGCAAAATGGACCAATTGTTCAGCATTTAATCGATCAAGTAGATAAGCAGATCCTGCCCGGCAGTTATACCACTGGCATGAACTGCCCCTTCTCCTTAGTTTGTAATAAAGAAAGTAATTCCTGATCGACACCCAACATCCATACTGCAGGTTGTATGTGTTGAGAGGCAAGCCTACGGAAGTCTTTCCAGACATCTTCAAGAGCTGGCAGATCAGTCACTTGACGTTTGAACACGACACGGAACCATATGCTAAGATTCGAGATGAGGCCGTGACAACCATTGCTGAGGAACACGGCGTTCGGGTCACCCAGAAGACATCACACACTCTCTACGACATACAGAGGTAACCTTTTTGATTTATTTCTTGAGTACGACTTAAATTTCCTATTCAGTGAAACTTTGCTGTAAATTTTGATGTATGTAAAGAAGATAAGATCTTTTCTGACCATGAATTTATGACATGCTATATGGAGTTCACATGTAATTAACTACTCAGAGGTGAAAAAGGTCGAGGAGAGCTCAGGAATTTTTTCTGCTGTATGCTCTCAATGCCGTGTTATGGCTGTGGCACCACACATGTACTGTGCGGTATGTGAGAACCTTCAAGTTTGTGGAGACAGGTCACCCAAGTTCCCCTAATTCAGTCCAAATTTACCCAACAGAAGAAAATCTTTCCTTCAAAACTGTTTCGGTCAGGTTACCCTTCTGTACATTTTCACACATGAGTGCTTCAGTTTTGTGCTCATTCCGGTGAAAAGTGGACTGTTCTATCAGTGATATAATGTTGGCAATAACAGAAGCACCTGGTTGGCACAAGTACCCGTATTTGTAGACATGCCTTAGATGGAGACTTGTGCATTTTAACTAAGGAACAGCCCAGTGAAATGTGAGAACAATGCTTTGTTCCATTATCAGGATTGTGTTTTTATGAAGAGTTTCCATAGTAACAATAACGTTTTGAAATTTCAAGGGTCTTCTTGGGCAGGTACAACTCAAACCAGCCTTGAAATCAGGGTTAAAACAGTAACTGTTCTTCATTTTGTTCTTTCACTGACCTCTTCCTGTCTTTCTCTTCCCTTGTTTCAATAATTATATTTAGCATCTTGAAGGCTAATGGCGGTAAACCCCCATCGACATATCAAAGCCTTCTCTCAGTCCTGTCCAAGATGCCCCCACCTCGAAAACCAGAACCGGCACTGAGCAAGGAACACCTTAAAGGTATTGGCAATGTTGACACAAATTCCCCCCCCCCCCGAGTGGGCAGGGGGGGTGTAAACCACTTGAATATGTTTGATGTCGTACATTTAACATGTAAGGATCCTGCAAAATGGGTGTTAGGGGCTAATTTTTCAGTAATTTTCCACCCAAAAGAACAAATGAACTCTTTGTTTGAATGTCTCACCCAGTTTGGCATCCTGTGGGAAATAAACATTGTGAGGGTCAGAAATGTTCTGTGTTCCTTTTTCTGCAAAATGCTTTTACAGGCTCGTATTTAAACTCAAAAGAGGCAGTGGTGTGTCGTGACTCATTTTTGTTGGTTGGTCACAGATTTTTAAATTGTAGTAAGCGAGTTGCATGTTTACAGAAACACAAAAATACTGGATACACCTTTGAAAGCAAAACGTTCACAAAGATTGAAGTCTGTTGAAGTAAATATTAAAGCTAGGTCTTTCCGTGTTATTGAAGTCTGTTGAATTAAATATTAAAGCTAGGTCTTTCCGTGTTATTTTTTCCCCTCAGATTGTAAATTACCTGTTGGTGCAGATCATGACGGTGAATTCGGTGTTCCGTCTCTGGAGGAACTGGGTCTGGATCCAAATGATGCCGGCCCAGTCCTTTTTCCAGGGGGAGAGACAGAGGCCTTACAAAGGATGGAAGAGCATCTAGAGAGACAGGTTTGTGATTGTATCCCTTCCAGAGGGGCGATTTGGCTCACTGAAAGAGGCAGGGAGCAGGACCGGATTATCCCATTGGCACGGCAGGCATTGTGCCTGGGGCCTACAAAAAATGATGCGGCCTTCAAAAAATTTGAGGACCTTTAGTAATACAATGTATGTGCAACAGAACAAACTCCTAAAGTCACAGACATGCTGGAAAAGTTTCAGTGTGTCTTTGTTGCATTTTCAAGTTTTGAAAAGCTCCAAACTAGCTAGTTCATAGTTTTGCTCCAAGTTGGCATCCATGTCAAATGCAAGGTTGGGGTGCTAAGTAACATTACATCTCATCTGAGATGCCTTTGGAGCAGTGATGCCTTGCCCTCATCCAACTCTAGATTCAGCCCAGTCAGAATGCTTTATACTGGAAATCACAGTTTTCCCATATGCTCAGTGCATAAACCATTGAGGGCGCTATGTATGTGGCTGATAGGCCCACGTACAGATGATGTCACATTTTATTTACATATATTCTTTCCTGTGGAGCCAGTGGGGACCCACTGTCCACTGAACACCACAGGAATGCACAACACACATAAACAATGCATGCCATCACCAGTACACAGGCCAATTTATATCATCTTCTTTCTTCAAGCATTCTCCACAATGTTCCCATCTTTCCTTCCTCTCTTCAGGACTGGGTGTGCAAGTTTGAGAAGCCCAAGACAGAGCCCAACACACTCAGCCCCAGCACAACAGTGCTTAGCCCCTACCTGAAATTTGGCTGCCTGTCTCCGCGGTTATTTTATCACAGAGTCCAGGACGTCTACGCGCGCAAGGTAAAAGTAGCATCGTGGACCCCAGCCCGAAGTGCAGTATGTGAACTAGCAAGGCTCATTTGAATCCATGAAGATAACTTGAATGAGTTTCCACACTTCTGAATGTGTACATACCACAGGAAAATGCTCGGATCTGCTTGAGAGAACTTCATCAATGTTTACAGTGTATTTCTCTTTGAATCTTCTCCTTTACAAAATTCCATCCCATGCTTCAAGCTACTGCATTAAAAGCGTTATTATCCAAAGCACATGCCTCAAATTCTGGGATATGTAAGAGCATGAAATAAATTCAATGAACTGAAATTCTGTTGTCAGCCTATGAGCGGCTTCTTAATCTTCATTGGTTTGTCTTCACATCTGGGGGAGGGGCCTCTGGCCCCAGTCCCACTCTTTTGACTTGGGATAATGGCTCCCCTTCCCAGTTTTGGCAGGTTCTGCAATTGCCGATGGCCGATAGCCTCACAAATGCCCTCCCCTACTTAGGAAATCATTCCACCAGCATTGTTCATCGTCTCTTTCTCATCTGTAGAAGAGCCACAGCAAGCCCCCGGTCTCCCTCCATGGTCAGCTGCTCTGGAGAGAGTTCTTCTACACGGTGGCAGCCGCCACCCCCAACTTTCACAAGATGGAGGGTAATGCTGTCTGCCTGCAGGTGCCTTGGGATACTAACGAGGAATACTTCCAAGCATGGAAACAGGTGGGGGTCTGCTATGTCATTCATGTTTGCTATAAGGTTTCCTATTGAGTTTTTGCCTCTGCCAATTTTTTTTTGGTTACAAGAATTACATATACATGTACAGCAAAGTTCCACCTGCATTCTAGAACGGGGAAACTTAGTTTTCATACCCTCTTGAAGTTTGGTCGTTTTTCTTCTCAGGCACGTACAGGGTATCCATTCATCGATGCAATCATGACCCAGCTGAAGCAGGAAGGTTGGATCCATCATCTTGCCCGCCACGCTGTGGCTTGCTTCCTGACGCGAGGTGACCTGTGGATCAGCTGGGAGGAAGGGCAGAAGGCAAGCACTAGGCTTCATTCCCCCCCGCCCCCCCTCCTCCAAATAAACTGCTCAGCAGAAAATTTTGTCTTGAGGGCACAAATTACTGTCTGGCATATTTTCTTTTGCCAAGGGGCCACCACGTTGGATAAACTCCAACATTCATTTGTGTCTTTTCCAATCATGGCAGGTCTTTGAGGAGTGGCTACTCGACGCTGACTACAGCCTGAATGCTGGCAACTGGATGTGGCTGTCGGCCAGTGCTTTCTTCCATCAGTATTTCCGAGTTTACAGTCCCACGGTCTTTGGCAAGAAAACTGACAAGAACGGCGATTACATCAGGTAAACATAGGCCTGGGCTGTAAGCTGTGCTACTGCCCTGCCAAACGTGGGTGTGGTTAGAGTACCGAAGTGTGACATTTTGAACCAGGAAGTGCAGTACATGTACGAACAAATGGAGTATCCCGGCATGTTGGGTCATGCACTTGTTCTTACGCTAATGGACACATTTTGGGCCTTGCGCCTTTTGGACACATTTTTGTGTGTGTGATGTATTCACGCTGGTACTCTGGTACAGTGATAGTGCAGCATCGAACTTAATAGAACAGCGTTGTACAACTGGCCTTCAGAAAATTGAGTTCACGGTATATTCTGTTGGCTAAAGGCTGGGGCTTGCTGTGCTGAATTCAATTTGCCGAGGTGAATTGGAGCTAAAATGCTGTGCCATTACCAAAAATAAATATTTTTTTCTGGCTCGGTGATAGGAAATATCTGCCAGTGCTCAAGAAGATGCCAGCACAGTATATCTACGAGCCGTGGACGGCGCCCCGCAACGTGCAGGAGAAGGCAGGGTGCATTATGGGCACCGACTACCCCCGGCCAATAGTCGATCACAGCGTGGTCATGAAGCGCAACATGGAGAGGATGAAAAGGGCACGGGCTGCCAAATATGGGGACAGTAACGCCAACAGCAAGTCACAGAAGGAAGCTTCTTCTTCAAAGAAGAAAGTAAACGGTAAGATATTGTCGGTTCCTTCTCCCGTATTCATATCTTTATGCATTCAATTTTTCACTGTCAGCTTGCATCAGTTGGTCAAATTTGTTTATGGGATAGCTTTCAGATTATATGATTTACAGTTGCTGCCGTTTTATAACTAACCTTGAATTTTGTTTCAGTATGACAGGTCATTTAAAGAGTATTGAAGTATTAATCGATATTACAACTGCTAGAAACAAAAGTAGATTTAGCGTGACAGTCCTTCTTTTGGGGAAGGGACAAGGTATCCATGTGGTGTCTAAAGAATTGGAGTAACTTCAACCCTTTCAATTCCACGAGTTAAATGTCTCCAAGAAAAATGGAACACAGGAGGAATGATTTTTGAAAACGAAGTAACTCTTGTTACTGTTCCTTGAAGATGTTATCATTGCTCTTGCAAGACCTTGAGTCCGCTAGTCGTCACCGAGTTAAAAACCCTCAGATTTAATCTAATATTTTTGATTTCTCTCAGCAGGTGGCTTAAAAAGGAAGAGCAAAGCCGAAGATTCTGGTCACTCCACCAAGAAGACCAAGGAGATATCTGACTTCTTCTAGAGGTGCACTCCGTGAAAGAATTCGAAGGCCCTGAGAACACATGACTCATCGTGATTGACACCTGACCCCAGGCAGACTCCTTATTAAAAAAAAACACCCTAAAGACTCTGAAATTGGCTGACAACAGTCCCACGAGAAAGCTTATCATAAAAAGACGCTAATAATTCCTTCTAGTATGACAGTGCAACTTGAAATTATGGCCACTGAACATTAATCTACTGACTTTTAGTGGTTGACCGTAACTGTTTCATAGGCACCCATATTTATTGTAACAAACCTCTTTGTTCTATTTATTTGTCCATTCATCACATTTTTCTACTGGGTATATTGTATGTAAGACTTTCCATCGTCAGCATTTATTTCAAGTAGGTAGTTTTGTGGTGGAGTTTCATTGGTTTCCAAATTTTCAATCATTTCTTAATCAGTTTTGTAGTGTTAAAAAGTCTCAGGAGAAGGGAACTATTGTTTTAAAAAGTTAATGTATTATGGTTAATGTTTTGACCCACGTAGAATTGTGTAGAATTAATATTAAAAGTTCTAGAATTCATTAGAATGTTAGAACCGGTTCCATACAAGTTTTACAATCTTCGGATGTTTTCTTAATGGGATGAAACATGAGTGTTTGACCATGTTAATTTAAAAAGACTGCGGGTGAGCTTAACCCACACTTTAGTAAAGAATTGAGTTGTTTTAGATTTGGATTTCCAGCACAAGTGAGACAATGAGAAAGAAATAAAGTTGATTTTAAAAAAATCCCCCAGTGTGGTAGCTTTTGTCCTCAAAGTTCCCACGTGGTAGGCTGAAAATCGTAGGTGTTACTGTCATTTGGCAGGTATTTAATCAAAATTTCCAATGTTAGTTAATCTCTTCAAGTTTTGAAAATAATTTTGGAAAAACTTTAAATATCCAAGATTAAACCACTGAGTTTTGTTTGACAGAATTCTGGCTGTTTTTTAAAGTGCAAGATTAACACCGCAGATTTTGAAATAAGTGCTTTTCTTGATTTTGGCAACACTTTTTAAAACTTTCAAAGTTACCCCCTTGCAGTTTTGGGCAAATTTTTATTTGAATTTCCAAGGTTGTACCCTCACAGCAATTTTTCTGTAAATTTTGGCAAAATTTTAATCCAAGTTTGTGGTCCCTTTCAGATTTTAAGTTCATAATTTTGACAAGACTTGACATGAAACGCCAGGTGAATCCCTTGCAGGCCAAGGGAACACACAACAAGGATATCAGTCGGTGACTCGTACCGCCATAGGTTGGTTGGTTCGGCTTCAGAATGGCGATTACTGTCACTGTCATGGTTGTGTTAATGCTTGGTGGTCATTCTCATTTAGGTTATGCACAATTTGGAAGTGGTAAATAAAATGATAACGTCTCTACAAAGTCTGATTCCAGAGAACTCAACTTGTTTTCTGTTCGACCCCAATTTTTCTTGCTACAGCAAAGAGAGAATTTATAGGCAAAGGAATAAAGAGTGCAAAATGAAAATCATTATACTCTACAAGGAAGAAATTTGGAGTACCAAGAATACGTAGAGAAATAAAATATCTGAAATAACTTCGAATTCACACAATGGGCAAAGGAAAACACCTCGATCAGAAACATCAAAATCTATAAAGTTATTATATAAAGCACCTTTCCCAAAACACCAAAATATTTTTGGTAATAAACCTTTTTATTTTTGAGGAACTACAAAATTTTGGAGTATTCGTGTAAGTAGGTACTCAGAACGTTTGAAAATCTTTCTTAAGAGAGTCTTGCCACCATGATTTCAGAAAAAAAGAGCTATTCGGCGCTACTTCACTCTGTTTCAATTTCCCACTTTACAATTGATCGTGACCAAGCTTTTTGGGGGGTTGCTCAAACTGTCACTTCCTTCTCGTCCTTTCTGAGGGCAGCATACTTGGCGGTCCTAGGGTTGGAACTGACTTCGGCCGGGCACACTTCTCCCCCCATGGTGGTGCCGTGGCGGCGGTGAACTTCCGCCGCCTCCTCTCGATGCTGAATCAGGGCCGGCCCCCAGGAGTCCAGGGGAGAGGTGATGATGCGTAGGCGCTGCCCAAGGAAGGAAGGAGCGAAAAACAACGAATCCTAAATGTGCTGCTGTTTGTGGTAGAGACAAACCATGTCAACTACTGGTCGATCTTCTCTATATTATCATTTGGACAGCAGCTGACGTTTGGGTCAGTTGTTAGACTGTAACACTTTTTCAATTTCGAATCTCTTTCTGTATCCATTGCCACCTTTCAAGTTAATTGTTCAATCAACTAATAATCTTTGTCGACTGATGAAACAGCGGGCAACTAAATCTTGCGGGCAAAGATGGGTTTTGAGAAGAATTCTCTCAGTCCTTGGGGAAGCGTCAAACCAACTTGAACTTACTTTATATAGAAACACGAAACGCTAATTGTGCAGCTCTGCATCAACATAATTATATTGAAAAGCCAGTGTCTACGAGCACTATATGAAATTGGTGCTAGTGCCCTGGGTGGAGTGTAGGACCTACAAAGCATTGGTGTCTAGGACACAAGGAATGCTTCCTCTTTTCCCACATGGTCTTTACCTCTATGAAGCTGCCCTTCCTCCTCAGTAGCTCAAAGACCACATGTCCGGGGATACCAATGAGCGTGGTCATCACCATCATCCAGCCGAGCGCTCTGGCCCAGGGCGGGTACGGTCCGTTGTACTCGGGCTCGGTCCAGCTCACCCAGTTAAACACCAAAATGACCTGGCCACAACGGGAAGGGAACATATTTTAAACAAGTGTTCAACTCCATCCGACTCGAACACATCCTCTCGTGTTGATCCAAGCTTTGTCCGGATGAAGTTTGAATACATGTAATTTCAAGGTTGCTTCAAGCAAATTGGTGATTTTTTCCCTTGAATTCCCCCCCCCATTTCTTTCGCCCTTTCTGGTATTCCCCCACCCCCTTTTCGGGGGGGGGGTGCCCCATGACGCCCATGACTTTGTGCTGGAGGGATAAACTTACCCCCATGGACAGCGGAGTCAGGACCACCCAGTTCAGCGGCCACCACTTGAAGTACAGCGTGTCCACGTACCGGTCCCCAATCATGGTGCGGATGTCGTTGATGAAGCGTCGTATGCCGTAGCCCCAGCTCAGGCCACCGGTGATGAGGAACGCGAAGAGCAGCATCGCAAAGTTTGCTCCATAATTGTCCAGGAGTGACGTCCAGTAGGGTCCGGCCTGTCGGAGGGAAAGGAGACAGCAAGGATAAATGACTGGAAAGCAACTCAGATGAAAAGAAGTTTCCACATTTGTGCTACAAAATTCACAAAGTTTTGAGGGTATTTGTATTGAAAAGACCGGATGGTGATATAAATTGCACATATGGGGTCCAGAAAAAATGGGTTATTAATCTGAAAATAGGACCCTGCTTTTTGAGGGCTCAACTTCAGTACCATACTACAGTACTTCCAGGGTGGATCACGTTTTGTTCGGGGGAGGGGTTGTTACAGCTGCTAAAGGAGAAGGTTGGTAGAAAGGAAGGTGCAGGTTGTTTTAATCAATTACTATCCGGCTCACAAAGTGAGGATGTGGCCGAAATATCGCACTTCTTCCGGCACAGAATGTTTCAAATGCAACAGAGATTTACTTTGATCTTATATTGCCATTTTCTTCATACCATCACTATAGTTAAAGTTATTCTGTCTGATCTGTTCCGGCAATGTTGCATATAATGCCAGACTCCGGGTTCATTTGAATTTCTTATCAAATGAAATCCTGATTTCGTGATATTGTGGGTCACTACTTAGCCTTTCTCGTCTTTTTCAAGCAAAGTTCACTTAGGTCCATGTTATGTTCATTACAGCGCTTGTCCACTAAAGCGGAAGATAACACAGTAGTTCCTTCAGTTGTCTGGTTTTCTCGACACGTGGCCTGAAAAGGCCGACACGGTCAAGCGCCGATGTTTGTTTTCTGTTTGGCATGGTTACTTACTTGGGTTATGCAGCTCAGACTGCACAGAACCTGCACCAGGCACAATCCCAGGGTGACAAAGATCCTGCGGTGCGGTGGAAAGAACCGGGGATACTCGTCCACTAAGCCGGTGATCAACCTCTCTAGACTTACAAACTAGGACACAAAAAAAGAGAACATTTGGTATCGCTCCTCTGCAATTCATCTCTGTACTTCCTATCTGGGGGCCCTAAACCATGCGATCTAAAAACTAGGGCCCAAATTCAGGTAACAAACTCTGTCAGATACAGCAAACTGGGCAACGTGAAAACAGCTACCTTAACCCCCAGAGCCTTCATAATCCTTCAAAATCCTACATATGCAGCAAGGTATGAGACGGAGAGAACTCCCCCCTGCTTTGTGTTGGTCATTGTCTCGCTGGAATCTGGGGAATTCCTTTCAGACATCTTGGGGGGGATGTGTTAAGTAACAATAGTCTGGAATGTGTATAGGGATTGGACTTGTTGGGGGGTACCCCTCGGTCTCATTTCTTGCTGGGTATAAAATCCTAAGGGACTAACACGGTACACCCTGCCCACCTCAACCCTAAAAGATGCGGGCTATTTTCAGCTGGGGGCGGATTGGAAGTAAAAAGTTTTACAGACAGAGATGTGTAACAAGTACGTGTATGTGTTGACATGTGCCCGTGTATAATGTGGCAATGACCGATAAGTGAATATCAAGGAGGAGAACTACACAACAGATGACATTTCATTTGCCATAACAGATGTTCCTGTGTCAAAACTCAGCGATGTTATCAAATTTATATTACCCAGTGTCTATAACTGAAACAAGATGCTCTCCTTTCAATATTGGATTTCTAGATGCACATATGGTACAGGCTAATTGGGTTATTCTGGCGTGGTGCAAAGTGCTTTAATTACAAGTACATCTTCCAGCAGGTTAGGTCATTCAGAAGTTATTGTAGGCAATTTCATATTATGGAATAAAGCGTCAATAACAGTTGCTCAAACTGAGATAAAGGTAGTAAATTTCTTGTTTGTTTTGTTGTATTTGTTCTTCTCTCAGCGGATGGCAAGTACATACTGTACATTTCTGCCAGCATTTCCATGTATTTCTCGATATCACTGATTAATCTCTAAGCTCTCCGTTTCAGCTGATGAGTTCAGCTGAATAGTTTTACAATAGCACGCCTCCACGAGTTTGCAATGCGCTTGCCAATCACAATGCGCGAAATCTGTCGACCCTTTCCAAACGCGCGTGAGGTGCGCTAATGTGAATTGTCCATATTTGACCGTGCCTTTTTAACTGTTCTGCAGTTGTGGCGATGGAACACGTGACGGGCGCAGTGGTACCTTTTATGAAGACCGTCAACATTGCTTTATTCTGTGCGAGCTGGCAAAAAGAGACCGTGGCTCGTTACCAAGGCAACAAGGAGTATGCATATCTCTTTACAATGTTGATGTTCCTGGGCTGCATTGTTTGTCATCGTAACCGTCGACAATTTCGATAGTAAGGGTAGAGGACGTCAAAGGTTTGCAGCCTGGTATTAGTTCTTGTCGTGTAAGTTTATGAATTATTGGGCATGTCGACTGAATGAATTTGATAAACATATTATTTCCGCAACGTCTACAAGCATCGTATTTGATCAACATCCAGAAATTTTCAAGGCAGCGAAATATACACATACTTGCTTAGTGTCTGTTAACGTGCACGTGGCACTCAACGCATGTTTTCTTTTAATCATTGTGGAAACACCCGACATTCTAATCACATCAAACAAGCCTCAAGCTTTATAAAGAGCTTTAAACAGGCGTTTTTAAGCGCTATTCAGAATTTGAATAAGTTTGCCTTTAGTGAGTCTTAAACGTGTCTATTGTGCCCGCTAGTACAGTAATCAAAACGGGTGTTGGTGTGCGAGGCCTTGAGCAAGATGTAAATGAGAAGTGGAAAGAGATCGGAGGCTGATGGGTGAAGTTGAGGCTTTTGGCCTAATGAAACCCTCAGAGATGCTGGTGCTAATCCATTTCTGATTTTATAAGCGAAAAGAAGAATTTTGAACTGAATATGCTGACGGATGGCTGGCCAGTGCAAAGACTGCGGTATGGGTGCAATATGGTCACTGCGCTTTGCTCTGACAACGCTGAAGAGATGCTATGCGATGAGTGTTGGGTAAAGCGAACAGTACACTGTTGCAGTAGTCTAAGTGGGGTGTCACAAAGGCGTGGACAAGACGTTGGGTGGAATTCTGGTCAAGGTAATTTCGGAGTTTCCCAGGTTCGTCATGCAATCCGTATGATACTGCTCGAGAAGTGTTGCGGGTGTGTTGATCCAAATGCAAACGGGCATTGAGAATTACCCCCGATATTTATTAGTGGTAAGTTCTTGGGCTTCCGAAATCATGTCGTTACGTGAAGGACCTCAGTTTTCGAACAATTAAACTTGAGTATGTTAGCGGCAGCCCATGACTGAACATTCTTGACGCACTCCTGCAGAGAACCGACGGCAATTTTTCACTCGTTTTGTTTCTATTTTTTGAAAAAGGATAGTTTTTTAAGAAATATAATTTTCAAAATTCCTTTTTATGAGATACGTTTTTTTCAAGTTCGTTTTTGTCAGGCATACAAAATATATATCGTCAAACCAAACAGCAAGAATCGAGTAACTCGTCATCGAGCCCAATTTACTTATTCACACTCCCGAAAAGAAATTCCGGCAGGACAGCAACCTCTCCCACCTTTGGTTGAAAATTTGGTGTCATCGGCCATGTATAAATCGTCTTCTCTGATGAGAGCCCAATTCGAATTCACTCAATTGGGGGGGGGGGGTAAGGGAATTTTAATAAGAGGTACAATCTTGCCACCAGTTACAAGTCGAAAGATGCACCGAACCAAATGGCTGATGGCAACACGTCAGTTTGTAGCTGAAGTCTATACTTTCCCCGCCTCCAGAAAATGTTATCTTGCCATATCCGAGATTTTTCCCACAACATTACTATTTTTTCATCCCGTATGTTTTTCTAAATTACTCTTTTCAAATTCATTTTAAGATGACATCGAATATTTCTTCCATAATGTTGTTATTTTTGATTTTGATACATGGAAATTGTTCAAGCTCAAAATGAGAAATTCCTGTAACTCACAGCACGTTTTTGCCGAAACTTTAAACCTCACGTTGATTAAGTCAAACGTCAGAGATTTGGCGCAAATAAATGGCTTCCTTGTCCATGCTATCTGATGAAGCAACTAAAAAAATCCTTAAAATGTTCAGTCCATGTCTGCATGTTATGATAAACTAGTATTTGTGGTTTTGTGTAGAAAAGTGCAGTGTTGAGCAGATGCCGGGAAAAGCGAATCAGTGATGCCAAGAAAAGTTTGCACTGTCTTTTATATTTTTAAAATACTATATTTAGTATAATATATTTATAAAATACCTGGCTATCCAGACCCAGTGTGATGAGCATGAAGAAAAACAGAACCGACCAGAAAGGAGCAGCCGGCATTCTGGCTACTGCCTCTGGGTAGGCGACAAACGCCAGGCCAAACCCTGTAAAACCAACATAAACAAATGGACAGACATGGGTGAAGTGACGCAGGGGGAAAAATATTGAACCTCTACTCAAAAAACAGCAGACTTGGAGAGTGTCTGAGGAAGAAATTGTTTTTGAGCAAGATGATCACATTTCATATTTCTTTTCCTGAAACGACAAAAGCAACTCAATTATATTTCCAGGATTCGGATACCTTGCCTGGCAACCTCGGAGACGTCTTTACCCTGGACGTGGGCCATGTACCCCAGCATGGAGAAGATGACAAATCCTGCCAAGATACTGGTGGCCGAGTTAAGAATGGTGACAATCATCGTATCCCTGCAGCAGGAACACAAGACAGACCAATCATACTTCTGCTTTCCCATGGGCGTCATTCAGTGGTGTGTGTGGGGGGCATGTCATATTGCCCCCCTTTTCTTCTAGACCCTAAATAAAAATGTAGGGGGAGTTGGCCTTAATTCATATGTCAATGATTTGTTACATCTTTCATGTATTCCCCGAGAAGAAAGTGGGAACGAACAAAATGGTTCCAAATTTTCATAAAACAAGTAACAAGTACTTTCAAAATTGCATAACATTTTGCGACCTGTACGTGTTGTTATGGAACTTGTTGTAAGACGCCAGTGTATGTAAACCACCAGCGGAGACGCTCAGCGAATAGAAGATCTGCACCACTGCATCCAACCAGACCTGAGCAGAAAAAAAAATTAAAGCAGTTGTATGTTTATCTTCTTTGTGGTCAACCTCTGCATCCGGGTCTTGCATATCAAAGCGGGGGGGGTTGTTGTCTAACATACGGTGTCCGAAGTGTTTCACCAAAAAACTATAAAAGGAAGTTGTAGGCCTATACTGTTTCTGAATTTCTGGCACTTAAAACCTATGGAACCTTAAATATCTTTGGGTAAACGTGCCCCCTCTCACTTCGGTTGCCGCCCTGGATATCAGTGGTATGTCACCCCCCCCCGTATGCCTTCGCCTCAGAAATTTAACGAGAGAAGAACAATTTGTGGGGACAGTCCGCATTGGCCAGTATTTTGAGTGCCCTCCTTCAGAAACAAGCGCCCTCCCCCGTTTGCACCATGCAGAATACCCCCCGCTGATGCCACAGAATTAACACCTTGTGCTTCTTTCTGCAACCTCGGAGCTCCCCTCGATAAAAAGTGTTGATGGTTTTTGATGAAAAAGAATTTTCAGAACCAACTAGTAAACCTTTAGGTTAATGTGAATGGGGAAAAAATTGGCGAATCCTCCCCAGAGTCGTCCATAATACGGGCGATTCACAATAGTGCGCCACCAAGAGTTTGCAAGGCGTTGGCCAATCATAATGCGCAAAATTTGTCGACCCTGTCCAGACGCGCATTGGGTCGACAAATTTCGGGCATTGTGATTGGCCAACGCGTTGGAAGCTCTTGGTGGCGCACTATTGTGAAACGGCCGTATTACACACGCGAGCGCACACAGGCTTCGGCGCATTGAGTCGCGCACTCGTGAAGCGTGGGGTACACTAATTAACCTGGGTACTCTTTATACACATACCAAGGCGACTATCACTGCTGACTGCGCCATTTGTCACCAACTGCAAATCCTTGCTATTGCATCACACAGTTCCCTACAATCATATAGACCTTTTTTCCTGGTGATGTCACGATCGTGCTGGACCCACGATGTGTTGTGATGTAATCTACCCTTTGACAAAAACTAGTCAAACTTGCAGTGTTTTAACATGGGCATGTACGTGGTTGAAGCTGCCCGTAGGAAAATATGCGATCACAGTGGCTAAGGCGGTCCACACGCGGTGGTATTGTTTACATTTTGTCACGTGTGTGAAAAAAGGTCTATAGAAATTGCTTCAATGCAGTGGGCTGACTACGGGGGAACGTGCCCCCTCCCCGTCGATGTCCGTTCCCCCTCCTGGGTGCCCCCATTTGAAATCTGTGAATAATATCAGTGGGCTGACTACGGGGGAGCGCAGCTGCAGAGGTGCCCACGGATATGTAGCCCTAGTTACGCCACTGCTTCAACCATCAATGTACAATCAATACGCAACAAAAATATATATATACCTTGGGCTTAACGAGGTACTCCCAGCGCGGGGTGATGAAGAAATAGACGCCTTGATCCGATCCCGGCAACGTCAGGCCACGAATCAACAGGATAATCAGTACCACGTAAGGGAAGGTAGCAGTGAAATAAACCACCTGGACAGACACGAGTATTTAAAAAAACAAAGTGAAAAGAACCTTCATATGTTATCGGTTTTTTCAAAATGTTATATATAACGCTCCACATGCTCTCAGGATGAACAACATTAAGACTTCGAGCTCGAATTGTTGTTCCTAGATCTTTAGGAAACAGAACATTTTCCCTCTCATTAGTGAAAAAAGTTTGAGCTGACTGCTTGTCAAGACAATGTTTACCTTTCCCGCAGATTTAATGCCCTTCACTAGGCACAAGAATATGACCACGTAGGAAACTATCAGACAGAGTAGAAGCTGCCATACGATGGTTCCAGTCTCGTTCATGCTGGGCGATTCTTGTAAGACAGCCCTCCTAGAATATAACCATTCAGCAAAGATTGGAAGTAAGAAAGCAAAGAAGAAACTAGACAATTTATTCATCAATGGCAGGGACTAAATTGTAATGCATGTTAAAGGATCTGTTAGATTTTGAATTATAGTGTTATCATTTTTCCTGCAAGACAAAGTCACAAGTTTATAGACGAAAGTTTTTTACCAAGCATTTTTGATATAAAATTTGTCATGGCACTGTACACTGTCTCTGACATCCTTTATTGATGATATAATCAATAGTGCTTCAATTTGTAAAACATGTCTCGCCTTCCTACCGAATTTATTATAATATGCTCATATTTCTAAGCATAAAAGCTCAAGTATGATGGAAAAAACAGATTTGCCAACATTGCACAGGACAAAAATAGATGAACATTTAACTTGTATTCATTTCAAGAAACAACTCTGCGACTCAAGTCTGACTTGAGCGTGGCAGGTTGGCCAAGTTTCATCCGAAAAGTTCAAGGAAAAGGCATTCCAGTTTTGTAGGGCGTCGAACACCGCAGCGGTAAAGTCACCAATTATTGTTTTACCACAATCAATTTCAATGGCATCTGAGCTGAGTTGTAAATGGCAAAAACCAACCAAACCAAGTAATTATAGACATACATCCAATATTCTTCGCTCGGTGACTTGCGCATTGCTTTCCACGGATCGGTGTAGTTTGCCAGGCTGAAGTTCCCTGGATCGGAAGCGGTGATGTTCAAATCATCCAACTCGAACTCTGTCAAGTTTGTCAACGGCACACACTCATTGTCAAATGTGATTACCCCTCCAGCTTGGAAGCAGTCCATAACGATGTCGCTGGAAATGAAGAAAGGTATACTCATCTGATCAGTTTTGATTAGATTTAATTTTCACAGAACTGGCAACTTGCCCGTTAGTTGGATACTTCATTCCTTATTAAACCTTTCGAAACCAAAAGTAGATCTTTTTCACCACGATAGTCCTGCAAACTGTCTTAACCATGACGCTGTTATGGAAGACAGTAGGAGACCGTCGGGCGTCAGAAATCAGAACAAAGTACACGAGTTCACAACGATGTGTGTCTCTGGAGCTCGGTGTTTATGCTGAATAAAAAGTAGTCTTTTGCTTTTGGAAAAAGTTTGTGGATGTCTGTGAAAGTTCCAACTTTCAAGCAGCACCATTCATGCTGGTATCTTTCACAGCCCTAGATCTTATTCTGTTCCCCCTCTTTGCCAGCGAAGAAACAGTTGCCGGTACCTGCACATCGGAGTGTTCCAAGGTTGCCCGCAGCCAACCCAAGGCAGTGAGGACGTGAAGGAGATGAAAAAATAATAGAACGTGTAGGTGATGACAACTCCGTAACTGAGTGTCAGATAGAAGCACACGAGGAATTGTCCGTAACTCAGGCCTGGAGAGTTAACATGAAAAAATGAAAGAAAAGTCTCAACACGGGAAGCCCAGATCGAAGAGTTTTTAGGCAAGATCGCATTCAACTCCATCACAGTCCTCACAAGTCAGATGCAAGTCGATCAGAATTAAGTTATCCCGTTAATACAATGGCAAGCTAGATCCGCATAGAGTCTCAGGTTTACTGTGCATCTTCCATATTACTTGGGGTGGACTTGATAAACAAGGAATCATATCGATTTTTTTCCTACATCCTACTCTGCAAGAATTAAGGACTTGGTGTATTTTCATTTTGCTTTTATTGTTTTTTTAACTCTTTGTTTGGTTGTAGGCATTATTCTCGGGGGTTCTTCTTATTTTCACCTTTTAAGACAGGAAAGGCTCGCCAGCAGGTCAGCATACCCAAACTGCAGTACTGGCCAAAGTTGATCTCCATAAAGAACATTGGCATCCCGGCAAAGGCCAGACTCAAGAAGTAAGGTATTAGGAAAGCACCTGTGAAGGGCACACGGAGACTATCAGAATGGAATGTGGTCACAGAGGTTCTCTGGTAAATGTCATTACAATTACGGTTAAAAAACGGTCCGAAAAAGTGAACAATATCCAGCAGCGGGATTTCTCCCAGTGAAAGTGGTTCCGTATGGTGTTCCATATGTGCCAGTCGCATTTTTCGACGGGCGTCGCATTTTTCAACGGGCGTCGCATTTTTCGACGGGCGTCGCATTTTTCAAATTGCGTCGCCTTTCAATGTGAATAAGCCATTAATCATCAATGGTCAGCCTTGGTCCAGCCGGACCTGACGTTGTTGACTTGGATGCTAAAAGTGTGCGTACATATTTTTAATGATTATGGAAACGGCTAAATTAGCATGTATGCGTCGATTGACTGTATGTAAATAAATTAACAGCCCTTTAATGAACCCGATTAGTCGTGGAAGTTCACCTCGCTCTATTTGGTTTCTCACTTCTGCAAGCTTTTTGAGTGAAAAATGTCCCCCTACTGATGATTGCTAATTGCCACAAAAATCAAACCCAGTATATTAGGCCCATTGTTCACTCTGGTTGGTATGGTATTTGCCGTCTTGCAGACACGCTTCCCGAAGGAGCGTTTATCGCAGTACAGTCTATAATTTAAAATGTAACTACTCTTGGCGAAGAAATGTCACGCACCATAACTTTAAGTTAGAGAAATTTTACTTTTTCTTGGTTGAAAGAAGTTGTCAGCAATACAAAATCAAGAAAAGTTTTCCGAAAACACTTTTTGAACCATTAAAATGTGTCCAGAGGAAGCCAAGACTGGTCTTATTTTTTCATTACAGTAGTAGAAAGGTATTTCACACATTGGAAGTTGTTCAGGCAATGGTCCGTGGTTCAGGCATTCCCTCGGTGGAGGCCGTCTGGTCATGGGCTTGAGATCATTCATCTCTCTTTATTTGGAGGGGGGGCTTGTGTTTATCACTCAACGAAATGACTTCCCAAGGTCTTGAGGACTGCATGTGGATTGGTATGGGACGGAGGGGTACCCCCTTACCTGTCTAATCCGTATACACACTCCAGACTATTGTTACCTAACACATCCCCCTAGAAGTCTGTAAAGAATTTCTGAGATTCCGATTAAACAATGACCAACACAAAGGCGGGGGTTCTCTCCGTCCAACAACTGGCTTCAAATGGGCTGTGTGGAGGTCAAAGTTAAAATTTTTCATCGAAAAATGCGACACCCGTCGAAACATGCAACGCCGGTCGAAAATGCGACGCCCGGTCGAAAAATGCGACGGCGGTCAAAAAATGCGACGCCCGTCAAAAAATGCGACGCCGGTTAAAAAATGCGACGCCGGTTAAAAAATGTGACGCCGGTTAAAAAATGTGACGCCGGCTAAAAAATGCGACGCCCGTCGAAAAATGCGACGCCGGCTGAAAAATGCGACGCCGGCTGAAAAATGCGACGCCGGCTGAAAAATGCGACGCCCGTCGAAAAATGCGACGCCGGATGGGACTGGAAGACAGAGATGTAGGCTCGCATACCGTGTGGCACATTCAAATTGTGGTGGAAAAACCGACACTTGGTTTCACTATATACTCATCGTGCGTCGGCCAAGTTATTTGAGAAACTGTCCGAGATAGCGCCACCACCACGCGGAAAATTTATAGGCCTGGAACCTCTAGGGTTCCGCCTCACCGGTTCCTGATTTAAGACTTGGGTTTGATGTGAAAGTACATGACTGATATAACCCAGTGTTTTTGGTTTCCAATAAAACTTCTTAGTCAGTGTTGTTAGATTAGTCATAACGTTGTTTTATTAATTTATGTGTCTTTTTGATGTGTTTAACTTCTACTTGATGTAGTTTATAAGGAATGATTAAATGTTTAATATCCGAATTTTGATTTCCATGTATTTTCACTGTTTCTTAAAATTGTGAATTGACTGTAATTCAGCCTTTGTCTAAATAAACCATTAGAATTAATAAGTACCCAAACATGCAGTAAGCTAGGTTTTGAAAAGAATGTCGTGCATATTCATTCTAACGGCTTTCCATAGTTGAAAGCAAAGTCTACGCAGAGTCCAACGCAGTCTCAAAGTGTCTTCTTTTAAGAAAATCGAAATGACAAATTCGTGTCTCTCAACAGTTTTGCAATGACTGACGTTAATTAACAATAATGGAGTTAAGTGACCTGACTTTGGCTTACTACAATTAGAAAAAGAAAGCTGGCGTTGGGATGCAGCATTTTTCCAGAGATTTTCCCCACTAGTTGGAAGTAGAACAAAACATTTTAAAAATTCCACCAGAATTCACACGCATTTGAAGACAGCTTCCCTAAGTGTTGCATCCGGGGGAGTGATCACGTGCTCTGGTACAGGCTTACAAAATTTTGTCAGCTGAACTACATGAGACCATGACTTGTGAACGTATACTCACCGCCCCCGTTCCTGTAGCAGAGAAAGGGAAATCGCCACAAATTACCAAGGCCCACAGCCAGCCCTAAGCAGGACAGTACGAAATCCAAGGGGTGTGACCAGTTCCCCCTCTCCTTATTCTCGTCGCCACTCCCACTCTCCTCCTCCTCCAAATCCGTGGCATCATTGACCTTCTTCTGGGCTTTAAAATCATCTCTGTCTGTCTGGTGTTGGCCGTCCATTCCGCCTGTTTGGTGAATTTCAACGTTCCCTGGCACGTCCCTGGGTGTGTCGAGCCAGCCAGTTTCACACACGGAATGTGTATTCACAATATTCAAATAATATAACCATTTTAACCTCACCGGGCTGGACTTAAGAATAGCAACTGTGAAACCCCATTTTTTGTGGCGTGGCGTCCTTGATAATCCTTTCATAAGATTAAGCATTGGCGAAACACGGGTTTAAGTTGCGGCCTGAACTCATGCGGTTGGCTAAGCAAATAGAATAGCCAAAACTTTCCGCACGGAAGGCTACGACGCGTATCGGCAGCCGATAGTTGATATCGGCTCGCGGATATCGGATGATGTTCAACGGATCCCGAGGGGGCAATCGTCTATGGCCTACTCGCCAAATGTGCACTATTAACCCCCAGGCAAATAAAGTAAAAACAAAGGCAACTCAGTAATATATCAGTGTAATAATGGGATTGGTGTCTGATGAGAAGACTACATATGCTATAATTAAGATGATTTGCATAATTTGGATGATTTTTCAACAATCCAAATTACTCTAGGCTGTTTCACTGTTATCAATCTGCATCCGTATTTTAGGTTTTATTGAAAAAAAGGATTAAGTATCGATTTGGGATTAACCCTATAGAATGATACACGACGACAATACCGGGGAACGTCTTAGAAAAAACGCATACATCCCACGGAATCCAGTTTTATTTGAGGTTTCGTAATGATGTTTTTGGTAGATAACCAAGAATCTTCACATGCACCGCCTCTCATGAAACTGGTATTAATAATGACCCTCCGCTAAAATTCTAAACGCACTCGTCAAGTATGGACAAAAACAATCATTACTTCCCGGGTCACTTCGTTTTTCACCAAGATTATTTTGAAATTGTTATTTAGTAACTATGTTTAAACTTGTATTACAATTGTGGTATTTTTTATTGTCAATCCTTAGGGTTATTACCTTCATATGTACTCATACTATTTTTAGGCGAAGGGAAAAGGCCAATCTTCCTTATAATATATTCACATTTTATCTAATGTAATTTTGATTGTGAACATTTTATTTTTGCTTTTTCCTGTAATGAGTTTATTCTTTTGTATTTATATCATACTTATCACTGTAAAAATCCTTAGGGTTTCTCCTCAGTGTTTATGTAAGGAGTTTCGAAGATAATGGCCAAGCTCCCAGAACCAAAAGAAAGTTGACTGAGAGTCCTTTTTTTTTGCTGGCTTGAAAGAGTCCATATACTGCGGTCGACGTTTACAGAACCGTTGCCTCCACATATCCCGTTCGGATTGCACATCTCTCAATGTGACGACGTTGTATTTTGAATATGTAAGCAATGTCGAGTGCACTTCTGGCCCATTGCCAACGTCGAACACACCAAGTATTTATTGAGTTGAAACCATTTTAACCCACGTAACGAAAACAGGAAGTTTTAGCCAACCTGTTGCCTAAATTTTCACGGAAAACAGGTGGTCCATTTTTCACTGCTGTTAGCTCTGGTGAAGGAAAATTGTATGGAGGTGCACACGATTTCGATATGGACGCAACAAAATAAAACGTGCTCATGTTTTGTTTTCTGTTTTGCACAAATTGCGTGTTAGCTTTCTAAAACTCTTGAAAGTGTTCCATCATAAACGTAATTCACTTAACAACATATTATTAACGCCACTGAACACGTACCACTGGAGCAACACCACCAGTGAACGGCGCCCTCTATTGCAGCATGACATGCTTTCCAGCCCCAACACTCATAGCAATCTGGTTCCCTGCCCAAAGATTCCATGACAATTCTTGATAAAAATCTTAGGTCATGCATCACCCACGGATATAAATAAATATGATGCAAGGGCCAGGGGTCAGAAGTTGAAAGCCCGGATATTTTCGATTTCATCACTGGCAACATCTCAAAAATGACACTTTTCCCATATCCATGGGCAATACTGCAAGTGCATCCCCACTGAGCGCATATTTCAGGCATAAAGCCTGCATTGGTTGAAGAAAGTAAGATTCTGCATTTCGCCTGGTATTTCAGCCAAGGCGACCTTCGATTTCTGTGTATAGAGTCAAATATTGTGGAATCAACAGCTGCCATTAGGATACGAGAATTTACGTTCAACAGCTAGCCCACTTACCCGGTCGGGATTAACCGAACGTCAACGGTATATACCATCCGAACATGCCTAAAATAGATGGGACGACTTCGGAATATTTCGGCTATTTCCGGAAAGCTGGAGGAACTCCTCCAGTCTTAGTCACGTGACATTGGGTGATACCGGATCCTTGATTCGTCGGATAGTCAGAATCATCGGGTCAGGTATCCAGACTACACTCATAGGTCATCCCCCTTCCCCCCGTTCACCGACAAAGAATTACGCCACTGTTACGGACAATACGCAGGGAGAGGATGACATTTTGTCCACTTGCCCAATTTTTAGGTTTAAATTGAAAGCCAACCACTTCATAACTGCTGTTGAAATGGCCCATGGAGCTGTTTTATATATAGTTTTAGATATAGCTCTGTGGAATGGCCTCATTTCCAAGTCGGCCATATTGAATTGAAAGCAAAGTTCACTTTTGTAATTTTGGGAGCTTGAGATTAAAACAGAAAGTAGTGAAATAAACGTCATTAAAACTGATGTCATTTAACGCCGATGAATAAGTTTAATTAAAATGTGTCATGCATTATGTTTTGAGCCACAGGCCTAGCCCTCAATTTTAATCTAATAGCAGACAAAATAGGCCTTAAAATGTTGCTCTGAGATGATAATGAATATCGGTAGCCATTTGAAAGAATATCCGACATGCACAGTATAGAAATGGTAAATAAGCAACAACGTCGTCAAAAATTCAATCTATAGAGAATTGACCTGTTGCGTGGTGCAGAAAAGAGAAGAAAATAGGAAACCAAACAATCGCTAAACTTTCGTCAAGGCTACAGTAAAAAGAGTGCATAGCATTTACCCTTATGTCATTCATACACAACCAAGAGAAAAATTTAAATTTAGAACAGCAATGAAAATACCCGTAATTCCGAATTTATGAATTAGACAAATCTAAAACAGCGTTGATAAAGACATCAAACTTCTTCAAAAGCTTTCTTCTAAAGTTATTATTAAGAAACAAATCCAAACCCAGAACCTTTTTGATAAATACAACCAGAATACAGACACGTCGCTTACCTCAAAAAATATTTTCCCTTTAAACTCACTCTTCAAACTAGGTTTGTTTTCTGCCAAATAAAATGATTACTCTAACAGATGAACACTCCCCTCACTTAATCTAGGCCTATGCTGTTAAAAATGGGTAAAAAAGAGGGCAATACCACTTAATCCAACAATAGGTCCTTGGCTACACAACTGCTGGCGAATTTGATAGTTAAACATTCTCTGGGTAAATCTTGCCTATTTGTTAGTGTTTGTGTTATCTAAATTACGATCCAAACGCTTTATAGTTAACATTGGCATATTGCCACTTTGCACTATAGGAATTAAATGTACAATGACTGGTTGCCTGGGTGATTATTCAAGCATGTTTTAAAACATTAAGAATAAACATACTAGATGTGTTTGCAGACATCCTCAAGAGGTTTCTAACATTCTCCAGGTGGAATTGTAGCCACTCTAAGCTCGTTGTGGATACTATCATACAATCAATATTTAAGCTTTCGAAAAAGATAACCCCAGTTTACTTAAACACAATCAAGCCAGTCACACATAATGCCTCGAGGACAAGTACTGAAGTTCAAAACCATGGGCCTATACCTTCAAAGATTCTGATTTGCATGCTCGTGATTATGTAAAATATTTCAAACACACCTGGTTCAGTACATTAAACTGTAAACGAAAGTGTAGAGTGCATTTATTAATAGACCACTGTTATTTTCTGCAGAATAATCTGCGTATTGAAAGATTAGAATCTTGTTTTCACGGTACTTTCTGATTCATTATCATCCATCTTTATATAAAGTGCAGCTAAACCTCTTCTACTATTTGATTACAATATGTTGGAGTATAGCTGTGAAGTAGGTGTTGGAATGTTTTGAAACTCTTTCTTGAGAGAGCCAGCCACCATATTTTCAGAAACGCAAGTTATTCGGTGTTCCTTCACTCTGTTTCAATTTCTCAATATCCCATTTAACCCTGATAAATCATGAACGGGCTTGTTTGTGGTTGCTCAAACTGTCGCTTCCATCTCATCCTCGCTGACGACAGCATACTTGGAGATCCTAGGGTTGACATCGACTTCGGCCGAGCACACCACTCCCCCCATGGTGGTGCCATGGCGGCGGTGAACTTCCACCGCCTCCTGTCGATGCTGGATCAGGGCCGGCCCCCAGGAGTCCGTGGGAGAGGTGATGATACGGAAGCGCTGCTCAGGGACGGGCAGAATGAAAATCATGACTCCCTGCTGTTTGTTATAAATGTGTTGCCAGTACAAGAGTACAGGGCAAAGCTGTTTCCAAGATTGGGGGAGGGACCAGGGCACTCATTAACGGGAAACTGTTCGTGCAAATTGATGAATTTTCGTCCTCTTTTCTGTATTCTTTTTGCTATTTTTCCTTTTTTGGTCTTTTTTTTCTGTTTTAAATTTTTCAGGGGGTCAAGGGGGCACACTTTTGTTACTGTACAAGACTTCAAGATTGAAGTAGAATAGACCCATCAAGGGAAAAATGAGGGAAAATTGTTTGGGATGATTAGCTTACGCATGTTTTAATGAGGTAAATGGTGGATTTGATAAATCAAACAGACAGACAAGAGAATTCTCTTTTCGTTTGCCTTTGTGACGAAGTCACTTACGAACCGGAAAAGGGTTAGGCTATGCGAGTTTCCGAGCGCGACGACTGTGTACTGTACAGCTAGGCTGCGCTGAAGGGATGGCTGACTGAGAAGAGCAACGAAAGTCCGACTAGATTCGAGTCTACAGTACAATGGGCACTGTGCCAAGGGTCTACTGAAAATTATAAGCCTACAACCACAGTATTCCGTGAAAACCTCCACGCAAACACCACCCACCATGCGCACACCTGAACGAAAGTCAGGGTTTCTCTTTGAATGTTCGATTCGAAGAAAACACGAAACTAGCTTGGTCACGAGCACAGTAATTGTACTCAATCACACAGGTTTGCATTAACATAAAATGTACGGATCGAGTGCAATAGCGACACTGTGATATTCTCATAGTTCTAGTGCCCTAAGCACTAATGGCTGCAGGGCCTAAGGAAAACTCTGTCTGCTAATGCATGTTCTTTACCTCCATGAAGCTGCCCTTCCTTCTGAGAAGCTCAAAGACCACATGTCCGGGGATACCAATGAGCGTGGTGATCATCATCATCCAGCCGAGAGCTCTGGCCCAGGGCGGGTAGGGTCCGTGGTACTCGGGCTCGGTCCAGGTCGCCCAGTTGAACACCAAAATAACCTACCCACAATAGGAAGAAACAATGTCATGGAGTCTTTGTACTTCAACTTTTTACTACAACCCATGAAGCATTTGTGTATTTCCATTAACTTTTTCTCAACTTCCGTTTTGCTATTTAAAAAGTATGTCGGTGCCTGTTTGGTTTATAAGACACGTATATTTTGTTTTGCCAATCATACACATACCAGAAGCACAATTTATTTGGGCAAACTTTATCAAAAGCAAATGCTTTCATGACATTGCTATAGCAGTTGCTCAAGGAGGATAGAACCCCTCTTCAGACACCCATGGATTTTTGTTGGAGGGAAAACTTACCCCCATGGACAGCGGAGTCAGGACCACCCAGTTCAGCGGCCACCACTTGAAGTACAGCGTGTCCACGTACCGGTCCCCAATCATGGTGCGGATGTCGTTAATGAAGCGTCGAATGCCGTAGCCCCAGCTCAGGCCACCGGTGATGAGGAACGCGAAGAGCAGCATCGCAAAGTTTGTTCCGTAATTGTCCAGGAGTGACGTCCAGTAGGGTCCGGCCTGTCGGAGGGACGAATGATGGGAAAGCAGCTCAGGTGAAGTTTCAGTACTTGTACAATATTTACAAAGTTTTAAAGGTAAAAATAAAAGTAGAAATGGCATATTGGTAATATAACACCCCCCATGATGGTTCACTGGATAACCTGTCATGGGCGTTGCGGGAGGGGACAACTATCTTTAGATAATTGATAAGTGGTTTGCCCCTCCCCAGAAAAATCCTGGCGACGCCCATGTAACCTCTTCTAGCTAATTCAAGCACAGTACACACGTGCCAATGGTTAAGGGTTTAGGAGCCATCTAAACAATTACACAGTTTTTGAGAAGCTTAAGAGGCTTCCTCTTAACAGTGTCCCATTCACTTGTCTGTAATCTTAACAGCATCAGATTTTTTTATACCTAGCATGGTTACATACTTCAGTTATGCAGAGCAAACTACACAGAACCATCACCACACAGATTCCCAGGGTGACAAAGCTCTTGCGCCGAGGTGGAAAGAGCCTGGGGTATTCGTCCACTAAGCTTGTAGCCAACCTTTCAAGATTTACAAACTGGAACAGAAAATGAAGTAAATTTTGGTGGTCCCCGTCTCTGACATATTTTCCCCTCGTCTGATCACTCAAGCTAAGAGACTTACATGCAAAAGTTACCTTAACCCTCCCAGATCCTTCAAAATTCTGCAGGCTCTAGGACAATACAGCCTACTGTAAACAAGTCTTAATTGTCCATGAAACTGAAGTGGGAGGAATAATGCACAATAGGTCGATGTACAATTGCACATTAAAATTAAAATTACACACCAAATCTAAGCTAAAATAAACAGCTGAGGTAGGACCCTGAACTAATGATATCACTTTTTTAAGAGGCGAAAAAAGGAAAGATCAATTTTAAAGAGAAAAATAAGTTTTCTCCTCAGTCAGCGACCTCTTTGATTGCAGCATTCACGTGTTTGATCCTGAACACTAAATCCTGTTTGATGACTATACATGGGCGCAGATCCAGGGAGGTCGACCTCCCCCCCGCCCTGACCCCCCCAAAATTTAAAAATGGGGAATGTAATAATTTAAAAATAACTATTTTGAGCGCACCAATGTCAGTGGAAAAAAAAATGACATCATGTACAATGTTCCATCATCGTTTCTGCTTGTCCGCATATATGAGGCATTAAAAAACTCTACGACCCGACCCCCCCCCCCCAGAAAAAGTCCTGGATCCGCTCCTGGTGCACTTTGTGAAGTATACCGGTATAAGGAATGTAGCAGCAGCCACCAGTTATTATGAACTATAGATGCAAACGACCAAAAGTGTTTGGTAAGTGTCACAAGGTCTTGCGTGATTCTAGCTCGCCAAGATGAAATCCACAACTTCACATGCCTGAAAATGCTACTTTCCCAAATTGAACATTTTCACAACATCACTAAATTTGTTTGGCGATGTTGCCCTAATTTTGCAACGATTTACCATTTACACATTTATTTCCTGATATCAAGAACTTCTTTCCCCATGTTGCAATTTTTTTCACAACATACATTCATGTGGCAGATTTTGATGATGGATTGTTTTCAGTGCATGTTAACCTGGCTAAGAAACTCAGCACATTTGCCACTAAAAATATACCTAACCTTTTTACTTGAGGGAAAGTTTGGAGAGGTTTGGTGCAAATCGATGACTTGTATGTATGTCAATTCTATCGGGTAAAGCAACTCAAAATATCAACAGAAAGTGCAGTCCACGGCTGCATTTCATGACATACGAGGAATTATGGTTTTGTGAAGAAAAAAAGCGCCATGTGGAGTAGAACACATGAGATGCCGCCAAGGAGAATTCACGATGACATGTAAAGGTGGTAGCCATAAAAGGTTTGCACTGCCACGAAAAAGATACCAAAAAAACCTACCTGGCTATCCAGACCCAATGTAATGAGCATGAAGAAGAACAGAACCGACCAGAAAGGAGCAGCCGGCATTCTGGCTACTACCTCTGGGTAGGCGACAAACGCCAGGCCAAACCCTGAAAGGGCGAACACAAGACAAATGGTCAGACATGGGTGAAAGATTTGGAGGGAAAATAGTGACGTCTAAAGACCCGAAAACATTACGTTAAAGATATGGTTTCTTTTTGTTTTCTTTGCCCAAAAGGACAAAAACACCTGTAGGCATCTCAGTTATATTTCCAGGATTCGGATACCTTGCCTGACAACCTCAGAGACGTCTTTACCCTGGACGTGGGCCATGTATCCAAGGATGGAGAAAATGACAAATCCTGCCAAGATACTGGTGGCCGAGTTCAGAATGGTGACAATCATCATATCCCTGCAGCAGAGATAAAGACAGATCAATCAGAATGATACTTTCCAGCCTGGAAAAACCTGAGTTTCTTCTTACAGTGCCTCAAAAATAAAAGTGGAAATCCATCCAGGTGGCTTCGCCAAAATTTTGAAGTGTTTTGTTGCAAATTACACACAATGAACGAAAGAACCCGGACGTCCATCCGGGTGCCTGGGTCAGCTTGTTAAAAGACCAGAAATGAAAAAAAGGGGCGATGGGATATTTTTTATGCTGCTCTAAGACCCAAAATTTAAATGTAGGATGCGAAACTCTTGCTTCTGGTATTCTAAAAAATGTTCAAATTCCTGAGACATTTTTTCCAAATGAATGGTTATTTCCACCTGTATGTGTTGTTATGGAACTTGTTGTAAGACGCCAGTGTTTGCATACCACCCACAGCAATGGAAAGCGAATAGAAGATCTGCACCACTGCATCCAACCAAACCTGAGCAGAAAAAATATTAAAGCAGTCAAATGTCTATCCTTCATTTAATTGCCGATCAAACTTTAAAAAACCGCACAAGCTTACAATAATTAGTTTATTTTTTATTATGGCAAAATATGATTTTTTTTTGCAAAAACGTGGCTAAAATACAGTTCCTGGGATGGTAGTTGTCATCTTTGTTTAAATTCTGGCACTTTCTGTTCATAAAAACAGAATAGCACCATGTCTCCACGGAGCAACTAGCCTCCCTGACCCTTGATTGGCCACCGAACGAGGCATTCGTAGCAACTGGTTGAAAGCAATTCGTGCTTCAACCTCTGAACTCTCCTCAAAAATAAAGTACTTCTAGGCCTAATTTCCTCACCCCCCCAAAAAAACCCCATGAAACAAACCATATAGGGAAATTGGTGCATGTAAATGATTACAAGGATGAACAAAGACATTGACTGGAACGGGATTTGAACCTGCGACCTTCGGAACACCGTACCGGTACACGTGAAGCAAACTATGGGACAGAGAGCAACCCCGCCTTTGTGTTGGTCATTGTTACACTGGTATCTCAGGAATTCCGTTGAGACATGGGGGGGGGTAAGTAACATTAGGCTGGAGTGTGTATAGGGATTAGACTTGTTGGGGGGGTACCCCTCTGTCCCATTTCGTGCCTGGTATATACCGGTTGGTGTACCAACTTAGCTTCCAGCCCTCTGTTGGTGGCTCTTCCCATTTATCAATATTTTTGTACGGGGGGCACTACCCAGAAGCCATTCAACCTGACACAAAAAAATCACACAGCAACAGATTTCAAAATCAATGGGTAAACTTTGAGGTTCGAGTGAAAGCAAACATTTCACCCGTGTAAATGCCCCTGTAAGTCGCCTATGTTATAGACGCTCCCTTGAAAAGAGTAGCTTCGGACATCTCTCTCTCTCTCTTACCTCCTTCCAGGCGACGCAACCAGACGGCACGACGGCTCCCTTGCGTCGTGCCGTCCCGTCAAACCGTCGCCTTCTTGCCATTTCGTTTGTACACACACGACGCGTCGCGTCGTGCCGCCGCCCGTCGTGCTGTCTTAGGTCCTTTCCTTGTTGCATTTTTTTTTCGTAAACGTCGCCCCTTCCGTCGCCCGTCGCGTCGTGCTGTCGTGCGTCGCACGTCTTGTTGTGCATCGCGTCGCCTGAAGCACGACGCGACGCACGACGCGACGCGTGCTGTCGCCCTTTACTTTGTAGTGTTTATAGAGGGCGCCTTACTGTTTTCTTTCATTTCCGTCCACCTTTTTTGCAAAGTACATGTAATTAGCTCTTTAGTGTTTTATCTGATTCTTTTATCTCATCGATTCATTAATTGGGGTTGATTTCAGGCATATTTTATTTAAAAAACGTTAAACGAGCAAAAGAAAATCCGAATAAGTAGGATCTGCTCTCTCAAACTAAGTAACAATAGAATTAAGGCCTGGGAAAGGGGAAGGTCGGAGAAGGAAATGAAAGAAAACAGTAAAGGCGCCCTCTATAAACACCATGAAGCAAAGGGCGACAGCACACGACGTGTCGCGTCGTGCGTCGTGTCAGGCGGCGCAACGCACGACAGCACTCAAGAAGGCGACGGTTCGACGGGACGGCACGTCGCAAGGGAGCCGTCGTGCCGCCTCGTCGTCTGGTTGCGTCGCCTGGAGGGAGGTAAGAGAGAGACAGAAATGTTTGTCGTAAATAGTACACCATAGTATCCATTAAATTGAACAACAGATAGTCTTTATACCCGTCTTTATAGCGTCAAGTTTTGTCCTTAGTCACATTGGCACACAAAGAACTATACCCGTACCCAGGTCAAGCTAAAGGGCCTGCCGTCCGAATTCAATTTGCCGAGTCAATCGGCACTGCAGTAGCACAGCGTGTAGCCTAGGCCTATATCAACTTACTTCTACCTTGGTTGTGAGGTGAAACGTATAAGATCCTTAAAATTTCGTTCTGCTTTTGAAAAATCTATTCCTAATTTCTAAAATACAAGTTTTCTAAAAATGACATTCAATTTACATGTTCAATTAAAACAATCCTTTCCATTTATCAAAGCACGTTCCAATCTTTTCGACCCTAGTTTTGCTTCGTAATTGGGGAGTACTCCGACCGATATAACCTGGACAGTTCACAAATTCTTAGCGCAGACGCAGCCGGAAATACCCGAATATTACCCGATACAATCCGAATGGTCTTTTTGTCTCCCTTTACTTATTCGGCTACCAATGTTATTCATTGTAATCTTTGTAACAATTTTTTTACAATTTTAAGGAGCATTAAAGAAAAGTGTTGATGTTAAAGTGAATTTAATATGGAAAGGATAAGTTCGGAATAGTTCGACTACTCCCGGACATCTGGAGGAGTATTGGTCACGTGGACATTGGGTGAGACAGGACCTCTGATAAGAAGAGTAGTCGGAATCATTGGGTCTGGTATCCAGACTGAGTTTTAATATGCAGCGAGTTGAGCTAGTTTTAGCTCACTCGCCGAGGCGAGATAGTATCTCGAAAATTTCTTTTTGCAAGTCGCCCTTATACGCTTCGGTAGTGAGGTAAGGGCAGGAGTGAGAATTTTTATTTCAACCGTGACATACAAACCAAACTTTGATAAAAACCCAGTGCACAGAAAAAGCTGCCAATGCCACAAGGAAAGGTCACCAGTAAATGAAAACGAATTTTACTGCAAACACATCCCTAACAAAAGATGGCTTCCATAAACAAGTATAACAAACTCCAAGGTTGCTGATTAATGTAGTCACCCTTTTTCCATTTGTTATTAACTGCAAATTAACCAGATTCCTTCAATAGAGGGAAAAACCCAATACGACAAAAGGTCTCACTATACCTTGGGCTTAACGAGGTACTCCCAGCGCGGGGTGATGAAGAAGTAGATTCCTTGATCCGATCCCGGCAACGTCAGGCCACGAATCAACAGGATGATCAGTACCACGTAAGGGAAGGTAGCAGTGAAATAGACTACCTAGATACACGCGAACATCAAAACGACAGGATCCCGATAGGTTATCAAAACGACAGGATCCCGATGGGTTATCAGTTATTTTTTTCGGTGCTCTGTAATATTCAACATGCCTTCAGGTAAAAATTACGCAGACTGCTGTCCCTATAGTTTTCAGAAACAGAAAACTTTCCCTTTCATTTTCCACTTTATTGAAAATGTAAATAAAAGTTAAGGATGACTTTAGGCTCGCTTTTCTGGTACTAACGGAGTGAATGTTTACCTTGCCAACAGATTTAATACCCTTGGATTGGCACAAGAAAGTAACCACGTAGGTAAATATCAGACAGAGTAGAAGCTGCCATACGATGGTTCCAGTCTCGTTCATGCTGGGCGATTCTTGTAAGACAGCCCTCCTGGAATATAACCATACAACAAAAGTGTGGAGAAAACAAAAGACGAAAGTAGACACTATTTATTTAGCGATGGGCAGGGACTAAACTGTCACGGAAGTCAAAGGCCCTCTTGGGCTTTGCAGGTTGATTTTCAGAGTTACTGTACGCCCTCTTCCTGTAGAAAAAAACAAGTCACAAATCATGTCTGGCATCCTTTTATTGATGACGTGATCCATGATGTTTTGCAAAACAGGTCTCGCCAGCGCCTTTTTATCCATACTGTTTGGTCGCAGGATATTTCTAAGGATAAAGGAGGTTTGCAGTAGCACCACACAAGGATATCTCTTTCTGGGTATGTGTGGTTCTGTGGTTCTTTTCTTTTCAGAACCACACATACTCGGAAAGAGATATCCTTTATATATGGTGCTACTGCAAACCTCTACAATCAACTTGCCACATTCACCATGAAAAGCTTCAAAGCGCAACAGACAGATTTGCTCAAATTGCATAAAAATAATACATAATTTGACTTGTATTTATTTTAACAAAAGCTGGTAAATATATACGTGTCAGATTCATTGGAGAGACGGGGGAAATGAAATATCAATAAAATAGTAATGAGAGGTTTAGAGAGGCTTACAGCAACAACGTTGGTCTGTGGACATGGGGGGATTTCTGAGAGGTCATCCTTATGCGAAGCGTGACACAGCACATGGTCCAGGGTCCCACTTCAATTAGGGGAGGCTACGGTAGCACATGACGTCAATGAGTTGAAAAGGGGATGATTATATTGGTAATTCCCAGGTCAAAAGTGGGAGGTATATCCCCGCCCATGTCTATGGTGTACCTTTATGTTTGACCAAAGGTACCCCCAAAATATCCATTTTTTGTGTTCTATATCAATTTTTACGCATGGTTAATTCCAGAAATTAGGGGTCGTAAGTGTGATATTGTTGTGTCCCTGTTACATCAGACCTTTGTTATTTGACATGGAAATATCACAGGAACTGATTTCAAACTATTACTATTTGTTTGGCAGGTAATTTGCAGTAATTCATCACTCTTGGAAATCAGAACGTGTTCTGAACTTACAAAATCATTTGTCAGATGTGACAGGGACACGAAGAAAATGAACCCCTAATTTCTGGAATTACCCACATCCAAGCTAACCGCAGAATTTTTCTAATTTTAAAAGAGATTGTTTGAAAATCCTAAAATCAGGAAAATTTTGTTGAAAAAATCTTGAAATGAGGAAAAGTCCTGAGAAATCTCCCCACTACAGATTTGTTCAAGTCAAGTCCTAAATCAGTACTCCCAATTAACTAAAGTCAAATTGCAAGTTAATTTTTTTTTATCAAAGTCTCAAGTTAAACAACCCTGCGTCTCCAGTCTGATTCCATTCTGGGTCGTCGATCCAAGATAACAGTATTGCCAAAGATTGGTAGGAAATTTCGGGGAAAAACATCAGTTGAAAAGGAGTTCAGCTTTTAAGGACGGTAAACACCGCAACGCGAAATTAATAGATTATCAAACACCAATCAAAAGTTTTTTTTTGGGGGGGGGAGGGATCAAACCAACCAAACTCATTGCAGACATACATCCAATATTCTTCGCTGGGAGATTTGCGCATTGCTTTCCACGGATCAATGTAGTTTGCCAGGCTGAAGTTCCCTGGACCAGAAACGGTGATGTTCAAATCATCCAATTCGAACTCTGTCAAGTTCGTCAACGGCACACACTCATTGTCAAATGTGATCACCCCTCCAGCTTGGAAGCAGTCCATAACGATGTCGCTGGAAATGGAAAAGAGTGCTGATGTGCAGTTTTTATTTAATCAGTTCTTATTTAATTTTTTTTAATTTTCCGAGACCTGCTCAATTTCATAACAGTTGGATTGGCCTACCTACAGAAATGTTTTCTTTCCAAATCTTAGCAAACCAAAATTGCTTGCTACGTGCTCCATCCGTGAAGCCAGTCGCTGTTCTGGAACCATTTGTTGCTTTTTTTTGGCGGGGGGCTAGGCCCTTGGCACGTGACCTCACCTTTTAACTTTTGTTACTGATCTTTTTTCCTTTTCTTTTTTTGTTGTGCTTTTGGGGGCCACACAATTTGGGGGGGCTAGACACTCCCAGCTCCCCCCGTAAAACCTCGCCTGCATAAAGATGCAAAAATATCGGATGGATTCAAATTCTTCGGACTTTTGTGAAGTTGGTTATTAATGTCGATTACATTTTTTCCCTTTCAGAAAAGTTTTGTAAAAGTCTGTAAAGGCTTCCAACTACAGAGGATAAAGAGAATATCCGGATACGGACCCTTTTCGGTCAAGAGTATCCAACACTAGATACAAGCCATGGGCATCTCCTGGATTTTCTCAAGGGGATAAACTTTTTTCGCGGGGGGGACACAGCACCAAAATGACGAAGCGTTACCGATGCAAAGGGATCAGTTTTTTTTAAGTAAATGTTTGATTTTCACTCCATTTAACCCTAAAAGAGCCGAACGGATTCTGTCTGTCCCTCGCCCCACACGCATGTGTGCCGATATATATCACTGCAGTGCATTTTAAGGAGCAGAGCCTTTAGGAGTTTTTAAAGTAACTCTTTGCGGTCATTTGACACCAATTTGGTGAAAATCGAACATGTCATTCTTACGCAGCAAATGTACAGGCCTATGTACTTTTCCACTGCGGTGCTAAAAGCACGCTAACTTCAAATGAACATTTTAACAAACCTTAATGTCTGATTAAGTTCAAACTTCACATTTTGTAATGATCCCCCTTGCAACAATCATGAATGTGTATCCTTCACAGCCCTAGATCTTATTCTGTTCCCCCTCTTTGTCAGCGAAGAAACAGTTGCCAGTACCTGCACATCGGAGTGTTCCAGGGTTGCCCGCAGCCAACCCAAGGCAGTGAGGACGTGAAGGAGATGAAGAAATAATAGACCGTGTAGGTGATGACAACTCCGTAGGCGACGGTCGCATAGAAGCCCACGAGGAATTGTCCGTAACTCAGGCCTGGAGAAAAAACATAAAATGGAAAAAAAGCCTAACAATGGCAGTATGAGGTTTTAGAAGAAGTTATGGTCGGAAGTCAAATCATTCACAGTCCTCACAAGCTATTCCCACTTTGCAAAGGAGAACTTCTTTATTCTCTTTACTTGTTTGTTTTGTTGGTGGCATTGCTCTTGGATCTTTTTTACCTTTTAAGATGGGAAATGCTCGCCAGCAGGTCAGTATACCCAAACTGCAGTACTGGCCAAAGTTGACCTCCATAAAGAACATGGGCATCCCGGCAAAGGCCAGACTCAAGAAGTAAGGTATCAGGAATGCACCTGCAAATGGCACACAGACACTATTAACGGTCCTAAAGGTTCTCAGTCAAATGCCATTACAATGAATGAAGGGTGCCAGAGGTGCCTGAAAAATGAACTGCTCGAGAAAGTGGTTGAGGAACTGGGAGACACATTCTGCAAGAACTGTTGCTGAGGTGACCAATTTCAATATCGCAGGTACACGTGTATGACCCACGTTTTTCATGAAAAGGTTATTCTAAAAATATGCCGATAACTGCAGTTATCGTTCAAAAGGGTAGGTGGTGCAGGCGGGGGGGGGGTCACAAGATGGGCAACATAGATGATAACTAATACGCGGTGCTCATATTCAGGATTATGTATGGGCAAGTGGGCCATGCTTCTTCAAGGAACAATTATCTACTGTCGGTTTCCCACTCGGGTTTCACGCAGTTGTAGTAAAAGTCGTACATGAGCGTCTTCGACAAGTCGAGGATAGACACACTGTTTTTTGTCGTCCTGGTCCCGTACATTTCTTGCATCTCTGAGTAGCTCTCTGTTTGATACAATATTTGTGGCCTGTCTCGCGAAAAACAACAGTGAGAGATCTTTGATACAAGAATATTAACTCTTTTTGTCATCACAAAGTGGGAGCGATCAGTTAAAATCAAGATGTTTTTTCTGTATATCCAAAAACGCAATGGCTATTCTGACAGTCTCTCCATTGGAGGTATCTTAGGTCTTTAAAACGAAACTAGTCTGTCGTTTGTTTTGTAAGTACACGTTCTGTCTTCGTGAACTTATTTCAGTGAATGATATATGTATTATATATATATAATACAATAATATAATATATAATACATATGTAATATGTATTTCGTGAATTTAATTACTCGAGTAACCTTTTGGTATGTCTTTTTTTTTACTGGACTACATACATGTTGCTTTACCTCGGCTGCTCTAAAACTCAGTGCATCTGATGCCCGTATTGTCTGTAATTTTAACGTCAATGGCTTTTTAATTTTGAGGTTGTTAGGCCAAAAGACGCACAAGCTTCCTCTCACAGTCTGATATTTACTAATTTAGATATAAAAAACAGTGAAGAGAACATCCCGATTCTAAATTTGAGTAAATTCCCCGATCTTCATCAGGATGTCATCACACTGTTCACGTAACTTTTATTTTATTTGATTTTTGCTCAAAACCACTATCGGTTTAATGTAAAAAGTAACTTCTGACGTCATAATCTCCGCTTGATAGAGTCTCTCTTTGATAAACTAGATTTTCAGAGCAGTCTAAAATTACATGTGTTTTCACTCATTTTTCTCTGAAACTGGGCGATTTTGATTCTTTCATCTCCTTGTGAGAATCGAAGAAACTCACTGGACGCTTTTAAACATTTGGCAATCAAGCTCCTCATAGTTTCCAAAGCTCGTTTAAATTTTCCCGTTCCTCCAAAGTCGTCCTCTTAAAACGATTCTGATGACGTATACTCTTTCACAACATATTTGAACTATTAGCGAGAATAACACTGAATAGTTGCACGATATATGGATATAATGCCCCAATGTTTAAAACCAAAATACATGCACATAATGTGAATCTTCTGAACCTACAGGGCCACTCCTTTTTGAACTTTTTCACATTGCTCTTTAACATGAAAGAATAAATCGTAGAGGCAGATCGTACGTCATTTGTTAGGCCTTTAGCGTAGAAATACAAGTTTTGTATACAAGTACCCAATCGAAACTAATCGGTGTCCAAACCCAAATTTTCGTAGTCGGTGAACACTATGGACATTATTTCCAGATTAACAAAGTCAAAAGAATGTATGTAATGCAAATTTGTTTCTTCGAATGAAGACAATACAAAAATTCAATATTACTTGCAAATAAAAAAATATGATTTAGAAATTGTGAATAATCATGCTTATGTTAGAATATATGTTCAGTTTTACAAAATTTTCCCTACAAAATCCGCGACTTGTGAACGTATACTCACCACCCCCATTCCTGTAGCATAGGAAAGGAAATCGCCATACGTTACCAAGGCCCACAGCCAGCCCCAAGCAGGACAGCACGAAATCCAAGGGGTGTGACCAGTTCCCCCTCTCCTTATTCTCGTCGCCACTCCCACTCCCCTCCTCCCCCAACTCCGTGGCATCATCGTCCCTCTTCTGACTGCCCTTTTCTGACTGCTGTTGGTCTATCATTCTGCAGTGTTTCAATAGGAGTACTGTTCCCGGGCACGTCCGTAAGCTGATGTCTAGCAGGTGAGTCACATATTCGGATATAGGCGCCTCATATATACACGTATTCATTATTAGCTGTTTCGGTGTACTGCCGAAGCAGCTATAGAGTACCGAAGTGTGACGTCACTGTGAACCAGGAAGTGCAGTGCAAACGAATGGAGTACGCGCGTGTTGGTTCACGCGCTGGTTCTCGCGCGAATGCCTTTTACACTCTAATTGTGCGCGTGACGTATTCACTTCAGTACTCTATTGCTTTCGTTAAAGTTTTGTTTTCCTTTTTCAGTTTGATAGTTCTATTTATCTGATTGATTTCAAACTTGGTAGACCTTTAGATATTCATGTCAGGTAGGTCCTAGAAGAAAACCGTGATGAATATTTATTTTTTCCCATACGTTTTGTACATGTCTTTCTACTAAACCATCGTGTTACTTGAATTTGGTATCTTTTTTTTAAATCTGATTGAATTCATACTTAGTAAACCTTCCTACAGTTACTTACGGATATTCCAACACCATAATTGTCATGACCACGTCATCACGTATTTTTTTTAAATTTCGAATATTTAATTTGATATATAGGTTTTTAAAACATTTTTTCGAAAATACTGTATTTGCACTGGTTTCAATCCTACTGAGTTTGTTTCAGGGGCACACACTAAGGCCACAAGCTAGAAAACGTTCCTGTACAAGTTCCCATTATGACGTCATCAGCTGCGAAGTCACGTGACACTAAGGGACACTCTTCAAAGCACTATATCTCATGAAGTACATGTCCGATTGTGGTGAAACTTTTTCGGGAAGGATCTTAGAAAAAGACTGACCTGATGTGATGATGACGTCATCGAGTGACAAGTCACATGACATTAAAGCGAAGCTCTTCAAAGCACTGTATCTCGTGAACTTTTTGTATAGCATGAAGAGGAAGGGTTTTAGATCCGAATTGACCTCATGTGATGATGACGTTATATTGTAACAAGTCACATGACGTTAAAAGAGCACTAGTATTGTATCTCGTGTGGAACACGTCTGATTGGGTTCAAACTTTATTGTGTGTAACTCGAAGGGGAAGGGTTTTAGAGCAAAGTTGACCTGATGTGATAATAACATCCTCGAGTGACAAGTCACGTGAAATTAAAAATGTATTTTTAAAGCCAAATAACAGTGAAGTACATGTCCCGTCAGGTTGAACTTTGCAGATAGCTAGTAAGGGAAGGGTTCGCGATGGAAATTGATTTTATCTGATGCTATATGATAAATCATGTGACCTGTATCCAGATGACAGGGATAATAAATTTTCCATTGCTGCATTTCCTCTTTTGGCCTTTATCTACAAGTTTATCCAATGATTTTTTTTGAAAATCCTTTTGAACCGAAGCAGCTCCGTGGTTGTTCTCGTTATTTTTATTATATTCACAAAACGTGCCTGAAATACCAAAACCATTTCACCGTAGGCCCATAGGCCTACCGAGTCAGGAGTGGCAACTGAGAAACCACTTGATTGCACTGTTCATAGATAATATGGTAACTAAAGAGGGGTAAATGTTACGACTGATTAAGCATATATAATAGCCAAAACGTTCGTGCATTCTATAAGTCGTGTCACGTATGTTTCCCCGTATTCCATTCGATATGTGGAAATTATTATTTGAAATGGTGCCGTGATTATTATCCGTGTTGTAGTTGAGACCATGCACAAGACCAGACACAAGAACATACAAAAGACCATACACAAGACCATGCACAAGACCTGACATAAGACCAGGCACAAGACCAGACACAAGACCATGCACAAGACCATACACAAGACCAGACATAACACCATGCACACACACGGACCATGCACAAGACCTGACATAAGACCAGGCACAAGACCAGACACAAGACCATGCACAAGACCATACACAAGACCAGACACAGGACCATACACAAGACCATGCACAAGACCAGAAACAAGACTATGCACAAGACCAGACACAAGACCAGGCACAAGACCAGACACAAAACCGGACACAAGACCAGACACAAGACCAGACTCAAGACCATACACAAGACCAGACACAAAACCGGACACAAGACCAGACACAGGACCAGACACAACACCATGTACAAGACCAGACACAAGACCATGCACAAAACCAGTCACAAGTAACAAGGTGAACAATGACAAAGGAATGCTTAACCAACCCGACCAGGGGCGGATCTAAGAATTTTTTTACTCCCGGGTGTAGGAGTACACTCCCCGTTAGCGAGAGTATACTCTCGCAGGGCGTGCGTTCGAGCGAGCTGCTCGTGTTAACGCAAGTATACTCTTGAGCGTTCGAACTGCTAGAGTACGACCCGACTGTCTCTCGGGGGAGGGGAGCGTATACACCTGCACCTGAGTGTCATACGCACGCATCCTACTCAGGTTAACAGTAGTAACCGCGCGAAGGTACCCCCAAATGTCCTTGGAACTATTGCGTTATTTCGCAATATTTGGCGTCATTCCAAAATTACTTTCGGTTGACTACAGAACAGAGCCATCCGACCGATAAATAATGAGCTGATAACCACCACATCACTATTCCTTGTGGCCACTGGTTTGGCTTATAGGATGGAATGAAGGGGGGTTGGATTGCTTTGGGGCCTAGGGGCCTGGAGGACAAGTGGTTACTCTCTCGCAGGCGTTGACAGATGGCAACAGATGGTAACCATTAGCCTGGTTTAGGGTTGTTTATTTTACAATTTGGTTTACTGTCGTTATCATTACTATTTTTATTATTATTTATTTGGCCAACAAGAGAAACAAGTACAACGAGAGAGGAGAATGTATAAAAAATATACATACAAAATTTAGACTGGGGGCTGTAGGTGTAGGGGTCGGAGGAAGGTGGGGAGGGGGAGGGGGCGGGGCCGCGGTGTGTTTGTACATGTACATCCTGTACAAAAAGAAATATGTTAGGGATGTTTTATTTGGCTTTGGGCTTAAGTTTCTTTCACATGCCACATCAGCTATGTTGGTGCAGAATGTTCATGCCCAAACCATGCACTTATGCTTTACAGCCATAACATTTTGGGGCGGGGTATGTAACAACTTACTCATGATTCAGTTTTGTCTTTTAATATATATCAACATTTCGACTTTATTATATCAACTTTATTTTAAAAAACACCTGTTAAAGAATGGACATGATCACTTATTCATCCACTCTTTGTGGAGATTTTTTAGGTTAAACTTTTCCCCAAATGTATTTGGCAAAACTGACTTTTTTGTAGTTACATACCATCTATCGTACAGTATTTAGCAATGTTTTCACGTACATGTACATGGCTATAACAATTTATATGCACTTTGGTTCCACACAGGTACCATTTATGACAGTGATCTCTGGGGATATTGAAAGCTTCCAAAAATAGAAATTTATAACCACAAATCGCAATTTATCTTTCTTTTGTGTAGATTACGTGTGTAATGTGTTTGGCTTGTCATGATAGGACTGTATGTTAACATTTCATTCTCATGCAAAGGTGTACTTGCGCATTACTACAACATGGAATTATTCGCAATAGACTCTATACTTCATTCTTTACGGAAATACACATAATCCCTTAATAATACAATTTTATATTTTCCCTCTCTTGCCGTGTCAATTGAATTCGAATTGAGAATAACCTAATGGTGATGTCGATCGATTCTAATTATCTGGGCAGCCCATATGATTATGCACTTGTATATGTATTTAACAACCACACATTAGGGGAAAAGAAAATCTGATGTTTGAAATAGTCTTGAGAGGTTTATGCCAAAGTTGAAATTATTCAGTTGAAATTATTAAGCATATTTTGATTTGTTCTCAATATCACATTAGCTTTAATTCCTTCCTGCACTTGACTCTGACCTAAGTCAATACGGCCGTTTCACAAGAGTGCGCCACCAAGAGTTTGCAACGCGTTGGCCAATCACAATGCACAAAATTTGTCGACCCAATGCGCGTTTGAAAAGGGTCGACAAATTTCGCGCGTTATGATTGGCCAATTCGTTGCAAACTCTTGGTGGCGCACTATTGTGAATCGCCCGTTTTGTAAAGAATATCAGGCTTGTGGCAACACAACAAACATGTAGAATAAAGTCACTGAGGAATACCGATGAAGAACAGAGAACAAAGGAAAGAGGGTCAAGTAATGCAACGTATCAGTTGAGCCGAAGGCATTTATCGGTTAGAATTGGCCACTTGAGAACCACCTGACAGCCAATCAATAATCAATGTATCGGTCACACCGTCCTGTCGGACAACTATCCAATAGGAATTTTGAAACGGTGCCTTATTTTGCAATAAAGTATTTTTGCATGGTTCAAATTGGCACTAACGGGCCTCCGTAGCTTCTGTACCTTTTTGTTGAAAAATTCAAAAGTCATTTGGTTAAATACTCATACTATAATCCCCAAGATACACGGTGTTGAATATTTAGGAATGTTCGTCTGAAATTCAAACATGTCGGCGTCTGGAAATTCAGCTGAGTGTTCCCTAACGAGGTGCACTTGACAAATCTCAGAAATCCTACATAAACATTTTCGAAATTCTTTAAAGTTGATTAATTCTTGTAAAGCAACATTCCTTGCACAAACCCATTCACAAGTTTTTCAGAATTTTTTTTTCGTGGTTTTGTGCACATGTTGAAAGTATTCATTTTGCCATCAGGAAAAAAAAAGGAAAATCGGCCAAAAATAAAAATTTCATTAGAACCTTGTAGCATGTACACACTATCGCGATTTATGAATCAGAATATCGACAGTTTGATGCAGTTTCATTGACTAATGAATTTGAGATAAAAACATTGCTCCGGTAAGACACGAGAAGCAAAAAATAACTGCGCGCCACGTTAGGGTACATCAACTAAACATGTACACGAATATGGAATTGTATGTCACTTAAGGTATTCCGTTCACATATCATGTAAACGAACAAGTAAACATTGTGGGCTGTTGCTGTGCAGTTGCTTGTTTCCTGGTATGCGATGCGGTAGCCTGAGCAAATGAACAACGGTTTCAAAAATGAAGTTCTTGTGAACTAAACGTTTTACAGAGGGCTTCGTTTTTCATTCCGAATCACCGTTATTTACACCCACATGAAAGAATTTACGAAGTAATGGGTTGAATTTTGTTCGATATGAAAATTCATCTAGTCGGGAAGAGAACAAAATCTAGCAAAAACCGGCAACAAATCTGAAACAATTATGCAGCTACTCGAGAAAACTTCCGGTTAACTTCGAATCGTTTGTATTAGGCCTTTAAAAAATCAAGTCAAAACGAAAACAAACTTTCAACGAAAAGAACTTAGAGCGAAAATCGGAAGTTTGCACAATCTGTCAATGTATCTCGATTTTTATCCACGAAATGAGTTAGGAATTTGAATAATCCCACCATGAAGCATCTTGAATTGTGGTCTCCAAAAAAGTGTAAAAAGGACATGTTTTTCAAGGCCCTTTCTCAACAAGCCGGGGCGTGTTTTGGTAACCCGAATCATAAACTTGTTTCAGCTTTGGTCCGTGGTTAAGCGTTTTCGATCCCCTCTCCCCCATTCTATGTTTTTTTTATTTATTGGACCAAGATTCGGCCCAACTTACCCAATGAGAAGCAACATTGACAGTGGGTGAGGGGGGCATGTTCCAAGAAGATTTGTCCAGGATTGTCTCTAAAACGTCCGCCTTATCCTAATCCGGTTCGTAAGTGTGACGTCACCTCAGTTTTAACCATGCCCACTGTACACGTGCACTGCACATAGGGTTACATGCATTGATCTCCAGTATATAGACTGGATAGGACACTGCATCCAAAACGCGTCCCGCGTATGCGTATTTTCAGGAGGGTAAATGACGAATTTCGTTGCGTCTACTTTCAAAATGGAGTTTTTCAAAAACCGGTTGAGGTTTTCGTGCTCCATCCAATCGTCAGATTTTGAAGAAAAACTGAATTCCGCACCTGGAATGGATAAATTTGGAAAGAATAACGGTTGAGGTGTAGGCAGCAGTGACTTACCGGAAATCAAGTCAAGTCAGGGTGTGAGCTCAACTTTTTAAGCTGATTAATGTATGAATGAATTTTATTCTATTTTTTCACTGGAAATTCGAGATTGTGGCCAGAAGATCACTTTTCGTTTCAATATGATGGGGGTTAGCCGCGAAAAAAGGGGTTTTTTTTGCCTTTCCCCCAAGATACTCCTAAAATAGTAGTAAGACTATGCGCTCAACTCTGAAGGTAGCCGCCCGCTACCTAATAAGCTTGCGCGCAAAATTCCAACCATTTGGTGAAACGCGTCCTATTACGAGCGTGCTTCTCCCACATTAATTTGATATAGCGCCCTCAAGATTTGTGTTACATATTACATAGGTGTCCAGTCTTGCGTGTGTGACATTCAGGAACTAAATAGTAAAACTGCATGTTTTGTGAGATTATGATCACTTTGACATTCTCCCGTATGTCATTCGTGTTTGCCGAATTCACTCTTTTTGGGGGGAGGGGTCTGGTTTTATGCCCTCATCCCCCTGGAGGCATTACTGAGCTACCCATACAAACCTGTTTAAAAAACAGGTGCATTTTGGAAGTCTTGAGTTTGAAAAGGGAGCTACTTGACTATGCCATTTTTATAACTCCGAATTCCAATATAAAACTTATGGCCAATGAGACACGGATTAATTAAAATGACAACATTAAATTTCAGTCAGCCTGATCAAAATTAAGTCTAACATGGGTTGCCGTGAGTTTGTATACACATTCAAATCGCGGACCTATAACAATAGGGGACAGTAGGGTCCGCGTTTGCCGAAGAGTCTACGGTTGGAAAACGTGTACAAAACGTATGGGAAGTCTCCGAAAAAGTTAAAATATGAATACTAGGGGAACAATAGGGAGTCCACGATTGAAGGCGTTTACACACGTGTGTGTGTGTGGGGTGGGGGGACAGGATGGCCTATGCGCCTTTTCAGGTGACAATGGGGTAAAACCCAAAGCTAATACTGATTTGACATCCATTGCAATCTCGATGTCGTTTTCTGTTGTTCAAATTCCAGCAACTATGGATTGTTCCTTTCTTTCGTTTTCATTTCATTATTTTCCTGCTTCTATTTTTCGGGCAGACCTGTCTAACAAGAGTAAGTGACAGATCAAACATTCACATTCAAGAAAAGGAGCGGCAGATGCGACGCATTTGTGGCAACTTTTGGGGTCACCCAAGAAGATATGGAACGTATCTTTTGTGAGAATTTTTCTTTGAAAATATCAAATTACTCTGCAGTTGAAAGCCAACGAAATTTGTTGTTATAACAAATGAAAATGTATTTCCATCAATAAAATAGGAAGGTGAGTGCCGCCCGACTGTGCCACCCGTGGATCTCTTACTATTGAATCTCTGATAATAAACGTTATATGCCTGACATCTTTTATACTGAGATCACTGAGAAGAAATGGACCCAAGACGGTCGGGGTCGGTTCACTGTCGAAAATTTCGGAAATTAATGGAAAAAAATCAGCATCAACCCTGTAGCTCTCTGTATTCAAACCTATAAAATTGCCTTGTGGGTTCTGCGCTCAGGGACATGAAAAAAAAATGTGCTGAGGGAAAAATCCAAAAGTTATGCGGTGTTGACCAAGCATTCAGGCGCACGGACTCCTGAAATTCGCTACGAATTGCAGTTACCGGCTTCCATATAGGACTCTTCTGGGATCTCGGGGTTCCCGGCCCACCACACTTCCTCCCTGCCCATCCATTTAACTCTAAAAAGAGTTCGAGCGACCATGCAAGGGAGGAAACGAGACAAGCCCCTAAGCCCTGGCCGCCAAGTCGGCCACACGTCTCGAACCTGTACTAAGGCGCTCACCTGGACTTCGCGCCGCAGAGCTTACCCGGTCGGTTAAGGTACTGTTGGTATTTTACGGGGGTCAATTGGAGTCTCTTATAGCAACTGACTGACAGCAAGCGTCGGGAAAATAAAAAGTCAAATCTGGGATTCGAACCCACCGTCTAACGATCTGATAACCGCGAGCTTAACCACTCGGCCATTTCAGAGATACTGCTTTTTGCTGTTCATATTAATTAAGGAGATAACAAAGTCATTCGACTTACTGCACAGAATGTTTCTGTGTAAATGATGAGTGATTGAAACGTTATCCACCTTGAGCCGAAGTGCACCCTCACCGGCGAAAGAAAGACAGGTGGCAATAAGTTTTCCACCGGGTTCTAACACGCGTTCAGCGTGCACGTAAAATTAAAAATCGTTGCGCGTACTCAGCGTGCTCCATGTCAACGCGTATGAACTTGCGAACCTATGCGGTGCGTGAATAGTAAAGGACTGCCGATTTCATTTTAAAATACGTCCTCTTTTATTCATGCTCGGAGCGAATGTAATGAAGAGCAAGCGGTTACATGCATTGATTGCCATTTGCACGGAGCCATGGAACGCGAAGTTAACGCACAACTTCTGCGATCGTCCAATGGGAGCCTGCAAGTCGTGGCACGTCCGCCTTTGTGACGAAGTCACTTACGAACGCGATAGGGAGCGCGTACATCCCGCTCTTTAAAAATGCTGCACGCGCACAAGTGATAACAACCGCAACGGTACACAATACTCACATCCTTTTTCAAGTAATTTCTCATGGTTCACTGTTGCAATGTTTCATCTGAAACCCAATCAGAAAGTGAACAGAGGTCGGACAGAATTGCGTACTCATCATGTAGCCATATATCCCTTCAGACCGAATAAAAAACTTCATTTAAGAGAGATGTGTGCTGAAATTCTGTGGTGCACCGTTCACGATGCGCCTACCTTATCCCATTTTCAATGGCCAACTTACCTCTTGTTGTTCATACTTGCGAGCAGCAATCCCATTCGTGCAAATTGACTATGGACCCTTCCACTGAAAATAATCCTGTACCGATGGGTGATCATAACCCATAGCTTCTGTATCACTAAATATCAAATAACTGTATTTCCATATAATTTTTTTGGGGGGGATTATGCTCCTGACAGGACATATTACCACACCTTGCCTATAGTAGTCATTATTTATTCCTTTCCATAACCATGTAATGCTTACTGCATCATACGGCAGCTCCCGAAACAGCAACGTAGCAAACCCCAGCCCTCCCAGGTATCACAGACCCACACTCATGACACCCACTGTCCACTCAGAAACTCAGACACTCCTGGACAAAATAGTCGGAACACCTTGTGGGAAGCGCGTTGCAAAGATCCCCCTCTCCCCCATTCAATGTTGCGTTCATTCAACTTACCCAATGAGAAGCAACATTGACAGGGGGCGATGGGGGAGGCATGTTCCAACGAGATTTGTCCAGGATTGTAGAATGGACGTGAAAAGAGAAAGCAGCTCTGGTGAGAAACATGCCGAATATTGAAAACAAATAATGCTCATTAACACAGTTTGATCCTTGCGATTGCTTCTGTCACATAACGTAACTGTTTCTAGTTCTTCGTTTTTATGAACCATTCTTAATATTGCTTGACGTCACAAACATGTTTCTATCGTTAGGGATTGCGAAAATGCCCCTGGAGATTTGGACTAGGAGACTTAGTAAGAGAGAGCGCCATTTCAAAAATTTGCAGATTAGAGGGCGCTATTTCCAAAAATTTAAAGACCCTATTTTGAGAGTCAGCAGGGTTTTAAAAAGTAGAAGCAAAAGGTTTTTGTCAAATTTCAAAAAGAACTGTACTTTTGTACGAAATGTAATTTTGTGCATGCACATTGAAGATCAACACAAAACTCCTCTAGCAGTAACCTGGTGCCGTGGCGGCGGTGAACTTCCGCCGCCTCCTCTCGATGCTGGGTCAGGGCCATGCCCCGGGAGTCGAGGGGAGAAGTGATGACTCGGAAGCGCTATCCAAGGAGGGGTGGTACGAAAACCAAGGATGGAATGAATCCTAAATGTGTTCTTGTTTGTAATAGAGATACGGGAACAAGTCTCAGCGGTAATCATGCATGTCAACCACTGGTCGATTTTGCTGTTGGAACCTGAGTAGTGGGGGGCTGTATGGCACAATTAGACCTTTGCGACAAAATGGCAAAAGGTCACATCAATATGCATAAGATAATAATTACGATAATAAAATATGAATAGAAATGGTGTAGGGTAAAATGTATGGCACATAACCTAGGGATGAATAGCATAGTGTCGGAAAGTGTGGTACAAGCAATAAAACGAGCAATTTTAACAATAAAAAGAGCAAAATGAGTATAATTAACAATGAAATACGCAAATCAGAAGCAGCGAAATACATACACACGTGTATATCAAAAGAATTTCATGTGTTTCGTGTCTTTTAAAGGTCATTCTTCCCAGGGTCAACATGAATAATATTTCTGCAGTCAAACCCTATGCTTGTCACCAGTGTGACAAATGCTTCAGACAGAAGTCTAATCTAGAGAGGCACGTGGAACTCGGAGGTAGGCAAAACGGGAGTTGATTGCATTTGGCCGTAAAAATTTTGGGTAATTAAGAAATTAGCCAAAAATGACTACGCCGTAGAGTGCATTGGTTTGACCCAAGAGTTTAATCCATGGCTTCGAACTGGCAATTCCTGGCCTATATACCGGTTACGTGTAGAATTCTGAATTGCTAGTCTTGGTTTTGTTTAATGAAATGAGTTTTGCTTTGTTTGTCGAAGTTTTACGGATTTCCCAAAACGGCGTCCATCAAGCCGTTTTCATGCACAGCAACTAGGGAAAAGTGGAATGGTCAGTACCTGTATATTTGATTTTTATCAAGTTTGGCAAAATCACCAGTAAATATTTGCAGTAGTCTGAGTTGGAAAAGGGAAAGTAATGGTAACCTTTTGCCGTGCCATTTTGGTAACTCGAATTCTGATATCAAACTGGCCAATGATGCACGGATTAAAATGACAACATTAAGTTTCAGTCTGATCAAAAATTAAATGTACCGTGGGTTACCGTTTTGGAAAATTGAATGGGCTATGCGCATTTTGAGACGAGTATGGGGTAAAATCAAAAGCTTTAGTGATGTGAAATCCACTGCATTCTCGATGTAATTTTCTTTAGTTGAAATTCCAGCAACTTGGGACATGTGGTCCATGAGAACAGGTGAGTGTGTTCTCGATGTTCCGACCAGTGTGCTCTGGTGGTCGTCAGACGACCTTAGTACTGACTCGGATAATTTCGGAATAGCCCTAACACTCCCAAATCCTCCGATTTCAACATAATTTTACATACACCTGTACCCCAGGGGATTATGGTTAATTACCCTCATCCTTCGTGGCTATGAAATTGTTTCATAACCACGCCCTACCTGCATCAAAGCATTTTCGTTTCCTTACCCTGATTGTTTCCATTAGATTCTGGGTTGTTAAACATTACTCCATAACTCACCCCATATAGAAAGGACCCTTATTAAAACAATGCCTCTTAAAAAGTATGTTTACTATTGTCAGTACATTAGAATGACTTCCTGTGGATGAGAGGCCCTTTTAAATGGGAATGATGGGGTAGACATTTACATGCAGTTTCTTTTTCCCCCTAAACCATGCAGACTATTCCAGTCTGAAGGACAGAGAGATTATTGTTTGCTGATCGCGACTGGTCTGATGCAATCTTGTTGAGGTCTACGTTGAGCAAATGTTGTCTCTTTCTTAAAAATCTAGGACAGTAGTTTAAACTCGTAGTCTGCTTTTCACCCCAACGTCTTGTGGAATATTATGTGTAAAATTACCAAACATCGATAACCTATGGATACATTTCACTCTCTCTTTAAGCATGATATTCGTCTGTCTCTAGGTAGTTTATTTCACTGCTACCTTCCCTTATGTGATACTGGTTATCCTGTTGATTCGTGGCCTGACGTTGCCTGGATCGGATATAGGGGAGTACTATATCGCCCGGCGCTGGGAGTACCTTGTTAAGCCTAAGGTGCAGTTTGACGTTTCATTTATCGTTCTGATTTTTTTTCTGCATTAAATGAATTTTTGAGGTTGACATCAGAATTTCTTGAAAAAAACCAAAAACAAAACGAGTTGAGGCTAGAGCTTTTCGCTGGTTTCACTCACGAACACGCCGGGTTATTGGACCACATGATTTTGATGACGTCACAGACTAGTGATGCAGAAGCCAATTCTTTTGTTACAGTTCTGTGCACAGAAAATCATCGTCCAGGAAAAAATATGAAAACATATCCAATGGTTGATTTTGATTGGTCACCTATGCACTTGATAATTGCTGCTGATCGAACTTGCCCCAAAATGAAAGAGCGCCGAATAACGTCCAAGAATACGATGCAGAAAACGTCACTTCAAGTCAATTTGAATACGTGCGACACAAACTACTTTAAGAAGATGTGACTCTTAAAGGTAGAACACACTTCCATTGTAGTCTTGTGACTTTCTAAGCAGCAACTGACGAAAACACCAGAGAACTAAAGAGAAGTGTTTGTAAACAAGTACAAACACAGAGCTGTTTCGGGACTGTTTTACCAACAAGATAAGTATTGTTGATCAAAGCTCTCAAACTAACCCAAATGCTGGCTTAAAAAGGTGTCCAAAGTCAAGGGGCTGAAATAAATATTGAAAAAACAAGAGTAAATCATATGACGACGTCATTTATTTACAATAATTTCTGTATCAAGATCTTTGTTGGTTGTCACTTTGAAAACGATCATACATCCGAAAGGGTTCAAAATTGTGCCTTGGAAACGTGTACAAAGTTAATGGGCAAAAAACCCCATTTGGAGAAACACTGCGCTTTTAAGTTCGTGTCACGTGATTTGCGCTTAAACTGAACAATTTTTATGAAATATTACTTCATATTTGGACTCCTAGGCATATTACAAATAATAATGCTCCCTTAATTTCATGTCACGTGATTTTTGTCTAAACTGGGAAAAACTTATGAAATATTATTTAATATTTGCACACTTGGGTATATTTGCGATCGAACGGAAGGGAAAATTTAGTCTGATTTCTTCTTCGTTCTGGTAGTAATTCTCGGTCGAAGTTGAGGACTGCTCACGCATTATGCGGGACAATGTGTGTACAAACCCTATGTTGTGCAACAACGCCATCCATGGTTCAATATGGGACAGTTTCTTGACAATTGAAAGCCCAGGCAGGTGTGACCGTAATTCTGCAATAGCGCCCTCATAGCCTGATATAGGACAGTCCGAAAACTGTGTGCAATCTGTGTACAAAGTCTATGGGGGAAAAATAGTTCTTAAAAAATCAATAATAAATAAACTACTTAAGTTATCACTGTGAATTTCCTCTAGGACCGTCCTTATATGATCACACAACTATCCTCCAAGTTTGAAATTGTTCTGATTTTCCTAGGAGCTGAAGTGTAGGGGTAGAAGAACTTGGCTGAAGAAGAAGAAAAAAAAAACTAGAGAGAAGTGTCTGTAAACAAGTACAAACACAGAGCTGTTTCGTGACTGTTTTACCAACAAGATAAGTATTGTTGATCAAAGCTCTCAAACTAACCCAAATGCTGGCTTGAAAACGTGTACAAAGTGCCTCATTTCCAAGTCGGCCATATTGAATTGAAAGCAAAGTTCACTTTTGTAATTTTGGGAGCTTGAGATTAAAACAGAAAGTAGTGAAATAAACGTCATTAAAACTGATGTCATTTAACGCCGATGAATAAGTTTAATTAAAATGTGTCATGCATTATGTTTTGAGCCACATTTAACAAAAACTGACAAGGAAGCATGCAATCCAAAGTAGTCTGACACCGCCCCATCAAGAAATTACATTGAATAAGACACATTAAGGGAACACGGTAAACTGGCTTCCCTGTGAATGAGGTCTTTTGGCGACTTCATGAAAATTTTCTTTTTAGGCTGGGAATATATAGGCCCAGGCCTAGCCCTCAATTTTAATCTAATAGCACACAAAATAGGCCTTAAAATGTTGCTCTGAGATGATAATAAATATCGGTAGCCATTTGAAAGAATATCCGATATGCACAGTATGGAAATGGTAAATAAGCAACAACGTCGTCAAAAATTCAATCTATAGAGAATTGACCTGTTGCGGGGTGCAGAAAAGAGAAGAAAACAGGAAAACAAACAATCGCCAAACTTTCAAGGCTACGGTAAAAAGAGTGATACCATTTACCCTTACGTCATTCGTACACAACCGAGAGAAAAGTTTAAATTTAGAACAGCAATGAAAATACCAGTAATTCCGAATTCATGAATTAGACAAATCTAAAACAGCGTTGATATGATAAAGACATCAAAATTTTTCAAAAGCTTTCTTATAAAGTTACTATTAAGAAACAAATCCAAACCCAGAACCTTTTTGATAAATACAACCAGAATACAGACACGTCGCTTACCTCAAAAAATATTTTCCCTGTAAACTCACTCTTCAAACTAGGTATGTTTTCTGCCAAATAAAATGATTACTCTAACAGATGAACACCCCCCTCACTTAATCTAGGCCTATGCTGTTAAAAATGGGTAAAAAAGAGGGCAATACCATCCAACAACAGGTCCTTGGCTACACAACTGCTGGCGAATTTGATAGTTAAACATTCTCTGGGTGATTCTTGCCTATTTGTTAGTGTATGTGTTATCTAAATTACGATCCACACGCTGTATAGTTAACATTGGCCTATTGCCACTTTGCACTATAGGAATTAAATGTACAATGACTGCTTGCCAGGGTGATTATTCAAGCATGTTTTTAAAACATTAAGAATAAACATACTAGATGTGTTTGCAGACATCCTCAAGAGGTTTCTAACATTCTCCAGGTGGAATTGTAGCCACTCTAAGCTCGTTGTGGATACTATCATACAATCAATATTTAAGCTTTCGAAAAAGATAACCCCAGTTTACTTAAACACAATCAAGCCAGTCACACATAATGCATCGAGAACAAGTACTGAAGTTCAAAACCATGGGCCTATACCTTCAAAGATTGTGATTTGCATGCTCATGATTATGTAAAATATTTCAAACACACCTGGTTCAGTACATTCAACTGTAAACGAAAGTGTAGAGTGCATTTATTAATAGACCACTGTTATTTTCTGCAGAATAATCTGCGTATTGAAAGATTAGAATCTTGTTTTCACGGTACTTTCTGATTCATTATCATCCATCTTTATATAGAGTGCAGCTAAGCCTCGTCTACTATTTGATTACAATATGTTGGAGTATATCTGTGAAGTAGGTGTTGGAATGTTTTGAAACTCTTTCTTGAGACAGCCAGCCACCATATTTCCAGAAACGCAAGTTATTCGGTGTTCCTTCACTCTGTTTCAATTTCTCAATATCCCATTTAACCCTGATAAATCATGAACGGACTTGTTTGTGGTTGCTCAAACTGTCGCTTCCATCTCATCCTCGCTGACGACAGCATACTTGGAGATCCTAGGGTTGACATCGACTTCGGCCGAGCACACCACTCCCCCCATGGTGGTGCCATGGCGGCAGTGAACTTCCACCGCCTCCTGTCGATGCTGGATCAGGGCCGGCCCCCAGGAGTCCAGGGGAGAGGTGATGATACGGAAGCGCTGCTCAGGGACGGGCAGAATGAAAATCATGACTCCCTGCTGTTTGTTATAAATGTGTTGCCAGTACAAGAGTACAGGGCAAAGCTGTTTCCAAGATTGGGGGAGGGACCAGGGCACTCATTAACGGGAAAATGTTCGTGCATATTAATGAATTTTCGTCCTCTTTTCTGTATTCTTTTTGCTATTTTTCCTTTTTTGGTCTTTTTTCTGTTTTAAATTTTCCAGGGGGTCAAGGGGGCACACTTTTGTTACTCTACAAGACTTCAAGATTGAAGTAGAATAGACCCATCAAGGTAAAAATAAGGGAAAATTGTTTGGGATGATTAGCTTAAGCATGTTTTAATGAGGTAAATGGTGGATTTGATAAATCAGACAGACAGACAAGAGAATTCTCTGTTCGTTTGCCTTTGTGACGAAGTCACTTACTAACCGGAAAAGGGTTATGCGACTTTCCGAGCGCGACGACTGTGTACTGTACAGCTAGGATGCACTGAAGGGATGGCTGACTGAGAAGAGCAACGAAAGTCCGACTAGATTCGAGTCTACAGTACAATGGGCACTGTGCCAAGGGTCTACTGAAAATTATAAGCCTACAACCACAGTATTCCGTGAAAACCTCCACGCAAACACCACCCACCATGCGCACACCTGAACGAAAGTCAGGGTTTCTCTTTGAATGTTCGACTCGAAGAAAACACGAAACTAGCTTGGTCACGAGCACAGTAATTGTACTCAATCACACAGGTTTGCATGAACATAAAATGTACGGATCGAGTTTAATACCGACACTGTGATATTCTCATAGTTCTAGTGCCCTAAGCACTAATGGCTGCAGGGCCTAAGGAAAACTCTGTCTGCTAATGCATGTTCTTTACCTCCATGAAGCTGCCCTTCCTTCTGAGAAGCTCAAAGACCACATGTCCGGGGATACCAATGAGCGTGGTGATCATCATCATCCAGCCGAGAGCTCTGGCCCAGGACGGGTAGGGTCCGTGGTACTCGGGCTCGGTCCAGGTCGCCCAGTTGAACACCAAAATAACCTACCCACAATAGGAAGAAACAATGTCATGGAGTCTTTGTACTTCAACTTTTTACTACAACCCATGAAGCATTTGTGTATTTCCATTAACTTTTTCTCAACTTCCGTTTTGCTATTTAAAAAGTATGTCGGTGCCTGTTTGGTTTGTAAGACGCGTATATTTATTAAAAGCAAATGCTTTCATGACACTGCTATAGCAGTTGCTCAAGGAGGATAGAACCCCTCCTCAGACACCCATGGATTTTGTTGAAGGGACAAACTTACCCCCATGGACAGCGGAGTCAGGACCACCCAGTTCAGCGGCCACCACTTGAAGTACAGCGTGTCCACGTACCGGTCCCCAATCATGGTGCGGATGTCGTTAATGAAGCGTCGAATGCCGTAGCCCCAGCTCAGGCCACCGGTGATGAGGAACGCGAAGAGCAGCATCGCAAAGTTTGTTCCGTAATTGTCCAGGAGTGACGTCCAGTAGGGTCCAGCCTGTCGGAGGGACGAATGATGGGAAAGCAGCTCAGGTGAAGTTTCAGTACTTGCACAATATTTACAAAGTTTTAAAGGTAAAAATATAAGCAGAAATGGCATATTGGTAATATAACACCCCCCATGATGGTTCACTGAATAACCTGTCATGGGCGTTGCGGGAGGGGACAACTATCTTTAGATAATTGATAAGTGGTTTGCCCCTCCCCAGAAAAATCCTGGCGACGCCCATGTAACCTCTTCTAGCTAATTCAAGCACAGCACACACGTGCCAATGGTTAAGGGTTTAGGAGCCATCTAAACAATTACACAGTTTTTGAGAAGCTTAAGAGGCTTCCTCTTAACAGTGTCCCATTCAGTTGTCTGTAATCTTAACAGCATCAGATTTTTTGATACCTAGCATGGTTACATACTTCAGTTATGCAGAGCAAACTACACAGAACCATCACCACACAGATTCCCAGGGTGACAAAGCTCTTGCGCCGAGGTGGAAAGAGCCTGGGGTATTCGTCCACTAAGCTCGTAGCAAACCTTTCAAGATTTACAAACTGGAACAGAAAATGGAGTAAATTTTGGTGGTCCCCGTCTCTGACATATTTTTCCACCTTCTGATCACTCAAGCTAAGAGACTTACATGCAAAAGTTACCTTAACCCTCCCAGATCCTTCAAAATTCTGCAGGTTCTAGGACAATGCAGTCTACTGTAAACAAGTCTTAATTGTCCATGAAACTGAAGTGGGAGGAATAATGCCACAATAGGTCGATGTACAATTGCACATTAAAATTAAAATTAAAATTACACACCAAATCCAAGCTAAAATAAACAGCTGAGGTAGGACCCTGAACTAATGATATCACTTTGTTAAGAGGCGAAAAAAGGAAAGATCAATTTTAAAGAGAAAAATCAGTTTTCTCCTCAGTCAGCGACCTCTTTGATTGCAGCATTCACGTGTTTGATCCTGAACACCAAATCCTGTTTGATGACTATACATGGGCGCAGATCCAGGGAGGTCGATCCCCCCCGCCCTGACCCCCAAAAAATTTGAAAATAGGAAATATAACAATTACAAAATAACTATTTTAAGCGCACTTCTGCCGGGAGTGGAAAAGAAATGACATCATGTACAATGTTCCATCATCGTTTCTGCTTGTCCGCATATATGAGGCATTAAAAAACTCTCCGACTCGACCCCCCCCCCAAAAAAAAGTCCTGGATCCGCTCCTGGTGCACCTTGTGAAGTATACCGGTATAAGGAATGTAGCAGCAGCCACCAGTTATTGTGAACTATAGATGCAAACGACCAAAAGTGTTTGGTAAGTGTCACAAGGTCTTGCGTGATTCTAGCTCGCCCAGATGAAATCCACAACTTCACATGCCTGAAAATGCTACTTTCCCAAATTAAACATTTTCACAACATCGCTAAATTTGTTTGGCGATGTTGCCCTATTTTTGCAACGATTTACCATTTACAAATTTATTTCCTGATATCAAGAACTTCTTTCCCCATGTTGCGAATTTTTTTCACAACATACATTCATGTGGCAGATTTTGATGATGGATTGTTTTCAGTGCATGTTAACCTGGCTTAGAAACTCAGCACATTTGCCACTAAAAATATACCTAACCTTTTTACTTGAGGGAAAAGGTTGGAGAGATTTGGTGCAAATGGATGACTTGTATGTATGTCAATTCTATCGGGTAAAGCAACTCAAAATATCAACAGAAAATGCAGTCCACGGCTGCATTTCATGACATACTAGGAATTATGGTTTTGTGAAGAAAAAAAGCGCCATGTGGAGTAGAACACTTGAGATGCCGCCAAGGAGAATTCACGATGACATGTAAAGGTGGTAGCCATAAAATGTTTGCACTGCCATGAAAAAGATACGAAAAAACTACCTGGCTATCCAGACCCAATGTAATGAGCATGAAGAAGAACAGAACCGACCAGAAAGGAGCAGCCGGCATTCTGGCTACTGCCTCTGGGTAGGCGACAAACGCTAGGCCAAACCCTGAAAGGGCGAACACAAGACAAATGTTCAGACATGGGTGAAAGATTTGGAGGAAAAATGGTGACGTCTAAAGACCCGAAAACATTACGTTAAAGATGTGGTTTCTTTTTGTTTTCTTTGCCCAAAAGGACAAAAACACCTGTAGGCATCTCAGTTATATTTCCAGGATTCGGATACCTTGCCTGACAACCTCAGAGACGTCTTTACCCTGGACGTGGGCCATGTATCCAAGGATGGAGAAGATGACAAATCCTGCCAAGATACTGGTGGCCGAGTTCAGAATGGTGACAATCATCATATCCCTGCAGCAGAGATAAAGACAGATCAATCAGAATGATACTTTCCAGCCTGGAAAAACCTGAGTTTCTTCTTACAGTGCCTCAAAAATAAAAGTGGAAATCCATCCAGGTGGCTTCGCCAAAATTTTGAAGTGTTTTGTTGCAAATTACACACAATGAACGAAAGAACCCGGACGTCCATCCGGGTGCCTGGGTCAGCTTGTTAAAAGACCAGAAATGAAAAAAAGGGGCGATGGGATATTTTTTATGCTGCTCTAAGACCCAAAATTTAAATGTAGGATGCGAAACTCTTGCTTCTGGTATTCTAAAAAATGTTCAAATTCCTGAGACATTTTCTCCAAATGAATGGTTATTTCCACCTGTATGTGTTGTTATGGAACTTGTTGTAAGACGCCAGTGTTTGCATACCACCCACAGCAATGGAAAGCGAATAGAAGATTTGCACCACTGCATCCAACCAAACCTGAGCAGAAAAAATATTACAGCAGTCGAATGTCTATCCTTCATTTAATTGCCGATCAAACTTTAAAAAACCGCACAAGCTTACAATAATTAGTTTATTTTTTATTATGGCAAAATATGATTTTTTTTGCAAAAACGTGGCTAAAATACAGTTCCTGGGATGGTAGTTGTTATCTTTGTTTAAATTCTGGCACTTTCTGTTCATAAAAACAGAATAGCACCATGTCTCCACGGAGCAACTAGCCTCCCTGACCCTGGATTGGCCACCGAACGAGGCATTCTTAGCAACTGGTTGAAAGCAATTCGTGCTTCATCCTCTGAACTCTCCTCAAAAATAAAGTACTTCTAGGCCTAATTTCCTCACCCCCCAAAAAAAACCCCATGAAACAAACCATATAGGGAAATTGGTGCATGTAAATGATTATAAGGATGAACAAAGACATTGACTGGAACGGGATTTGAACCTGCGACCTTCGAAACACCATACCGGTACATGTGAAGCAAACTATGGGACAGAGAGCAACCCCCGCCTTTGTGTTGGTCATTGTTACACTGGTATCTCAGGAATTCTGTTGAGACATGGGGGGGGGGTAGGTAACATTAGGCTGGAGTGCGTATAGGGATTAGACTTGTTAGGGGGGGTACCCCTCTGTCCCATTTCGTGCCTGGTATATACCAGTTGGTGTACCAACTTAGCTTCCAGCCCTCTGTTGGTGGCTCTTCCCATTTATCAATATTTTTGTACGGGAGGCACTACCCAGAAGCCATTCAACCTGACACAAAAAAATCACACAGCAACAGATTTCAAAATCAATGGGTAAACTTTGAGGTCCGAGTGAAAGCAAACATTTCACCCGTGTAAATGCCCCTGTAAGTCGCCTATGTTATAGACGCTCCCTTGAAAAGAGTAGCTTCGGACATCTCTCTCTCTCTTTCTTACTTGCTTCCAGGCGACGCAACCAGACGGCACGACGGCTCCCTTGCGTCGTGCCGTCCTGTCGAACCGTCGCCTTCTTGCCATTTCGTTTGTACACACACGACGCGTCGCGTCGTGTGTCGCGTCGTGCCGCCGCCCGTCGCGTTGTGCTGTCTTAGGTCCTTTCTTTGTTGCATTTTTTCTGCGTAAACGTCGCTCCTTCCGTCGCCCGTTGCGTCGTGCTGTCGTACGTCTTGTTGTGCATCGCGTCGCCTGAAGCACGACGAGACGCACGACGCGACGCGTGCTGTCGCCCTTTACTTCATGGTGTTTATAGAGGGCGCCTTACTGTTTTCTTTCATTTCCGTCCACCTTTCTTGCAAAGTACATGTAATTAGCTCTTTAGTGTTTTATCTGATTCTTTTTATCTCATCGATTCATTAATTGGGGTTAATTTCAGGCATATTTTATTGAAAAAATGATAAAAGAGCAAAAGAAAATCCGAATAAGTAGGATCTGCTCTCTCAAACTAAGTAACAATAGAATTAAGGCCTGGGGAAGGGGAAGGTCGGAGAAGGAAATGAAAGAAAACAGTAAAGGCGCCCTCTATAAACACCATGAAGCAAAGGGCGACAGCACACGACGTGTCGCGTCGTGCGTCGTGTCAGGCGGCGCAACGCACGACAGCACTCAAGAAGGCGACGGTTCGACGGGACGGCACGTCGCAGTGGAGCCGTCGTGCCGCCGCGTCGTCTGGTTGCGTCGCCTGGAGGGAGGTAAGAGTAGACAGAAATGTTTGTCGTAAATAGCACACCATAGTATCCATTAAATTGAACAACAGATAACCTGTATACCCGGCACGGCAGTGGCACAGCGTCAAGTTTTGTCCTTAGTCACATTGGCACACAAAGAACTATACCCGTACCCAGGTCAAGCTAAAGGGCCTGCCGTCCGAATTCAATTTGCCGAGTCAATCGGTACTGCAGTAGCACAGCGTGTAGCCTAGGCCTATATCAACTTACTTCTACCTTGGTTGTGAGGTGAAACGTATAAGATCCTTAAAAATTCGTTCTGCTTTTGAAAAATCTATTCCTAATTTCTAAAATACAAGTTTTCTAAAAATGACATTCAATTTACATGTTCAATTAAAACAATCCTTTCCATTTATCAAAGCACGTTCCAATCTTTTCGACCCTAGTTTTGCTTCGTAATTGGGGAGTACTCTGACCGATATAACCTGGACAGTTCACAAATTCTTAGCGCAGACGCAGCCGGAAATACCCGAATATTACCGATACAATCCGAATGGTCTTTTTCGTCTCCCTTTACTCATTTGGCTACCAATGTTATTCATTTTAATCTTTGTAACAATTTTTTTTACTATTTTTACTAAGGAGCATTAAAGAAAAGTGTTGATGTTAAAGTGAATTTAATATGGAAAGGATAAGTTCAGAATAGTTCGACTACTCCCGGACATCTGGAGGAGTGTTGGTCACGTGGACATTGGGTGAGACAGGACCTCTGATAAGAAGAGTAGTCGGAATCATTGGGTCTGGTATCCAGACTGAGTTTTAATATGCAGCGAGTTGAGCTAGTTTTAGCTCACTCGCCGAGGCGAGATAGTATCTCGAAAATTTCTTTTTGCAAGTCGCCCTTATACGCTTCGGTAGTGAGGTAAGGGCAGGAGTGAGAATTTTTATTTCAACCGTGACATACAAACCAAACTTTGATAAAAACCCAGTGCACAGAAAAAGCTGCCAATGCCACAAGGAAAGGTCACTAGTAAATGAAAACGAATTTTACTGCAAACACATCCCTAACAAAAGATGGCTTTCATAAACAAGTATAACAAACTCCAAGGTTGCTGATTAATGTAGTCACCCTTTTTCCATTTGTTAACTGCAAATTAACCAGATTCATTCAATAGAGGGAAAAACCCAATACGACAAAAGGTCTCACTATACCTTGGGCTTAACGAGGTACTCCCAGCGCGGGGTGATGAAGAAGTAGATTCCTTGATCCGATCCAGGCAACGTCAGGCCACGAATCAACAGGATGATCAGTACCACGTAAGGGAAGGTAGCAGTGAAATAGACTACCTAGATACACGCGAACATCAAAACGACAGGATCCCGATAGGTTATCAAAACGACAGGATCCCGATAGGTTATCAGTTATTTTTTCGGTGCTCTGTAATATTCAACATGCCTTCAGGTAAAAATTACGCAGACTGCTGTCCCTATAGTTTTCAGAAGCAGAAAACTTTCCCTTTCATTTTCCACTTTATTGAAAATGTAAATAAAAGTTTAGGATGACTTTAGGCTCGCTTTTCTGGTACTAACGGAGTGAATGTTTACCTTTCCTACAGATTTAATACCCTTGGATTGGCACAAGAAAGTAACCACGTAGGTAAATATCAGACAGAGTAGAAGCTGCCATACGATGGTTCCAGTCTCGTTCATGCTGGGCGATTCTTGTAAGACAGCCCTCCTAGAATATAACCATTCAGCAAAAGTGTGGAGGAAAAAAAGACGAAAGTAGACACTATTTATTTAGCAATGGGCATGGACTAAACTGTCACGGAAGTCAAAGGCCCTGTTGGGCTTTGCAGGTTGATTTTCAGAGTTACTGTACGCCCTCTTCCTGTAGAAAAAAACAAGTCACAAATCATGTCTGGCATCCTTTTATTGATGACGTGATCCATGATGTTTTGCAAAACAGGTCTCGCCAGCGCCTTTTTACCCATACTGTTTGGTCGCAGGATATTTCTAAGGATAAAATAAGATTTTAAGTATTGAGGTTTGCAGTAGCACCACACAAGGATATATCTTTCTGGGTATGTGTAGTTCTGTTCTTTTCAGAACCACACATACTCGGAAAGAGATATCCTTTATATATGGTGCTACCGCAAACCTCTACAATCAACTTGCCACATTCACCATGAAAAGCTTCAAAGCGCAACAGACAGATTTGCTCAAATTGCATAAAAATAATACATAATTTGACTTGTATTTATTTTAACAAAAGCTGGTAAATATATACGTGTCAGATTCATTGGAGAGACGGGGGAAATGAAATATCAATAAAATAGTAATGAGAGGTTTAGAGAGGCTTACAGCAACAACGTTGGTCTGTGGACATGGGGGGATTTCTGAGAGGTCATCCTTATGCGAAGCGTGACACAGCACATGGTCCAGGGTCCCACTTCAATTAGGGGGAGGCTACGGTAGCACATAACGTCACTTTGACTTGAAAGGGGGATGATCATATTGGTAATTCCCAGGTCAAAAGTGGGAGGTATATCCCCGCCCATGTCTATGGTGTACCTTTATGTTTGACCAAAGGTACCCCCAAAATATCCATTTTTTGTGTTCTATATCAAGTTTTACGCATGGTTAATTCCAGAAATTAGGGGTCGTAAGTGTGATATTGTTTTGTCTCTGTTACATCAGACCTTTGTTATTTGACATGGAAATATCACAGGAACTGATTTCAAACGATTACTATTTGTTTGGCAGGTAATCTGCAGTAATTCATCACTCTTGGAAATCAGAACGTGTTCTGAACTTACAAAATCATGTGTCAGATGTGACAGGGACACGAGGAAAATGGACCCCTAATTTCTGGAATTACCCACATCCAAGCTAACCGCAGAATTTTTCTGATTTTAAAAGAGATTGTTTGAAAATCCTAAAATCAGGAAAATTTTGTTGAAAAAATCTTGAAATGAGGAAAAGTCCTGAGAAATCTCCCCACTACAGATTTGTTCAAGTCAAGTCCCAAATCAGTTCTCCCAATTAAGTAAAGTCAAATTGCAAGTTAATTTTTTTTAATCCAAGTCTCAAGTTAAACAACCCTGCGTTTCCAGTCTGATTCCATTCTGGGTCGTCGATCCAAGATAACAGTATTGCCAAAGATTGGTAGGAAATTTCGGGGAAAAGCATCAATTGAAAAGCAGTTCAGCTTTTAAGGACGGTAAACACTGCAACGCGAAATTAATAGATTATCAAACACCAATCAAAAGTGTTTTTTTTTTGGGAGGGAGGGATCAAACCAACCAAAACTCATTGCAGACATACATCCAATATTCTTCGCTGGGAGACTTGCGCATTGCTTTCCACGGATCAATGTAGTTTGCCAGGCTGAAGTTCCCTGGACCAGAAACGGTGATGTTCAAATCATCCAATTCGAACTCTGTCAAGTTCTTCAACGGCACACACTCATTGTCAAATGTGATCACCCCTCCAGCTTGGAAGCAGTCCATAACGATGTCGCTGGAAATGGAAAAGAATGCTGATGTGCAGTTTTTATTTAATCAGTTCTTATTTAATTTTTTGTTTTTTTTCAATTTTCCTAGACCTGCTCAATTTCATAACAGTTGGATTGGCCTACCTACAGAAATGTTTTCTTTCCAAATCTTAGCAAACCAAAATTGCTTGCTACGTGCTCCATCCATGAAGCCAGTCGCGGTTCTGGAACCATTTGTTGCTTTTTTTTGGCGGGGGGCTAGGCCCTTGGCACGTGACCTCACCTTTTAACTTTTGTTACTGATCTTTTTTACTTTTCTTTTTTTGTTGCGCTTTTGGGGGCCACACAAATTGGGGGGGGGGGGGCTAGACACTCCCAGCCCCCCGTAAAACCTCGCCTGCATAAAGATGCAAAAATATCGGATGGATTCAAATTCTTCGGACTTTTGTGAAGTTGGTTATTAATGTCGATTACATTTTTTCCCTTTCAGAAAAGTTTTGTAAAAGTCTGTAAAGGCTTCCAACTACAGAGGATAAAGAGAATATCCGGATACGGACCCTTTTCGGTCAAGAGTATCCAACACTAGATACAAGCCATGGGCATCTCCTGGATTTTCTCAAGGGGATAAACTTTTTCGCGGGGGGGACACAGCAGCGAAGTGACAAATCAATACCGATGCAAAGGGATCAGTTTTTTTTAAGTAAATGTTTGATTTTCACTCCATTTAACCCTAAAAGAGCCGAACGGATTCTGTCTGTCCCTCCCCCCACACGCACGTGTGCCGATATATATCACTGCAGTTTTTAAAGTAACTCTTTGCGGTCATTTGACACCAATTTGGTGAAAATCGAACATGTCATTCTTACGCAGCAAATGTACAGGCCTATGTACTTTTCCACTGCGGTGCTAAAAGCACGCTAACTTCAAATGAACATTTTAACAAATCTTAATGTCTGATTAAGTTCAAACTTCACATTTTGTAATGATCCCCCTTGCAACAACCATGAATGTGTATCCTTCACAGCCCTAGATCTTATTCTGTTCCCCCTCTTTGTCAGCGAAGAAACAGTTGCCAGTACCTGCACATCGGAGTGTTCCAGGGTTGCCCGCAGCCAACCCAAGGCAGTGAGGACGTGAAGGAGATGAAGAAATAATAGACCGTGTAGGTGATGACAACTCCGTAGGTGACGGTTGTATAGAAGCCCACGAGGAATTGTCCGTAACTCAGGCCTGGAGAAAAAAACATAAAATGGAAAAAAAGCCTAACAATGGCAATATGAGGTTTTAGAAGAAGTTATTGTCGGAAGTCAAATCATTCACAGTCCTCACAAGCTATTCCCACTTTGCAAAGGAGAACTTCTTTATTCTCTTTACTTGTTTGTTTTGTTGGTGGCATTGCTCTTGGATCTTTTTTACCTTTTAAGATGGGAAATGCTCGCCAGCAGGTCAGTATACCCAAACTGCAGTACTGGCCAAAGTTGACCTCCATAAAGAACATGGGCATCCCGGCAAAGGCCAGACTCAAGAAGTAAGGTATCAGGAATGCACCTGCAAATGGCACACAGACACTATTAACGGTCCTAAAGGTTCTCAGTCAAATGCCATTATAAATGAATGAAAGAGGTGCCTGAAAAATGAACTGCTCGAGAAAGTGGTTGAGGAACTGGGAGACAGATTCTGCAAAAACTGTTGCTGAGGTGACCAATTTCAATATCGCAGGTACACGTGTGTGACCCAGGTTTTTCATGAAAAGGTTACTCTAAAAATATGCCAATAACTGCAGTTATCGTTCAAAAGGGTAGGTGGTGCAGGCGGGGGCGGCGGGGGGAGGGGGAGGACAAGATGGGCAACATAGATGATTACACTAATACGCGGTGCTCATATTCAGGATTATGTATGGGCAAGTGGGCCATGCTTCTTCAAGGAACAATTATCTACTGTCGGTTTCCCACGCGGGTTTCACGCAGTTGTGGTAAAAGTCGTACATGAGCGTCTTCGAGAAGTCGAGGATAGACACACCGCAGTAGTTCGGTTTGTTTGTCGTCCTGGTCCCGTACATTTCTTTCATCTCTGAGTAGCTCGCTCTTTGATACAATATTTGTGGCCTGTCTCGCGAAAACCAACAGTGAGAGATCTTTGATACAACAACCTGATGCCCGTATTGTCTGTAATTTTAACGCCAATGGCTTTTTAAATTTTGAGGTTGCTAAGCCAAAGGATGCAAGCTGCCTCTCACAGTCTGATATTTACTAATGTCGATATAAAAAACAGTGAAGAGAACATCCCGATTCTAAATTTGAGTAAATTCCCCGATCTTCTTCAGGATGCCATCACACTGTTCGCGTAACTTTTATTTTATTTGATTTTTGCTCAAAACCACTATCGGTTTAATGTACAAAGTAACTTCTGACGTCGTATTCTCCGCTTGATAGAGTCTCTCTTTAATAAACTAGATTTTCAGAGCAGTCTGACATTACACGTGTTTTCACTTATTCTACTCTGATAATAAACGAATTTGGGTTCTTTCATCTCCTTGTGAGAATCGAAGAAACGCAGTGGACGCTTTAAAACATTTGGGGATCAAGCTCCTCATAGTTTCTTAAGCTCGTTTAAATTTTCCCGTTCCTCCAAAGTCGGCCTCTTAAAACAATTCTGATGACGTATACACTTTCACAGCAGTAAGTGAACTCCGAACGAGAATGACACCGAATGGTTGTGCGATGTATGGACAAAATCAAATAATGCTCCACTTTGGCACAATCTACAAATAAAAGCAACACACGTGCATTAGATGAACAAAATTGAAAAGACATCCCAAATAAGAACTGAATCCATCATCCAAAACATCCAGGTAAATTCCTTGACAAAGCACTGTTTAAAACCAAAAAACATACGCATACTATAAATCTTCTGAACCTACAGGGACACTCCTTCTTCGTATTTTATCATATTTATCCTTATCATGAAAGAATACATTGTAGAGGTAGACTGTACGTCATTTGTTAGGCCTTTAACGTAGAAATACGAGTTTTGTATATAAGTACCCAATCAAAACAAATCAGTGTCTAAACACACGTTTTCGTGGTTGGTGAACATTATGGACATTATTTCCAGATTAATGTCAAAAGAATGTGAGTAATATGCAAATTTGTTTCTTCCATTAAAAACAATACAAAAAATTCACTATTACTTGCAAATAAAAAACATGATTTAGAAATTGTGAATAATTATGCTTATGGGCGAGTATACATGTTCGATGTTACAAACTTTTGCCTACAAAACCCACAACTTGTGAACGTATACTCACCGCCCCCGTTCCTGTAGCATAGCGAAGGAAATCGCCACACGTTACCAAGGCCCACAGCCAGCCCCAAGCAGGACAGCACGAAATCCAAGGGGTGTGACCAGTTCCCCCTCTCCTTATTCTCGTCGCCACTCCCACTCCCCTCCTCCTCCAAATCCGTAGCATCATCGTCCCTCTTCTGACTGTCCTTTTCTGACTGCTGTTGGTCTGTCATTCTGCAATGTTTCAATTGGTGTACTGTTCCCGGGCACGTCCGTAGCTAGTGTCTAGCAGGTGAGTCGCACACATTCGGAAATAGGCGCGTTATAAATATTCGTTGAGAGTATTAGTATTTTTATTATTATTCACAAAAACGTGCCTGAAATACCAAAACCACTTCACCGTAGGCCCATACCAAGTTAGAAGTGGCAATTGAGAAACTGCGTGATTGCACCATTCATAGATTATGCGGTAACTAAACACGGGATAAATGTTACAATTGACAAAGCAGATATAACAGCCAAAACGTTCGCGCAGTCTATACATCGTGTCACGCACATTTCCCTGGGTTCCATTTGATATGTAGAAATCATTATTTAAAACGGTGCGGTGATTATTACCCGTGCTGTAGTTGACACAAGACCAGGCACAAGACCAGACACAAGACCAGACACCAGACCAGACACAAGACCATGCACAAGACCAAACACAAGACCAGACACCAGACCAGACACAAGACAGTCAAGACAAGATACAAGACCAGACACCAGACTATACAAAGACCATGCAAAAGATCAGACACAAGACCATGCACAAGACCAGTCACAAGACCACACACAAAACCAGAAACAAAATAGACTAATCACAAGACCATGCACAAGACCAGACACAACACCATGCACAAGACCATGTCCAAGACCAGACACAAGACCATGCCTAAGACCATACACAAGACCAGTCATAAGACCAGACACAAAACCAGAAACAAGAGGAGTCACTAGACCAGATAAAAGACCAGATACAAGACCATGCATAAGACCAGACATAAGACTAGTCCCAATACCAGACACAAATAAGACAAGACACAAGACCGTGCACAAAACCAGTCATAAGTAACAAAAGGAACAATGACAAAGGAATGCCCCTCTTCTGACTGTCCTTTTCTAACTGTTGTTGGTCTATCATTCTGCAGTGTTTTAATTGGTGTACTGTTCCCGGGCACGTCCGTAGCTGGTTGTCTAGCCGGTAATCCGCACACACCCGGATCATTTGTACCGGCGCGTTATAAATATTCGTTATTATTATTATTATTATTATTCACAAAAACGTGCCTGAAATACCAAAACCACTTCACCGTAGGCCCATACCAAGTCAGAAGTGGCAATTGAGAAACTGCGTGATTGCACCATTCATAACTAAACATGTTAAATGTTACAATTGACAAAGCAGATATAACAGCCAAAACGTTCGCGCAGTCTATACGTCTTGTCACGCACATTTCCCTGGGTTCCATTTGATATGTAGAAATCATTATTTAAAACGGTGCGGTGATTATTGTCCGTGTTGTAGTTGACACAAAACCATGCACAAGACCAGACACCAGACCAGACACCAGACCAGACACCAGACCAGACACCAGACCAGACACCAGACCAGACACAAGACCATACACAAGACCAGACACAAGACCGGACACAAGACCATACACAAGACCAGTCAAGACAAGATACAAGACCAGACACCAGACCTGACAAAGACCATGCCCAAGACCAGACACAAGACCATACACAAGACCAGTCACAAGACCAGACACAAAACCAGAAACAAGAGGAGTCACTAGACCAGATACAAGACCATGCATAAGACCAGACACAAGACCAGTCCCAATACCAGACACAAACAAGACAAGACACAAGACCGTGCACAAAACCAGTCATAAGTAACAAAGGGAACAATGACAAAGGAATGCTCAGAAACCTACCCGACCAGGGGTGGATCCAAGATTTTTTTTAAACCCGGGTGTAGGAGTATACTCCCCGTTGGCGAGAGTATACTCTCGCACGGAGTGCGTTCGAGCGAGCTGCTCGTGTTAACACAATATACTCTTGAGCGTTCGAACTGCTGGAGTACGAATTGCCTGTCTCTCGGGGAGGGGGGGGGCGTATACTCCTGAACCCGAGTGTCACGCGCACGCATCCTACTCATGTTAACAGTAGTAACTGCGCGAACGTACCCCAATGTCATTGGAACTATTGCGTTATTTTGCAATGTTATTACGTTATTTCGCAATAAACAAATTTTTGCGGAGTTTAAATTTTGCAAAACCATTGCGCTTTTTTGCAAAGCTGTTGCGTTATTTTGCAAAGGTATTGCTTTATTTTTGAAAAGTTATTACGCTATTTCGCACTGTTATTGCATTATTTCGCAATATTTGGCGTCATTTCAAAATTCCTTTCGCTTGACTATAGGACAGAGCCATCCGACCGATTAATAATGAACTGATAACCACCACATCACTTTTCCTTGTGGTCATTAGTTTGACTTACAGGACTGCTACACTCGCGGGCGTTGACAGATGGCAGCAGGCGGTAACCATTAGCCTGGTTTGGGGTTGTTTATTTTACAATTTGGTTGACTGTTATTATTTATTTAGCCAACAAGAAAAACAGGTGCAACGACTTTATTGAAAAAACGCCTGTTAAAGAATGGAAATTATCACTTATTCATCTACTCTTTGTGGAAATTTTTCCCCAAATGTATTTGGCAAAGTTGACCTTTTTGTAGTTACGCACCATCTACACGTACAGCAATTAGCAATGTTCACGTATATGTACATGGCTATTAAAATTTACATGCACTTTGGTTCCACACATGGGCCATTTATGACAGTAATTTTCTGGGGATATTGAAAGCTGCCAAAAATAGAAATTTATATCCACAAATCGTAATTAATCTTTCTTTGTGTACCATTACCTGTGTAATGTGTTTGGCTTGTCATGATAGGACTGTATGTTAAAATTTCATTTTTATGTGAAGGTGTACTTTCGAATTACTATAACATGAAATTATTCGCAATAGACTCAATACTTCATTCAACCCTCGGTATAGGAAACAGCCTCTTTTGGCCAGTCAATTGGAGCTAATTAACGTTTAATTTTTTTCGTCCAAATGCAACAACTGTTTATCATATTCTACCCCTGTACATGCTGAAAAACCTGGTTTAGTCACTTTACAGCTAGGGCCTCCTCTAGCCAGAAAAAATGCAAAAAATCCAGCTGGCTTTCAGCCAGCCTCCAGCCAATTTCCACAGGGCTGTGCTAAGTGGTTCCCTGTGTTCAGTCTAATGGGTTGTTTACAAAACGGTGCCTGGGTCAGCCAGTGGAATGTTTTTTTATCAGTGACAGCTGTCTGGAACTTGTCATAGGCCTCTTTCGGCTGTCTTTGAACTGTTGTTTTGGTTGGGGGTGTTGTGGTGGTGGTATGGCTTGGCTGGCGCGTGGCGAGCCCCCCCTCAAATCGGGATAACCTGGTAAAACGGCCCCCACGGTACTGTGATGTACTTTTGGTGGTTTTTGGTGGTTTGTTAGAGCTGTAGAGGCTAGCGGACAACCACTGAAGCATTAATATACCTTTAACCACTGAAGCATTAATATACCTTTAGGACGGACTCAGGGCTCTGCAACCCTGAAAAATTAAACGGACTCAACGGAATAGTCCGCTCCCGAGACCGTGTGAGTAAAAATTCACACAGCGTCGCAGGGATGGAAATACACATAATCCCTCAATAAGACAGTTTTATATTTTCCCTCTCTTGCCGTGTTAATTGAATTCAAATTGAGAATACCCTAATGGTGATATCGATTGATTCCACTTATTTGGGGCAGCAGTAGGGATAGGAGAGTTCTGGAGCACCTACCCTTTCCTCCCCTTTCACCCACACGCGCCGGGGATTTCCAGTTACCGTGAACTTTTGACCCCGGCGAAACCGAATCTCAAGTGAAAGATCTATTTCAAGTTTCGGATATGCACTGGGAAATCGCCCTCGATAAATTAAACCTCGCCAAATAAGATTTTTCAAAACGTATATAATAAAATGGAGACTCACACGTTTTACTTAACCGAGAGCGAGCAGACGTTTAAATTGAGAGATGTCATCAACGACACCAAAGGCGACAAGGTCATCCGAGTAAAGAATATTCAGTTTGAAGCTGGATGTTTTAACGTAACAAACGCCACTGAAATTGAGTGGGATACAAACTTGGACGGTAGGCCAGCGCGGGTACTTGGCGAACGACCGCCCGGAATACCCTCAGTGGAAAGAACAGACGTATCTCCCAATTCAGAATTAGTACAAACAGCTAAAATCAGATTGATCCAAGCAAATAAAAGAGGCAAATTAGCGGAAGAAATTAGAATCATCGCTGATGAAACTGAGCAGCTAAACCAAGAAATCGCAACTTTAGAAGATCAGTTAAACCAAAGACAACCATCACAAACGCGAGCTCGTTTAAGCTTATGATATTAAAAGTCAAATCAGCTTCACTGCTCGAGGGGCAAAGACAAGCTTTAGATGAAATTTACGAAGGGAATCTCCTCGACTCGACCTACCACCAACTCCCCCGTAACACCCACGAGACCTAGAAGAGAATTAACTAAAAGACTGTTTTTAACGGGACTAACTGAACCTATATACGACAGACTTCATTCGCGAAGCTCATCTGAACCATTACCACAGTGCCAAAGAGGAAGCATCGTGGTATCCCCCGGTTATTATAGCATGGACTGGTTTCACTTTTTGTTAAACTCGATTCCGGGCGTTTCTTTTAAGGTTCACTCAGAATCTAAACGGCTAACTTTGGCCATTACGGACCCCAATCTAAAGTTGCGACTAAATAAAGAAGTGTCTAAGCTACTGAACTTACCCACAATAAAACTTTTACCCAACGTTATTTACGACGGCAAGTACGATTTAAACCCATTGAAACTCGCGTTTATTCATTGCAAACAATTAAATACATTTGATAATTTTTATAACGGGCAGTCTTTAGACTTGCTGTACGTGATAGCTACCGAGCCTCGCACCTGTAATCACTGTGAAACGCCTAAAAAGTTAATCGACAGGAACATCAATGAATTGACTTTTTCTGTTAAAAACGATCGAGGTGAGCTCTTGAATAACATCGGCAAAATTTTAATCGAGTTAAACATTTTTTTAAACGCGTAATTATAAAAGTAATATTATAATAAAAGATGACGACTAACGTATACCCAGATTTAAGTAAACACCCGGATTTGATTTTAAACTCGGCTGAACAAGCGGAAACCAAAATATACAGACTCAGAAAGATCGAAGAAATTAAATCCTAAATCCAAAGAGAACGCGACGCGAGGGAAAATAGTTACAAAAAAGATCAAACGACTTTTAACCGCACTCGGATACGTGGAGTATGGCGTGGAAGCCCTGGGCGCGACCTCGGCAGCCGTCGGCATTCCTGCCATTTTGGGAGTCGTTACCAGACCCGTCGGACTTGTGATGGAAGGCATCACTATCGGTGCGTTTGGCGCTTACGCGATATTGAAATATGCCTCCCGTAGACTCACCCACAAAACTAAAAAACACGACCAAATTCGAATTTTGGCAGACGCTAAATTAAACACCATCGAGTAATACGTATCTCACGCGATTGAAGACGGTGACATATCCCAGGAAGAATTTGTCCTTATTTTATCCGAGCTGAAAAAGTTTAACGAGATGAAAGAAAAGATCAGATCACGTACGTCTACAAATTGCAAGCGAGCGAAGTGAGCAACAAAGAAGAATTCGAACGTCAAGTCAACGAAAGAGCAGAAGCGCTAGCCAACGAACGGGCGGCGGTTTTAAAAAAAGATCTTATTAAAAAACTTGGCGAGTAAGTTTTACAAAGTCGGTTAATACGAAGACCTACCACCCGCTTATCGAGAAGCGAGCGAAGCGAGCACACCGAGCGAACCGAACAAAACGATCAACCCGACCATTTTCACCCAACCGACGGCACCTCCTTTAAAAGTCTTTTAAAATAAATGGGAGGCAATTTTAGTAGTCTAACAATTTTAGTCAACGAAGACAATTCCTTTACAGCCGAGTTTCCAAATTTAACGCACGCGTATAAATTACCGAAAGTAACCACGGACGAAGCCGTCAATCGCTGGTCTACCGAGTCGATATCGTTTTACCAAAATCAATTTAATTTCGCGGTCTATTGCGCTACGACGACCTGCGGTGTGGCTTTTGATCTGCTGTCTGACCCCAATCCATATGTTACGCGTTACGCAATAATTACGACCATCGGAAGTTTACGGACACGTGTCTTTTATACGGAGTAGACCCGAATAAATCGTATAAACAAACTCGTGACACTTTGTCAGACGGATTAGGCACCGCGTATTATTACGACAACGGTTACGTACCTGTCCCGGTTAAAACTACGACACGCACGACTTACACGTGACCAACGGCAAATACGCGGGATCTACTTACGTGGGATTTTGTTCCTAAAAAGTCTCGGTTGACGGACGTGGGAATCATCAAGGTAAACGAATCAATTCGAGCTTACGTCTACGCGTTACTCGGGGCACAGGCACAGACCAAGACCAGAGTTTTGGCCACCAGCACCGGATTAGACGCGCAACGGCAATTTATTACGATCGTGGAATCTTTAATTAATTCGGACCCCGATCTCGAACAGTCGATCGACCAATTTCAAGATTCGCTACAATACGCGAAAATGCCTTTAAACTTCGTAGTCGCCCCGGGGTTATACCTGGTGCCCTCGGACATGGACTTACGCATCCGCACTTTTGAGGGTAATAACAATAATTTACAAGTCGCGACTGCGGTTATGAAGACTGGATACGTACCGAGTTTAAATAGCGAAGCTGATTTTAATGAAGAAGCGACCGAGGCGAACAAAAAAGAACCGGAAGTGTTACCGAGGCCAATTGTAAAGCCAATTGTAAAGCCAGTTTTAAGTAAGCCTTTAGACGCGCACAACGAAGAAAAATGTCCTTAACCATCGGAGCCGTTGCCGTGGGTGTCATCGGTTTCACGTTATATAGAATTTTAACTTAAACAGTTTGATTTAAGGCGTAAAAAACCTCACCCCAAATTTGAGGTGACGTTTAATTTTTTGTTTGCCTATTTACCCATTCTTTTGCACGTACGTCAAAATCAAAACACCCACGCCTACAAACAAGGTCCACACGTGAACCGCCACCCATCCGACGGCTTTACTCGCCACGTTAAAAATCCAACTTAAAACGCTACCGATGATTCCAGGCAAAGCGCCTAAAGCTTTCAACCCGAGTTTTTTCAATACGTTTGCCAGGTTCCACAGTTGACGTTTGATCCAATCGGTAATTCCACCTTTGGAAGGAGGAGCCGGCGTTGGTTTAGGTGTGGGTGTGCTCGCTCTGCTCACTCCGGAAGCTCTGACGCTAGCCACAATACTACTAACGATGGTACTCACGGCTAAACTAAAAGCCGTTAAAATGCTTACGATCGTCACGCCTTGTTCTCTAAATAAAATATTAATTTGTTCGCGTAAAGTTAAATCCATCGCTGCCGTAATCGTTTCTTTAATTCGATTGATTTGCGTACGCAGTTTATCTGTATTTCTATTTATGATTTCTAAGCTTCCGGCTCTCTCGATTTGTAAATTGGCTAACTGCTCCTGGAGTTCTTCTCTTTCTGCATCTGTTGAGGCTTCTTCTAATTTGTCTTTGACTTGTTGAATCTTGTCGTCTAACCGATCTAATTTACCTTGATTTAAAATTAATGTCCCTTTGGTGGTTTGTAACGATTCGTCTAAGGCGGCCAACTCGCGATAGTTTATTCCTTCTGTTTGTACGAATTTATTTTCTTCGATGAGATCTGTTTGAACTTCTTCATTTTCTCCGATCAGATCTTGGACAATATCACTAACTCGATCTGCAGCTGCGGGTAATTTCTTTGGCTCGATTTGTTCCGGTTGAATCGCTTTTAAACTCTGGCTTGCCTGGGCTACTTTTTTACCGTAATTTTCAAATCCTAAAACATTTTGAACAAAGCTTATCCCGGAATATCCAGCCTCTCTCGCGTGTTCGGTGATTGTATCAAGAGTTACAAATCGACCAACTTCCCCTTTCTTTTTACTAGTTAATAGTACTTCCTTTTTTGGCCCTCTTCCCGCACCTTTAAAAATAGCCCTTTATTTTCTAGATATGTAAATAATTTGTAATTGAGTTTAGGCGGTACGTCCGTTTCACCCATGTCACGGTAATTTTTGTAAAATTCATCGACTTTTGGATCAGTTACCTCTGGGCCAGAACCTGGTCGGGGATTAAAGTATAATTTTGGTTTAACCGGCGTTGTCGTCGTTTTTGATCCAACCCTGTCGCGGGTATTGAAGGTATCTTCTGGCTCTTCTTCTTCTGCCGTTGCACCTTCTATAAAGGACGTTTCTTGTCTATCTGAAGATAAGTTACTATCGACAAAATCTTGGTCGCGCTCGCTTTGCTCGCTTATTTCTTGATTTTCTAAGAGAGGTATTTCCTCGGGATCGAATCCTCCTTCTGCCATTTCTTTTATAATATACGTTTTTTAAGCGGTGGGCAGGCTCGCGGGCAATATACCCTGCGCTACCAACCAGCCCTGGGTAGCCAATGCACCGCTAGACAGCGTGGTCAATTTCAACGCGTCTTCGGCAGATAATTTATTTAGATCCGGCGATTTGATGTTAAAAAGCTTGCTCGATGGCATGGCGTAACCCAAAGAAATACCCGAAACGACTGCACTGTGGTAACAGTATTTGCAATTCCGTTTACGTCGATTGATTTAGCGTTACTCACATTTAATAATAAGGAATCTTAAATTTATTCCATTTCTAAAATCTGTTCGTCGATTTTATTTTCTTGGCTCGAGTTTGCTTTGTTTCGCTCGCTTCGTTCGTTTCGTTCGCTTTTTGGTTGAATGATCGGTTTCGTGAACTTGTTTTTCCAAATTAAATAGACCGCAAGCGCACCAATCGCCAATCCACCAAATATCAAGTTTCTGTTTTCGATAGCCATTTAATAAATTTCATTTTCATTTCTATATTCGCTGCTCTCTTCGCTGCTCGCTTCGTTCGCTAATTTCATCTTGGCGAGCTGCTGCTTCATCTTTTTGTTATGCTCGGCTAATTTCTTACCTTGTTCTACACGCTTCGGTTTTTACTTTTAGTTACCGTCTGGGGTCTCGCTTCGTTCGTCTTTACCGGAGTAATTCTCGCTTCGCTGTTTGCTGGAGTCGTGTTGGTCGGAATACTCACTCCGTTCGTTTCGTTCGCTTCGTTCGGTGACATCCTCTTTTAATATAACATAACTTTTGTCAAACTCCAGGTGTTTAGTGGTAATTAACGCGGCTGTAAGTGGTGACAGATACACTCCGTACTTGTAACAGATCTCGGTAAGTAAGTGACCCATGGTGTGACTGATAATCGGGTCGTCGTTTAGGTCTTTGGTCAGCGCTTCTGCGGATTTTAAGTTGACGTTGAACCTGAGTATATCGGAGTAGCCATACCGAGTAAGCGAGAGTAGAGGCTCAAAATCGCGTGACCGAGGGTTTTAACGATCTCTTTGCCAAATTTAACTTCGTACAAATTGAATAGCTTTTCTTGGTCTTTGGGTGATAAAGTTTCAATTTCTTTGATCGAGTATTCTTTACCCAGGTACTTCTCACTTTCGCCAGAGGCAGCTATCGAACAGAGTCTATCTTGAACGTTTGGTTGGGATTGGCTTTTTGAATCGGTGAGAATGCTTTTGATGTCGTCCATTTAAATATATACGATTTTATTTTGTTGTAGGTGTATTTAAGTCGTAGATACTCAATTGTGTAGTAGATTAAATTCATTGCTATAACTAACTGAATAAGTAGTTGAACTAGCTCAAACATTGTTACTTATGTAATTATAACAAAATAAAAATAAGTTACAGCCAGGCTACGTCAGCCAAGCTATAACAAAAGGTAAGTAATTCATAGGTACTTAATAAGTAGTGTTTAAGTCTTTAGACGACGTGGATTAACTTAGCAGACTTTTTAGCGAGGTTACACTTCAAACAAAAAAGGACAACGTTAGACTTAATGTGACCAATAGAGTTATCTAATCGTTCAATAGTGCACAGGTCGTCTCTATATTCGATAAACTGCATCTGTACCTCGCAATCTGGGTAAAAGCAGCAAGGATAATCTTCGATCAAGCCACGACAAAAGTCTGTATCGATAAAATGATCGGGGTCAAACTGGTCATATTTTTTTGTCTGTATGGCGACAATTAGAAATCCAATGTCAAATCGTTACCTTGATTGGGCCAGTACAAATTTTGCAATATTCTCTGTTTTTTGCTCTCAAATCGATGCCACGTCATATTTAATGCATTGATTTCTTCGTTTCCCGCGCGGGCACTTGTTTATTTCTTGACTACGTTTTACTTTAATCAAACAATCGTTACAAGTTGCGTTAACTTTGCCCGTTTTACGAATTTGAAAATTTGATGAGTCCAGGAGCCTGCGGCACTTTGCGCAGTTCTTTTTATTTTTAATCATATCTATACTTTTCAGTTAGATCAATTAAAATATTTCTCATTTTTTCTTACTTAAAAATGCTAAATCAAATTAATTAATCCAATAGCTCACCGGTGGTTCCGTAATTAACACCAATTTTTTAAATTTCACGTCGCATAAATATTTTTTAATCTCCTCTCGTATTCTCTCTAAAATCTTTTAAAACGGAATTGTACTTTTGGGTAAGTAGCCAGCAGCTGTGAAGGTAATGTCGGCCCGAGAACGCCATTTTAGACAACGCACAAGTGTTACTCCCTTTAGACCTCTTTCGATACTTAATAAATTGATCGGCTGCGCAGTCGTCGACGATAAACAACGTATTTATTCCATCGAAAATTTTTTGATAAAGTTCGATCGCCTCATTTAATTCTAACTTTTCCTGATCCAAATCACACAGGTAAACATTTCCGTCGGTGTATATCCACAGCCGTTCTAAATACGTTTTATTCTTAAAAAGCGTCGGACAGATAATCACGATAGCTTCAAACGCGAATTTATATTCGGTTTCCAATAGATTTAAAATTCACTGAGTTTTACCCGACCCCGTCTTACCCACGATTAAGGCACAATGCGGATTCTCATACATCTGGTTCATTTCATTCACTCGCTTCGGTAATACTCGCTTCGCTCGTTGCTCCCTCTGGTCGCTTCGTTCATTCGCTTCGCTCATTAAATTTTAATAAACCAAACTCTTGAAGTTTCCGTCTTCGACCGTGAGTTGAGAATCCAGGTCCCGCGGTTTCGCTCGCTCTTTCCATCTGAATCGATATATCTCCACCGCCGCCTAGTGGTCTACCCGATCCGTGAGCGCTGTTATCGTCAGAACTTCTGAAATCGAGCCAGAGACCGTACTTATCTCTTAAATATTCGGCTATATCTACTCCGGTTAAGTTTAGGTCCTTGGCCACCGCTCTCACCGATTGTCTATCCGAATCGCCAAAGTATTTTGTAATTTCAATTCCAATGTTGATATTCAAACAGACCCTGCGAGTACAATTGGTTAGGTTTCCCTTCGACCGTCACAATCGTTTTTGTGATATGCAGATTATAAAATCTCTGGGTTTTTTTAATGGCCGGGTCTCTAAACAGGATCAAAATTCCTTTCAAGCTCTTGATCGTCTGGTCGATGATGATGTTCCATAGCGTGTCAGACTTGTTTACCGCTTGCTTCTTCCAGGAATGCACTCGGTCGAATAGGTAATACATCGTTTTTTGTTTTTCAGGGTTTAAGCCAAGTCTCGATTGGTGATGACTTCGTATTCCAGGGTCAGGTCCGAAATGGAGTATTCTGCAGCGGTATCTGACGAGTTGACCACTTTGTTGTGACCGTTAAAAGTCAGTTGATACGTCAGAGGCTCTTTAAACCACGACGGTGGAAGGGAGAATGATCCGTCAACATCGGCGTGTCCAGTGGAATCGCGTATCTGTTTTTAAAAGCGCCGGCAATCGCTTTATCTTTACGGTTGTTTGCGGCTTCGTTTTTATCGCCAGCACCGAGTCGTATCTTGGCCACGTTTTCCTTTCCAAACCAAAGTACGCCATGTTTTTAGTCTGCGACAGGGGTAACCAATTGTCCTTAAAATTGTGAAATATGTCCGCATCTCGGTAACTTACGATTTTGTTTCCTTGGAGACTCACGTTTATTTCCGAAACCAGGTTTCTCGCCACGTTGTTATACACGGTTCTGTTATCGTCCGAGACGCCGTCTAGATCGAGTTTAGAGACGCCGTCTAGATCGAGTTTAAAAGCCAGTTTGGCGGTGCCGGGTACAATGACGTCGTCCGTGCCTAGGGCCGGGAATTTTACGTTTAACGTGTGACCCGCGGCTATGGTACTCGGGTTATGCGTAATTGTGATTTCTTTTCTTTCGCCTTTGATCGCCCGAGGAACTTTTAGCCTGCGACTCGGGTTTAGCTTATCGGTGTTTTGTTGCAACATATTACTTTTATAATATACTAGTCTTATTTACTATTCTTATTTACGATTATTATTGAAATATTTTAAAGAGAAAAGAAAACGCAATTAAGGACACACTGACCGTAAAAAACAGGTCTTCGTTTTCCATTAGTTTACTTGACCTTCTAAACGTTTCACTTTAGGTCTCAAGGACCATATCACCGACGTGATCTATATCACCGCGCATATCACCCAGCATCTGCTCGAGGTTGCTTAGGTCAGCTTGAATCTCCGACAATTGATCTTTAACTTGATCTTTATTTTCGCTATTCATTTAATTTAATTTAACCTTATTTTAAAAATGGCTAGTGCTTTGATGATGGTGGGAGGAGCGATAGTAAACACCTTGACATTCACGGGCTCAAATTTTTTATTTAGCAGTTTATCAAAAAGTAAAGTCGACGAAGAACGAAAGCGTCACGACCTCGCGTTGGAGCAATTGGCGCAAGCAAAGGAATCCTGGGAACAAAACCGCGTACACATGCTGCCACAAGAACGCGCGAGTCAGCAAACATTTGTGAACGTAGACGAAGCCTTACGAGACGATTTTTACGAGCCTTCCGAAGATCAAAACATTCGCGAGTTTGTTTGGATTTTAGGCGGAACGGCCTTGGTCGGTTTCTTAGCTTATCGATTTGCGTAACTTTATTTTAAAATGGACCAAACTTTTAAAAACTATTTTATAGCCCACAGGGTTACTGGCGAGGAGAAAGCGCAGTTGATCATCTACACGAAAAGATCGGTGCTGACAAATCAGTAATCAGGAACTGGCTAAAAAAGCAGGCCATTTGGCAAATATCTTTACCAAAACCAAATTACGTACTCAGACCTACAATGCTGCTATCAGAATCGGTCGAACCTAATTACGCGCATCAAATGGACGTACTTTATTTACCCTGGGACCGAGTTAAAAGAAAAACGTTTAAGTACGCTATGACCGTGGTAGACGCGGGTTCCCGGTATAAAGAAGCCGAGCCGTTGATCAGTAAAACCGCTGAGCAAGTGAGCGAAGCGACCAAGAAAATTTACGAGCGATCACCTCTGACTTGGCCCAAATTCGTAATGGGAGACTCGGGTTCTGAATGCAAAGGCGAGTTTAAAAAGTTAATGGAAAAACACGGGGTAGAAATTCAAGTGGGTGAGCCGGGAGTTCACAGATCTCAAGGAATCGTGGAAAGGTTTAACTGCACTTTAGCCGAGCGTTTATTCGGCCACCAATACGCTCAAGAAATGATAAACGTGGGTGAGCGAAACGTTGAATGGGTGGAACGTTTGCCCCAGGTCGTGAAATCGTTAAACTAGGAAAAAACGCGTTTAATCGATGCCGTTCCTGCAGAAGCTTTAAAATTAGCGAGCGTAGCGAGCCAAACACCGAATGCACCTGTGAGAACTACCCAAAGAGAACTTCCTCCAGACGCGGTCGTTAGGTATTTGGACGTTTACCAAATTGAAAAGCGCACCAGTCAATTTAAACGGGTGAATGGCAAGCGGATAAACGGGCCCAACTTTATATTATCCGTTAAACGGCCCAAATAGAAGTTTCGTCAAAGAGGAACTTCAGGTCGTACCCGAAGATACCGAATTACCGGAGTAATACTCGATTCGCTCGCTTGGTTGTTGATAAGCTTAGGTTCGCTTCGCTTATGCCCGTAAGCTAACGTATCGATTCCATTTGATAATATGTAGCGCTTTGTGTCTAACGGCGAGAGGCTTAGTTTGTTTTGCGACAGAGTAAACATCCGATGTTTGTCCGATTTCAATAGCTGCTGTTTATTGAAATAAGAAACCCGGTCAAATAGGCAGCTTTTATACATCTCGTGGGTTAACCGTTTCTCGGTTACTTTCGCCTTCTTTAAATTTTGATCGACCGTCAGAATCTAATACATTTTGGGTCTGATGCAAACGGCTTCTAAAATTGTTTTGCCGCCAAATTCGTCTTTCATTTTGCCTATGACTTTTTTGTTTTTGGTGCTGTAAAGTTGATTATCGGGCGGGTAATTACTAAAGTCAAACAAATTGCGCTTTTCGTTTAGGTAGCCGTTTAAATCGTGGGAGCTTCGCTCGATCTGAACTAATGGAGAATCAGTGTCCGTGTAAAGTAAGCGTACCCCCTCACCAAAATTGGCTTTTAGCTCGTTGTAGTAGAAATCGTACGTTAATGTTTTTGAGATATTGAGCACGCTTACGCCGCAATAGATTGGCTTATTTAATTTTGTTTTGGTTCGGTACATCTCCACAAACGAAAGCTTGCACTCCTCAAATGGTACCGTCGATTTGTAATTCGGTTTATAAGTTAATTTTCTGTACTTGTCAGCGTCTTGTACATCCCTCAGTAAATGACCGTCAATTCGATATCTGACATTTTCCATCGTCTTGCCAAAGACCGAGTTATTCATCAATTTGAAAAAGTCTTTCTCAAAATCAGACTTGGCCAATTTGTGCAATTTTGTGTTTTTATCGATGTAACCCTTCATCCACGGCTTTTGACGAAATTTCACTACTCGGTGAACTTCTTTGATCCACAACCCTAGTGTGAGATATTTTTGCAATGTACGATAGTGAACCACGTATTTTTCTTTGTGTTGAGAGTAGACGCGAGTTTGTCTACCGAGGTCACTTCGCTCACTTCGCCATTACCAATTAAATTTTGTTGATAGCTCGAAAGCCATTCGTTCGGTACCGACATATTTTCGGGTGCAAGTGGAAAGTCATTATGTTTGTCATGGTGACGTTCTGGGTAATCCATAGTAATCTCAAACATGTAACCGTAGTCGTCAGTTAGTCGCAACTCTTGGATGTAATAGTACGTAAATTTTTCTAAGTCTGTTTCCCTGGTAAATTCCCCTACAGGCAGATATTTGCTCATCGCCCAGCCGTATAAATTATTTGCGTCTAGGTACATGATCTGTGACTCTGGCTTATTTGGGTCGTAATCAGGTAGTTCTGGATTATTGGCCTGTGCATATCGTTTGGCTCCCACACTCGAAATCCCACCTCTTTTTGCCCTTTCAAAGAACAAGTGCTTATCAATGTCTGTCAGTAGTTCCAATTGTATACCCGAATGCTTTAACAATGCATCCCACGACAGACCCGGTGATGTGTAATAGTTGGCTGGGTCAAGGCCGTAGTTCTTCTTGCAGACTTTCCGAAAGTGTTCAAAAACAGCCGCCAGCAATAACACGTCCGTTTCCACGTATAGGTCATGGTAGTCGCCTAGGTTTTTACAACCAAAGGCTTGCCATACTGTTTCCGCACGAGCGTATTCTTGCTCAGTCACGGTAGACTGCTTCAAAGAGCTATAGAAAGCGTCTATAGGCGGGAGTTTTGTTTCTTGAAATCGATCAAAGGAATCGATATACTCATAGGCCTAGGATAAATTCCTTTTTCCAAGAGTAAATGACTGTTATTTGGAAACCTTTCATATAGTAAGCTAAAATCATCGGGTGAACAATTTTTAACCAACCGATCTAGCGAAGCCGCCATGAAATGAAATGAGTCTAAAAACCTGAGTTGGCCAAAAGAAAACGAAATGTAATTTTCAGTATTTTTAGCGATCAACTTGATTGATTTTCCGTAAAATTTGTGGGCGCCTTGCATGATTAAATGTGCGTCGTATTTTTCTAAATTATGTAAAATCACCGGAATGGGTGTTTGCTTGGCCACTATTCTTAACTTGAGATTACAACTGGCGTGCGCTGGGCCTCGGTACTTCCCCGTCACGTGACAATGATCTCTGACCTTTCTAAAATTATTGATGGGTTTCTCGCACGTCATACATACCCAGTCTCTGAACCCAGCTTCATTTTTATGACAGAAATCAATTTGTCAGATTTTGTTTTTGGTTCATTTGGAATATCACACTGGCATTGAGATTCTTCTATTCTCTTGTCTATCAACTTTTCGCAGATCCAACAGCTATTACATTTTTCGTAGATTTTTGTAACTCAGGTGACCAGATCAACTTCGCTTTATTTTTAAACGTTTCGTTAATCTCCTTTGTTTCTGTAACAAACGCCTCCGATGCCTGAGGACTCCGCCGGAGCATGCACCGCCGGAGCCCCCTATTGACTGTGAATCACGAACTCTGTGAACTCTATTGTGTTTTGGGGTCGCGCTGTGGCTCCGGAAACACGCCTGTAATTGGACACCTATTTTGCGGTTGCGGCCGGGTGCAGAACAAAAAGGATTGGCGCGCCCGGGAAAAATCAATTGGGCCATTGCCAAAATCGAGTGAATGTAATTGTGCTGATGACGAATGGACTGTAGATATAGAGTAGTCTGGGAAAAGTCGTGAAGAAGGACGGCTGAATAAAGAAAATCAGTGTGTTGTGTTCTGTAAAGATAAACCCACGAAGGTCTACGCTACAAATGGTGGCAGCGGTGGGATTTAAGGACACAAAGATTAGAGAGACATGGCGAGGTACAGATCATTTTTGGATATACAGATGGCCTTGGACGAAATTGAGAGATCGTTGGTGGAAACGGAGTCAGCCATTCTGCAAGGTCAAAGTACATCGTGGCAATTTGGGCAGAGAAAATTGCCAACGGACCTGAACTAACAGCTCGGGGGACAGTACAGGGAGCCTGCAAGTGTCAAAAAGAAGGCTGGTAAGTCCCACGAATCTCTGCGCCTAGATCCCGTAGCGACTCCGAGCGGCGAGCCTGGCTCGACGGACCCGGCGGTCGCGGAGCAAGCGGAAACCGCTGAAAGCGGTACTCCTGCTGCCATCGCGGACCAGTGCACTGCGAGCAGGGCCGCCGCGGCAGCTGCACCGAGGATTAAGGCCCGTGAGTTCGATGGCTCTTCCGGCCTAGAAGAATATCGGGTGCACTTCGAGCGGGTGGCAAGAATAAACCAATGGGATGAAAAAGAGATGGCGGACTACCTGCTCGTGTCCCTGAAAGGAAAGGCGTTGGAAGTAGCCTGCTCTCTTAGTAAGGAACTGCAGTCAAACTACGCAGAACTGATGAAGGTACTGGATTGTCGTTTTGGTTTGGAACACCAGCGAGTGCGACACCGGGCAGAACTGTCAACCAGACGAAGACGGCCTGGTGAGACTGTAGCAGAGCTGGGGCAGGTGATCAGAAAGCTCGTCAGGCGAGCATACCCGGACAGTGGACTGGCATTTCAAGATGAGTTCGCCATAGAACAGTTCAAGAATTCCTTGAATGACTACGACCTGAAGCAGGCCTTGTTTCAGGGAAAGCCTAAAACCCTGGATGATGCTGTGGAGATAGTGGCCGAGGCTGAGGCATGGCTGAAGGCTGATAAGATAGGGCACTCGCGGGCAGTTAAAACCCCAGTAGGCGAACAGCAGGACAGTCAAAACCACGCGGAGACAGTGGACATTGCGGAAATGCTGCGGGGCGTATTGACCACCCTGGACCAGCAGAAGAAGACTAACACTAAGGACTGGAAACCGGAATGCTGGATTTGCGGTAGCCTGGAACACTTTCGGGTAGGTTGCCCACAGGCTAAGAAGAAACAACCACCCTTAAACTAGAGGAGGCTGGGCTTGAGAGCCAAAGCCCGGCCGTACCCGACAGCAGGCTCGAAACTGACAAACCATTGGCGGTGAAGGCAACCTCCTCGGCGTCGGAGACTCATCCAAAATGGGTCGCCCCGCCGAAGCAGGTTGCACCGCGAGCGAAGGCAACCTCACCAGCGATGGAGGCCCCGCCGGAATGGGTCGCCCCGCCGGTGCAGGTGGCACCGCCGGCGGAGGCAACGTCGTCAATGTTGCCTGATACGCCAAACAATTCCGCCCCACATGAGTCTCGTTTGCCACTGTCGGGACGACAACCGACTTTTCGTTTCCTCTGGTGGAGAACTCTGTCAAATTAACGACCGAGAAAGGCGCATCGGTGCCTTGTAAACCAGGAGCTGGGTTGAAATCTTCGTCCTCCACTGCAGCTGGACTGTATGTGAGGGGAAGGTTGGAGGGTGTGACTACCAGTTTCTTGCTAGATACCGGAGCGACGTAGAGCTTCGTATCTACTCGTCTCTTTGGGAGAATAGCGCTGCGAGGGAAACCGACTCTCATCCCCCCTGATCGCACATTCCGCCAGGCCGACGGAAGTGAGCTGCGTGTGGTGGGACGGGCCAAAATGCAAATAGCATTAGGAGGATGTAAGGTGAACCACATGATGTGGGTCACAGACGTGAGCGACCAAGCGATCCTTGGACTGGACTTTCTACGAGAACACAAGTGTACATTGCTTTGGGAAGACGAATGTCTGCAGGTGGGGAGTTATAAGATGCCAATGCAGGCCCAACCGGGAGAGCCTATAGCCTGCCGTATCCGAGTATTACGAAACCGTAATAGTGCCACCTTTAACCGAAGTCATTGTTGGATGCCAGGTTGTACACGATCGACCGGGGATTGTGCCCACCTGGGGTGTACTGCAAAACAAGAACCACAATGCTGAAGATCGCAGTTTGCTGGTCTCCAGCCCTTGGTAGGAGTGCAAGATTCCGTAGTTCCGGTGAGGTTGTTTAACCTGTCATCTGAGCCTAAGCTACTTCGGGCAGGTACCGATGCTGCTACGCTTGATCCAGTGGACAGTGTGACGACGACTCGAGCTCAACATCAAGCTGAAAATTCCGATGCAGCCCTGACTACGGAAGACAGTGACGCTGACCAAGCTGTTTTGGTGGTCCCGGAACATCTGACTAGCATGTTTGGCCTTAATTTGCCAAAATCTGGCACCGAACGAGCAAGAGGGACTGGCGTCATTATTGTGGAAGTACAGCGATGTATTTTCCTCAGAAGACGGCGATATTGGCAGGACCAGCATCATCAAGCATCACATTGTGACCGAAGACGCATAGCCGATCAGACAGAGGCCAAGGAGAGTCCCCTTGAGTCAGCGCGAGGTAGCGGACCGGGAAGTTGCAAAAATGCTCTCCCAGGGCATAATTGAGCCGTCCGACAGCCCTTGGTGCTCCCCGATTGTGCTGGTGAGAAAAAAAGACGGGTCGATCAGAGTGTGCGTCGATTACAGGAAACTGAACGATGTGACGAAAAAGGACGCCCACCCATTGCCGCGTATTGAGGACAATTTGGACTCGCTTGCCAGATCTCAATACTTCACAACGCTCGACCTGGCTTCCGGCTACTGGCAAGTGGAAGTCGCCGAGGAAGATAGACCCAAAACTGCTTTCTCTACGGAGCGTGGAGGGCTGTACCAATTTGTAACAATGCCTTTCGGACTTTGCAATGCCCCGTCGACTTTTGAGCGTCTGATGGAGCGGGTGTTGGAAGGGTTGCAGTGGCAGGTAGCAGTACTGTACCTCGATGACGTGATTGTATTTGGCAGATCCTTCGAGCAACACATGCAGAGACTGTGCCTGGTACTTGAGAGACTCCGTGAGGCGAACCTAAAACTGAAGCTGAGGAAATGTCGCCTTTTCCAGGAAGAGGTGGAATTCCTGGGCCATGTTGTATCGCCGAAGGGAGTTTCCACAGAACCGGAGAAGGTGAAAGCAGTACGGGACTGGCCACAGCCGATGACAACTACTGACGTAAGGAGTTTCCTTGGCCTCGTCTCTTACTACAGACGATTCATTGAGGGATTCGCTGGAATCGCCCACCCACTTCATCGATTGACGGAAAAGGGCAGACAATTCAAGTGGACGAGTGAGTGCCAGCAAGCATTCGAGATACTGAAGCATTGTTTGACCTCTGCTCCGATACTGGCTTACCCAAGTGCCGAAGCCGAATTTATTCTGGACACAGACGCAAGCGGCTTTGCCACTTGGGCCGTGCTGTCCCAAGTGCAGGACGGAAGGGAACGAGTACAGGCGTATGGGAGCAGAACGCTAATCAAATGTGAGCGCAACTACTGTGTAACCCGCCGGGAACTCCTTGCTGTTACCTACTTTGTGCGAAAGTACAACCACTATCTGTATGGGACACGTTTCCGAATCCGGACGGATCACCGACCGCTGAAGTGGCTGCACGGGGTCAGAGAGCCGCAGGAACAGTTGGCGAGGTGGCTTCAGAAGCTGAGTATATACGACTTTGTCATTGAGCACTGCACGGGTTGCCAACACGGTAATGCCGACGCCCTGTCAAGGAAATGTTCCCCACAATGTGACCACTCGCTGGAGGACGGAGATATCTGTGCGGGTGCGGAACTTGACGTGAGAAACCTACGGCACACAGGAAACCAGATTAGAACCGTCAGACAGGCCCCGCCGGTGCAGGCAGCCCCGCCGGCGCAGCAGCTACTCCGGCGGAGAGGGCCATCTCGGCTCCGATAGGCCACCGAGTCAGATTGCTTGGCGGTATTGCAACCTGTTTCCTTTCCCAACGCCGACGCAGAATCGGACTCCCTGGACAAGGCGAGTGATTTTAGCCCGGGAACTGTTGGCCGATTACAGCACAAGGACAGAGATTTGAGCAGGGTTCTGTCATGGTTGGAGGTGCGTGGGCAACGACCTGCTTGGAAGGAGGTGTCATCTGAAAGCAAGGAACTGAAATTCTGGTGGGCCCGGTATGAACAGCTAGAGGCAAGACAGGGGACCTTGTACATCCGCTGGGAGGCCGCCAAACCTACGGACCGGGCTCGACTGAGAATGGTGATCCCACCGGAAATGAGGTCGGCAGTCATGAAGCATTTTCATAACGAGAAAACAGCTGGTCACTTCGGAGTTGCAAAGACTTTTTCCCGACTGTGTCGCAGTGATTTCTACTGGCCGTCCATGCGACAAACTTCGCACCGCTGGATTCAGAGCTGCCAAATGTACCAGAGAAGAAAACAGCCGTCGAGGACAAAGCAAGCAGAGACGGTGCGCTATCAGGTAGGGGCGCCCCTTGAGAGAGTCGCCGTGGACATTGTGTGCTACCCCATCCCAGACCAAAAGGCCTGCACGGTGGCAACCAAGCTGGTGGAGAAGTTCATAGCCAGATTCGGCGTTCCACTAGAGCTGCATTCAGACCTGGGCATGGATTTCGAGTCTGCGGTCTTTGGAGAGATGTGCACCCTCTTGGGGCTGAAGAAAACACGGACAACACCATACCATCCGCGCTCAGACGGCATGATAGAGCGGTTCAACCAAACAATGGAGGCAATGTTCAGTTTTTGGGTCAATAAGGCCCAAACGGACTGGGACCGACATCTGGCATTGCTTACCATGGCGTACAGGTCCTCCGAGCACGAACCAACAAAGGAGACACCCAATGCAATGATGCTGGGTCGGGAGGTGTCGATGCCGGTTGACCTTCTAGTAGGTGCAGGTGCCCCATCAGACGAGACAAAAGTGGCCACCGACTATGCACAGAAGTTGCAAGACAGACTTCAACTCGCCCACGAGGTCGCCCGGGAGGCCCTTAGCAAAGCAATGCGTTCACAAAAGAGACATTACGACCGCAACGTATCTAAACTTGTGTACCGCGACGGAGCCGTGGTTTGGTTGCACTGCAAACACCGGACGAAAGGTCGGTCTCCAAAGCTAGATCTGCACTGGGCTGGACCATACGTAATCATCAATAAACTACCTGATGTTGTCTACCGAGTTCACAAAAGCTCCCGTGCGACCCCTCTTGTGGTACATGCAGACCGACTGAAACCCTGCTATGGAGTCACGAAGGAGGACTGTGGCTTTAGACGCCGCCTAACTACTGACCGCCAAGCCGGTTCACCGGGGCAGTCTTCCCCGCCGGGTCCTCCGCCGGGGCAGTCACAATCGCCAGGCCAGCCTACTTCGCCGGGGCAGTTAACCCTGCCGACCCAACCTACTTCACCAGGGCAGTCACCTCCGCAGGTTCAACCAACTTTGCCGGGTCAGCCGTCTTCGCCAGGGCAGCCGTCTCTGCCGGGGCAATCACCCCCGCCGGTTCCACGAACTCCGACCAGTCATCATCCGCCAAAACCGCAAACTCCACACTTCCCACGCGCTGGAGCCCGCGATAAAATCATTGGTACCCGCGATACCGTTGGTGGCCTTACGTGTAACGGGACATCGCAAGTCGATGACAGTGCTAATCAGGGCACGCAACAACGAACACGACGGGGCAGAGCAGTGCGGAAGCCAGCACGGTTTTTGAGTTACATCAGTTCATCTGAGGGCGGACTTTCTACCGACAGTATGGCAGACGAGCCTACAGACTCCGCCTTGTTCACTTGCAAGAAGTGTGGGAAAAGCTATGCCAGTGCGTACGGCCGACGCCGTCATATGAGGGCAGCACACGAAGGGAAACAGTATGCTTGTCGAGTCTGTGGCAGTCTGTTCCACCGCCCCGAGTACGTTGCCCGACACATGAAGGTTCATGGCCAGGAGGCCACATCGAGTGCCTGCGCTGGTGGCGATGCCGAGCCTTCATCACCGACGCCGAGCGGGTCTGCCGACCAGGATCAGACGGCGCAGGTTCGGAGTTCTGTCCGCCGAATCACTAGTGACGAGACGGTAGGAGCTCACCTATACATCGATGGGCGGTGGTTCACGGCCCGCTCCGTCCACACCGTCGGTCTTACCAAGTGCGACCCACCGAGGGGGATTCAGCCCAGTAGACATGGCAGATGCGTCAGTGAGGTACCACCCGCATGACGGAGTCAATTGAGGACCAATGCCGAGGAACTTATACCATTCGCGAGACTGAATCAAAAGGGATACGCGAACCTGGTGACATATTTTGGAAGACGTGGCACCGGGAGTCTGGACTCCTGGACAGTAACTCTTAGGCCCTGGTTGTTTCCTTCTAAATTCCATCATTCTTTTCCACGTTCTGGTAGTCACCAGAGATTGCTGGATGAACGTTCGATCTGAGTTACCAGTTGGGGACCAGTATCGACGTTGACCCACATTCTCAGGGGAAACTAAACGTGAGTGGTTTTCGAGTTCTTTTTTTTTGTGCGGTACAGATTCTAGCTAGTATTGTAAAGTTCCTGTTGAAGAATAATTTTCAAAAATTGTATTGGAGCAAGTTTTCTCAAGTTTTCAGTGTTAAAAAAAAGACTTAAGTGAATTTTTGTAAGTTGCATGCATATCTATATTTGTGAACCAATCAAGTAATGTGGTGGTCGACAGGTCAGTCGTATCACTTATTGACTCTGAGTCGGCAGTCGCGGACCAGAATCATATTGATCGACTTTCTCTGGTGGACACTGGTGTAAGCGCTGTTTCAGTTTCGAGTTTGTAATATTAAAAGTCATCTATTCGGGAGAATAGGCCCAATCTAAGAAGGGGGCAGTGTAACAAACGCCTCCAGTGCCTGAGGACTCCGCCGGAGCATGCACTGCCGGAGCCCCCTATTGCTGTGTGAATCACAAACTCTGTGAACTCTATTGTGTTTTGGGGTCGCGCTGTGGCTCCGGAAACACGCCTGTAATTGGACACCTATTTTGCGGTTGCGGCCGGGTGCAGAACAATAAGGATTGGCGAGCCCGGGAAAAATCAATTGGGCCATTGCCAAAATCGAGTGAATGTAATTGTGCTGATGACGAATGTACTGTAGATATAGAGTAGTCTGGGAAAAGTCTTGAAGAAGGAAGGCCGAATAAAGGTGTTGTGTTCTGAAAAGAAAAACCCACGAAGGTCTACGCTACAATATTATTAACGCCACTGAACACGTACCACTAGAGCAACGCCACCAATGAACGGCGCCCTCTATTGCAGCATGACATGCTTTCCAGCCCCAACACTCATAGCGATCTGGTTCCCTGCCCAAAGATTCCATGACAATTTTTGATAAAAATCTTAGGTCATGCATCACCCACGGATATAAATAAATCTGATGCAAGGGCCAGGGGTCAGAAGTTGAAAGCCCAGATGTTTTCGATTTCATCAGTGGCAACATCTCAAAAAAGAGGCTTTTCCCATATCCAGTGGGCACTACTGCAAGTGGTATCCCCACTGAGAGCATATTTCAGGCATAAAGCTTGCATTGGTCGAAGAAAGTTATATTCTTCATTTTGCCTGGTATTTCAGCCACGGCGACCTTCGATTTCAGTGTATAAGGTCAAATATTGTGGGATTAACCGCTGCTATTAGGATACGGGAATTTACGTTCAACAGCTAGCCCACTTACCCGGTCGGGAATAACCGAACGTCAACGGCATATACCATCCGAACATGCCTAAAATAGATGGGACGACTTCGGAATATTTCGGCTATTTCCGGAAAACTGGAGGAACTCCTCCAGTCTTAGTCACGTGACATTGGGTGATACCGGATCCTTGATTCGTCGGATAGTCAGAATCATCGGGTCAGGTATCCAGACTACAATCATGGGTCATCCCCCTTCTCCCCGTTCACCGACAAAGAATTACGCCACTATTACGGACAAGACGCAGGGAGAGGATGACATTTTGTCCACTTGCCCAATTTTTAAGTTTAAACTGAAAGCCAACCACTTCATAACTGCTGTTGAAATGGCCCATGGAGCTGTTTTATATATAGTTTTAGATATAGCTCTGTGGAATGGCCTCATTTCCAAGTCGGCCATATTGAATTGAAAGCAAAGTTCACTTTTGTAATTTTGGGAGCTTGAGATTAAAACAGAAAGTAGTGAAATAAACGTCATTAAAACTGATGTCATTTAACGCCGATGAATAAGTTTAATTAAAATGTGTCATGCATTATGTTTTGAGCCACAGGCCTAGCCCTCAATTTTAATCTAATAGCAGACAAAATAGGCCTTAAAATGTTACTCTGAGATGATAATGAATATCGGTAGCCATTTGAAAGAATATCCGACATGCACAGTATAGAAATGGTAAATAAGCAACAACGTCGTCAAAAATTCAATCTATAGAGAATTGACCTGTTGCGTGGTGCAGAAAAGAGAAGAAAATAGAAAACCAAACAATCGCTAAACTTTCGTCAAGGCTACGGTAAAAAGAGTGCATAGCATTTACCCTTATGTCATTCATACACAACCAAGAGAAAAATTTAAATTTAGAACAGCAATGAAAATACCCGTAATTCCGAATTTATGAATTAGACAAATCTAAAACAGCGTTGATAAAGACATCAAACTTTTTCAAAAGCTTTCTTTAAAAGTTATTATTAAGAACGAATCCAAACCCAGAACCTTTTTGATAAATACAACCAGAATACAGACACGTCGCTTACCTAAAAAAATATTTTCCCTGTAAACTCACTCTTCAAACTAGGTATGTTTTCTGCCAAATAAAATGATTACTCTAACAGATGAACACTCCCCTCACTTAATCTAGGCCTATGCTGTTAAAAATGGGTAAAAAAGAGGGCAATACCATCCAACAACAGGTCCTTGGCTACACAACTGCTGGCGAATTTGATAGTTAAACATTCTCTGGGTGATTCTTGCCTATTTGTTAGTGTATGTGTTATCTAAATTACGATCCAAACGCTGTATAGTTAACATTGGCCTATTGCCACTTTGCACTATAGGAATTAAATGTACAATGACTGCTTGCCAGGGTGATTATTCAAGCATGTTTTTAAAACATTAAGAATAAACATACTAGATGTGTTTGCAGACATCCTCAAGAGGTTTCTAACATTCTCCAGGTGGAATTGTAGCCACTCTAAGCTCGTTGTGGATACTATCATACAATCAATATTTAAGCTTTCGAAAAAGATAACCCCAGTTTACTTAAACACAATCAAGCCAGTCACACATAATGCATCGAGAACAAGTACTGAAGTTCAAAACCATGGGCCTATACCTTCAAAGATTGTGATTTGCATGCTCATGATTATGTAAAAAATTTCAAACACACCTGGTTCAGTACATTCAACTGTAAACGAAAGTGTAGAGTGCATTTATTAATAGACCACTGTTATTTTCTGCAGAATAATCTGCGTATTGAAAGATTAGAATCTTGTTTTCACGGTACTTTCTGATTCATTATCATCCATCTTTATATAGAGTGCAGCTAAGCCTCGTCTACTATTTGATTACAATATGTTGGAGTATATCTGTGAAGTAGGTGTTGGAATGTTTTGAAACTCTTTCTTGAGAGAGCCAGCCACCATATTTTCAGAAACGCAAGTTATTCGGTGTTCCTTCACTCTGTTTCAATTTCTCAATATCCCATTTAACCCTGATAAATCATGAACGGACTTGTTTGTGGTTGCTCAAACTGTCGCTTCCATCTCATCCTCGCTGACGACAGCATACTTGGAGATCCTAGGGTTGACATCGACTTCGGCCGAGCACACCACTCCCCCCATGGTGGTGCCATGGCGGCAGTGAACTTCCACCGCCTCCTGTCGATGCTGGATCAGGGCCGGCCCCCAGGAGTCCAGGGGAGAGGTGATGATACGGAAGCGCTGCTCAGGGACGGGCAGAATGAAAATCATGACTCCCTGCTGTTTGTTATAAATGTGTTGCCAGTACAAGAGTACAGGGCAAAGCTGTTTCCAAGATTGGGGGAGGGACCAGGGCACTCATTAACGGGAAACTGTTCGTGCATATTAATGAATTTTCGTCCTCTTTTCTGTATTCTTTTTGCTATTTTTCCTTTTTTGGTCTTTTTTCTGTGTTAAATTTTCCAGGGGGTCAAGGGGGCACACTTTTGTTACTCTACAAGACTTCAAGATTGAAGTAGAATAGACCCATCAAGGTAAAAATAAGGGAAAATTGTTTGGGATGATTAGCTTAAGCATGTTTTAATGAGGTAAATGGTGGATTTGATAAATCAGACAGACAGACAAGAGAAGTCTCTGTTCGTTTGCCTTCGTGACGAAGTCACTTACTAACCGGAAAAGGGTTATGCGACTTTCCGAGCGCGACGACTGTGTACTGTACAGCTAGGCTGCGCTGAAGGGATGGCTGACCGGGAAGAGCAACGAAATTCCAACTAGATTTGAGTGTACAGTACAATGGGCACTGTGCCAAGGGTCTACTGAAAATTATAAGCCTACAACTACAGTATTCCGGGAAAACCTCCACGCAAACACCACCCACCATGCGCACACCTGAACGAAAGTCAGGGTTTCTCCTTGAATGTTCGACTCGAAGAAAACACGAAACTAGCTTGGTCACGAGCACAGTAATTGTACTCAATCACACAGGTTTGCATTAACATAAAATGTACGGATCGAGTGCAATAGCGACACTGTGATATTCTCATAGTTCTAGTGCCCTAAGCACTAATGGCTGCAGGGCCTAAGGAAAACTCTGTCTGCTAATGCATGTTCTTTACCTCCATGAAGCTGCCCTTCCTTCTGAGAAGCTCAAAGACCACATGTCCGGGGATACCAATGAGCGTGGTGATCATCATCATCCAGCCGAGAGCTCTGGCCCAGGGCGGGTACGGTCCGTTGTACTCGGGCTCGGTCCAGGTCGCCCAGTTGAACACCAAAATAACCTACCCACAATAGGAAGAAACAATGTCATGGAGTCTTTGTACTTCAACTTTTTACTACAACCCATGAAGCATTTGTGTATTTCCATTAACTTTTTCTCAACTTCCGTTTTGCTATTTAAAAAGTATGTCGGTGCCTGTTTGGTTTGTAAGACGCGTATATTTATTAAAAGCAAATGCTTTCATGACACTGCTATAGCAGTTGCTCAAGGAGGATAGAACCCCTCCTCAGACACCCATGGATTTTGTTGAAGGGACAAACTTACCCCCATGGACAGCGGAGTCAGGACCACCCAGTTCAGCGGCCACCACTTGAAGTACAGCGTGTCCACGTACCGGTCCCCAATCATAGTGCGGATGTCGTTAATGAAGCGTCGAATGCCGTAGCCCCAGCTCAGGCCACCGGTGATGAGGAACGCGAAGAGCAGCATCGCAAAGTTTGTTCCGTAATTGTCCAGGAGTGACGTCCAGTAGGGTCCGGCCTGTCGGAGGGACGAATGACGGGAAAGCAGCTCAGGTGAAGTTTCAGTACTTGTACAATATTTACAAAGTTTTAAAGGTAAAAATAAAAGTAGAAATGGCATATTGGTAATATAACACCCCCCATGATGGTTCACTGGATAACCTGCCATGGGCGTTGCGGGAGGGGACAACTATCTTTAGATAATTGATAAGTGGTTTGCCCCTACCCCTGAAAAATCCTGGCGACGCTTATGTAACCTCTTCTAGCTAATTCAAGCACAGCACACACTTGCCAATGGTTAGGGGTTTAGGAGCCATCTAAACAATTACACGGTTCTTGAGAAGCTGTATTGTTTGGCTTCCTCTTAACAATGTCCCATTCAGTTGTCTGTAATCTTAACAGCATCAGATTTTTTGATACCTAGCATGGTTACATACTTCAGTTATGCAGAGCAAACTACACAGAACCATCACCACACAGATTCCCAGGGTGACAAAGCTCTTGCGCCGAGGTGGAAAGAGCCTGGGGTATTCGTCCACTAGGCTCGTAGCCAGCCTTTCAAGATTTACAAACTGGAACAGAAAATGAAGTAAATTTTGATGGCCCCCGTCTCTGACATATTTTCCCCTCTTCTGATCACTCAAGCTAAGAGATTTACATGCAAAAGTTACCTTAACCCTCCCGGATCCTTCAAAATTCTGCAGGTTCTAGGACAATACAGTCTACTGTAAACAAGTCTTAATTGTCCATGAAACTGAAGTGGGAGGAACAATGCCACAATAGGTCGATGTACAATTGCACATTATGTCAATTCTATCGGGTAAAGCAACTCAAAATATCAACAGAAAATGCAGTCCACGGCTGCATTTCATGACATACAAGGAATTATGGTTTTGTGAAGAAAAAAGCGCCATGTGGAGTAGAACACTTGAGATGCCGCCAAGGAGAATTCACGATGACATGTAAAGGTGGTAGCCATAAAATGTTTGCACTGCCATGAAAAAGATACAAAAAAACTACCTGGCTATCCAGACCCAATGTAATGAGCATGAAGAAGAACAGAACCGACCAGAAAGGAGCAGCCGGCATTCTGGCTACTACCTCTGGGTAGGCGACAAACGCCAGGCCAAACCCTGAAAGGGCGAACACAAGACAAATGGTCAGACATGGGTGAAAGATTTGGAGGAAACATAGTGACGTCTAAAGACCCGAAAACATTACGTTAAAGATATGGTTTCTTTTTGTTTTCTTTGCCCAAAAGGACATAAACACCTGTAGGCATCTCAGTTATGTTTCCAGGATTCGGATACCTTGCCTGGCAACCTCAGAGACGTCTTTACCCTGGACGTGGGCCATGTATCCAAGGATGGAGAAGATGACAAATCCTGCCAAGATACTGGTGGCCGAGTTCAGAATGGTGACAATCATCGTATCCCTGCAGCAGAGATAAAGACAGATCAATCAGAATGATACTTTCCAGCCTGGAAAAACCTGAGTTTCTTCTTACAGTGCCTCAAAAATAAAAGTGGAAATCCATCCAGGTGGCTTCGCCAAAATTTTGAAGTGTTTTGTTGCAAATTACGCACAATGAAAGAAAGAACTTGGACGTCCATCCGGGTGCCTGGGTCAGCTTGTTGAAAGACCAAAAATGAAAAAAGGGGCGATGGGATATTTTTATCCTGCTCTAAGACCCAAAAATTAAATGTAGGATGCGAAACTCTTGCTTCTGGTATTCTAAAAAATGTTCAAATTCCTGAGACATTTTCTCAAAATGAATGATTATTTGCACCTGTATGTGTTGTTATGGAACTTGTTGTAAGACGCCAGTGTTTGCATACCACCCATAGCCAGGGTAAGGGAATAGAAGATCTGCACCACTGCATCCAACCAAACCTGAGCAGAAAAATATTAAAGCAGTCAAATGTCTATCCTTCATTTAATTGCCGATCAAACTTTAAAAAATCGCACAAGCTTATAATTAGTTTACTTTTTATTATTGCAAAATATGATTGTTTTTTCCAAAAACGTGGCTAAAATACAGTCCCTAGGATGGTAGTTGTCATCTTTGTTTAAATTCTGGCACTTTCTGTTCATAAATAGAGAATAGCACCATGTCTCCACGGGGCAACTAGCCTCCCTGACCCTTGATTGGCCACCGAACGAGGCATTCGTAGCAACTGGTTGAAAGCAATTCGTGCTTCAACCTCTGAACTCTCCTCAAAAATAAAGTACTTCTAGGCCTAATTTCCTCACCCCCCCAAAAAACCCATGAAACAAACCATATAGGGAAATTGGTGCATGTAAATGATTATAAGGATGAACAAAGACATTGACTGGAACGGGATTTGAACCTGCAACCTTCGGAACACCGTACCGGTACATGTGAAGCAAACTATGGGACAGAGAGCAACCCCCGCCTTTGTGTTGGTCATTGTTACACTGGTATCTCAGGAATTCTGTTGAGACAAGGGGGGGTAGGTAACATTAGGCTGGAGTGTGTATAGGGATTAGACTTGTTGGGGGTACCCCTCTGTCCCATTTCGTGCCTGGTATATACCGGTTGGTGTACCAACTGAGCTTCCAGCCCTCTGTTGGTGGCTCTTCCCATTTGTCAATATTTTTGTACGGGGGGCGCTACCCAGAAGCCATTCAACCTGACACAAAAAAATCACACAGCAACAGATTTCAAAATCAATGGGTAAACTTTGAGGTTCGAGTGAACGCAAACATTTCACCCGTGTAAATGCCCCTGTAAGTCGCCTATGTTACAGACGGTCCCTTGAAAAGAGTAGCTTCGGACATCTCTCTCTCTCTCTTAGTTCCTTCCACGCGACACAACCAGACGGCACGACGGCTCCCTTGCGTCGTGCCGTCCCGTCGAACCGTCGCCTTATTGCCATTTCGTTTGTACACACACGACGCGACGCGTCGTGTGTCGCGTCGTGCCGCCGCCCGTCGCGTCGAGCTGTCTTAGGTCCTTTCCTTGTTGCATTTTTTTCTGCGTAAACGTCGCCCCTTCCGTCGCCCGTCGCGTTGTGCTGTCGTGCGTCGCGTCGTACGTCTTGTTGTGCATCGTGTCGCCTGAAGCACGATGCGACGCACGACGCGACGCGTGCTGTCGCCCTTTACTTTATGGTGTTTATAGAGGGCGCCTTACTGTTTTCTTTCATTTCCGTCCACCTTTCTTGCAAAGTACATGTAATTAGCTCTTTAGTGTTTTATCTGATTCTTTTTATCTCATCGATTCATTAATTGGGGTTAATTTCAGGCATATTTTATTGAAAAAATGATAAAAGAGCAAAAGAAAATCCGAATAAGTAGGATCTGCTCTCTCAAACTAAGTAACAATAGAATTAAGGCCTGGGGAAGGGGAAGGTCGAAGAAGGAAATGAAAGAAAACAGTAAAGGCGCCCTCTTTAAACACCATGAAGCAAAGGGCGACAGCACACGACGTGTCGCGTCGTGCGTCATGTCAGGTGGCGCAACGCACGACAGCACGACGCGACGTTTTAGTTTTAGCTCACTCGCCGAGGCGAGATAGTATCTCGAAAATTTCTTTTTGCAAGTGGTCCTTATACGCTTCGGTAGTGAGGTAAGGGCAGGAGTGAGAATTTTTATTTCAACCAGGACATACAAACCAAACTTTGATAAAAATCCAGTGCACAGAAAAAGCTGCCAATGCCACACGGAAAGGTCACCAGTAAATGAAAACGAATTTTACTGCAAAAACATCCCTAACAAAAGATGGCTTCCATAAACAAGTATAACAAACTCCAAGGTCGCTGATTAATGTAGTCACCCTTTTTCCATTTGATATTAACTGCAAATTAACCAGATTCATTCAATAGAGGGAAAAACCCAATGCGACAAAAGGTCTCACTATACCTTGGGCTTAACGAGGTACTCCCAGCGCGGGGTGATGAAGAAGTAGATTCCTTGATCCGATCCAGGCAACGTCAGGCCACGAATCAACAGGATAATCAGTACCACGTAAGGGAAGGTAGCAGTGAAATAGACTACCTAGATACACGCGAACATCAAAACGACAGGATCCCGATAGGTTATCAAAACGACAAGATCCTGATAGGTTATCAGTTATTTTTTCGGTGCTCTGTAATATTCAACGTGCCTTCAGGTAAAAATTACGCAGACTGCTGTCCCTATAGCTTTCAGAAACAGAACACTTTCCCTTTCATTTTCCACTTTATTGAAAATGTAAATAAAAGTTTAGGATGACTTTAGGCTCGCTTTTCTGGTACTAACGGAGTGAATGTTTACCTTGCCTACAGATTTAATACCCTTGGATTGGCACAAGAAAGTAACCACGTAGGTAAATATCAGACAGAGTAGAAGCTGCCATACGATGGTTCCAGTCTCGTTCATGCTGGGCGATTCTTGTAAGACAGCCCTCCTAGAATATAACCATTCAGCAAAAGTGTGAAGAAAAAAAAGACGAAAGTAGACACTATTTATTTAGTGATGGGCAGGGACTAAATTGTCACGGAAGTCAAAGGCCTTGTTGGACTTTGCAGGTTGGTTTTCAGAGTTATTGTAGGCCCTCTTCCAGTAGAAAAAACAAGTCACAAATCGTTTTCCATGTTAAAGTCAAGCATGTCTGGCATCCTTTATTGATGACGTGATCCATGATGTTTTGCAAAACAGGACTCGCCAGCGCCTTTTTACCCCGGTGTTTGGTCGCAGGATATTTCTAAGAATAAAATAAAAATATAAGAATAGACAGATTTTAAATATTGATGTTTGCAGTAGCACCATACAAGGATATCTCTTTCTGGGTATGTGCGGTTCTGCGGTTCTGACATACTTGGGAAGAGATATCCGTTTAGTATGGTGCTACCGCAAAACCTCTACGCTCAACTTGCCACATTCACCATGGCAAGCTTCAAAGCGCAACAGACAGATTAGCTCAGATTGCATAAAAACAATACATACTTTTGACTCGTATTTATTTTAACAAAAGCTGGTAAATATATACGTGTCAGATTCAGTGGAGAGACGGGGGAAATGAAATATCAATAAAATAGTAGTGAGAGGTTTAGAGAGGCTTACAGCAACAACGTTGGTCTATGGACATGGGGGGGATTTCTTGTCACATGTAGGGGACGATTTCTGAGAGGTCATCCTTATGCGAAGCGTGACACAGCACATGGTCCAGGGTCCCACTTCAATTAGGGGGAGGCTACGGTAGCACGTAACGTCAATGACTTGAAAAGGGGATGATTATATTGGTAATTTCCAGGTCAAAAAGTGGGGGTATATGAAATTAGGAAAAGTCCTGAGAAATCTCACCCCTGCAGATTTGTTCCAGTCAAGTCCCAAATCAGTTCTCCCAAGTCAAGTCAAATTGCAAGTTAATTATTTTTTTATTCAAGTCTCAAGTCAAACAATCCTGCGTCTCCAGTCTGATCCCATTCTGGGTCGTCGATCCAAGATAACAATACTGCCAAAAATTGGTAGGAAATTTTGGGGGAAAGCATCAATTGAAAAGCAGTTCAGCTTTTAAGAACGGTAAACACTGGAACGCGAAAATCATAGATCATTAAATACCAATCTGAAGTGGGTTTTTTTTGGGGGGGGGGTCAAACCAAGCAAACTCATTGCAGACATACATCCAATATTCTTCGCTGGGAGACTTGCGCATTGCTTTCCACGGATCAATGTAGTTTGCCAGGCTGAAGTTCCCTGGACCAGAAGTGGTGATGTTCAAATCATCCAACTCGAACTCTGTCAAGTTCGTCAATGCCACACACTCATTGTCAAATGTGATCACCCCTCCAGCTTGGAAGCAGTCCGTAACGATGTCGCTGGAAATGAAAAAGACTGCTGATGTGATCAGTTTTTATTTGATCAGTTCTTATTTAATTTTTTTTATAGTTTTCCTAGACCTGCCCACTTTCATAACAGTTGGATAGGCTTACCTACGGAACTATTTTCTTTCCAAACCTTAGCAAACCAAAATTGCTTGCTACCTACTCAATCCATGAAGCCAGTCGCGGTTCTGGGACCATTTTATTTTATTTATTTATTTATTTATTTTGGCGGGGGGCTAGGCCCTTCGCACGTGACCTCACCTTTGTTACTGATCTTTTTTTCCTTTTCATTTTTGTTGCACCTTTGGGGGCTACACAATTTTTTGGGGGGCGGGGGAGGGGGGAAGCTAGACACCCAGAGCTCCCCCCGTAAAACCTCGCCTGCATAAAGATGCAAAAATATTGGATGGATTCAAATTCTTCGGACTTTTGTAAATTTGGTTATTAATGTCGATTACATTTTTTCCCTTTCAGAAAAGTTTTGTAAAAGTCTGTAAAGGCTTCCAACTACAGAGGATAAATAGAATATCCGGATACGGACCCTTTTCGGTCAAGATTATCCAACACTAGATACAAGCCATGGGCATCTCCTAAATTTTCTCAAGGGATAAACTTTTTTCGCGGGGGGGACACAGCACCAAAATACCGAAGCGTTACCGATGCAAAGGGATCACTTTTTTAAGTAAATGTTTGATTTTCACTCCATTTAACCCTAAAATAGCCAAATGGATTCCATCTCCCCCCCACGCAGCTTTGCCGATATCACTGCAGTGAATTTTATTCAGGAGCTGAGCCTTTAGGAGTTTTTAGAGTAACTCTTTGCGGTCTTTTGACACCAATTTGGTGAAAATGGAACCTGTCATTTTAGCACAACTAATGTACAGGCCTATGTACTTTTCCACTGCGGTGCTAAAAGCACGCTAAATGGCACACATGCAGCCTCGAACTTCAAATGAACATTAACAAACCTAAATGTCTGATCTTCACATTTTGTAATGTTAAGGAGGTTTTTTTATGTTTGTCAAGTTTAAAAATATTTCGGCTTAGCATAGCCGAATCATTGGGAGGGCGGTATCGCCCACTACCCTACTCCGGGCCAAAATAACTCGGCTCTCTCAGAGTTGGTGTTTCTTTCTTTCACTTTTCTTTCTCTTCCTCTCTTTTTTCTCGGGGTGGGGTATTCCCTTCCCCCCTGCAAACAACCATGAATGAGTATCCTTCACAACCCTAGATCTTATTCTGTTCCCCCTCTTTGTCAGCGAAGAAACAGTTGCCGGTACCTGCACATCGGAGTGTTCCAAGGTTGCCCGCAGCCAACCCAAGGCAGTGAGGACGTGAAGGAGATGAAGAAATAATAGACCGTGTAGGTGATGACAACTCCGTAGGCGATGGTCATATAGAAGCCCACGAGGAATTGTCCGTAACTCACGCCTGGAGAATAAACATAAAATGGAAGAAAAAAGCCCAATAATGGCAGTATGAGTTTTTAGAAGAAGTTATTGTCGGAAGTCAAATCATTCATAGTCCTCACAAGCTATTCCCACTTTACAAAGGAGAACTTTTTTATTCGTTTTACTTTTTGGTTTTGTTGGTGGCATTGTTCTTGGGTCTTTTTTTACCTTTTAAGATGGGATAGGCTCGCCAGCAGGTCAGCATACCCAAACTGCAGTATTGGCCAAAGTTGACCTCCATAAAGAACATGGGCATCCCAGCTAAGGCCAGACTCAAGAAGTAAGGTATCAGGAATGCACCTGTGAATGGCACACAGAAACTTATAGCGGTCCTAAAGGTTCTCAGTCAAATGCCATTATAATGAACGAAAGAGGGGCCTGAAAAAAGGTTGAGAAAGTGGTTGAGGAACTGGGAGACATACTCTGCAAGAACTGTTGCTACGTGACCAATTTCAATATCGCAGGTTCACGTGTATGACCCACGTTTTTCATGAAAAGGTTATTCTAAAAATATGTCGATAACTGCAGTTATCGTTCAAAAGGGTAGGTGGTGCAGGCGGGGGGGGGTCACAAGATGGGCAACATAGATGATAACTAATACGCGGTGCTCATATTCAGGATTATGTATGGGCAAGTGGGCCATGCTTCTTCAAGGAACAATTATCTACTGTCGGTTTCCCACTCGGCTTTCACGCAGTTGTAGTAAAAGTCGTACATGAGCCTCTTCGACAAGTCGAGGATAGACACACTGTTTTTTGTCGTCCTGGTACCGTACATTTCTTGCATCTCTGAGTAGCTCTCTGTTTGATACAATATTTGTGGCCTGTCTCGCGAAAAACAACAGTGAGAGATCTTTGATACAAGAATATTAACTCTTTTTGTCATCACAAAGTGGGAGCGATCGGTTAAAATCAAGATGTTTTTCTGTATATCCAAAAACGTAATGGCTATTCTGACAGTCTCTCCATTGGAGGTATCTTAGGTCTTTAAAACGAAACTAGTCTGTCGTTTGTTTTGTAAGTACACGTTCTGTCTTCGTGAACTTATTTCAGTGAATGATATATGTATTATATATATATAATACAATAATATAATATATAATACATATGTAATATGTATTTCGTGAATTTAATTACTCGAGTAACCTTTTGGTATGTCTTTTTTTTTTACTGGACTACATACATGTTGCTTTACCTCGGCTGCTCTAAAACTCAGTGCATCTGATGCCCGTATTGTCTGTAATTTTAACGTCAATGGCTTTTTAATTTTGAGATTGTTAGGCCAAAAGACGCACAAGCTTCCTCTCACAGTCTGATATTTACTAATGCTGATATAAAAAAGCTGATACTGTAAAGAGAACATCCCGATTCTCAATTTGAGTAAATTCCCCGATCTTCATCAGGATGTCATCACACTGTTCACGTAACTTTTATTTTATTTGATTTTTGCTCAAAACCACAATTGGTTTAATGTAAAAAGTAACTTCTGACGTCGTATTCTCCGCTTGATAGAGTCTCTCTTTGATAAACTAGATTTTCAGAGCAGTCTGAAATTACATGTGTTTTCACTCATTTTTCTCTGAAACTAGGCGATTTTGATTCTTTCATCTCCTTGTGAGAATCGAAGAAACTCACTGGACGCTTTTAAACATTTGGCGATCAAGCTCCTCATAGTTTCCAAAGCTCGTTTAAATTTTCCCGTTCCTCCAAAGTCGTCCTCTTAAAACAATTCTGATGACGTATACACTTTCACAACATATTTGAACTATTAGCGAGAATAACACTGAATAGTTGCACGATGTATGGATATAATGCCCCAATGTTTAAAACCAAAATACATGCACATAATGTAAATCTTCTGAACCTACAGGGCCACTCCTTTTTTGAACTTTTTCACATTGATCTTTAACATGAAAGAATAAATCGTAGAGGCAGATCGTACGTCATTTGTTAGGCCTTTAGCGTAGAAATACAAGTTTTGTATACAAGTACCCAATCGAAACTAATCGGTGTCCAAACCCAAATTTTCGTGGTCGGTGAACACTAAGGACATTATTTCCAGATTAACAAAGTCAAAAGAATGTGTGTAATGCAAATTTGTTTCTTCGAATAAAGACAATACAAAAATTCAATATTACTTGCAAATAAAAAAACATGATTTAGAAATTGTGAATAATCATGCTTATGTTAGAATATATGTTCAGTTTTACAAAATTTTCCCTACAAAATCCGCGACTTGTGAACGTATACTCACCACCCCCATTCCTGTAGCATAGGAAAGGAAATCGCCATACGTTACCAAGGCCCACAGCCAGCCCCAAGCAGGACAGCACGAAATCCAAGGGGTGTGACCAGTTCCCCCTCTCCTTATTCTCGTCGCCACTCCCACTCCCCTCCTCCCCCAACTCCGTGACATCATCGTCCCTCTTCTGACTGTCCTTTTCTGACTGCTGTTGGTCTATCATTCTCTGCAGTGTTTTAATTGGTGCACTGTTCCCGGGCACGTCCGTAGCTGGTGTCTAGCAGGTGAGTCGCACACATTCGGATATAGGCGCCTCATATATACACGTATTCATTATTAGCTGTTTCGGTGTACTGCCGAAGCAGCTATAGAGTACCGAAGTGTGACGTCACTGTGAACCAGGAAGTGCAGTGCAAACGAATGGCGTACGCGCGTGTGTTGGTTCAGGCACTGGTTCTCGCGCTAATGCCTTTTACACGCTAATTGTGCGCGTGACGTATTCACTTCAGTACTCTATTGCTTTCGTTAAAGTTTTGTTTTCTTTTTCAGTTTGATAGTTCTATTTATCTGATTGATTTCAAACTTGGTAGACCTTTAGATGTTCATGTCAGGTAGGTCCTAGAAGAAAATCGTGATGAATATTTATTTTTTCCCATACGTTTTGTACATGTCTTCCTACTAAACCATCGTGTTACTTGAATTTGGTATTTGTTTTTTTAAATCTGATTGAATTCATACTTAGTAAACCTTCCTACAGTTACTTACGGATATTCCAACACCATAATTGTCATGACCACGTCATCACGTAATTTTTTTAAAATTTCGAATATTTAATTTGATATATAGGTTTTTTAAACATTTTTTCAACAGGAATACTGTATTTGCACTGGTTTCAATCCTACTGAGTTTGTTTCAGGGGCACACACTAAGGCCACAAGCTAGAAAACGTTCCTGTACAAGTTCCCATTATGACGTCATCAGCTGCGAAGTCACGTGACACTAAGGGACACTCTTCAAAGCACTATATCTCATGAAGTACATGTCCGATTGTGGTGAAACTTTGTCGGGAAGGATCTTAGAAAAAGACTGACCTGATGTGATGATGACGTCATCGAGTGACAAGTCACATGACATTAAAGCGAAGCTCTTCAAAGCACTGTATCTCGTGAAGTACATTTAAAGTAACTTTTTGTATAGCATGAAGAGGAAGGGTTTTAGATCCGAATTGACCTCATGTGATGATGACGTTATATTGTAACAAGTCACATGACGTTAAAAGAGCACTATTGAAAGTATTGTATCTCGTGTGGAACACGTCTGATTGGGTTCAAACTTTATTGTGTGTAACTCAAAGGGGAAGGGTTTTAGAGCAAAGTTGACCTGATGTGATAATAACATCCTCGAGTGACAAGTCACGTGTAATTCAAAATGTATTTTTAAAGCCAAATAACACTGAAGTACATGTCCCGTCAGGTTGAACTTTGCAGATAGCTAGTAAGGGAAGGGTTCGCGATGGAAACTGATTTTATCTGATGCTATATGATAAATCATGTGACCTGTATCCAGATGACAGGGATAATAAATTTTCCATTGCTGCATTTCCACTTTTGGCCTTTATCTAACAAGTTTATCCAATGATTTTTTTGAAAATCCTTTTGAACCGAAGCAGCTCCGTGGTTGTTCTCGTTGTTATTATTATATTCACAAAAACGTGCCTGAAATACCAAAACCATTTCACCGTAGGCCCATAGGCCTACCGAGTCAGGAGTGGCAACTGAGAAACCACTTGATTGCACTATTCATAGATAATATGGTAACTAAAAAGGGATAAATGTTACGACTGCCGTGACTAAGCATATGTAATAGCCAAAACGTTCGTGCATGTTTCCCCGTATTCCATTCGATATGTGGAAATATTATTATTTGAAACGGTGCCGTGATTATTATCCGTGTTGTAGTTGAGACCATGCACAAGACCAGACACAAGACCACACAAAAGACCATACACAAGACCATGCACAAGACCTGACACAAGACCATGCACAAGACCAGACTCAAGACCATACACAAAAACAGACACAAAATCAGACATAACACCATGCACATACACGGACCATGCACAAGACCAGACACAAGACCAGGCACAAGACTAGACACAAGACCATGCACAAGACCACACAAGACCAGACACAGGACCAGACACAAGACCATGCACAAAACCAGTCACAAGTAACAAGGTGAACAATGACAAAGGAATGCTTAACCAACCCGACCAGGGGCGGATCTAAGAATTTTTTTACTCCCGGGTGTAGGAGTACACTCCCCGTTAGCGAGAGTATACTCTCGCAGGGTGTGCGTTCGAGCGAGCTGCTCGTGTTAACGCAAGTATACAGTACTCTTGAGCGTTCGAACTGCTGGAGTACGACCCGACTGTCTCTTGGGGGAGGGGAGCGTATACACCTGCACCTGAGTGTCATACGCACGCATCCTACTCAGGTTAACAGTAGTAACCGCGCGAAGGTACCCCCAAATGGCCTTGGAACTATTGCGTTATTTTGCAATATTTGGCGTCATTTCAAAATTCCTTTCGGTTGACTACAGGACAGAGCCATCCGACCGATAAATAATGGGCTGATAACCACCACATCACTATTCCTTGTGGCCACTGGTTTGGCTTATATAAGATGGACTGAAGGGGGGTTGGGTTGCTTTGGGGCCTAGGGGCATGGAGGACAAGTGGTTACTCTCTCGCAGGCGTTGACAGATGGCAGCAGAGGGTAACCATTAGCCTGGTTTAGGGTTGTTTATTCTACAATTTGGTTTACTGTCGTTATCATTACTATTTTTATTATTATTTATTTGGCCAACAAGAGAAACAAGTACAACGAGAGAGGAGAATGTATAAAAAATATACATACAAAATTTAGACTGGGGGCTGTAGGTGTAGGGGTCGGAGGAAGGTGGAGAGGAAGGAGGGGGTGGGGCAGTTGTGTGTTTGTATATCAAATAAATATGTTAGGGATGTTTTATTTGGCTTTGGGCTTAAGTTTCTTTCACATGTCACATCAGCTATGTTGGTGCAGAATGTTCATGCCCAAACCATGCACTTATGCTTTTCAGCCATAACATTTTGGGGCGGGGTATGTAACAACTTACTCATGTTCAGTTTTGTCTTTTAATATACATCAACATTTCAACTTTATTATATCAACTTCATTAAAAAAAACGTCTGTTAAAGAATGGACATGATCACTTATTCATCCACTCTTTGTGGAATTTTTTTAGGTTAAACCTTTCCCCAAATGTATTTGGCAAAACTGACTTTTTTGTAGTTACACACTATCGTACAGTATTTAGCAATGTTTTCACGTACATGTACATGGCTATAACAATTTATATGCACTTTGGTTCCACGCACGTACCATTTATAACAGTGATCTCTGGGGATATTGAAAGCTTCCAAAAATAGAAATTTATAACCACAAATCGCAATTTATCTTTCTTTTTTGTAGATTACCTGTGTAATGTGTTTGGCTTGTCATGATAGGACTGTATGTTAAAATTTCATTCTCATTCAAAGGTGTACTTGCGCATTACTATAACATGAAATTATTCGCAATAAACTCTATACTTCATTCTTTGTGGAAATTCACATAATCCCTTAATAATACAATTTTATATTTCCCTCTCTTGCCGTGTCAATTGAATTCAAATTGAGAATAACCTAATGGTGATGTCGATCGATTCCAGTTATCTGGGCAACCCATATGATTATGCACTTGTATATGTATTTAACAACCACATAACCTCACACATTAGGGGGAAAGACGATCTGATGTTTGAAATAGTCTTGAGAGGTTTATGCCAAAGTTGAAATTATTGAGTTGAAATTATTAAGCATATTTTGATTTGTTCTCAATATCACGTTAGCTTTAATTCCTTCCTGCACTTGACTCTGACCTAAGTCAATACGGCCGTTTCACAAGAGTGCGCCACCAAGAGTTTGCAACGCGTTGGCCAATCACAATGCACGAAATTTGTCGACCCAATGCGCGTTTGAAAAGGGTCGACCGTATTGTAAAGAATATCAGGTTTGTGGCAACACAACAAACATGTAGAATAAAGTCACTGAGGAATACCGATGAAGAACAGAGAACAAAGGAAAGAGGGTCAAGTAATGCAACGTATCAGTTGAGCCGAAGGCATTTATCGGTTAGAATTGGCCACTTGAGAACCACCTGACAGCCAATCAATAATCAATGTATCGGTCACACCGTCCTGTCGGACAACTATCCAATAGGAATTTTGAAATGGTGCCTTATTTTGCAATAAAATTCAAATTGGCACTAACGGGCCTCCGTAGCTTCCGTACCTTTTTGTTGAAAAATTCAAAAGTCATTTGGTTAAATACTCATACTATAATCCCCAGGATACATGGTGTTGAATGTTTATGAAGAATTCCAGTGTCATGAATATTCGTCTGAAATTCAAATATGTCGGCGTCTGGAAATTGGGTTCAAATTCAGCTGAGTGTTCCCTAACGAGGTACACTTGAAAAAATCTCAGAAATCCTACATAAACATTTTCGAAATTCTTTAAAGTTGATTAATTCTTGTAAAGCAACATTCCTTGCACAAACCCATTCATAAGTTTTTCAGAAATTTGTTTTCTTGGTTTTGTGCACATGTTGAAGTATTCATTTTGCCATCAGGAAAAAAAAGGAAAATCGGCCAAAAATAAAATTTCATTAGAACCTTGTAGTATGTACATACTATCGCGATTTATGAATCAGAATATTGACAGTTTGATGCAGTTTCATTGACTATTGAATTTGAGATAAAAACATTGCTCCGGTAAGACACGAGAAACAAAAAATAACAGCGCGCCACGTTAGGTTACATCAACTAAACATATACACGAATATGGAATTGTATGTCACTTATTCCGTTCACATATCATGTAAACGAACAAGTAAACATTGTGGGCTGTTGCTGTGAAGTTGCTTGTTTCCTGGTATGCGATGCGGTAGCCTGAGCAAATGAACAACGGTTTCAAACATGAAGTTCTTGTGAAGTAAACGTTTTACAGAGGGCTTCGTTTTTCATTCCGAATCACCGTTATTTACACCCACATGAAAGAATTCACGAAGTAATGGGTTGAATTTTGTTCGATATGAAAATTCATCTAGTCGGGAAGAGAACAAAATCTAGCAAAAACTGGCAACAAATCTGAAACAATTATGCAGCTACCCGAGAAAACTTCCGGTTAACTTCGAATCTTTTGTATTAGGCCTTTAAAAAATCAAGTCAAAACGAAAACAAACTTTCAACGAAAAGTACTTAAGCGAAAATCGGAAGTTTGCACAATCTGTCAATGTATCTCGATTTTTATTCACAAAATGAGTTAGGAATTTGAATAATCCCACCATGAAACATCTTGAATTGTGGTCTCCAAAAAAGTGTAAAAAGGACATGTTTTTCAAGGCCCTTTCTCAACAAGCCGGGGCGTGTTTTGGTAACCCGAATCATAAACTTGTTTCAGCTTTGGTCCTTGGTTAAGCGTTTTCGATCCCCTCTCCCCCATTCTATGTTTCTTTATTTATTGGACCAAGATTCGGCCCAACTTACCCAATGAGAAGCAACATTGACAGTGGGTGAGGGGGGCATGTTCCAAGAAGATTTGTCCAGGATTGTCTCTAAAACGTCCGCCTTATCCTAATCCGGTTCGTAAGTGTGACGTCACCTCAGTTTTAACCATGCCCACTGTACACGTGCACTGCACATAGGGTTACATGCATTGATCTCCAGTATATAGACTGGATAGGACATTGCGTCCAAAACGCGTCCCGCGTATGCGTATTTTCAGGAGGGTAAATGACGAATTTCGTTGCGTCTACTTTCAAATGGAGTTTTTCAAAAACCGGTTGAGGTTTTCGTGCTCCATCCAATCGTCAGATTTTAAAGAAAAACTGAATTCCGCACCTGGAATGGATAAATTTGGAAAGAATAATGGTTGAGGTGTAGGCAGCAGTGACTTACCGGAAATCAAGTCAAGTCAGGGTGTGAGCTTAACTTTTTAAGTTGATATATAATGTATGAATGAATTCTATTCCATTTTTCACTGGAAATTCGAGATTGTGGCCAGAAGATCACTTTTCGTTTCAATGTGATGGGGGGTTAGCCGCGAAAAAAGTTTTTTTTTTGCCTTTCCCCAAAGATACTCCTAAAATAGTAGTAAGACTATGCGCTCAACTCTGAAGGTAGCCGCCCGCTACCTAATAAGCTTGTGCGCAAAATTCCAACCATTTGGTGAAATGCGTCCTATTACGAGTGTGCTTCTCCCACATTAATTTGATATAGCGCCCTCAAGATTTGTGTTATATATTACATAGGTGTCCAGTGTTGCGTGTGTGACATTCAGGAACTAAATAGTAAGTCTGCATGTTTTGGGAGATTATGATCACTTTGACATTCTCCCGTATGTCATTCGAATTCACTCTTTTTGGGGGGAGGGGTCTGGTTTTATGCCCTCATCCCCCCTGGAGGCATTACTGAGCTACCCATACAAACCTGTTTAAAAAAACAGGTGCATTTTGGAAGTCTTGAGTTTCTAAAGGGAGCTACTTGACTATGCCATTTTTATAACTCCGAATTCCAATATAAAACTTATGGCCAATGAGACACGGATTAATTAAAATGACAACATTAAGTTTCAGTCAGCCTGATCAAAATTAAGTCTAACATGGGTTGCCGTGAGTTTGTATACACATTCAAATCGCGGACCTATAACAATAGGGGACAGTAGGGTCCGCGTTTGCCGAAGAGTCTACGGTTGGAAAACGTGTACAAAACTTATGGGAGGTCTCCGAAAAAGTTAAAATATGAATACAAGGGGAACAATAGGGAGTCCACGATTGAAGGCGTTTACACACGTGTGTGTGTGTGGGGTGGGGGGACAGGATGGCCTATGCGCCTTTTATGGTGACAATGGGGTAAAACCCAAAGCTAATACTGATTTGACATCCATTGCAATCTCGATTTTCTGTTGTTGAAATTCCAGCAACTATGGATTGTTCCTTTCTTTCGTTTTCATTTCATTATTTTCCTGCTTCTATTTTTCGGGCAGACCTGTCTAACAAGAGTAAGTGACAGATCAAACATTCACATTCAAGAAAAGGAGCGGCAGATGCGACGCATTTGTGGTAACTTTTGGGGTAACCCAAGAAGATATGGGACGTATCTTTTGTGAGAATTTTTCTTTCAAAATATCAAATTACTCTGCAGTTGAAAGCCAACGAAATTTGTTGTTATAACAAATGAAAATGTTTTCCATCAATAAAATAGGAAGGTGAGTGCCGCCCGACTGTGCCACCCGTGGATCTCTTACTATTGAATCTCTGATAATAAACGTTATATGCCTGACATCTTTTATACTGAGATCACTGAGAAGAAATGGACCCAAGACGGTCGGGGTCGGTTCACTGTCGAAAATTTCGGAAATTAATGGAAAAAAATCAGCATCAACCCTGTAGCTCTCTGTATTCAAACCTACAAAATTGCCTTGTGGGTTCTGCGCTCAGGGACATGAAAAAAAATTGTGGTGAGGGAAAAATCCAAAAGTTATGCGGTGTTGACCAAGCATTCAGGCGCACGGACTCCTGAAATTCGGAAGGAATCGCAGTTACCGGCTTCCATATAGGACTCTTCTGGGATCTCGGGGTTCCCGGCCCACCACACTTCCTCCCTGCCCATCCATTTAACTCTAAAAAGAGTTCGAGCGACCATGCAAGGGAGGAAACGAGACAAGCCCCTAAGCCCTGGCCGCCGAGTCGGCCACACGTCTCGAACCTGTACTAAGGCGCTCACCTGGACTTCGCGGACAGTGCCAGCCGCAGAGCTTACCCGGTCGGTTAAGGTACTGCTGGTATTTTACGGGGGTCAATTGGAGTCTCTTATAGCAACTGACTGACAGCAAGCGTCGGGAAAATAAAAAGTCAAATCTGGGATTCGAACCCACCGTCTAACGATCTGATAACCGCGAGCTTAACCACTCGGCCATCTCAGAGATACCGCTTTTTGCTGTTCATATTAATTAAGGAGATAACAAAGTCATTTGACTTACTGCACAGAATGTTTCTGTGTAAATGATGAGTGATTGAAACGTTATCCACCTTGAGCCGAAGTGCACCCTCACCGGCGAAAGAAAGACAGGTGGCAATAAGTTTTCCAACCGGGTTCTAACACGCGTTCGGCGTGCACGTAAAATTAAAAATCGTTGCGCGTACTCAGCGTGCTCCATGTCAACGCGCATGAACTTGCGAACCTATGCGGTGCGTGAATAGTAAAGGACTGCCGATTTCATTTTAAAATACGCCCTCTTTTATTCATGCTCGGAGCGAATGTAACGAAGATCAAGCGGTTACATGCATTGATTGCCATTTGCATGGAGCCATGGAACGCGAAGTTAACGCACAACTTCTGCGATCGTCCAATGGGAGCCTGCAAGTCGTGGCACGTCCGCCTTTGTGACGAAGTCACTTACGAACGCGATAGGGAGCGCGTACATCCTGCTCTTTAAAAATGCTGCACGCGCACAAGTGATAACAACCGCAACGGTACACAATACTCACATCCTTTTTCAAGTAATTTCTCATGGTTCACTGTTGCAATGTTTCATCTGAAACCCAATCAGAAAGTGAACAGAGGTCGGACAGAATTGCGTACTCATCATGTAGCCATATATCCCTTCAGACCGAATAAAAAACTTCATTTAAGAGAGATGTGTGCTGAAATTCTGTGGTGCACCGTTCACGATGCGCCTACCTTATCCCATTTTCAATGGCCAACTTACCTCTTGTTGTTCATACTTGCGAGCAGCAATCCCATTCGTGCAAATTGACTATGGACCCTTCCACTGAAAATAATCCTGTACCGATGGGTGATCATAACCCATAGCTTCTGTATCACTAAATATCAAATAACTGTATTTCCATATACTTTTTATGGGGGGGGGATTATGCTCCTGACAGGACATATTACCACTCCTTGCCTATAGTAGTCATTATTTATTCCTTTCCATAACCATGTAATGCTTACTGCATCACACGGCAGCTCCCGAAACAGCAACGCCGCAAACCCCAGCCCTCCCAGGTAACACAGACCCACACTCATGACACCCACTGTCCACTTAGAAACTCAGGCAATCCTGGACAAAATAGTTGGAATACCTTGTGGGAAGCGCGTTGCAAAGATCCCCTCTCCCTCATTCAATGTTGCGTTCATTTATTGAAGCAACATTGACCGGGGGCGATGGGGGAGGCATGTTCCAACGAGATTTGTCCAGGATTGTAGAACGTACGTGGAAAGAGAAAGCAGCTCTGGTGAGAAACATGCCGAATATTGAAGTAAAAGAGATCGCCATTTCAAAAATTTGCAGATTAGAGGGCGTTATTTCCAAAAATTGAAAAACCCTATTTTGAGAGTCAGCAGGGTTTTAAAAAGTAGAAGCAAAAGGTTTTTGTCAAATTTCAAAAAGAACTGTACTTTCGTACGAAATGTAATTTTGTGCATGCTCATTGAAGATCAACACAAAACTCCTCTAGCAGTAACCTGGTGCGGGGGTGGCGAAATTCCACCGCCTCATCTCGATGCTGGGTCAGGGCTATGCCCCGGGAGTCGAGGGGAGAAGTGATGATGCGGAAGCGCTATCCAAAGAGGGGTGGAACGAAAACCAAGGATGGAATGAATCCTAAATGTGTTGTTGTTTGTGATAGAGATACGGGAACAAGTCTCAGCGGTAATCATGCATGTCAACCACTGGTCGATTTTGCTGTTGGAATAGTGGGGGGGGGGGACTGTATGGCACAATTTGACCTTTGCAACAAAATGGCAAAGGTCACATCAATATGCATAAGCATTATAATTATGATCATAAAATATGAATAGGAATGGTGTAGGGTAAAATGTATGGCACAAGATGACCTAGGGATGAATAGCATAGTGTCGGAAAGTGTGGTACAAGCAATGAAAAGAGCAATTTTAACAATAAAAACTGCAGTTTGGGCAATGAAAAAAGCAATTTTAACAATTAAAGAGCAAAAGAGCAATAAAACGAGCAATTTCAACAATAAAAACTGCAGTTTGGGCAATGAAAAAAACAATTTTAACAATTAAAGAGCAAAAGAGCAATAAAAAGAGCAATTTTAACAATAAAAAGAGCAAATGAGTAACTTTAACAATGAAATACGCAAATCAGAATCAGTGAAATACATATACACGTGTATATTTATGACATATCGAAAGAATTTCATGTGTTTCGTGTCATTTTAAGGTCATCCTTCCCAGGGTCAACATGAATAGTATTTCTGCAGTCAAACCCTATGCTTGTCACCAGTGTGACAAATGCTTTAGACAGAAGTCTAATCTAGAGAGGCACATGGAACTCGGAGGTAGGCAAAAATGGGAGTTGATTGCATTTGCCCGTAAATATTTGGGGTAATTAAGAAATTAGCAAAAAATGACTACGCCGTAGAGGCCATCAGTTTGACCCAAGGGTTTAATCCATGGCTTCGAACTGGCAATTCCTGGGATTTCATTCGCGATGGTGCATAACCAACCCCTATATACTGGTGTAGAAATCTGAATAACTAGTCTTGGGTTTGTTGAATGAAATGAGTTTTGCTTTGTCTTTACGGCTTTCCAAAGACGGTGTCCATCAAGCCGTTTTCATGCACAGCAACTAGGGAAATGCGGAATCGTCAGTACCTGTATATTTGATTTTTATCAAGTTTTGCGAAATCCCCGGTAAATATTTGCAGTACTCTGAGTTGGAAAAGGGAAAGTAATGGTAACCTTTTGCCGTGCAATTTTGGTAACTCGAATTCCGATATCAAACTTATGGCTAATGATGCACGGATTAAAATGACAACATTAAGTTTCGGTCAGATCAAAAATTAAATGTACCGTAGGTTACCGTTTTGGAAAATTGAATGGGCTATGCGCCTTTTGCGACGAGTATGGGGTAAAAGCAAAAGCTTTAGTGATTTGACATCCACTGCATCCTCGATGTCATTTTTCTGTAGTTGAAATTCCAGCAACTAGGGACTGTACGCATCTTTTGAGCTGATTGTATCATTTTTCTGCTTGTATTTTTCGGGCAGACCTGATAGGCCAGTGATGGGTCAACAAATCACAAGAACGAGCAGCAGTTGCAACGCCTTTGTTGCAACGTTGGAGTGACCCAATAAGATATGGGACGTATGGTTTAGGAGAATTTCTCTTTGAAAATGTCAGATTATTCTGCGGTGGAAAGCAATCGAAATTTGTTGTTACAACAAATGAAAAAAACATTTTCATTATTAAATAGGGAGGCGAGTGCCGCCCGACTGTGCCACCCCTGGATCTTTTACTGTCGAATCATCAATAACAAACATTCACTAGGGCCTATACACCTCAGGGCTTTCATGCTGAGATCATAATAGAAGAAAATGACCCGAACACGTTCGGGATCGGTTTCATCGTCGATAATTTATGAAATTAAGATTAGAAATGAAAATAAATTAGCATCGATCCTTTAGCTGACTGTATTCATACCTACAAAATTGCCTTGTGGGTTTTGCGCCCACGGAAATGAAAAAAAAATGTGGTGAGGGAAAAATCGAAAAGGTATGCGGTGTTGACCAAGCATTCAGGTGCACGGACTCCCGAAATTCGCAAGGAATCGCAGTTACTGGCTTCCATATAGGACTCTTCTGGGGTCTCGGGGTTCCCGGCCCACCGCACTTCCTCCCTGCCCATCCATTTAACCCTAAAAAGGATTCGAGCGACCATGCAAGGGAGGAAACGAGACAAGCCCCTAAAGCCCTGGTTTTAGGCCATACGTCTCGAACCTGTACTAAGGCGCTCACCTTGACTTCGCGGACAGTACCAGCAGAAGAGCTTACCCCGTGGGCTAAGGTACTGTTGGTATTTGGCGGGGTGAATTAGAGTCTCTTATAGCTACTGATGACTGACAGCGAGCTTTGGGAAAATAAAAAGCCACCACTGGGATTTGAACCCACCGTCTGACGTTCTGATAATCGCCAGCTTAACCACTCCGCCGTTTCAGATGTATTGCTTTTCTACGGTGGCTGGTCGCCGCCAGGAATACACTTTTTTTATTTTACGGCGTAATAACGCCCTATATTAAGGCGTTATAACGCCCTATTAGACCTACCGCCCAGGCATTATATCCATGTTATTACTGAGCATCAGGACTACCTGCAGACAAAGGGGCTTTTATCACATACCTTGCTATTCGAACCGTCCAAGGATGGCCACAGTAACTGCAAATACTACACGCATAAGCAGAGCCACGCGTGTGTGTGTGCGTGGACGCGCGTTATTACGTCGAAATAGGGTGTTAAAACGCCATAATAGGGCGTTATTACGCCTTAAAATAGGACATTATAACGCCTTAAAATAGGGCATTATAACGCCTTAATAGGGCGTTATTGAAATTGAGATTTCTGAAACACAAATTAAATTACTGTCTGGTCCCTAGTCTTTCAATTTCTTTTGAATTTTTTGTGGGTAAACCAATTACATTTTTCATTATTTTAATTAAAAGAGAGTTTTTCCTAAGTCTAATTGCAGCCATTTTTCAAGTGGCAACCCTCAACTTCCTTTGGCACTTAGGACCATTTTCAACCGTAGTTTTTAGCCACTCTGCTCTCATATGAAAGCTTAAAGACCCAGGGAGTTGATCCTGGCAACGATTTATACAATCTCACCATTCTGGGGGCCAAACAATCTCCTTTTTCAAAAGATACTGCGGGGGCACTTTTAATGCTGATGAGCTGGCCAGAAATTCTCATTTGAATTAGCGGACTGCTCCATTCCCTGCTTTAGGGAGGCACGTGGCCCGCTGATTGGTAAGGGCGCCACCAACCATTGTCAGCTAGCTTCGCACGAAACAACCTCGCATTACGCGTACGTACGTGAATCGCTAGCGCTAGATGCTACGTTGACATTGACAGAAAGCAATATTGTGCGAGAGAAGATCACCAGGCAAAGAAGAATTTCTCTGGCAAAATGATACTATAGAGACACTGCAAAGGTTAACTTGAGCAAAATGGCCGAAGGATACGACATTGTGCCCCCTCTGCCCCCCAGGTACCGCTTCAGAGACCTTGTGCTTGGAGATCACTTTGGGGAGGAAGATGGCAGGTGAGTTTCTGTCGTTTATTTGGCATTTCTCGATGGGATTAGTGCTACGCACACACACCGTAAAATTGTCACCCAGTGCGCACTTTGCAACCCGTTTGCGTACCGTCCCCGTGGGTCAGCTGTCGGAGAGCAATGCAAAATCGACCACCATCATTTTTTATCCCAATTTCTGCAGGCTTGGTAACTGTGTTTGTTAACTTTTAAGAATTAGGGCCTTGACCATTTGAGTCAAATTGTGGTACAAAACTTTGCGTTTTCCACTGCTTGCTTTATTGGAAAAAAATGTCAGAAACTCACTGCCTGACAAGGAAAACATTGAAAAAAGTCCAGTTCGTTTGTTGTTGGCATCACGTTTAAAAAAAGTAATTGGGCCTTTATGTGGAGGTTACATTGGCCCAAATTTTAAAAGCAAAAGGAAACTGCCGTTTTGCATTGTTTGTTTTAATATTGTTGCAGTTTGATTTACTATTACACCTGGCTGTGTTTATAAATGAAATTTCACCATTTACTGAATAGAAAAGACTGCTTTTCATAAAATTTAATTTTGAAAAATTACTCGAGAGCATCACACCATAAGGTACCCCACAGTTCTGGGGATAGCCCTAAGGTTCACGGATACAGGATACAGAAACCTATCACATCCAGTTCAGAGACTGATTGAAAAAGGTTTTGACAGTCTTTGGCATCAGTCAAGTTCGTAACCAGTCCCAAACTGATGAAGCTAGACAGTGCAGTTAGAGAGTATACGTAACTTCAGGTGTGCGTTAAACTCACTCATATACTTTGCCTGTTTAAGGAGATGTGTCTATGTTTAACCCTAACCGCCTAGGCCCTTTTGGCTAGGATACACCCTCAATCCTTCAAAATCCTCCAGTATTCAATACTTGTGCTGGTGGGCAAGATCCTCATGCTCCAAATATATCATGATTAAAGTGTTACCTGCAGCAATTGCCTTACAGAAACTGGAGCTGTCCAAGGACTTTTCTTTGCATAATGTGAAATATGACATAAGACCTTCCAACAGTGTACAGTGGGGAGTTTGTATAATGCAGTGGAAGTGCGTCACAACCAGTAAATTGGAATCCTCCAAAATCCTCCACACATTTCTGTCACTGTTTATACATCCTCAAGTCCTCCAAAATCCTCTACGCTCTCCTGGGCCATTCAACCACAATCCTCCAAAATCCTCCAGGGCTCACTTGCAATACACCCCCAATCCTCCCAAATCCTCCGATGTTTCACACTGCATGCAACCTCAATCCTCTGAAATCTTCCAAAATCACCCGGAGGATTTTGGAGGATCGAGGATGGTTAGGGTTAATTTGTTGGATGTTGAATTGTCCAACACTGTGTAAACATGTATGCCCCTGGCCAATCCTTTGCTGCAGCCTCTGCAGACAATGACATCCAGGCTACATGTACATATTTATTACTTTCAGTGTGATATAAACACTCTGTTGAATCTCCTCACATACATGTACATGTATCCCACTGGGACAAGCCAAAAGAAACATGTTTCCTCCACGTAGTTCACTTGGCATACCCAGGGAAGATGAGGTTTGGGCTATCATTTTTAGCAGCAATTTTAATTTTGCCCCCCCAACACAAGACCTGGATACGCCACACCAAATTGTACAGGTTACATCCACAGCTCCTATACAGAAACCCTACTCTCTGCATGTACTCGTAGTTAATTAGCTAAAAGCTTCGGAATTCTCTTGTGACTTCAGCAATGATGGAGGTGGAGACTGAAGACACTTTGAGATTCTGTCTTGGGCATCTCTCATATGGGGTGATTAGGTTATCATAATACGGCTGTGGAAGACCCATGTTGCCATGATTCCCACAGGACTACTACATTATTTAAAAAAGAAAACAAAATGTAGAAAAAAAACCCACCAAACTGAGATGTGTGCGTGTATTTTCAGATCAACAAAGGCCAGAAAAATCAGGAAAAAATCACCATGAATATCTCTGACAACATGAAATTTTAAAAGAGAAATCAATCCTTTACATGTAGCTGGAGGGTGTTTGATGTCTTGGCGTCTTTTGGACACCACAAAGGCAAAGTTACACAGCACTTGGACGCCCTCCTTTTTCACTCAAGGCAAGTGTGGATGCCTGATTTTCAGGGACTGGCCCTAACCCTGAGGAAACACCCTATTCCAAAAAAAAAAAGATGGAACAAAGGAAGACTGCACAGAGGGTCGTGCATAAAAGCTGGTGAGAAATTATGCTGTGAAAAGGAAGTGAGCTACATGTAACATGAGAAAATTGATGAAAAGATCAAAGAAGCCATGATATCATGTACTGGGGAATTAATTTTTTCCCTTTAGTGTCATTGAGTTTTCAGGTAGGCAGGCCGCTACGGTCAGCTTACAATTTAAAGTACCTAGAAGCCATGATATAACATATTAAGGTATTTAATTTTTCCCTTTAGTGTCATTTGAGTTGTTGAGTAGGCAGCAATTGTGTCCGCTTATTGACTGTCATGGTTGGACTAGTAGAGCCAATTTGATTATCAATTTTTTTACTAGGGTAAAATGTAATCATAGGCAAAAACAGCAAAAGACAGCAAGACCAAAACAATAAAAAGAAAAGGTTTGGGCTAGTTTTGCTTTACAAATTTAACGAACCAATATTTGTTGTGGGAGATCGTGATATGAAATGGCCAGCCTAGGCAAATACGGTACCCTACCAGCACGTCTGTCAGATTCATGGCCTTGTGAGGCCACAGTTAAGGAGCTTTAATTTGTAAGCTCAGAGAATACAGCCTGAAACTGAGCAGCAGTTGGCGTTCATTTTATGAATTTGTTTTTCCTGAGTGTAGAAATCCTGTTGCTGGACTTGTAGAAGCAGCTGACACGACATGGGCCATCCAACAGTCATTGATTTTTATCTACCAGTAGAATATACCAGTACCGTCTTCAGTCGGGGGCAAACTCAGACAGGGGAGGGCTAGCGTAACACTCGGGGTCACTTAAGTAAATATAAATTAGGTTTCAAATGATCTGGGAATTTAAATTAATTTCCAAGGCAGTTCTGAAGTGTGCTTGCTATTTCTTTGAGGAAATAAACATCTAACATTTTTTTGCTGCTTCAAGTTCATTAATTCATGAGTACAGTAAGTAAACTACTGATTATATGTACGTGAAAAGACTTAATCATCAGAAGGCATACAGTATGTGACACGTACTTCCCAGTAGATGTGTGGCAGGACTTGCATGTATTCACTCACTGATGGGCAAAATTTAACATCTGCATGTGTAGGCTGTAATGAATTCCAACGTTGGTTGTCGGCTTGTCAGGCCTTGCCGTATCACATTGTCACTTGTTCGCTTTTGTGAGCAGAAAAGGACAAATGCTTGTCCTGGTACTTGATACTGTGCTTGTAATGGAACATTCCTTTGAGGTTTTGTTCGACAAAAATAGTACCTTTGAATGACAACTTGCACAGGTCCGTACTTTCATGCTCTGACCTGGCAAAATGTCATGGAGCATTTACACTATGAAACTTGAAGTTCGATTCACTGATCACTTGCAATTTATTGTCAACAGCCTGCCCTGTCAGTAATGGTCAGGTATTTTGAAAGGGCTTGTCCCCCTTTTCCCCTTTGTTAAGTGCAGTTCAGGATTGATAGAAATTTTAAAAGATTAAAAAAAAAATAAAAATATTTTTAAAATACATGTAGCTGCGTGGCTGTTTAACTTGCAGTTTGAAAGTGTCCCTTTTTATACACAATTGTCATTTTTCTGAAATGAGGTCTTTCTGGATCAGCCTTTAAGGTTTTAATTGGTTTAGATTTATTTAGGCATTCCTTTAATTTTGCCTTTACATCGAAACCTCAGGGAGTAGCAGTTCAAGCTACATTTGAGCCTGTTGTTTTGCACCATTGTCATGAGACACTGCAATTTTGTTTTGAAAATTTATTAAAGAATTACGTGTTTCAAATTGACGGGTATTTTAAGTTGGCATTATAAGTATGCAGACGTACTGGTATACATGTACTAATGACAGGGCCGTGACGTACTTACGCGTCCAGAAGTTTGACTGTGTTTATATTTGCAGTTATATTCACAAACAGTCTGCATCATGATTTGCCTCGTATTAAGGTTCTGCTGCAGAGAGACACTGAATGATTAATCTGACTCTGGTCTCACATCATTTGCCTCACGTAGTGCACTTCCACGCCTCACGGTGTGGGGGCTGTGCATGTGTCAATGGAAAAATTGTGTCATCAACACTGGCCATCTTCGACATTTGAAGCAAGATATGGGACGGATAGAACCCCCCCCGCATTTGTGTTGGTCATTGTTTGATTGGAATCTCAGGAATTCTGTACAGACTTCTAGGGGGGATGTGTCAGGTAACAATAGTCCACAGTGTGTATGGGGATTGGACAGGTAGGGGGGATACCCCTTGGTCCCATATCTTGCCTGGTATAATCTTCGATGCCAAGGTGTTGTGAGATCAAATGAATGCGGGACATGGCAGTGATGCCATTTTGCCATGGCATTGTCAGCAGTCGTGTTTTTAGCGGTGCGGGACCAAGTTAAGTCTAGGGACTGATAGCCACACCAAATATAGAAAGTACATTATGTGCACAGACTGACGGCACAGGCTTAAATGTACTGTGCTGGTACTGACTTGCATACTGGTAATTCCTTGGTAATTCCTGTCAAGTAATAAATTGACAAAGCCTTGCATAGCAAGGGGACATTTTCGTGTCGGAGTGTACCAGCATTAATCAGTATACCCATGTCAGGGTTCCACTCCAGCAAGCAAATTTTAAACTAGAACCTAGATGTTATTGCCACATGAACATGTACAGTATGTACACGTACATGTACATGTGGCCTACAGTACATTTACAAGTACCTGTCTTTTCTCAGTCACTTCTTTCTTTGGTGCTCATTTTGTCTCTTGTTAGTTGCTCAGAATACTCGCCAACGTACGTGTATTCTTCATTTTGGCAAACGAGGCACCTGATAGTTGGAACTTTGCCAATAGACAAGTGAGGCGACCATGGTACCGTAACACTACCTCTGATCAAATATGTTGTGGTACAGTAACTACTGTATTGGATAGAGAAGCTGTTCCATGATGGTTGGCTTTTCATATGTACAAAACCAAGGACACTGATTTCCAATTCCACCATTAAAGGGGCGATCAGGAATGTCCAACGAACCACTGCTAAACTTGTCTATATTTTGCCACGTCATGTTTGGATTAAGAACTGGCCTCAGCCATGGAAGGAAATTTCCAAGTTGCTGTAAACCACCTTTCTGAAAAATACACCAGTACATGAATTCTAAACGTTAAGATTCAGATCAAGCATTCTGTGTACATGTACATCAAAAATTCTTGTGGCTTCCTCAATGTACCATATTCAAAGTACTGGTCCGTGTATTGTTATCGCCTAAATGTATTTAAGCTCATTTTTTCCCACCGAGAGACCACAGCATGGTAACACTGCAGATGGTCCTCTGTTTTCCTTAATTAAGTTTGTGTTTATTGAAACTGTTTCCTTTTGTCATAAGGATATGCTTAGTATCTGTTATTTCAAACTCTCCTTCACTGCACCTCCTCATCTCTGGTCACGTTTCACTGGGAGTTTGCCAACGGAACGAGAATCCACTAAAATATCTTTCCTCTCTGTAATGTTTCTCCATATTCCCTTGAGGTTGACATCAGACTCAGCAGAGAAACCTCAGTGCAGTGGAGAGGCACTTACCGGATTACCTTACCAAGGGCTTAAGTGCCTCTACCCTTTGGGATGATTTGTGTTATGTTGTGCCCCAAGATCTCATGGCTCGGATTGACCTGAGTGGATTTCCTTGGCTCATGTCATGTTTGAGCCAGATTTCCAGTCTCACCAATTCCCATTAACTGTTACATAGTCTGTGCTTTATTCAACTGTGCAGTGGTCATTCACAAGTTGGGCCTAGCTAGGTACAAACTTCTTTAATTTGCTGGTATGAGGTTTAAAACTCTCCTGGTTTGGCTTTTTTTTTGTGGAATATTTTCAGCCGCTTTTGTGCACAATGAATTGTTTTATGGTTTTCACTGTTTGAGCCGTGGATAATCTGAGCATTTAGCAAAGATCGCAGGATGTTCACATGTATAAGAAGTGATTTTTTTGGGGGGGGGATCAGGGAAATGTTGATTTCTTTTTGTTTTGGGAGTTTTTCCTTTTACCAACATAGATTTGTAACACTGTGTGCCAGGTGTTGGCGAAGGCGGATGAAAAATTCACAAGCACACATGGACTGGGCTGAAACTTGAACCTCCAACCTTCTGCTTACTTGCCTGGATGTCTTTCCACTCAGCCTCTGAGCTTGCTGGGGTCAGCTGGCTGACAGTGTTATATTAAGTATGTTGAATTTGATTAAGGGCAAAACTCCCAAGGAGGAAATGAGGCGGTAGGTGGCACCACACCCTTGACCGTGTTGTATGCAATTCCCAACTCAGTCAATGTGCATGTCGTTGGGCAGTTCACACCATTAGTTATTATTGTCCAAGCAGGCGTTCTTTTATCGCCCGTCCTGAATTTTTTATCCTTTTACCGTATTGAAAGGCTTTTAACGTTGATGGCATAAAGGGCACCAGACTGCTGTACGTGCCACTGAATCACATCAACAACAGTCCACAAGAACCCCTGTGCTCAACATAAACACTTTAGAAGTCTTTCCTTGCTGGTTTTCCCATTTTACAGGTGTTTTGAGTATACTCCACAACCTGTTCTTCATGTGTATCAGGTTGGAAGCCATTGCTTGATTGAAACCAAACAGTGATGTCTTTATGAAAATCAGTCAGCAGCCATTTGTCAAACCTTACTAGTACATTTTGCTCTATCCATTTTTGACTGCAAAAGAGACCAACAACTCTGTGCTTGTCGTCTTCTGTTTCACTTGATCAGTGTTCTGCCTATACATGTATGTACCATTTGCAGAAATCTATTACAGTCAGAAACACCTGCTGTGGCTTTCTTAACTGCATTTTACACCATGGCAGTAATGATGGTATGTATTATTTTAGTAAAATAAATTTACATGTACATACACATGGAATTGGTTCCATTAGTGATTTATTTGCCATGGATAAGCCTTCCTTGAGCATGCAGTTGCCAAAGGTACGTGCGCGAAGCTCAAATCCAATGTTTGCATGTTCAAGGCAGTGATTGGATTGCCCTGTGTGCTGTACTCAACTTTCGTAGAATTTGCATAAATTACTTGATGGCGTTTGGCTACCAGTATGTGATATAAACTGGTTCATGTTCATGTATGTGTTATTCAGCCTATTTTATTCCCTCTAGAGGTAAATCTCCATCAGGTGAATGGATCGATTGAATTAGTTCCATTCTCCATGGATGGTTGGCTCTGACACAAATTACTGGATGATTGACACAAAACATTCCTTCTTTTAATGTACCGAGGGAGAAATTTCTCAACTTGAAGGATTCTGAAATTGGGATTTCTTTCAGGATTTAGTCAGATGTTGTGAGACAAAATTTCACATTCATGAAATTGGAAATAAAACAAATAATTTCCTTTAATGACAAAGGAATTGCTCCACTCCACCTGTCTCCACAAATACGGTAGGTATGTTATTTTGAGAAACAAATGATATCCAATAACATACCGGTACATGTACATGCATTAACATAACATCATATCGATATTCATCAAGCGTTATATTTCAATAGTAAACAAGAATTACATATTATGCATTTGCAGATTTTCCACACGGCCTACCGGTATATCGTACCGGTTCTCATTAGTACTGGCTCAACTAATGTCTTGCTCACAATAAATAGCACTGTGCTCCCTGCCCCTGGTCAGGCCCATTTGTGTGTACACTGTGTAGCCCATGGTTACAAATTGCCACTCATCAGTGATGCAGCTATCTGATATATTAATTATATTACTTGCCCTTTCTTATCATGTGTTGGGGGGGGGTTGGGATTTTGTGAGGTTAATAAGGGAGGGGGGATTTTGTGTGGTTAATCAATTAATGAGCATTTTAGAAGACAGGGTTATTGCCCAGAGAGCATCCATGTCTGGGCATAATACATGTAGTGTATATGTGTACTTTGAAATCCCTGGAGCAGGTTACTGTGGGCTGGCCGCTTATTACGAGAATGCATGTACATGTACATGTAAGGGGTTAGAAATTCAGCCCTGGATTTCACTGATGCATAGTTGTTATATGAACGTTTTGGACAGTGGGTTTTCAACTGCAAAGGTGCGCATGACCAAGGTGAAAAATTTCATTCTTACCCATGGTTTAAACATTCAAAATTAGGCAAAAATGTGTACATGTACATGTAGGGTACAGTAATGCATGTATATGTATGTATGTATTAACCCTTTATTCCTCCATGCCTTAACAGTCCTCAGTCTTCCACTGTCAGTATGATTGTACATAAACACCCTGGGAGTTATAGTCTTAACAATAATGAATACAGTATTAATTACAGCTACTGGGAAAAACATTGAATCGTTGCTGAAAGGTAAGCAGTAAAATTCACCTGTCTTTTCATGAGTGTCAATTTACAATTTTGCTGTCCTCACACAGTGCTAGGCACTTTTGACAGTCAACCAGTTGATTTTTTTTTGTTCCTATGGTGCAAAATGGAAACAAAGGCCAAGAGAACAAAGTTACTTGTACTTGTGCCAGCCTGATAACGTAACCCAAAGTTTATGAAAGTCAATCATCTGACTGAATCAATGGTACCATTCAAGATTTCTCAGTTAGGATTAAAAAATGATTTCAAATAGCATTGAAAAGGTAGGGAAGAACGCTTGAGAAATAAAAGTAGATTTGATATGCCTGGGAAGCAGATTGTCTCTCCGTTATATGAAAATCCTCAATCCTTGTCTAAGGATGGACATAATTTCATTCTGCTGGAAAAAGACACACAAAAGGATTTCTCAGAGCTCATTCTAATGAGCCCGAGTGGGACCAAGAGAGGGCGCAAATTTTCCCAGCAACAGAGACTCCTTTGGTGGGAACTGTACTTTTCTGGTGAGTGAATGACTTTTTGAAATGCTTGCATTACGGTTGCGTATGAAAATGAACATTCCCCACCAATCTGGCTGTATTCAACCCGTGGGGGGGTGCTTCTGCTCAAGGCACACAGAGAAGCAACACCCATTCGTCGGTCGTTACATAATTTTTTTTTTCAAGATTATCATTTTGTTTTGTTCTGTGTAAAAACCGTTCATTCCAGTGCAAATCAGAAGTGGGGGGGAGAATAGCTCCCTCAGCAAGCAATCTGCACCTCAGTTGTCCTATCTGTCAAAATCAGTCAAATGACTCCTGTGTACTGTAGAGGGAGAAGTGGAAGGAATTTTTGACTGGCTGCGACTGTAACAGCAAGAGAAGGATTAGAAAGGCCAGGGTATTTATCAGCTTATACGTGTATTGAAAAGACAGTAAGATTGTATTTCTTGCACTTTTGAATCTAGAAGCATCAAACATTGTCAAGCATTAACTTGTATACCATAGTAATTTTAGATCTGGCAGATGAATTTTGCTGGCAGATGCTGTTGATAGGTCATGTACATGTAGAAATGTACCTATAGTTACATTGGCAAGGCCTGTATAAGTCACTCAGTCGTTGAAATGAGCAATTAATATTAGAAGACAAATATGAGATGGCTATCACAGGTGATATCGCAAAGAGAAATGTACCACCTGTGCTGCCATACATATTGCACCAGCAGGAGTGTGATAACAAAATTATCTTCAAGTAAACTTGACGCATGCAGTAAAGATGTAATGTCGGGGTCCATGCATACAAATGCGCCTCCTTTGCTGTTAGCGTAAATAACGCAATGCGTTGAGTTAGAATGCATTACGTGGGGTTTGATATGAACCATGCAATTAATAACACACTGTTTGTTGCTATGGATTGGATTGACCAATCAGAACTGAGTATTGAAGTCTGCTTGAAGATTTACCGGTATGTACAATAAATGAAGCGTTGTCCAGATGCTTGCTTGCAGTGAAGCATGTGTGATATCTCTGTGAGTTTGCCACTCAGTTTTATGCAAGAAAACCTCCTCTTGATCAGTTGATGTTGATGGTCGTGGCCTAATTTTTACTAATCAGCACAACACGTGTTGTTTGCGACAAGACCTAAAATGTCAGACTCGGTGACGTTTATCGAGGGAAAACATGGCTTGTAGATGTACATGTATAGTCATGATGTGGGCAATGCCACCCCGTTCCTGCCGTTCAGACTGATTTAGGCCCCATGCACCTGTGACTGGGCAGGAGTGATCACTTTTGTCTTTCTGGTATTTGCAGTAGTGACCATTGTGTGGTAGATCCAGCTTCTTCCAAACTAAAAACCCAACACCTGTCCCAATCACTCACAGACAGTGACTCTTCGTGAGGGTGGACGTGGTAGTATGGCCATGTGGTACATGTACTGTACATGTACATGTATGTGTCAACTTTAACCCTAACACTCCTCAGTCCTCCAACAGGTGAAGGATTGAGGGGGGTAGGGTTAAAGGATATCCTGTTGCAGATTTCTGCTGGAAATAATGTCTTGATTTCACTAGGTCAAAATCATGTGCGCTGTAAAACCAAAAATGCCAAAGGAAAAACATCTTTGGTCATGTAGTTCAATCGGAACTTTTAAATTTTTTTGTTTCGGCATCCGATGTCATATTAAATAATCATTGATTCACTGCCTCGTCACAGAAATTACTCTTGGGATTCAACGGGCTCCAATGATCAGTGCATGCAGAGGCAGAGGTAATAAGCTTAAGGTGCGTCATGACTTGATGACAAGCATTTCCCTTTCAGATTACTGTATTGTAATCACGCACCACAAATGCATGCACATTATGAGTTGGTCCCAGGGGCAAGGCGGCATAGGACCCTCCGTCTTCTTACCAGCTCAACCTGCTGGAAGTTGCATGCCTGCCTGCCTCTCTCGCTGCGATGGCGACTGGGTCTGGAATGATGCATACGTAGGAGGAAGATTCCCTGGTGGGACTGTGCATCACATCTGATCGTGGAGGCGGATGTTATTTGAAGTGCTTACTACTCTGTGGAGGCACTGCATAAACAGCTGCCTGTCAAAGGCAATATTTTATTGTTATGGAACAGAAGACGAACTTAGAACGCATCTGACAGCCTCAGACAAGTACCACTGATTACATTGATTTGGCCTGACGCTGAGATTCTGAAATCTTCTCATGCATGTACATGTACTTTGACTACTAGCAAAATATAATTGTGGTTAAATCTTACAATAATGTCACACTACATGTATACCATGTTCAGATCTACCGCTAGAAGTTGAGATGATGGAATTAGGGACACGTGCACCCACTAGCCCCTTTCCCCAGTGCACTACACCCACTACCATGGAACCCTCACCCCTGAAAAACTAATCATCAAAAACAAGAAGGGTGCTGCACATTTTCCAAGAATTTCTTGAACGTGACTCATCATTTTCATATTTTCTGGAACATTTTAGAAATAAATTTCCCGACTGTTCTCTATCTTCTGAGAAGCAATTTATTCCCTTCCCCCCCCCGATCTGAATTTGTGGCCTGTGTCCATACCAAATCACTGCCTACACTGACAGCCTTGTACCAGTACATGTATGCACATCATAATCAAGGTGGTCCGTGTATATCAAACTCAAACACCAGCTGGTAACAACTCCTGAACTGATCAGTGTTCCCTCCCCCACCCCCTTTTTAGCACTGGAAGCTGGTAACCCCTGCACCTCCCCCCCCAAAAAAAAAACCCATCAACAAGCCCCTTTCAATAATTCACAGGGAGAAGGTGGTAACGGTATGCAACGACCCATGAAGATGCGGTACGCGTCGCTCCTTGCATTTATGCAGCGCTCCCAACAAATCCCCCATCATTTGGAATTTATCCGAGCGGCATTCTTCAAATGCTGGCTGTGCGATTGCACTGATGAAGCCCATGAAGTGGCCATTTTAACAAATTGCTCTCATCGACAGAGCAGTCAAATCAATTTCCTGTCTGTTACTGGGATTTATCTTGAAATGCAATCATAGATTTTTTCATTTCCCAAGTCTAGGTGAATATCCTTTTCTACATCTTGTACGAGTCCTTTTGGATTTCGATGCCCCCGCCATTTCAGAAATACAATTTCCAAAAATCTTCTTAACCTTATAATCTGTAAATTTATATGGATTGTACATTGGCCAAGTTAAGAGTGTATTTTGGGCTGAGACGTTGTCATGTCGTATTTTATGGATTGTGATCCCAAAGTATTATGTACAGTTCTGATTTTGTGACTCCATTTATTTACCGGTCATTCATTGATGCTCTGTGTAAACACGTACGGTACATGAACTCGTAAAGGCCTACATGTATGAAAAATGTGGATTATTGTCGACAGTGTAGTCAGGGTCTTTTAAATACTGATCATGATCAAGTCTGTTGTGCATAAAATTGGACGCAGGCATATGAGCAGTTTGGGATGTAAATTCCACATTGTATGTTGTGTCAGCATCGAGCTGTATATTCCCCAGGGAGCTGAGATTGTTTTAGGGATGTTGATCATGTGCCTGTTGAGCAGGGGTAATAATAATAATGAGTGGTGCTTTAAGAAGGTTCCCTGGATACATACGCGTTTATATACAAGTTGGTATTATTGCCTCTGCAGTCTAGAGTATCCGCCCCGAGCTGAAGTGCACCCCCAAGCGGCAAAAGAAAGACAGATGGACGGGTTCTTGCACGCATTCTGCGTGTACGCAAAGACCATACATGCCGGAATAAATTAGTTACGCGTACTCAGCGTGCTCCGCGTCAAACGCGCATAGACTTGCATGCCTCATGGCGTGCCTATGCTGTGAGTACCAAAAAAACACGCCCTCTCTTGTTCCGCTGGGAGCGGATTACCACATACTGTACGGGCATAGTGGCCTTTTCCTCCTGCTACAGCAATATTTGTCCAAATTCAACTTGAAATATCCCAAGTTGATAACAAAGAATTTTAAATCCCATCGGTACAAACATGTCGTAGAACTTGTAGTTTATGCCTCATACTGGGGGTGTTTTTGCACAGCCAATGAAATTTTTGCAATTAAAATTTTTCGTTAGTGTCTTTGTTCCATGTGCTACAGTGTTTAAGAAGAGCACCCCGCAACAAGGAAACACCCATATAACCCGTTGCAGGCTGCCAGAACAAGCCTTGTGATTGGTCAGATTACACCAGATTTGTGATATGATAGGCCGTCCAAATATGGTAATACTCCATACTGCTGTAGGTTCATGTACATGTGAATGGAGTCCACATGATGTCCAGGTATTTGTGCTTTGTGTATGTGGTACAGTCGTGAACGAAGGAGCTTACCACTGCATGTACATGATGTATGAACAAGTGTAGAATTTGAAAAGGGTGTTTCTTCTACATGTATTGATCTAAATAAACCGTGTGGAACTGACATGTACAGTGTACACATGTGTATGTAAATGTCCTCTGCAGATTACCAGAGTCAACATTGTATACATACATGAACATATCAGCAAATTACAATGTGGAATTTGGTGCTTGTGTCTCTTCGTTTTTTTGTCAGTACCGGTATGTACATGTATAGTGGAGCGCCGCTATAACGAACACGACGGGGTCCAGGCTAAATGTTCGGTACAGCAGTCGTTCGGTATAGTGAAATTAACTGCCGAACGTTTCGTTGCCTTGTTAAATAGCGCCCTCTCTTGTCTAACTGAGGTGCACCCTCTTGTAATACTATAATTTGCTGTTAATTGTTTTGCATGATGTTTTGCCGTTGCATTCATGTTTGAGGTTTCTAGAAATGTATCTGTTACTTATTTTTGTTTTTTCAAATCTTGAGTTACGAAATTGATATTTAATTTATCCTAAAAGTCGTGAAGCTACCACTCAGGATCGATCTCTGATGTATGCTGTGGCGAATCTCGGTTGATTGGCAACTGCATAATGTTCAATAGGTTTTGTGCACAACATACTGGGAGCCAAGGACGATGTTCGGTACAGCCGAATGTTCGGTATAGCGGTGTTCGGTATAGCGACGTTCCACTGTAGATGTATATGTTTCTTATTTTCTGTACTCTGTACATCAACTCACAAAACATACGTGAACTCTCAAGAGGTTTATAGCTGGATGCATCATTGACTTTTTGGGTCTAGCAACAATGTCATTTATTCTCCTACATGACATTTATCTCCACACGGATACAAAAGTAACGAGATCACACCTGACACCTTGCGGAGAAGTTTTAACATGCAAATGAGCAGCCAGGACCTGATTCTCTCGGTACACGGTCTCAGTCTGGCTCATTCTTCCAGTTTTTTGTCTGCCTCACGCCACTTTATGAGCAATGGAGCATCCACAGTACCATTTGTTATTGTCAGCGAATGGAGCCGGTGCCTGTCCAAGCGTGGCGCTATTCGCTAATTAGGGACAATTGAAGGTGCTGCCGTGGCAACAGCAAACTGGCAAAGATGAGTCAACTGTCTCCATTGACAGGTTGGCAAGGCGAACATACATGTACATGAACGTACCAGTATACGTCCGTGCATTTGTTGTGTGATGTGAATGAGATGTAAAATTAACCGCACTCCCCCCCCCAAAAAAAAAAAACAGGTGTCAAAAATCACTGCTGACAGACAATTTCCTAACCAGGAATTCCAGAATCAGAGTGTCTGTGAATGAAACGGTGTCCAAGTGAATTTCTAGTCAGTCTGACGTGTGTACACTTGTATTTGACATCAGATGTTTTTCCATATTTGAAGCCCACTCACCCATCAGCCTACAAACCTGAAAAGGGTTTTGTTTGAGCAAAAGAGGAGTCAACAACAGACTTTCCCTTAATATGGGAAAAGTGAAATCTTGATAACAATGATAACCCTACTATTTTACATTTCCAATCCTAACAGGATGCCAACAAAATTACAAATGACTCAAGTTCTTCACAACAGAAATCATGTTTCCTCATCAGTGCAACTGTCCTTCAGTGTTGGTGTAATTGACTTACATGTATTTTTTAAGAATACTCGTATTTGGTGTCCTACATGTACATGTACACATCAAATACATGAACAGAAAGATGGAGGATTGATTGACCCATAAATTACTCTTTGTGGCAATGCGAAATTACCACTTGCCAGAGAAATCAATACCGAGCAAATGTTTGAGCTTGTCTGGATAAGAGTTATTGTGTAGCACAGTAATGATTTTGCATTCGGGTGCTGCACAGCATCATGTTGAAAAATAAATAATTACAGCAGTTTGAAATTTCACTGAATGTTAAGAAATCTGCTATTCAGGTCAAGAAAACTGAATGATTCGGACATAATAACCGTTTGTATGCTGGCCTGCGCACAAAGGTATGGAATATGGACATTATATGACACACAAAAGTATGAAATATACACACAGACACACAAAAGTATGAAATATACACATGTGACATTCCGGTACTTGAAATTTTTGAGGACGCGGTAGTTGAGGATAAATTTTTGGCAGTTCCGTGCAAAAGGGAAAATTGGTTTGTTGTTATTGAGCATATTTTTTTAAATCTTAATTCACGGACAGATCATTAACTTGGAAATAAAAGTAATGAGTTCAACCACAAAAAGCTTCATTTTGTTTATGAATTGTGATAGCGTGACCAATTTCCAGTTTTGCCTGGAATTGCCTTGTTCAAAAAATGATGGCAAAAAAATGACTATATTAAGAAAAATCAATATACCGGTAGATACATGAAATGCTACTGTCTGGGTCATTTTTAAAATATTGTAACACGTTATGTGCATTAGCTGTATACATGCAGTACAGTACGTCAAGTGCCTGTTTGCATTATGCGTTACATCGTTAGTTTCTGAGGGGGACTGTCACCACATCTCGGCGACAGAAAGAGACAAGGATGAAGAAGCCAATCCATCATGCAGCTCGGCCCCGCGAAACAGGCCGCCTGAATTCAGTTGCCATGGTGACGGCTTTTGATATAGTGTGGACGTACATGTACATGTAGGTAGGCTGGCAGATACAGCCGGGGGGGGACGACGAGACATCCGCCATATGAGGCGTGATTACAGTATGCAATCTGGAAGGGAAATGAGACGATTAAAGATTGACTGACTCTGGTCGAGGGTCGGAGCTGACTTTTTTTTTTTTTGGTGTGGTCAGAGGTGGTTAATTACACATTTCTCTTTACACATGAACAAGCACACCATAGGACGCATAGGGGCTCGCTGTGATGCGCAAGATAGGGGGCTATTGTTGGAAAGGGTGTGAAAAGCACTGCTCTGCAGTCATCAGCTGTGGCAGGTTGGCCTGGTTGTGATAAACTGTTGATGCAGATCAGAAAACCAAATCATAAGGAATTGGACATCTTGTACGAGTTAGTCACGACTATTACCCACACCGATGTTCAATGTTGCTTTTGAAATGCTCATGGGAGGCTTGCTGGACAGTGTATTTGATTGTTATCGTAATTGGAAAGAAACATCTCAATGGATTTAATGTGCACTCCTTATTTTCTGCAGATAAGTAATGGATCATTTCTTACATCTGGGTCTCGTACATATACACGGCAAAGAGAGACAGTATTGCTAATTTCTTATGATTATGAATCACATTAATGAGTTGGGAAAATATGCCGTGGGCAAAGAACCCCAGTAGTGAAAAATCATAGTGTAAACCTGACAGGAGTCATCAATGTTGTCATGGTGAGTTCTATTCAAGTGGTCAGTTGTATTATTAAAACGTACGGTATCATTACTTGCCCATATGGCACAGTGATTAATGCACGCTGGTTTTCATTTTAAATGCTTAGTAATACATGTACGTAATTGATGAGCCTATATTAATTAAAACACTCTATTGGAAAAGAGGTCCCATTTTGGTTTAAATTTTTACTTCTTATTGGCATCACCGGTGTGCATGTATTCTGGATCCAGATTCCTTTCAAGAATTCGGAGAACATTTCAAGAATTCATAGAACAATTCATAGAACATCAGGAATTATATGAAGAAGTGAAACTACTACAAATGTACACCCGTGGGGCTGATTACCCCCAGTCTAATAAACCTTTTGCAAGTTAAATTTGAATAAAACCTGGTACACTGAGTTCTTGAAATACACGTGAACACAACAATTTGAATTCTCCATACTAAAACCACTGTTGCTATACCCCGTGATTTGGGGCAAGCTTTTGCTCAGTTACATAAGAGACGCCTTGCATCAGTACACTGTTTTTAATGGATAAGGAGGGCACAAAGGATCCAGTCCATTCAGAGATGGTGGTCGCTGTGTAAAAACTTGCCCCGAATCACGGGTATGGCAACAGTGTCTTTAGTCTGGGGAATTCAAATCAGTATGTATATGTGCAATCAGATAACTCCGTGTACCAGATTTTATTCAACTCTAACTCACAAATGGCTTTTAAATTCTTCAGTCATTCAAATATATTTTGACTCCAGCTCCAATTTATCATTGCAAAGGTAGACAGACATCTCTCTCCTCGTGTCATTGTCAATTTTCTGTTGCCCGTACATGTACCAGTGGCCTGTAAACTGTGTAGCTTTTTGCCATCAATACAGATGCACAGGAATGATACACAATGCGTTAAAAATTCCCACGCAGCTGTAAAAGCAAAAAAAAAAAATACACAAACACGACAGACACAAAAACAAAAATACAAGCAATACAGTGTAAATACTATGACTGAATACTAACCATCTTCCAAAGTAAGGGGACACCAAAACCTGACACGATACTGCCCCTTTTGGGTGCAGGTACCAGTACTGTTATGTCTACAATCATCCACAGTACATGTAAAATAGAAGGTGGAGACAATAACGGGAGAGGTTGATGGATAATTCCAGAAATACATGTAAGGGGTCCTAAAGTGTGATATTTTTGTGTCCCTGTTACATCTGACCTTTGTCATTTGACATGGAAATACATGTATCACTGGAACTGATTTCAAAATGTTACCATTTATTTGGCAGGTAATTCATCACTCTTGGAAAGTAGAAAATACAAAATCATAGGTCTGATGTGACAGGGACATACAAAAAGATGGACCCCTAATTTCTGGAATTACCTATATACAAGTGATCGTTCATATCAACAGCCAAAAAGAAAATACAAAATTCAATTTACATAATATGGTTGTATAATTATTTTCTGTGCGTTCTCCGCATGACCAAATTTAAGGGACTGTGTGTATTGTACTGCCAACTACCCACTACGGTAATTTTGCAGATCGTTTGCCGTTCTGTAAGGATTGAAGCGGCAATGTGAAAGTGATTTCGGCTAACTCTAAGGGTTTGTCAAATTCAATTTGCTGGATGCACACAGGCATTTCATTATTGTCAACTTAATACAGTGCACAGCTATCGTGCTTAGTGAAGCAGAAAATGCATGGCGTAATTTTGAGCAATGAAGGTAAGGTATAATGTACATATGCTACTCATGCAGCGTACATGTCAAATGTACACGTACTGTCTGCACATGTGCATGATTATTTCAGTGTGTGCAGTGGCGCAGAGCCCTGCGAACTTGTTATTCAGGTTACATGGCCAGTACTTGTATATGTAAATTACTGTTGGCCCCAATACAGCGGCTAATTCACTGTTTGCATGCCCGCCCTCGCCCCAGTCTCTGTTAAAGGAGCATTATGTGATCCGTTGACTGCAGGGGTTGTAAAAAAAGGGTGGAAGCCATCAACAGGCCTGCCTGCTTGTAAAGTGTATATGTATTTCTGACAAATTTGGACAGAACCGCTGTAGGGCCTTCCAGATGGCAGTATTTTGCAGTGGAGTGCAAGCATCGATTTTCAAACTGGCAATGGGCTTCTCAAGTATTGTTCCGGATGACCATCGAATCATCACCTCAGGATGGAAGTATTGTCCTTAGTCCTCGCAAAAATAGGATAATCTTTAATTTGGTATGTGTGGAAGACCCGAGAAACTTTTCAATTTTCCCTTCATGTGGGAGTATCAACATCCTTGTCTATGGCAGCTAATTTATAAGTCTACAACCTCAAGATTGTCCGCTCTGCACCCAATTCAACCTCCAATCAATCAGGCCTACATGCATATATCAGGCTGTAGCAATAACATACAGTTTACTTAGTTTTTCTTCCATATATGGCCATGCACATGTACCGTAGAATACATCCACATGCCCTGGTACATTGTACACAGGTCTACATGTTTTTATGGAGCCGTGAATTTTCCATGTACACGTACCAAAGTATTCCAATCTTAACATGAATGCTACTTCATGCATTTTTAATGTTCCTTAATTAAAATTTTGTCCACAGGTTTGTTTTTTTGAAACCTACACGTAGAACTTGAGCTACATACTGTTTGAATAAATATTTTAAAGGGGACTTCTATTTGGCCTGTTGTGACACCTGTTATACTGAACACTTGGCATTTAAATTTGTGATCCACTCTGGGAAAATGAGTCTTAAGTCGCCAGAGCCACTTTGGAGTCAAAAGTCCCTCTAGAATAATTTTGCACAGAGTAAATCAACAGGAACCCGCAGCATTGTTTGCCATGGAGTATCCACTTTCATCAGGATGCCAATATGAACGATACATCAAAACAAAAACTTAATTTGCTCTTTCCAATACAAATGAAAAATAGAACCAGTATCACTTGGGATTAAATACTGAGAAGGCTGAATGTGAAAGAGACAGTCATAGAAATCGAAACTAAACAAATGAAAAATGAAGACCTTAGGGGGTGCTGAATGTAATGCTTTCCACAACAACAAAGCCAAATGTCACTTTTATTCAACTAGCAGAGCAGATGCGTGAAAATGGCCATAAAAAACTGGTCGAGGTTCAACAGAGGGCTCCCTTGTACTTTTTAGGAGCTATACACAGGATAATGATTCATGGGATGAATCCCTCGTCAGGAGAGGGCAGTATACTGATGAGCCTATCCATCTTTGGCTGCAAGATGTGATCATCCCATTAACAGTGAGATGTTGTTTGTTAGCCTATGAAGTACTGCCACAGCATTGTCTCGAGATGTTAAATTTTAGAGACAAACCTTTAAAAAATGCAGCCGATGAGGCCACTGTTCATGCCAGATGGCATGCACCATGTTTCAACAATCACCAGTTAAAAATTTTTCCATGTTCTAATTAGTATTTGTAGCCCTAAATATATTTGTCTCAAAATTCTCTCCTCTTCTGTTTAATGATACAGTAGAGACCATTCACATTTGATGGCCCTTTTTGAACTGGACCGTTAAGATTTGATGCAAATGTCCTGACCATAGAAGATTGAATTTCCGAATGACATTTAAATATTTCTTCACGAAAATGCAAGTTCCTTTCAGTTGGGGGGTATAGGGAATGCAATTCTTGACACATGTTCAAGAACACAATTCACAGGGGTTTTTTTGGGCAAAGAGTCATTGTGCAGCTTTGCACTTGCAAAATCATGAAATATGTCCCAAATTGAGAATAGCATTGATCCCCACATCTCTTATCATGCAGAGTTGCATGTTACAGTTAACAGTTACTGTATAACAGAAACCAGGCCCATAAATCCTCAGTGGCACTGCTGGGATGAACTGTTGACCTATGTTTAATAGGCTTGTGGGTAATAAAGGAATGGGGTTTACTGGATTAAAGGATTAAAGCGCAACAGCAGCTGGTCAACAATCTCTGGTAGGCTTGATATCCTAACCCACTATAACCACTGATGTTTTAACAGTTAACTCTCTTTGTCTGGCTGTTTTCTTTGAGCACAAGCTTGTACACACTTTACAGAAGCATCTCACTTTGTAATCTAGGTCAGTCCATAAAAGCTAAATCAACAAACCATTAGGGGCGGGTGCTTTTACATACATTAATTATATAGATGATCACCATGTACCTGTAAGCAGTTTCTTAGAATCAATCTGACAGAGCCTAAAAATAAAACTAGAGGCCACATCTGGATTACATGTACATTTGCCTAAAAAATGCTACTACAATCTTTTGCGTGTTCACATGTTTTCCACAGAGGCTATAGTTCTTTAGAAGTCTTAGGAGTTGTTAATATATATGTAGCTACAAGTTTCATTTATAAATATATTCATGTTTAAAATATAAACAGTTATCCATCTAAAAATGCTTAGCATAATATCAAATATTACTTTTATAATGTGGTAATTACATTAAATAGTATTAGCAACAAAAACTTTGGAGTATGAAATTTACTTACGTGTAGCTACAACACGGACTGATATCATGAATCTTTATCCGAAAGAATAGTATGCAGGTTCTGTTAGGGTTGGGAACCTGGGACTATGGAGGGTTTGCAAGGCTGCCATCTTGCAGGTCAGCGTGTTTGTTCCACAGGGTACATGTATGCACAAAGGAAGTTTCCCTGTGGAACAAAAGAACTGCCCTACAAGATGGCTTGTTTAAATCTCCACTTACATGTACTTGGGTTTTTTTTTTAAGTAGCTTAACTGCCAACAGCCAGTGCCTTAATTGACAGTGACCTTGACAAAGATCCTCTAAGATTCTTCCTACATGAGGTTTTGAAGAAATATTGCGAGGAGAGCACCCTTAGGTTTAAATAGCCTGTCCACCGTGTTACTCCATGTGGGGCTTGATGCCTCTCGCGATTCAATTTACAAATTATTTTCCACTCTCCTGAGGGATTTTGGAGGGACCTTTCCACTCGTAGCATATAAGTTTCTGACAAAGAAGGCCTGGAATGAATGAGATGAACGTTTTGAAGATGAATGTGAGCACGTGCAGGTGATTATACATGTACATGTATGTACAAGTCTGAGTGGATTTCAGGAAATTCAGGAAACCCTGGTCTGTAAATGAGCTCAGTGGTCTGCCAACCTGTCAAAATGCATGTTATCAATAATTCTCAGCAGGGTCAACACGGGCTGCTTTTCTTGGGTAGGACAGAGTTTACCGTAGCCAGTGCAGGGCTTAAAGTGGGATGGGAAGACGCAGCTGAATGCACCAGATAGCCTTCGCTGTCAGTAGACCCAGCTTAGTTGGGTGAAATTCAAGGGCATAAATTGATTGACAGCACGTCATACTGAAAATTGTCCAAGGTGTCATGTTGCGTCTGTTGTCCGGTGAAGAATCTCAGTTGAATTTAACCCTCACCTTCCCCAACCAGACAGAATTAAACAGTAGCAAAGTGTTTCATTCTGTGGGGATTGGTCCGGTTGGCCCAGACAGCTGGCTTTTGCATTGGGTTTGGCATACCTCTCAACAGCCTCTGTGCGCAAAGTCCCATTGTGTGAATGGGGAAGGTTAAGGCCAGCAACCCTTGGGGCGTTGGGTTAAAGACAATTGTTCTAATCGCTGAGCATTGTGTAGCCTTTTAAATAGTTATAGACCTCAACCATCCCTGATCAGTTGTCAAGCATCGAGGTTGTCAGTATTTAAGTGGGTGTAGATCTGTATAATTCTGCTGTGCAACTCTTACTTTGCATTTTTCTTAGAATCCAGTCCTATCCGCCCCGAGCTGAAGTGCACCCCCAATTAGCAAAAGAAAGACAGGTGGTTACAAGCAGGTTCTTGCACTTGTTCTGTGTGTACGTAAAGACCATACATGCCAGAATAGATTAGTTACGCGTAGTCAGCGCGCTCCGCCTCAAACCCGCATATACATGTACTTGTGTGCCTATGGCGCGCCTATGTGGTGAGTCCCAGAAAACATGCCCTCTTTTGATCCGCTCGGAGCAGATACATGTATGATTTAATGCACAGCATTAATTAGGATTTTGGAGTGTCTAGGAGTTTCATAGGAAATTACACGTAGAACCGCCATCACTGTCAACACAGTACTGTATGAACTTCACTCTTTTTTTTAACTTGAGTTCTTCAGATGGAGAAGTGAGAGCAAACCCTTTAAGCATGGACGGACAAGATCTAAGAATACTTGATTGTGTCAGACACCTGCCCTTATGCATCAAGAAATAGCCCCCTGCGCTGCTTCATTTTTTACCAGAAGAAACCGATGTACATGTACATGACTCAAGGCCCATGACTCAAGACTGTGGAAGAACGGGTGTCATCATTTAAGCGTTCTAATTGGATCTTCTCTGTTGGTGCTTGCAGGCCGGCCTGCCCCCCCCAAACGTAGGGTTTACTGGCCAATTTCCAAGCGGAAATTCTTTATTTACTTTGGTAGAAATCTTGACTGCAAAGAGCTGCCTTTAAAATAATAGGACGTCTGAGAGTTTTTCAAAAGATAAGATTGATTAAATTGATAAACATGGGACAATACTGTAAAGAGAGATGTCTGAGAAATTAATTTGAACATTTTGGAGACACATGTTATGATTCAAGATTTTATAAAATCTGCAGTGGAAAATATGTAGGGCTATATACTTTATCAGGTAACGGTGCACATTGTATGGTTTTGTTCTCGGAATTAAAAAATCTCTTTTCATCTTGGCCGTGCATAATGTATGTATACAGGTCTGTACAGTGTGTCAAATATTTGCTTCATTATTGAATTCAACCTCATCCAGGGAAACATTTTTTTTACAAAGAGACTAATTCCATTAAATGCACCCATATGTCTGCACGTTGTCCCAAGAGTCAATCGTCAGCTAGTTGATAATGTCCGATTCGTAAAACAGAAATTAGTGAATTTACACCAAAAAAGATAAAAGTACATTTGGTTGTGAGCACTGTCGGCCCATCTGTCAGTGGAAATGAGCCGTGCACCATGCACATGGAATGGATTTGAACTAACCTGATTATAATGTCAGGCTGCCAGACCTACAAATAAATCAAATCAAATCAAATCAACCCTCTCAGCTCCCCCCATTGATACTACTTGGTGGAACCATGGTTGAACCTGTCCCACCACCCCCAAAGCACAGACGTTACAGAGATGCCAAGTCAGGATTTTTAATAGCCATCAGATTGGACCGGATGGATCCATGCCATGCCTTTTGAAGAACTGCAGGCTGTAGGGAGATGCATGTTTGCTGCCAGTAGCCTGGATGAGTGTCGTGACCAGTCCATAAAAGCAGGGGGTAAAAGCAGGGGGCCTACCGAGGGATGTCTACGTTTGTTTCTCGTAAGTGGCCCATAAATTGTAGAAGAATTGTCACTTAACTCACTAAATTATTTAGAAATTGTAAAAGGATTTGCAAAATACTTTTACCAGTTTGAGGAGCGGTCATAATTGTGACATGAATACATTTGAACCTGTTCCCCGCCTACGGTTTTGAAATGGTACAGTCGAGTCGCGTGGTTAATGGCATTGATTTACAGAGTATTTAAAAAAATATGAATTTATGATGCCCTGCAGCTTAGGTTATGTGATGCTTACTGTCACGCTTGGCCGGGCAGCCCCTCTGCCAGGTTTCTGTCAACCTCAAGGATGGCTTATATGTGGCGTGCTATGCATGTCATTAGAGACTAGTTACAAAGCTGCTCAGATAAAACAGATACACTCATCCACCCTTTAAATTTATCACAAATCCCTCGGATGTCTGACATGATATGAAAAGTGGAGGATTTGGGAGCATTCAGTGACGTGAGCCCAATTTATTTTCATCTCACAACTAATTAGTGACGCTTTACGAAATCAACGATGGGTACAAATGCATCCCCCTTAAAAACCCTGTCACAACTTGATCACTTCAATATAATTTCATTGTCATTATTAAAACGATTTGTCAACCAGAAGAAAAGCACTTGGTCATCAGTTTCCGTTGCCAAACGTTCAGTTCTTTCTGTTGATGTCAGCAGTAGTGACAAATACTCATGAATCTTCAGGCAGATTTTCTGGCGGTATCATTTCTGTTGCACCTGCATGACCTGTTACATATTACATGCTTAAACTTTCATAGAATGGTCCACTCTTCGAGGTTTCAAATGCTGAAAAACCAACAGTTACACTTTTGCACATGCGTACATGTATGTCCACGGCATTGACAATTTTTATGATCGTTTTCGGCGACAGTAGCTCTCAGATATTTATCTGATCAATTTTCTTGAAAGCATGCTGCAAATTAGATTGCACTGCAGATGCTAAAAAAAATTACATGTACATACATGTATAGCTATATAACCAACATAACGTAATTTTGGGAACTGCAGTCCCAGGTCCGCGCCACTTAAATAAAGGTCATTTGTAAGAGCTCGCGCAAGGTGTGAAGTCCACAATGGGGGGGCTCGTCCAGGAAGCAGGTTGATCTTGATTGCTGATCGTCTACATGCACGCAACGGTCACTTTATCTCATTTAAGCAAACTATGACTTTCACTATTTATGTACTCGTTTAACCCATTCTGTCATTTTGGAAAAAAAATATCAGAAGTGGACTTAATGCAGTGTGTTTAGTAATGATTAACGAGTAGCCCGACTGAGGAATAACTTGTCCAAATATTTAGCCATGTGCGTCGGTTTAGCCAAGGTTGGACACCGGCCTTTATTACATCCTTCCGTAATGTTGTACAATCAGGGAGTCAAGCTAGCCAAGTACATACATGTACATGTACATGCACTAGATATTCTCACCAATATCTAACGTACACGTATATGTGTCGGAAGTAGTCATCTGTTTTTCATATACAATGTACATGTAGTGTACTTCCCTTTAATTAAAGAAAAAGTATCATGTTGCAAGAAAGCTGAGGGCGTTCAGATTTCATGATTTTCCCCCCCAGTGAACTACATGTACACGTATAAGATTACAGGTTATGTACGGTACAGCATATTCATGTTAATGATATGCTGGAGAGCAGGAGTTAGGTCTTACAAAAAGTTATTTACCGAATTCGGTACATCCTGGACCAGTGGCGAAGATGCAGTCTCTATAGGCTTTGAATGGGATGGTTGCACTGGAGCCCAGCTGTGGACGACCTGACAATGGTCTTGATTTTAAGATAATTTCATTTTTTTTCTCTGCAATTATTTTTTCTCTAATGTTGAAAAATGAAAGCCAAGCGCGTATTGGTTGAGGTTGACCATGCTTGTTTGTTACCTATACCAACCGACTTGTACCCTGTACATCATCGTAATCAATGAGAGACCATCTCACTGATCAATAATTACTCGATGTGAAATGTGGACAGACTGGAATTTGCTGGTAGTTACAGTGCATGGTCTGTATGTATGAAGTGTATTGGGCCAATGTACCAGCGTGTGTTCATGCTTGCCACAGTTGGCCTTATTCCTCGTTTATTTTGTGCCCATCGATGAAAGTTAATGATTTTCTACTTTTGTGTTCATGTCTACACTTTGTTTAAAATGGTCTGACATTTTGAAAGGTGAGTCTGGGCAGGCATGCATCTATAGACGTACATGTATATTGCTCGGCATCAGTGTAAATGGTCACTGAATAAACACTTGCCATTTGTGCACTGTGTATTTAAATCCGGATCATGTGAACCGTACTGTTGAGTGCAGGTGTGCATCAAGATGCAGTTGTAAGCACGAACTATTAGCGGAGAAGAAAAAAACACCAACAACTGAGAGATCATTATAGGGCATCTCGATGCTAGGCAACTGCGCTAGAACCCGTGAGGAACATCAAGCTTCTAGATCCACACAGTCGTGTGCGAGTGTCGAGCTGTATTTAGCTTATAGGCACACGTGTATGGACGGATGGACGCATTGTGGATGGAACAATTGAGTCAGGCCAGCGTCACTGCAGAGCGTGTGTGACAGCAGGAGAGGAGTGAGGCAGACACTGGATATTGCATTGCTCGCTTCCTGGGTCGAGTGTCACATTGGCTGCAGGTGGTGGTCAGATATCTGATTAATGCTGAGTAGTGCCCAGGAAGCAGTTGCCAGCTCTCATCCAGCCCGTTTAAGTATAGCAATGCAGAGGGACATTTTGGCTTCTCGGTTTATGATGATGCTTTCCAAACAGAAACAGCGTCTCTGCCCTGAAACATTCAGATCGTAAATATACACTGTACACGGAGTGGAATGTGGATATTTTTATTCTGAGAAAAGTTGCTGGGTTGCAGAAAAGTACTGTGTGAGGAATTTGTCTAGATTTGTGTAGTTTCACAGTTCTGAAATCTGCATTTTGTGCTGTTTTGTTATTCTGCCAGTGAGTGGCAAGTCATTTAGCCTGACACTGTGGATGTCCAGTCCGTGCCGCTGAACTCACACTAAAGAACACTGAACATGGTGAAGAGCTTTATCAAAGAGCCTGGAGTTTTTGTGTGGTTTTCACCAAGATGGCACGACGTCGACATAACAGCATCACAAGATGAGCTGGAAAAAACGCGCAGGAATTCACCTCAATAAGGAAGGCTATCAAAACATCAGTAATTCTGTAAAACAAGAGAAGAATTCTGTAAAAAAAAAAGAAGAAAACAACAACAGAAAGCACCCAGAGTTAATTGCCTGTGCTAGTAATGACCCATTATTCACTGCTCTAATTGCTGTTGGACTACAGTAATATTTTTGATGCCCCGTTTGTGTCAATTGGTGTGTTACTCAGTCCTCGTTGAAATGTGTGTGTTCAAAAATCTTTTGTTCGTGGTCAACAAGTTGCACGACTTCAGGCTACGCAGGAATGTGTCATCTGAGGCCCAGTGGATAAATTAAACTTGGAAAAATACGGTATCATCTATATGTACACGTTTCACAAAACACTGTCATGCTTGGATGCATGTATAGGATTTATTCATTGATGAGGACTGTCTCAAGGCTCTTCTTTACATCAGCCAGCCATTTTGGCCTCGGCGCCTCGATGATGAGGTCTTGACATTGCGTGGCAGAGTTGGGCTAGGTGCGCGCTCAAAATGGCCTCCGATGCTCAGTACACAAGAATGGTGAAGGTGTCGCCTCTTCACAAGGGACAAGATTACAGCCGCCAGAAATCGGAGCAAGAGTAAGTGATTTTAGTTACATGTAGCTTGGGATGAAATCTGTTTGTTAGAGGTTTGTACGTGTAATGCAGCCCAAAACACAAGCTACGATATTCTTCATTTGGGCTTTCAATTTTTGTTTGCCTACAAATCCTGAAGCAGTAAAATTTCCTGTGACCAGTAAGCAGGCAAGGGGTCAGAGCGGGCTGGGGATTTTATGAGCAAAGTTGCAAATGTGTTAGAAATGCAAAATCAGAAAGATGAAAATGGATCATGAAGGAAGGCCAAAATAGATGATAATACATTTGAATATTGTGTTGCAAAAAGTGACCTGTAACAACAAAATGAGAGTAAAGTCCCATCCCACTCTTCCTGTTTTGAGGGTTCAAAGTCATATTTAAGTAGGGGTCAATTTTGGGGTTTTGTAATATTTGGAAAGAGTAAGCCGTCTCCTATTTAATTCCAAATATTTCGCAGTGTCTTATATTTACAAATAGGTCATTTAGGAGGCATTTTGTGGTAAATTTTTCAACACTAGGGAGACATTGGTTTTTATGGAGACATTTCAGTGTCTTCCCATGGTATTTTCAAACTACCAGAAGGAGGCCAAATTTTATTGTCCAAATTTTGAGAGATGATAGATTAGGGTCAAAAATGAAAACATACAAAGTTTGGTTCAGATCAGATTAGGGAATATTGAATTATGCGACAGTAAAGTTGGAAAAATTTTGTGCACCTTCTTATGGCAATGTCTCCTTAATAACCCATTAGCGGTAATTATTATATCTTAAAAATCATTTTCTCAGCAATTTTGATGATAGCATTATTTTAGCCTGGTCTGAAATGTTGAAACATTGTCATGGGAACAAAGACGCAAAGCTGCCAGAATAATGCCACATTGGCACCTTATACTTTCACCCTAAGTGTTCCATGTACATACCATTGGAAAGCTGTCTTTCTGCTGAATTCAAAATACCAATATCTCAGTTTTTGAAAATTCCGACTTTCAGCTCATTTTGTGGTAACAGGTCACAAATATTCACAACTGACCTTTACCTTACTAGTGTCTTCGTAGCTCAAAGGTATCTTCAACCTAAACAAGTCAAAATAGTATTTTCCCAACGGCAAACGAACCCCTGGCTGTGTGCCTGCCTGTTATTTCCTCATTGATGTTGAGCATTACTTTCTTATTTAAGTGTCGTTCTGCACATGTGCTACCCGGCTGAGCAAAGTAAAGCATTTCTGGCTATCGATCTGCTTTCACTCGTGTAGGAATCTGGGGCCAATTTCATAGAGCTTGCTTAAGCACAAAATTTGCTTAAGCGCAAAAAACCCTTGCTTAAAAAGCTCAATATCTATGTGATTGTCATGCTAACCAAGAGACAGGCGAATACCATTCCAAAACAATATACATCACTTGGAGTTTTGGCTGGTAACCTGATTTGTCGAGCAAGGTTTTTTCATGCTTAAGCAAATTTTGCGCTTAAGCAGCGCCACGAAATTGGCCCCAGATGGCACTAAAATTGGTCTTATGTGCTTAGGGTCAGAGCGAATGGTTCTGTCATCCATCAAAATATAACGTTTCAAATTCATGGAAGCCGAACAGATAGGAATGTTCAGTTCTGCAGACCAGAAGCAGTGGTAATTGGCCGTTTGGGACGCTCCGTTCCATTTCAGTTGCCCAGAAGATGCATGTATTTCTTTCTCATTGGTGCATCAATCAGTGTCCATGTACAGCGTATATATACATGTACATAAACGAGGTTCTGACATCAATCATACCATAGTCTGAATTGAGGAATTTGATTTTCATTAATGAGATAAAACCTGACTGATGTATGCAAAAGAAAAAAATGAAAATACCAGAGCAGCTCATATGCAGTGATTTCATTGTATTAAAAAAGCAGATTATAGTAGTATACATGTACGTGTGTAGATGTTCTACCGATATTGATCCAAGATTCAAGACTAATTTATTCAACCAATAATTAAAAGAAATTCAATCAAAGGAATTTGTTGGACTCCCATAAACATTACAAATAACTCCATTAAAAATACCATACAATTAAACTAATTACCACAGAGATTAAAACAAACTTTATAATTACTATACACATACTCATTTCATAAAATCCTATCAATATAAACCCAGACAAGTAATGGTGTAAATCTGTTTCTAAAACCAAATATTCATAATTATTTTATGATTAAAAATTCCCATTATTAATAACCCCCTAGGGTGTATGTAAAATCATATTGAAATTGGAAGATTTGGGACCGTTAGGGTTAAAAATCCGCACGGCTGATGGCATAAAACTATTTTTGAAACGGTTGGCTTTTGCACCCATTAATGATATTAGTATTGAGTACTAATCAAATGTGGAGTGAGGTCCACTTAAACAATTCATCTCCGGTATACCTGAACATGGGCATGAAACTGAGTTGTCCTATTTAGGAACTAAGTCTTGACAATTATACCAGTATCCCAGTTCATGTACTGTAAATGCAGTGAATAAGAAACTTTGTTGCAGGGGGAAACGTTTGTCCCTGGTTTCTCTTTAACTGAAGGTTTTTCTGTGAGAGAGAGGCATCGCATGCAGGCTTTGCTTTGAATTTTATGTACACTGTACATGTGCATGTACATGTACATGTACAGTGCAATCACAAGAGTGCCCATGGTGTAACAGAACATCGACCAATGAAATTGAGCAGTTTGGCTCATGAATTTGGTTTCATTTTCCTCTACACATACATGTGTAACAAGCCTGATTGAAAAATTCGTCATCCTGAAAGAAAAACAGTGAGTTTTCACTCTCAGCTCTCATTGCTGGCGTCAGATTGTGAATGTCTCTCCCTGAATGCCCAGTTAGAGGAATGCCTGAAATGGCCATCTCAACATAACTGACAGAGACAAATGCCCATTGTAATTTGGGGGGGAAAAAAAACTGCATGTGCTCATGAATTGTTTAAAGCAGCATGTCAAGTAACAGCTTCGTTGCTCAAAATTGAAAGTGGCACCACTGGAGATGTACTGGGTTTTCTGTTGCAATTAATCATCGGCTCCAGTTTCATTCACCGCCATATACATGTACCTGTATACACATGCCTCCGACTGCAACACTGCACATACATGTACACACTGGTAGCGGGACTGTTTATCCGGCTGATCCTGTGAATTTGTCATCATTTGTACATCGCTAGACCATTTTGTTGGGGGAGTCACCACAAATTGCAGGTGTAACAAGATAGGAATAACTACCCAGTCACAAGAAATTTTCCTAAAATTGGTGTATATTAGAGAATTCCCTTTTTGCCAAGAGGGGTTCTGATGTAGTGTTCCTTGACTCTGTCAATCAGTAGAGTGATCAGGATGTTCATACCAAGTTACCAGAACATATGCTTCATAATTGATACATTCAGTACAATGTATTTCGTTGTAATCTAAGATGAGGCGTATTGTAATACTGCACTGTACATGTAAGTTTAATACTTAAAAAGTGCATTCATGCATGGTTATTTCATTTCTGCTGTCTGTCCACAGAATCATTCTAACCTACGCCATTTCTTAAAAAGTCCACCCCCTTAAAGCAGTGACTCTGAAGCCAAAATTCCTACCTTTAGTGAAAATCCTTTTTTAATCAGAAATGACCCATTTCCTTGAGCTGCTTAAATATTACTCAGCCAAGTTTAATGCTGAGCTACAATCTGTGGGGAACCTGTCCCAGGACATGCAGTGTATGACATTTTGGCTGGTAACTTACTTCTGCTAAGCAAATGTGCTCAGGAAATTTCTGTGCTTAACAGCTTGGTGAAATTGGTCCGTAGTTTGAAGCAATCCTGAAAGTCTATGTACATGTACCTTTAACATGTTTAATGCTAACCCACTGGGCCACTTACGGTACATGTAAGCAATGATGGCTGGATCCATGCAAAACGTACCGTATTCCAATTAAAGACGACTGTGTCATCCACTCTTTAGGGTTGAGTCTATGCTATGCACACAAGGATGGCTCACCACTGCCATGTGGGCTTGTAGTTTGGTTTGACATCAACTACATGTACATTTGAAATGTATGACAGTAGTTGGTCCAAGGTACATGTAACAAGGTCTTTTCCCGCGCGAGATGATGAAACGTGCACTTCAATTTTTTGAAATTTTAGCTAATTACTGCTTCGATGTACTGGTATCTTCACCAGTTGATCAAGATGGAAAGTGCTTGTTCTGGTGGACTGAAAATAAAATCGACACAGATCAGAATCTATGTTTAAACTGAGCAAGTGTTCAGTGACACCTTTAAAAGGTTAACATGTTTCACTAACATTTCAGTTGTGTGTAGGAGATTGAGTGAACAAATATCCTTGCCAGGCAGCATATTGGAAGCATCAAACACAACATGTACAATAACCATGGTTAATAACACATATATATCATCAAACAAACCGGGCCATATCCTCTTGCGCGATCACCCTCCACCGCCTCACAGCTTGCATGGCGTATTTTGGGCGTGATCCCTCGCTACCGTACATGCCCGTGTATGTGGGGTCTACGTGTATGGCTTTTGACTGGTTCCCCCTTGAACAAAGATACTGACAAAATGAGAAGAACCCTCAACAAAGGGCGGGGTAGCTTGGTTGGTGGAAAATCGCTACGGTGTCGTGGAGGTTGCAGGTTCAAATCCCACTCCTATTGATTTCTTTATTCAACTTACATGTACATGTAATTACATGTACACATGTATAATTTGATTGAATGCAATTGTAATTTAATTATTTAATTCCTGAAATGCAATTAATATGATGGACTTGGTCTCTGAAATGTTGTAATTGAATTGTTTTACAGGTTATCTCTTGAAGGTTAAACTACAGGGTAAATGGCATGTTAAAGGTGCACAGTTCATTTCAATGAATTCAAGTGCTCTTCAACAAATAACACACGTCCCTGAATCCAAAAGTTGACTACTGTGGAATTTGCTAATTTGCTTTTTTTTTTTTTTTGGGTCCCTGTCAGTCTGGCATTGTCTTCCTGGGACACTAGCTGCTAACAGGACCTTGAAGTTGCGGTTCATTAATATTCAAACCTTGTTCATTTTGAAATCACCAACCATGCCGTGCTTGTTTGGAACCAGCTTATTAAAGTTGAATTACAGGAGGCATGAAAGATGGTACCGGTATAAATGCACAGTGAGCAGTGTGAAATGACAGATGCTTGTCGAACTAGCTTATCCACGAACGTGTGTAGGTTACTGAGAAGCGGCCATTGGATTATGATACTTGGAATTGTGACTGTACACGCATATAAACGCCTGTTACATGCAAAGTGTACAGTTGTGTCTGTGAGTGCAAATTGTTGGAATTCTACATAAGCCATCAACAACCGTGGTCGTGTACATACCGGTATGTACGAGTCCATGGATGGATACATGTACATATCTCAAATACCAGGATAATGTTAGTGTGCTTTTGAACCCACTTCGAAATGAGCAGAGAGCGAGCCTCTTCTTCATTGTCTAGGTGAGTGTACGCTGATGCTGTCACAAAAAGTTACGAGCATTCTCACAGAGTAACGTACCTTGCAGATTTTTATCATGGGACCTACGTGTACATTGCACCGGTACATGTAGAGAGAGCTGTAAGATTGTAACATTGGTTTCAACTTCTGGACACGAAACAGATGTTTTGTCGAGTGATGTAGTCTGTATATTCTCGTAGTACGAGGCCATCTTTATCCGCTGGAGGCTGTGAAGTCGTAACTTTCCATGGCTCAATTAGGCTATGTAAATTTTGTCTGGCTTTGTGTGAAGTTTGAACAAAATTTCCCATATTGAAGTGTTCCAGATTTTTTGGTACTAGCACATAGTACAGTGTATATAAATAGAGACATGGCTGATTGTACAGTAATCGAATTTGCACAGTAGCAAGATATTCTTTTATTCTTTTAGACTTTGACGATGATAAAACGAAACAATGCATGGATTTTTAAAGTGAGTTAGAAGTTGTAACTGAGTTTGATGTGAGAAGCTTGAAGGCTGGGTTCATTTGAATAATTGAATTTTGACATGACCTTCCTTTTGATTGAATATTCCAGTTCTGTTATTCGGTTATACCAAACTCTACCAAAGTGGAAACAAAACATGCCAGTTTGTATGGGGATCTAGCTCACTGAATTTCAGGATAGGGCTCTGTCCCATAGTTAAAGGAGTTTAGGAGGCTAAAAGTCCAAATGATGTCAAGTCCTAATTGATGAATTTTCCCCTGAATAATTTGGCCTTATTTATTATTGACCCTTAGCCTATGCATCAGCTACCTTCAAGTTAAACACCTTGAAATAAATTCTTTTAGAATGCAGTTTTGCAAAGCCAAGCATTGAGTTCTTCCCTTCTCTTTTTTTGTTAATTTTCATTTCCAGATATTTGATTTTGAGAATGTATATTTAGGTATTTAATGATTTATTGAAAATATTTGTATTCCATTTATTGACAGACCATACTTACAGTATGTTTTTTATAGGTTTTGCATGGTAGCCATTTTGCAGGGCAATTCTTTGTTCCATAGGGAAACCTTTGGGCACATCCTATAGTGTAATTCGACCAACAGAATTAGAAGCCATTACTGCAGTGGCACAACGCTCGTGGACAGGTGGTACGCATGCGTTTCATGCCTCTTCGACCAACAGGGTGTCGTGATTTGCCAAATACATGCGCACGCGTCAAGCTGAAGCATGTGCGTGTGAGTGCGGTGCCACCGCAGTCATGGCGTCTAATTGGGTTAGTCTCTAGAACAAAAGTACTGGCCTGCAAGATGGCAGCCTCTATTGCAAGCGCTCTTTTGCATGCTCATGTGAATTCCCTGCAGAGGGAATCTGAATGCTGTTCTCGCTGAAGCCTTGATGTCATCAGCATATGATATTTCATTTAGTTTCTCCAAAATAGACAGTTTCCTTGTCTTTATCCCACCCAATGATGCTGATGTGCCCATGGAATCGAAATTATGATGCCATGGGCATGGAGTATTGATTTTCTTTCTAGGAGAGTGGAATTCTCCGGGTTGAGAAGATGGGAGGCTTAGCGAAAGAGGAAATTAGGTTTTACGGATGTGGTTATTCGCATCTTATGGAGGAGACAGGCAGTCGGCGACATTCAAGTTTCAGGCTTTTTGTTCATTTCACAGCCATTTGCAGTATTGTAATAATGAGCTCATTGTGTTGGAGTAAGCCCGTGACGAACATCAAGGGTGTGTGCAAGCAAAATTGAGTGACGGAAAAGTTGATATCCAGTTAACTACAGCTGCGATTGGTTGTGGAGAATTAGGACTGTTTTCCATAGATGGTTGGAACTTTGAGAACTTAAGCTTAAAAGTTACAGAAGTGTTGTCCAACTTTTCAGCGCTGCAATGGTCGTAACAATGATTCGCCTTTATTTCACATATGCACTGATTTTAGATATGTCACTTCTTTGTCAGAACGTCTCGGAGATGGCCAAGTTTTAGAAAAAAAAAAGAAAAGCTTTTTAGGGAGGTTTACACATGTGACTGTCTTTGGTGCAGGTGAGTTTGTTCGGTACACTGCATAAGGAAGATTAATTACATGCAAGATGGGAAAATATTAACTCTACATACTAATGACTGACAAAATTCAATTAGGGGAACATGTACTGGTACCAGGGAATGTACATGTATTTACCTGTAGGCTTACATTCAACACGATGATTGTGTACCAAGAGTGGTAATAGATTTACATCGGCCATCAACCTCCGTTGGTGAGGTATTTTATTTGCTGGCATCCAGTCTTCGAACTTTTGTATAGCAACGAGGAGCTTTGCATGGGAAGAGAAATGTAATTTCTATTTCATGGGATTGTGTCATGGAATGTGGCCCGTGGGTTGTGGCTTGAGACAAATATAATGTGAAATGAAAAAGAGTCAAATGAAATTATAAAATGGGGCAGAGTTTTGCTTAACAACAAAATTATGATCAGTTCAGATGTAACAGCAGATGAAGAGCCAGCTTCGAGAGCAACATTGAAGACAATGCATTTCATGTCTTGCTGAACTACGTGAACAGTGTATGTAAAAATACGTTTTCAGTAAGCATTGTCAGGAGTTCTCGAGGTACAGGTGTACCCTCTATAATGAAATGTGCAGCCCACATTTGTGCCAGAGTAATGAAACATGGATTCGTTTTTCCATCCGACCTCTCCAAATGCTAATGCCATTGGCCTTTATAAGATGTGTGCATCCGTCTTCAGCGTCGGACACCTGGCAAGTCCCTATCCCAGGCCATGTGACTTTTCTCACACGTGTTCAGTACCCCCTCTTTGTTTTCTGTGTCCCTATTGCAGGGTGCGAGTTGAATTCTTTGTGAATGAGCAGTCTTTCAGAGAACGCCTTCAGCTGTACTTCATCAAAAACAAGAGATCAAGTGAGTATAAAACACTTTATTTGTAAACGCACAGCTGTTTCAGCAAATCTACATTGTTTACGGCTGTAAATTTACTGGTAAAAGGGGAACTGGAGCCCTTGTGGAAAACATCTGGGTATCCGTTTACAGCAAACCAATATCTCAAAATGTGATAAATGTGTATGGACACCAGTTGTTAATAAAGATCTGCATGTTAGTGGTTCATCAATGTACCCAGCAACATACATTGTACATGCACCCGTCCATGTGACCATCAAGACAAAAAGAACGTAAAATCACACTTCGGTTTTTCCTATCATGACAGTGCAGTGGGTTCACAGTCAGAAAATGAAGGGGAGGTCAGTTTGGGGTTTTGTTATATTTGGAAGGAGTAACCCTTACTTTCAATTCTAAAATTTAGCAGGATCAGATATTTATAAAAGTCAATTTTGACGAAAGCTTTATGGTCAGAAATGTTGAAATGATGTCGGAAACAGTTGCAGTGCCACCGGAATAATGTCACATTGTCAACCAATGTTTACTTTGAGTGTTACGGTGTATATATGTACCACTGGAAAGCTCTTTTTCTTCTCTTGAATACAAAAATACATTTTGTTCCTTTTGTGCTCATAGGTCGCATGTAGCTCTGTGGTATTTGTACAGTACTTGTACGCTTTGGCAAGCATTTTGAATGCATGAATATATTTGGAGGAGGGAAAGGGCAGCTGGACACAGCCGTGCTGCAAGGAAGCAGACTGAATAATGGAAAGAGCTGGGATGCGATGAAACATTCAGGGACTCAGATTCTGTACCCCTGTTGATATGGGGCAACAATCTTTTAATCCAACTCAGAACTTCCAAGAGATTTCTTTTTTTGTAGAAGCTTCATGTACCTGTATTGTGAGGAGCAGGTGGATAGTGTACTGTTACTTTAGACTTGTGTGAGTCTATCATTCACGTACAAAAATATTAGAAAAGACTCTACTTCTGTAAATTGCTTGCTGACTGGAGTGGCATGGAGCAGTTGTACATGTATGAATCAATAAAGAGACAGAAGAAAAGCCTTCCCAAACTTAGTCTTAATTTCAACATAAGCAGAATCTTTATAAAGCACAATATGTGTAGTTCAGTTTAATGTCTAAAGTGAACTGAATAATTGGTAAAGCATTTCTCGCATGAATCGTCATTGATTTTTTTTTTACTGGAAATGTTTCTGACCAATGCTTAGCAGCTTGTTTGTTTCTGAAAAAAATGTTAATTTGAGAGGTCTGAGAGAAGTTTCCTGTCTTGCGTTATTCTCCTTCATCTCTTGAGAAATGCACTGATGCCATCATTCGCCCCCGGCTCTTCCAGCTGACATTAGTGCCAATTCAGAGACTCTCCGGAGACTACATGTAGTCTTGCTTGATGGCAGGTGATATTAAATATCTGGGTGACTCGTTACATGTGTGCACATCTGAGAATTGCACGGCTTCTGCAGAGATTGGCCCAAAGCCAACCTCGACCAGAGACGGCAAACATAACGCGCAAATGGGCCCGGATAAATCTTGCTGTACATTGGAGAGCAAAAAAAAAAATAGCTGGGACAGTGTTGCATGCATTTGACATCGAAGGACGCCTGCACACAGTACAGTGCAGCACGTTGGGGAACACCCCTTGTTTTGCCCCTGTTTGCATGAGGCACTTAAAGGTTAAGTTTGTAATGCTGGCACTGTGATGTTCTGGGAACAGTGGAATTACAGAGTACCAGCGATTTTTCTTTTCCCCATACGCCAGGTACTTTTCTATGCAAGTCATTTCATTGCATGTTACTTAAGGCTGATACAAGTCAGCGACATGAGGGCAGTTTTTTAATTAACGATCAGTTTAAGGTTTATGTGGATTTTTTTTGTACCAGTATCTTTTCGTGATGGATTTTCAGAACTGTTTTATAAATTGTAAACACGTTCCGAGATGAATCATTTTAACTGTCTTTCTGCAGGATTAAGAGTACAGAAACGACAACTAGAATACAAATTGTGCTTAATTTACTGCTACAGCAAGTTCTTGATGTTGCCAAACATTTGCCTTTTTTTGTCTTTTCTTTTCAAAGGTGTTCGCATTCGTCTCTTCAATCTCTTTATCAAGTTGGTATCATGTCTTCTGTATGTCGTTCGCATCCTGCTCGACACGTCACCAAAACAGGCAGGAAAATTCGGGTAAAAGTTCCTTATAGAGATTAATCCGAGCGGATATTACAACCGCAGTAGTGCCACATCACTCACGTGTGCTCTTAAGCTTGATGCGTGCATGTGCATGCGTTTGGCAATCACGACACGCTATTGGTTTAAAGAGGCGTGTAACAGGTGCCTACTACACATGCCTATCCACAAGCGTTGCGTTAAGTCATCAGTAATGGCTTCTACATGTGCATGTACATGTAGTTCTTGTTGCTGAGGTTGACTGTATTCCTATCTCTGAATGAGATCCACACTGATGCCTTTTTGTCCAGAGTGCTGTATCAGAAACAGCAGAACATTTACTGGCCTGTTTGTTTGACAAACTGTCAGTTGGCTCACTGACACCAGAATCTGCCTAATGGATGGAGCGAATTAGTGTTGGCATGGTTGGGACCGCTGATCGAGATCCAGATCCGAGAGAAACAAAAGTGAGGCCCTTTATTGAATTTGAAGAGCCGAGTCGGAATTCATTGCCAATTCCTTAAGGGTATGTTGCTCCTCACATGCAGGCCATACGCACGCACACGTTTAGATTGCCATTTTGAAATTGAGACCAAGATTGCATTTACCTCTCGCCACAAGACATGTGCTTGGGCACCATTAAGGTTAATGTGGTTTTATTACGGGAATAAATATGTGCTTGGCCAGTCTGAAACGTGCAGTTAAGACTAGCTCAGGAGAATGGATGCAACTAATGCCCGAGCCACATCAGCATTCAGTCTCTTAAACGTTAGTTTGAGACCGGCCAAGCGCATATTTATTCCCAGTCATAAATACCTTTCTTGTCAGAGAGTCAAAAGAAGTCAATATATGATGGATGTCCAACGAGTTTTTTCTAGAATTTACTTTATTCACCTGAACACACCTGTAATATTGTGTAATACGCACTCCATACACATGTACTTGATGATATCATAGGTCATGGATTGACCTCCACTCAGTTGTTGAATACATTTAATAGTCAGTCGTGAACAGCGTGTGTGGCTCCGTTCATTTCCAACGTTAAATACTTAGACACCCGTCCATTTTATGATATATTCCCTGTGCAAGTTGTCCAAAAGATTCTCCTTATATGGACTTGGTGCGCACGAGCCAAGCCCCGTGCACAAAGACTCTTGACCAATCAGAATTGATTAAACTGTCTCGTATCCAGATGCCAGTGTGTGATTTAATGCAGCGGGCATTTTCACTTCCCAGTGGGCATTATCAAATGTTAATACACTGTCCAGTTGCACGTTGTTGAAAAGGGAGAATGTCTATGGTATTCATGAATGTTATTTCAAAATATTTTGATGGACACTTTTCCGGTCACACTGCATAGTTTGTATCCAATCTTGCTTTCTGCTGGTCTGCCTGTCAAACAGCCAAGGACCATTTAGCAACATACAGCTTTGTAATTCAACCACTGTAAATTTTTTGATGGGTCGAGGTTCTTCATTCTCCATGTACATGAACATTACCATGATGTAAGGGTGCGGAAGTTCCACACCGATTGTCTGTTTGAAACTCGTCATAATCACAGTAACCTTGGCATTTGAAACACAATCTTGGCTTTACAGTCCAGGGGCCAATTTTATAGAGCTGCTTAAGCACAAAATTTGATTAAGCGCGAGAAAACTCTAATACTTGATAAATCAGGTAACCAACCAAAACTCCATGTGATGTATATTGTTTTGGGATTGAATTGAGCTGATTTTTAACCTTTGTTTATTAAGCAAAGTTTTTCCCCGCTCTAGCTAATTTCGTGCTTAAGCAGCTCCCTGCAATTCTGCAGGTGAACGCAGAATAAGCGTGCATTTTGGTTACTCTGCTCTGTAGTAATGATTTTTAAAAGAATTCAAAGGACGCCATGCAGTCGGTGATAATTGAATCAAGCTTTTGGCAGGTAATACATCATTCATTGTATATTCTGTGGAGGAGTTTAGTAGAAATGCTCAGATGTATACACCTGCCACTGGATCATGTTGTATATCTTAAAAGCTGGCCCCCCCCCTCTTCTTGATTGGGTGCACAGACTTTACATAGGGAGCCCACAGCTCAATTCCAGACTTGAAGGGTGTTATCCTTGAGTGGTGACTGCAGGGTCTAGCTGGCTACCATGCCACGGATGCCTAGAGTAATGTCACGGTTGTGGCAGGGTTGAGACCGTTGGCAAGCTCTGTGGCCGTACATGTATGAATGAGATTTCGTGGAATACCACTTTTATGTACATGTAGTTACATGTATCTGTTCAGAGCAGTGTTTTTTTGGGTACTCACCGCATAGACGCGCCATGATGCTCGCAAGTATATGCGCGTTTGACGCGGAGCACGCTGAGTACGGTAACTAATTTGTTCCGGCATGTATGGTCTTTTTGTACACGTAGAATGCATGCAAGAATTCGCTTGTATCCAGCTGTCTTTCTTCCCAAGGAAAGATAGCCTTGGATCAGGGAGTCTATAATATCCCACCATGACCATGAATGTTGCAGGACTCGGCCGGCCGTCCGTCCAGCTGTTTCCAAGGCTAAGCTGGCCTTTGGTTCTTGGTGACCTCCTCCTAAAAATGCATTTGTACAGATCACATGGGAGTCCTGATATGAGCTGTGTATTCTCACAAGACACCCATCATATTTACTCAGGACCCATGGAGGCATTGATCAGATTACTGATGGAGACCCTTCCTAATTGCATGTGTTCACCTGTTCTATCCTTCAACATAACGTAAATGCAGAAATATGCATTGACATGCATAGGTTCACAATTCATTAGGGAATCACTGAGGCCGACCTTGTTCATGGAACTAAAAGGATCCATCTCGGATAATGTAGACATCCCTTAAAAGAGTTGAGGTAAAACACCACTGTTGTCTGTGTTTGATACTTAACATTTAACTCTTGTGCCCCATGAAAAAAACATGATGTAGTGTTTATCATTGCAGGTTAAATATTGGGTTCTTGTTCAATCAGTAAAATTGTGGGCACAAATGTGAGTTCATACAAAAATGTGACCGGCTCTAGAAAACTGGGTATTAAAGTGGCCAGATTCAGGTTAGGAGTTTTTGATATGGCTGGATTCTGTACATCACAAGCTGCAATTTGATATGAATGATCCCTGTATAGTGCACTGCATTTCGGAGATACATGTACACATGTACATGTACTTGTATCCACATTTTCAGATTCAATAAAAGAACTTCTCGAGAAAAAGCTCATAAAGTGTAGCGCTTGGAAACACAATGCTATGTAGGATTTCCTACTGAATGATCAATTCCTCATCTTTATTCATCAGCATCCATGTTTGTAGTCACAATTAAGTTCTGAAAACAGAAATATTATAGAAGCTTATTAAGGGAAAAATCACAAAATCACATTTTTGAAGAAATTTTGCCCTCTCCAAATAGAACAGGCCATTACGTGTTTTGGCATTGTACGACTTTAGACCCTTTTTCACAGAACGGGTCACATATACTAAAAAGCCAAGAGAGAGAAACGCACAAATTTCTGACATGTATCTTGATGCATTGTACAGTGAAAAAATATCATTATCCTGATCCATCATTATTGTTTCAATTCAGTACGACCAGAATCGACATCTGCACCTGTATATGCCGAGCACGTACCGTTATGCTGAATTACTTATGAAGCCAGAAGGAAAAAAAAGAAAAGAAAAACAAAATCAGCTTTGCAGTTAGTTTACAATAATTACAATATGCGGAGCTTGAATTACATTGACAAGCATTGCTTGAGAGACATCAGGGGACGTGATATTGTTTAGCTCATCCGAATAAGAAAAAAATCAGCTTTGCAGTTAGTTTGCAATTACAATATGCGGAGCTTGAATTACATTGACAAGCATTGCTTGAGAGACATCAGGGGACGTGATATTGTTTAGCTCATCCGAATCAGAAATCCCAGTCAATTAAAAAGTGACTTTGTGCAGATTCTGTTCTTGCTTCAGAAGTCTGGAGTAACATCTGAAATCCAATCCCCAGTCTATCCGTGCGTCCACAATGGACAGGCGAGGGCATATTAAAACATGACATAGTCCGAGGGCTGATTTTGCCTGGCCATCGGACATCTGGAGTTGTTGTCACTGAGCTGTGCTTTCATTTCATTCACATCATACCAGTAAAAAAAAAATCTAATGAGAACTACCTTGTCCATCAGAGCCTTTTCATAAACACTGTTTGGGGGTTCCTGTGTAATTTATTTTGCGTTGGCAACACGTACAGTTGAAAATGTATACACAGGAGGATTGTAGAAACTCTTCATTTTGTCCGGACGATGATTAGACAGTGATAAAAACGATAATTTATTACTGGACTGCTTTGGGGAAAAATTATTTCAGTGTTGAAATGCAGATGTTATGCCCCAGAACATGCACATCTGCAGGTTGAACATTTAAGCACACAGTCATCACTGTGTGCAAACCACAGAATGTTAATTAGCCATATTCACTAATTAGCCATACTGAATTGAAAGCGAGGTTAATTTTTTTGGGGGGTGTGGCCAAAGAATTAAAAACGAAATTAATGAAAAATGTTCATTACAGATTAGTTTCAGTTCCGATGATGAATAGTTGTAACTTGGAATATATGATTTACATGTATATCTAAATGTTATAAGCAACATATTAAAAAAAGAAAGTAAGGCAAGGAACCCAAATATAGTGGCACCACCCTATTGACAGATCATGGGAAGCTGGTTCCCCTTCAGTAAAAGCATTAGCATAAAAGATATATTTTGTTCATGTGATGTGGATCCCCTAACTGGTACTGTGGCCCCCCTTAATGCCTGAAGCTTTTAACAAGGCTGGTTAGAATGAGCCAGTTCGGTATTTCAAAAAGCTAAGGTCTTTCGGGAACAAAGTGCGTGCACGAGTTAGTGTATGGCTGTACTGATAGGACACACTTTCGCACGTGCGCGTATTACTGAATAACCTGGTGCTGGGCATGCGCTGGTGGAATACGGAACTGGCTCATTGGGAATGCTGTACGAGGCACAAACCGAAGAATAGAAGTGACGATACTCAGAGAAAGCTCTGACAAAGATCACTAGATGGAAATGGGTCATTCTATAAATATGGGGTCCAATTTTATCCTATCCCCGTTACGTCTGGCATGTGATTTTTTAATGTTTAGAACCCGTTGTTTAATTTCAAAGACTGAATAAGTACTGCAAATTGCCTGCCAAACAAATAGAAATAATTTGAAATCAATTTCAGTGATACATCCCTAGTCAAACATGTCAGATGGTTTACATGTCACAGGTAACAGGGACAGAAAAATGTCACACTTTGGACCGCAAATTTATAGAATGACCCAAATGTGAAGGGACTGACGAAACAGACTTGAAGTGGAAGATCATTAGATATAAAAAGTGCTCAAGCTGCCTCAGATATTCAAGCCTCTCGACCCGTTGCAGTTATAACTTGCTGTTCACTTGCAAACTACAAAGCATGTGTACGTGAGCTGTGTTTTCCCATCTGTTGAGACAAGTTATTCAGAGTTATGTTGACTGTGCTGCTTCATTACACAGGAATACGGCCGTTTCACAATAGTGCGCCACCAAGAGTTTGCAACACGTTGGCCAATCATAACGCGCGAAAGTTGTCGACCCTTTCCAAACGTGCATTGGGTTGACAAATTTCGCGCATTGTGATTGGCCAACGCGTTGCAAACTCTTGGTGGCGCACTATTGTGAAACGGCCGTGTTGCAGATGGACCATTCTGTGTACATGTAGATACACTAAATGGAAAAAAATATGTATCCATGATGGGAAGCTGATGGAGTTTTTTCATTGGAAAAATTTATCAGCCTCTGAACAAAATTTGGAGAGTCCGTCGGCCAGCTGGAGTACCATTAGTGAGAAGAGAGGTTGTAGTGCCCTGACCTTGAATTGCTACCTGAGTATTCAAAGTCATGGTCTGATGAGCAGGACAATAGTTGTAAAGTGCATCAGAGACATTTGTATTAAAGGGGCTGATTGCTCTTATATCCAGCAAGAAATGAGACCAAGGGGTAACCCCCGCGATATGTCCAATAGCTATACACACTCTATTGTTATCTAACACATCCCCCCCCCCGATGTCTGAAAAGAATTCCTCAGATTCCAGTGAGACAGTGACCAACACAAAGCAGGGTGAGTTCTCTCCATCTCATACATGTATCTTGCTTCACATTTACACTGTTTGTGCATCTTTACGATTCTCCGGTGTTATGACAAACTTGTGACACAGGTTAGTTTGCACTCAGAGTACAGTATCCGCCAGTGCACTTTTTTATATCTTTAATTGTCCATTTTGTTCTCAAGAACTAAGGATGCTGATGTCAGTCAGGGAAGGCAATATTCAGTTCCAGTCTTGTTTGTTACACACGACGGCATCGCTGTACCTGTACTTCAAGATGTGATTCATGTACGACACTGCTCACAGTGATGAGTTGCCGTACATGACTGGTCGGCCTTGATATCTTTATGAGTTCTGGAAATTGATAGGCCCTGCTTTAGCTCTTCATGGAAGAAGCGCTTGATTACAGATCGCATTGTCTGCCTTTCTGGCAGGATGAATCGGCTAGCTTAAAAAGGGCCGAGTAATGAAAATTGGAATTTGTTTCAACTTGGTTACATGTACATGCATGTATCTTGGAGCAGTGTGGGGCCCCAAATTCACAATGTGATGAGCTGCATGTCTGGAAATGACATATATCACCTTGTGTGATTTTGAAGCCATAAGTTTACCAATATTGTTTCTAAATGGTTGAACGTTTGGTTCGTTTTCTGTGAACATTTTCTCTAGGGTATTCCACATGTATTTATGCCCCGATCCTTCAGCACAAATGGTAGTATTGAATTGTTAATTAGAAGCACACATAAATTAGTTGAACAAAATAAATGTGCCCCAACCTTTGTAAATTAATTTGGTACTTTTATGAAAAAGAAAATTAAGATGGTTTAAATCACGGTTTGGCTGCTCAAAATGGGCTCACACAGGTGAAGTCCAAACAGGCAAATGTATGAATTACAAGGGTTTCAAAGTCACCAGAAAAATTTACATGTGTTTATGACTCGCACAAAAAAAATGCTGTTTATAATTCTTCGGTTTTATATCATTGATGCACGATGGTTCACTGTAGCCATGGGCGGAATCGGCAAAGAGTGGATCGTTTTTTATCATCCAGTCGAAATTCAATATGATTTATGTTTTGCAGAGGAAGTTGAAGATACATGTAATATGAACCTGTGATGTCTGGAAACTGTGTCGGTGTCCCAGCAAATGGGCTTCACAGCTGTTGCTACTAGTATTTCTGCTCCTGGAGAAATTAATGGTTTCAGAACACACAAAATCAAACTTTAAAAAACAAAGTTGGTATCAGCAAAAGTGGCCATGTACGTGTAGTGGACGGTCCGCATTATGAGAGGAAAACGGAGAAATAGATAAAATTGGCTGTTATGCATGTACCTACTGTGCACATATGTACGCGTGTGTCGGCAAGTCTTTGCATTTATTCATAAGGCCCTGCACAGGGCGCAGATGACAGTGGAAATTACTGGTAATTATGTTTGGCGGTGTATATGCCGACCTGTCATCTCACATTCTCCTGCAGGCTACAGTCCAGCGGTTCCTACATTTACCTGTCCCATGTTCTGCATGCCTGGTTATGTGCTGGGTTAGGTGTTCAGATAATTACAGCCGGGGATTTCAAATTGCGTTCTGCTGCGCTGTCTCTCTCTATGCCTACAAGACTACATGCTCTGGTGGTTGATGTTCAGAAGATCAATATTTGGATAACATGGCTATCCACCGAGTCTTTCCTGAGTTAGTTATGTTAGCACATTTCAGAGGCAGTTACTTAACAGTGACAAAAGACTTTAGCTAAAAAATTTGGTTTCTGGTTCCAGTTTTAACAGTTTTATGACACAGCTTTGAAATTTTGAGGAAAAGTTTTTTATTTTTTGTTTAATCTTTGGGTCTGATTTTTAAGTCAGCCTTGAAATGGACTTCCACTGTATTTTTTTGTTTTTCAGTGGGAGACTTTGAGATGCTAGGTGGCGGCAAACATATGATGCCAGTCTTTTTTACCAGTTCTGAGCATGTGCGTGTTGTTCTGATCATGCGTGCATGTAGTTCTGAGCACGTGTGATGCCTTAAAAAGAACTGGTATTTCTGCTACCACCAGCAGACCTGCCAACTGTTCCAATTTTGGAGTTTTCAAAAGCTTAAAAATCGGAATGTTCTGATCTTCCGGGAATAAAACAAACTTGAAAACTCTCGCAAATTTCCGTGGATTGTCTAAGAAGTTCACTCATCCATGGCGTACAACACGTACCCATGTATGCGCTGGTTGTGTCCGAATGGCTTGACTGCAGCTTCAGTTTACGCATGACTCTATGGAAAGTGGGTGCAGCTGCAACCAAACCTGTAGATTCAATTGTAGTTTCAAGCTGCAGCGAAGTAATATAAATGCCAACCTCGACTCCGTCAGCTGCCTTTGAACCTCATAGCACGGCAAGCTCGTATGACTGGGAACAAGGTTGGCACATCTGCACCGGCATCTCAAAGTCTCTCATTGCCACTGTGGACCAATTAAAACCATTATTGCAATCCTATCTGTTCCACCGGTCTTAAAAATAAGTTTTATCAATGTAGTGTTTCCCTTTTCTCTTGTTGTGATGCACTTCAAGATCCCTTTCGGTTAAGCATACGTAAAACATTAAGTTATTGTCAAAACATCACAGCTCAAAGATACCACTGAATGGCATATGCCTCATATAGTGTTACAGGTGTTTGAAACACAGCACAACGCTTTACATGTACCTGAATTATACCATTAGCTATGGTGCAGTGGAATGATCCAAACGTTCTCTTGTTTTAAACCCTCCAAACTTTCAGTCTACTGCAGTGTTCATGTCCCCTCATCTTCATGCTTTTAGGCTTTCGTTTATTTCAGTTTCTTGGACACAGCAGAGGTCACTCTAGGCACAGATGCCACGTTCACCACCACGACCCTACCTCCAACCATGTGGTATGTCACCCGCCTCGTCTTCCTTAAAATGTATCCCTCTTGGAAAGCTACATGAATAACTTTTGAGGGTTGTCTTACTGGGTTCAGTAGGTGTGATGGTGGAACAAAAGATGAGGAGTGATGAGTGCATACAGATTGAAGTGATAAAAAGTGTTATCCGCTCCGAGCGGAACAAAAGAGGACGTGTTTTTTTTTTTGGTACTACCGCACAGGTTCGCGGTGAGGCGCACAAGTACATGCGCGCTTGACAGAGCACGCTGAGTACGCGTAGCTAATTTATTCCGGCACGTATGGCCTTTGCGTACACGCAGAATGCGTGCAAGAACCCGCTTGTAACCACCTGTCTTTCTTTCGCTGATTGGGGGTGCACTTCAGCTCGGGGCGGATGATAAAAGACAACAAAGACAGTGAGAAAATTAATGGAGGGGCAACAGGCTCAGTTGGCTTTGGTAGATATTACAGTCTATCCGGTGGAAACAACTGTAAAATGTTCTTGATTTGCAAAGTTTGTATGCTATTCTCCTGAATCGTGTGGGATGGTCAAACTTCACAAAATGTCTCGAATTTCATAGCAAGTGCAGGAGCGACTTAGTCGTCTAATCTGCTGATAGATTACGCTGTCGAAACAGACAGGACAGTTTGGGCCATTTCCAGGTCTGAAGCATGAAGTTTCCTTTCTCAGCATTGATAAGTGTTCGTTTTGTGTTCTTGCAGCTGCAACAACGGCGACACTTACATGAAGGAAGTGAATTGGTAAGTTTTTGACATTTACGTACTGTTCTCCTTCTTCAAAATCCATTGCTTCAATAATGCATCCATCACTGAGCCTAAATATTCTTTGTTGGAAGAGAACAGATATCACCAGACCTCCTAATATATGCTGCAGGGTTCCCAAATACAGGCATATTTGTACTGGACCATTATGTACATGTATATTTGGCACAGTCTAGGTCTATTTTAACCACTTGCCAACAGTATTTTGGCCCAAAATGTCTACTTCACACAACCTCATATTGTTCAACACTGTGGGGCACGCCCATAAGGTGCCCCTTTGCTACCTCAAGGAGCCATGCACAGCGTCAAGTTCAGGTCCAACACATGGTCCACCTGCAAAGACTTTTCAAACTTTGTGTGTTTATGCGAAAGACACATGTGGGATTAGCCTGTTAAACATTAGCCACAAGTGAGTCCAGGTGCACCTGACAGTTTAACCCATGAGCCGTGTTGTGTCGGTGTGACATATCGTGCTTAGAGTGTACTGGTACATATACATAGAGTGTTACAGTCCAGGCCACAAGACCAGCCACAAGACTATACATAGACCAGATACAAGATTATACAAGACCAGATAACAACTTCAATACAGCCACAAAATTGAGTAGTAGGGTGAACAGTGACACAAGACTTAGGCTTTTGGTGCAGTTCAGCTGATATAGCTTGAACCCACGCTTGAGGTGCAGTGTTGGTCTTGTGGGGTTGTTTGATAGTTTCAAACGGGTCTTGACAACTGCATTGATTCTTGTTTAGTGCCAAAGTTGTTTTTATTGTTAATTTTAAGATGTCCATTTTGGGGCCCTGTTTGTTGTTAATTTTAAGATGCCCCTTTTTGGGCTGTGTTGGTTTCAGGGCCCCCCTGATTTGGGTCAACCGCAACCCGGTCCTCTGGGCTATTCAACTCACCATTGCCATCATATCTCTTTCCCAAGCATTGCTCCTCCTGTTTCTGCAGCACAAGGTAAAAAAACAAACTCTCCAGCTTTGGCTTTGGATATATTCAGAGCCAACAGAGAACATCATGCAAGTATCTTCTTAAATAAAACTTGATGAAGTTTAACCCATGAGTATTATTTCTGATATTTCTTCTTATACATTTACTGTTTTAATTGTTAAAATTAGTTTGATTAGTTTGTATTGTGTTTATTATATTTCAGGGCCCTTAAGAATAGCAGTTTTATAACTGATAAGGTTACCCCGTGGAAATAAAACTACTTATTATCATCAGAAGCCCTAAACATAGATATACAAATGTGACCAGCTCTAGAAAAATGGGTAATAAGTCGCAAAATTCAGGGAATGGCTAGATTCTTTACATCAAAAGCTACAATTTGATATATTAATGACCCCTGTAGTGTGCTGCATCCTGGAGATTTATAGACATTTGTATATCCACATTTTAGATTCAATAAAGGCACTTTTCGAAAGACAATGCTATCATGGTTATATAGGATTTCCTACCGAACGATCAATTTTTCATCTTGATTCACAGTATCCATGTTTGTTGTCACAAATTCTGAAAATATAAATATTATAGAAAGTATGAAAGGAAAAAACACAAAATCACATTTTGAAGAATTTTTGTCCTCTCCAAATAGAACAGGCCATTACGTGTTTTGGCATTGCACGACTTTTTACCCTTTCTTGCAGTGCGGGTCACAAATATGCCTGTTTCAAGCAATTATGACCTTTAAAAATATTGTCTGAAGTATTGAAGCCACAGTTTAGTTGCTCTAAATTTAGTTGCGCTCTCGTTAAAATTGCTGTTGGAACCTGTTTCTGTTAGTTTTTGTCCATTTCCATGGAAACAGTGATGGTCTCCATGAGGACTTACTGATGGAAAAGCGATTACATGCATTTATTGTGGTATATTTTAGTTGCCTAGCAACAGTTGCATCCAGAGCCTTCAGTGGAAGTGCCGTCAAGGAGCATCTTTGAACTTGCATAAATAATACACGTTTTTCCGTCAGTGTGTTTTTAAAAAATGCAGTTCTGAATATTGAGACTCAAACTATACATAATATGTTTCAATTACTTTTGATTGTGGGACTTAACAAGGCCGTGTGTATTTGTCAACATGTAAGTCACATGACTAGTTGATACATGTAATATATGACATGTTCTTGGAAAAGTACATGATGCTTGAAGATTCTGAAAAAGAAATACACTGTTTTCACGATCCTTTTAATTCTAACCAGCCATTCAAATATGAAGTGAGGAATTTCAAAGTTGAAACATTTTGGGGCTTAAGGAAAGGCCTCTTCGAATAAACTTTTGATATCAAAACTGAAAGATATTCATACATTCCTTCAGGAAATGTATATATATTTGTGTACATTATTGGAAATCTAAATACAGTTTAAAATCAAGGGGGAAAATGATTCCGAGGAGAGCTTTTATTTTTAACTGTGGGCTGTTTCCAGGCTACAGCAGAGCCTATAGCGCAGGCAGTAATGTGAGCTTTATGAAAATCAGTAGTAGATTAAGTTTTGAAGATTCAAATGGAGCTGATAATTGTCTCGACAGCTCACGCAGGGTACCATTCTAAACCGATACTTTGGTTCGCCACGTACAAATTTTTCCAGGTACTATGCAACATCGATTTACACGATTTCATGGCAGATTGAAATTTTGAAATTTCCATCACCCATTCGTACAACTGTATCCTTATAGTTCCCATAAAACAGCCTCCTTGTAATTGTTGCCCTTAGGAATGACCTGAGATCAGTCCTAGAACAAAGTCCTCTTTACACCATGTTTTTAGAACTAATTTTTCTTATTACCAGTAGAATCTTAGAAAGTTGTGTGGATCAAATTTAAAGGGATGGATACAACAAATACGACAAATGTGAATGCATTCCTTCTTTCTTTTACCTTTTTATGTACTGGCACTGGTCAAAGGGTGCAGTTTGCAGACTTGTATGAATTACACGGCAGTCTTGAAATTTGAAACTCCCAGTAAAAATTAATGGAAAACTTTTCTTCATGAAAGATTTTAGCAGAATGCATTTGATGGCAGTTTAATGATGAGCCCGGCAGATATTAGAATATTACATTTCAGATGTTCATGACGCTGGGTGTGGTCATTTGGAACATACTTTTGCAGATATAGAATACACGTACTTCGGACATAAATCAAAGCGCATGAAATTCAAGACCAAAAGGGCTGTGAGAAATTTTACAAAAATATTTTTCTGTTGTGAAAGGGTTCCGGGATAAATTAACACCCGTCGTATGAGTATGTGGTTTTTATAAATTGAAGTACGTTCTGGTGCCGAGCAAAATGCAAAATTTACATGTACTAATGATAGCTCTACATAAATTCATTATTTGAAGCTTGCCAACACTTTCTTGTAAGCTCTGTAAAATTCTTGGTAATCAATTGCTGTGTCCCTACTACCTCTTACTCCTGTCTCGATGCTAACCATACGGTTAGCTTCAAGTTTGTTTAAATCATGTGTACCCCTTGGCTCTCAGGGTAGGACATTGTGTCTGCCAGCACACGTTTGCTCTGAAACATAAAATGTGATCAAGTCTGGGTGTAAAAGCCATTCATTTGCATTTCTGCCCGTGCAAATGGACTCATTCCCCAGATTGAGGCTGCTTGCATGTTATGATGTTAGTTTTCCCCTTCTCCAAAAATGAGATTTTCCCAAATTTGTCTTTCTCCCTGTGGAATGCCCTTTTGGGAAATCAGTCTGGTGACAGCGGAGAATTTGGCCACTTGAAAGAAAGAATAACGAAAATCGTCACAGAAAATGCCGCAGTGAGTCTAAATTCCTGCGTGAGTTGCGTCCGTACGTGCAATTCACAATGGGTGGATCATTCTTGGAGATTTTGCTATTAGCAAGGCCTCATGATTTGTCGAAATTGGAGTGAGTTTGTTTTTTATTCTATTGTTTTGGGTCTTTTTTTTTGTTTTGTTTTTGTTTTTGCTCTCTGTCTGCAGGGCAGCCTTGTGCAGCAGGTTTGCACGGTCCATTTTTTCCTGGAGTTGCTGAACACGGTGCCCTTTATAATCACGGTAAGAATTCCTGACCCAGAGTGTCCAATTCCAAAACACAGCGCTACATACCAACCCTTCATAACACATTTTTGAAGATTTGAACACTGTTTTTGAAGATATTTCAGATGATAAGCCCTGAACAGCAAACTCAGCTCAAGGCATCAGTGTTAAGAGTTCACATACATGTACGTAGACACTGTACATATGCACGGTCAGTGTTATTAGAGTGTGCTCTGTTTCAGTGTTAGAATTCAGCATGTTCACAAAAGGAAGGAAGCCGGTGAAAGAGCCAGTGATAAACACTTCAGGCCAATGGCAGACCTTATTTAAAAAATATGTACATGAAGAGTGCTGCGTGTATGTACTGTGACTGGTTTTCTGTCAAAATGCAGGTATGGAAGTTACTTTGGAATGTCAATATGAGGAAGCTTTTTTAGTACCGGTAGTTGATCATGGCTTAAATGGAGACGCCATGTTCTTTGGATACAATGCTGTATGATGCTTTTAAGAAGACCGCACTCTCTCGTAAATACTCACAACCTTGTCTAATTTCTTTTATTTCAAGTTCATTTTGAAGATCTTTTGGATTTGTTCCTAAAATTTGTGCCTCCCCGGCTTTCCCCTCAGATGGAGCTGGTTTGGATGTTGTATTTGTAAATGAAATGTCTAGTTTTATGGCCATGGCATTTGAGAAGGAATGCTTGACCAAGTTTCCACGGCAGCTACACGTACTGTAGTCCGCCATTTACTGGCAATTTCATCGATTCTTTGTACTCACTTTTTGTTAGTGACTGTGAATTATTCTTCTGAGTTCACAGAGTGTTTGTGTTAGACTGAACATTGAACAGAAGGTCACTTCAAAGTGAACTCGCTGATGAAAGAAGCTGCGTTATATTGATTTTTTTTATTAAATTTTGTTTGTCTTGGCCAGCCGAAGGAAAAATCCATACTTCTCCGAGAAGAAAAGAATTCAGACACAGCGTAACGATTGCGTTTACTTTGTAAACTGGGTATTCCTTGGGGACACACGCAGTGTCGGGTACGAAAAATTTAACTGTTCCAGAATTCTAAAAGACAAAATCTGAAAGATTGTAACTGATAGAATAGGTCTGTTTTCTTTCCCATGGTGCAGATTTTTTGGCCCCCTCTACGGAACCTCTTCATCCCCGTTTTTCTCAATTGCTGGTTGGCGAAGGACCTGCTGCAAAATTTGTTCGTGAGTACAGCCGCCCATTGTTGGAATACAGTCTTTCTCCTCCTCCCCCCCCCCGCAGTTCTTCGCTTCGCCTTCTGACCGATTGCAAGCAACCCGCTGGACATATGCGATGATGTTGTTTGCTTTTTGCTCAGTTTGTGAGAAAAACAAATTTACCTCGTATGGCTGGTCAAAAACAACGAGATACTGGATTGAAATGAGATTGTATCGAAGGCTTAATCTGTGACGACAGGCAAGAGGTGTAAGTGAAGCAAGAGAATCAGATGAGCTCCATGCACGGTTGCAGTTTCTTTTCCTTTCATTAATACACTTGAGGACCTTATCAGACTAAATTTTCATACCTACAGTTACTTCTTCAGACAAACCAAGTCGGAATTAAATTGCTGACAGTGGAGAGTCCAAACAAAAGGCTTGTCGTGGACAGCCGACTCGCGCTGTCTGTCCTTGTAAACTGAAGGAGAAACCACAATCACTGTGAAGTCCGAGGGTCTTTAATGAGTGGCCCGGGTTCAAATCCCTCCAAGGCTGACACACATTGCATTAGCAGACCTTTCCTGACCTCTTGGGTTTCTGCATAGTGGCATTTTCTCCCTAGTTTTTTAGTTCGGTCGCAATCATGGAGGTTCTCATAATATATCAAATTACCAGAGCACTAACTTGCTGTGCAACGTGAAGCACGCTGGGTGCTCCACGTTTGTGTACAAACCCACGGAAAACTGGAACTCGTCACTTTACATGGCTTTTGCGTAGCTAGTTGCACATCTTCATCGTTCTTCTAAGATGATGCATCATCATGGCCAATGTGCCAAAACTCAGAATGCAGAATCATTTAATGAGCATTTCCCATTTGCTCAGTTTTTCCACCAGTATCACTTTAATACTACTGACTATTATTTGACATTATTTGGGAAAAAAAAATTTTCCTACTTATTTTCTTTGCGTTTTCTTTGAAAACACACTGGTGAATTAAAAAAAAAGTTGTGCAGGGAATCAGCTCTAATAACAAAGGTCTATGGTTGCAATGTAAAAGTGGTTTGAAGAGCATGAAAGTAGAAGGATCGCGAAGGGTGGAAGATCAGTATCGCTCTGATGGTGGAGTTTGTTCTGTTCTTGATCTGACAGAATGATCTTCATCGGGTAATGCAGAGACCGCAGTCAGCCTTATCGCAGCAGTTGATGATTCTGCTCTGTACAATCCTTTGCCTGATATTCACAAGGTGAGCTTTTGGACAAATATTCCTCTTATGTCTAACTTTTAAACAAGCTTGATATCATTTCATTATTTGGTAACACCCAAATACCATCCAAGTCTGCGTTGTTCACATTTTAACCGGTAAAGCATAGCAAATTTGAAAGGCTTTAAGAAGTATTTTTTTCCATGAGTCACAAATGGATTTCTTACATTTGAGTGGAGCAGAAAGTTGAGAAACCATTATCCCAAGCAAACTTCACATTATGGATCCTTTAATCCGTCCCCTTCCATGTTCACATTTTCTGCCACTGTCATGTATTTCCATTTTCCCAGGATACATGTGCTTCCACCAGCATGCTGTCATGATTGACCGTGTACGTTTTTATGGTGCCACGTTTCTGTGTTCCGTGTACATTTCTGTTGGTGATGGCGCTCAGCGACGTAGAGCTTTTGGCATGCTGGTAACTGTCAGAATGTGTCTATATGCTTGCTTCTGCTTTGCATGCGGTATGTTCTTAATATGAGGGATCTGTCCCCTGTCATGTTTTCGGGCGCATGCATACACAGAATGTCTAAGAGTAGGGTTCCCCTGACCTGGAGGAAATGTGGGAAAGTCAGGGGATTTTATTTTTCAATCACCCAGTCTGGAAAATGCATTGAAGCTGGGAGGGACATAAAAAAAGACGAAATCAAATAGTGTTTGAATTTTAGTGAGGAAACTGAAAGGCTCTTATATAAAAGTATTGTTTTTTGTGCTGAGCCCCTTTATAGAATAAGGTTTTACAGTTTTGTTCAATCTTCTTATGAACTGAGTCATACCCCAGATTCCATTATTTGTTTGTAACAAAAGTCAGAGAATTTGATTTGCCCAAAGTTGGAGGAACCCTGGTGTGAGGCTGTCTGTGTATTTTTCCGAAATTAGCTGTCAATTCTTTTCTTTTTGTCATTTCTGTTTCTGTTCAAACTTACACAGATGGCTCATTCCTAATTTATCAACCCGGTTCCCAGCTGAGCTTACCCTGTGAGGTTAAGGCAGCCCTCTTCATGAGATTTTGCTAAGGAGCCTTTCAACTTTTTCAAACATTGCATGAATGGTTTCATAAAACGCACCAAATTAATTTTTTTGTGTAAATGCACAGCCCTGCCTACAACTTCACCCTACCCCTGATCAGCTATTCTGTTGTCCAGTCAATTTGCGTCAGCTTTGCCTCGGCCAAATGCCATTTGTTGATTTTGTTTTTTTAAATTTTGCTCACCCAATCAAATTCCAGTCAATTTGCATCAGCCAAATGCCATTGGTTGGTTTTTCGTTTTTAACATTTTTTTCCTCCAATCCCATGCCGGCAGCTGGATGGGCATCCACCACTTGGAGAGGGGAGACGGCAACGGGATAAACATATTCCACGCGCTCTACTTCACCCTGGTGACGTTCTCCACGGTGGGCTACGGCGACATCCACGTCGACATCTGGCCCTCCCAACTCTTCATCATGATCATGATTGGAGCGGCCCTGGTGGTCTTGCCCATACAGGTAAGGACAGGGTCATCAGGGGAGGGGCAAAAAATTGAAGAAGAGAATGACATTTTTAGGAAATGAATTAAAAAAAGGATAGAATGTTGGTACATCTGATGCTGGATGATAGATCTCTGTGTCAGATTGTCCCAATGGGGAATGTTTTGGGAAGATAAAAAAAAAAGTCACTCTCCTTAGTGTTTTCAAGAATATTTGAATTAAATATTTACTTTTCAAATGAATGAAATTAACAAAAAAATTTCAACTTAGTAGAATGACAGAATCTTTAATTCGCTCAAATGCAGAAATAAAGTTTTGATCCAATCATGATAGTTGTCAAATCACAGTTAAGCCGTAAAAGTACGGTGTAAAGAATTTTGCAGGCATTGCACGGTTCTCCCGCTATGCATGTATGCCCTACATTTCTCCATCGTCAAATTCCAAAACTCATGAGTGACGTACATGAGCACTGTCCGACTCTCGCAGCATTCCTCAGCCCATTGGAATTCATTTTTTACCGTCGCCTCATAAAGAGCACACGGTCCCTTGTGTGACAGATCTATGCCAGTGCCCTGCACGTGCAACTGTTTTGCCGTATATAAATAATGACACTGGCAAAGACTTGACATTTCAGCCATCTGGGGATTCTGACGTGACTAATATGCCCACTCCCAAACCTCTGTTTATGTATGGGAGCATAGGGAAGGTGCCATTGCCCCTGATTATGCGCACTGTAGGCAATGTAAGCCCCCTTAACAAAGATGTAATGGTTGATTTGTGGGAGCCGAGAGCTGTTCTTTTTAATCGCTTTTGGATGATCATTTTTCGCATTAAATGGCCCAATTACTTTTATTCTTACTCTTAGATGTCATTTGTGCAAGATTTGTTTGAAAATTTCACTGCAAAGTTTTTTCTGCACTCTAAAGTGTGGTTTTATTTTCAATTTTTTTATTTGAGTTTTTTCCAGGAAAAGCAGGACAATTAGCTTCTTAGGAAAGGCAGGATATATTTTAAAACCTTCAAAGAAAATAAAGTTGGGGAATGTTTTGGTTCAGTACAGTCAAAATTCAGAAAGAAATTTTTCACAAAATACATCAGAAATCAAATTTGGCAGACAAATTTTGAAGGGAATAGATAAAAACAAGTGTGTGAATGTAAAGATTCAAAGCCCAGATGTTGAACAAGAGAATAGTAGGATCAATTGATCGACGATGGGATGTGAAATGTACGACAGATGTTAAATGTCTGACGTATGATCAAGAGAGTAAAATAAAAGAGTCCAAGTTTGCAAGTGTTCACGAATATTTGTGGGTGTAAAGGGGACCCCCCAACGCTTCAAGCTACCTGTCATTTCCACACATGTTCAGACTCATTTGTTTTCCTTCCACACCTCAGTTGGAGAAGCTCGCCTACGTACTGATCGAGCGGCAGAAGCAAGGGGGAACGTACAGCCAGCACCGGGCCGAGTCGGGCAAGCACGTCGTGGTCTGTGCCACTGTGCTGCAGTACGACCTAATCACCGACTTCTTGAACGAGTTCTACGCGCACAACCTACTGCACGTGAGTCGGGCATGGGAAGTCTGTGAAATAGTCTCAGGATAATTACTGGTTCAAGGATTACCAAAATTCTTTTGCCTCCCCGCCCCTTTTCTCCAACCCCCTCCCTGTCCAAATTCTCGCAGTTGGACTGTTCAATATTCAGTGGACTTGTTGATGAAATATCCATTATAAGCGCTGCATCGTTGTTGCGCTTTGCAGCGTATGGGATCACCGTCTCACCTTAACAAAAATTAAGATTCAGATGTACTTTGATATTGTAGCAACATTTCTAAGATTTTTACCAACTTGTGGTGTCTATTGTTAAATATAGGCTGTACGTCATGATTGTCTGTGGAGCTGAAGCATTGTTTAGTTTGTGACGAACTCTCACAATTACCTGACCTTGGCGTAGTCGTACAGGATGTGCATGTTTTGGTGCACTGTATTTGATCCTAAAAATTACAATTTCGCAAGTATTTTTAGAGCTTCGCTTCTGTAATCTTGTGCCATTACATGTAGAACTCTTCTCTGTAAAAGACGAGTGTCATTCCAGTGAATTCAACTCATTTGACAGAACTCAATTTGTCCTTGTTTGTCCATGTTGCAGGGCCACTATGTTGTCTTGGTGTCACCGTGTGAACTGGACAATTCTCTCAAAGCCCTGCTGCAGGTGCCGTTGTGGGCCCAGCGGGTCATCTACATACAGGGGTCAGTCCTGAAGGACCAAGACCTTATCAGGTGCAGGTAATGAGGGCTCCTCGTCAATGTTCTGATATGGATAAGACATTTGCATTGAGGTAGATGAGACGTGCCGTGGAGAACTACATTATTTGAAGCATAAGTGCATTTGATCGATCTGCTAAGCAGTGTGGTGGTCGAGACCTCTCAAAGACAATCACAAGACCCCTCAAATCCATCACAAGACCAACACCAGACTGACTCGCGACTTCAAGACTCAATCCCAGTCAAGACCCCTTAAGATCATCACAAGATTTCACAAGACCAGCACAGCCGACTATCTCAAGACCAGCCTTCAGTCTGAATTCAGGTCGCACTAGCTGTGCAAATGAACGGCAACAAAAGCATTCCTGTGTCATTCTTCACTGTTATACGGGACCAGTTTTCTTTAGTCTCATGATGGTTTCAGCTACAACAGTGCTATTAAAAGTCTGTCCACATCACATGTGGGCATCAACACATGCTCGTATCAATTTGCCTCATGCACTGTCGTCGACACACCAGACAGAGAGGAATGGACACTGTGCATTTGTAGCTGTCATTGGTCAAAACAGTACAGGGCATGACTGAATGGCTTGGACTATTTTGGGAGAAATAGAAGGAATTTTATAAGGTCACTCAAGTCTTCCATCAGAGGTTTAGTTGTTGACGTGCACCCCAACCCTGCCCCGCCCCCTTAAATCAGAGAAATAAACCCCCAAATTTAATTGAATACTTGCTCAAACAAATTCTAGTTTTTTTGTTATGGGTATGGTTTATTTTCGGCAGGATCAATGTGGCCCAGGCTTGCTTCATTCTCTCTCCACGAAATGTCATGGATAGATCCGAAGCAGTAAGTACACACCAGTCATTCCAATAAACTCAGTCGGGGTAAGATCATTCGTCTGTGAGTACTTGACTTCACGTCAGTTTTCTTTAGTGTGACTGCTTAGCTGTGATACCCAAACTTCTTACTTCAGCCATCGTCAGTTGGTATCTATTGAACTAAACAGACCTCTGTGCTGACGATGTCGCACTTTGCTTCATTGTGTGCTTTCTTCTGGTGCTAAGTAGATTGTTGTCCCCCACACTGGCTCTGTAGGAAACTACACACGTAGTTTGACAGCGTCAGTACCTAAAGCCTATGGGATAATTACGTACAGCATGGAAAAAAATCTTCTCTTAAAGCTCTCATGATGGCGCTCTTTCCTTTCTGCTTTACTCTGTACCTGTGTACGCTCTGTTGTCTTTCGCTCACTCCAGAGAACTGCAAAAGAATCATAATATTTGATTGGGACTTTCTCTGGGTGGGGTCTGTGTACTGTGAAATCTCATCAGTGACCTTTTACGTGTATGGATTGGAGGTTAGCCTAAAACTGCACAGTGCATGCGAGTTTGAAATTGGTTTGTAGGTCTAGAAGACAAGGAGTAACTGTACAAGGTTGTTTCCTACACAGACAGATCTCTTGATTTTTTGCTGTATTCATTTGCGTGATCTCAGTTCTCGCTGCCAATTGCACATGCAGAGGTACCCCGAAAGCAGCCTGCAGTCAGTGGGAGATTGCTGTTTCATGTTCAACCACATGATCGTTCATGCACCCTCATTCATTTGTGAAGGCCAAGATCATTCATGTCATGCCAAGTGCCTGCTAATTAACATATCTTGAAACTAGTGGGTGTCACCGTGGTGTTATTCAGTTTTAGAGGGGGGTTATTGAGCCATGGTTTACGTAGCCAGATTTCTTACTTCACAAAACAGTGGAAAAGCTCTGTTGGTCATTGCTAAAAAATAGATGCATTCTTGCAACGTTAGTTGTACTGTGACCTATTGATGGGCAGTGTTTTGCTTCCTTCTCCTTTTAACCCTCACGCCTCTCAGGCCTTGACCTTGGGCAAGGACCTCAAAACTGACCCCTCTCACAAACGGCAACGCGCCTCCCTGTTGAGCACTCTCAGGGACAGAATAGTAAGCACTCTCGATGACTCTTGTTGTTCTCACGACTCTTCTGTCGTTTTCTTGTGGTCTCTTCTGCTTCTCCCGTTGTACTTGGGGGTACTCATCTTGCTTGTTTCTTGCAAGAATTAAAGGGGAATTTAAAGTTACCGGAGAATTTAAGCAACCGATGGTTGCCAGATATGAGAAGTTGGTAAATTATGTGCTGTGCTCTCCCAAAGCAAGATGGCAAGTTTGCTTTGTCGCCTGAATTTGCTCTTGTGGAAACCCCTTTAATCTTGCTTACCAGGCCTGGTAGAACAAACTTTGACAGTCCTTGTTATCTCAAGTTCCTTTCAAGCGTCCCAGACAAAGCGGGAAAATAACAAAAGTGCAAATGTGGAAACGGAAGCTGACAGCTGCTTCAATTAAAATCATTTGAGGAGGCCAGGGAGAAAAATGATGTAATTTTATTCATTGAGTGTTAGATTTCATCTGAAGTCTCTTGGGCAACCATTAAATCGACAGTCTTATTTTTAAGTTGAGGGGCAGGTGCAGAGAAAATAGGTACGATGCCCACCCTGCCCCGTCCCTTTCCCATTGGATGAAGGCATTTTAACTACCAGGCCTGGGGGATGAAAGTGCATGGGGTCCCGCCTTATTGTCAGGCCTGAGAGAACTGGGGAGAAATTGAGGGATGTGGCTGTTGCACCCTGGTTTTGAAATTTGCAACCAGTTTCTATCCAAATAAAGAACTACAGTAGTTTCCCTCGTAAACATTGCATTTTACATTGATGCACCAGTGTCTCCTTTTCCCTGCAACTTCCAACCAGCTGCACGTCAAGCTGCACTGTGTGTAAAGTTTTTCACCGCATGGAAAGATTTTTCACCCACGATTCCTTCTCATCGACTCCAGTTTCTGGGTTTTCAGCCTCGTTGCTGGCAGTGTGACATGTTAGAAATATTTTGAGTACCCCCAACGTACTCTGATGTGGCTAAAATTTGGACGTGCATGTCGTGTCATGGACATTTCACCCACAGATTCACTCCATCAACTGCTCAGAGTATTTTTCTGGTCAACAGTTCTGATTTTTTTTAATGGCAAAATATAGCAGCCAGCTTTTGATTGACAGCTAAACACCACAAAACTAACTCACAAGAGTCATTTGATTAGATTATGTATGATATTTCTTGTTGTGACCTCATCTTTTCCAATTTCCCAATATTGCTCTATGGGCACACCCTAATAAGGCAGCTCCAAAGTTTCCGGAGACTGACTAGTGCTAGAGTGTGCCAGTGGAGCGATAAATTGCTATCACAGTAGACTGTGCACAGCGGCGGAGTTCAAATTCAGTACACATCCCCTTGCCTCCACAGACTTTACCCACTTTGTGTTTGCCAAACAAATTGGGATTTCCTTAGCATATTTAGAAGTCTAAAGGTGGGGCAAGGTGTGTCAGCTGTGCCTTTGATGCAGACAGATTGTGTTTACACATCCTCAGGCACAAAGTGTTTTAGTTTAACACATTCAAGTATTACAAAACCACAGAACTCGAGCATTTGCATTCTGAGTTACTCTTCTGTGCTCGGGCACGTTTTGCCTGATTCGGTTAAGATGGAACCAGGGAAGTTTTGGAAACACCAAACTTAAAGATAGACATCTGCGCGGTGCACTGGTTTCATATCTCTTTAAAATGGGTAGAATCTATGGGTGAGATGTCTCAAAACAAATATTGACTGCTTTTCGTAGGACCAGCCTCCCTCAGTGATCTGTAGAGCATTCTAGTTTTCCTCGGCAGATTGCCGTGGAAATCATTCAAAATAGTCAATATTTGCACGTGGCACCTTGCACTGAAAAAGCTGTTTCGAAACGACATGTTTCACAGTATTAAGCATGAAATATGTTGCTCACCCACTTTCCTCTCAAACACATGCTTGTTTGCTTTCCTTGTTTTGTTCTTGTGGCTGAAACGCTCAGTACTTGTGGGACCTCTGAAAAAATTTGGTATGATTTTGCATGTTTTCTTTTAGCATCTTCGAAGATTATTTTAAACCTTTCTCCCCTGCAAGGGGAACATGTGTGTTCTTTATTTGCATGGTTCTGTCACAATTCAATTTCCCAGTTTTTGTTAGCTAATTAAAGGAAGTAAGGCTCAGCCATCTTGCATGGCAGTTCCTTTGTTTGACAGGGAAAACTCCTTTGTGCAAACCCTGTGAAACCAAAACACTACCCTGAAAGATGGCTGCCACACGTAGCCTCTATTTCGATTTTGCTTGAATGACTGCCTCAGTTCCATACAGTCCCAAACTACCTGTGCAGAACTACATCAAAACCGACTTGATGCCGGATGACATATAAATACACACAATTTTCCTTCTTTGTTCCACCGAGGACATGTACACTCGTTTAAGAATTTCCGCTTTCATTTCCTTGGTTGATGTATGAACGCGTTGTGCTGGGCGGGGTCAAAGTTCAGACTGTTAGAAGATGATCCCACACGTGGACACTGCTACTAAGTACTCCCAACTAACAATAATATGGAAATGTTATTCTTGAGTAATTAGATTGAATTTGGGACAACATATACACAAAAGAGCTAAGGGGATTGTAAAGGTCTCCTTCGAGGAAGATGATTTGCTAGGCAGCCAAACCATACTTACATAAGAGATATGGTTGCAAAATCCCAACTGGTAACTCCTCTGTATCAAAACAATTGGCCCAAAATGCGTATGGCCATGGGGGATGTCTGTATAGGTTGCAGACCTTTGTGCGTGAACCAGTTGACGTTTGGAAACGCACCGCAATTTATACTAGGCAGTTGAAAACACTGGAAGAAAAATGAAAATACTTATGCCTAGACTCAAGAGCTGTGCCTCGCTACACATTTTATGGGCAGCGTAAATAAATTGCAAGGTTGAAGAATTTGCGGTAAAAAACCTGCCCCCGGCAGCTTATTCAGGTAAGAGAAATCCGACGTTACCTGGGTAATGTGCATTGTTCATTAATGACGCCATTGCTCAATGAGTTGACCTGCACTGCATTGATAGTTATAAGCATTTCAGGAGTGTATATGTACATGTACATTTACGTGCAAAAAGTAAAAAAGGAGCAGATTATTTGTGCAAAAATGAAGCACAGTCAGTGCTACTTGTGATGCGTGTGTTTAATTTTATTTCTGTGCAACGAGAGGTTTTTTAATTAGTAGTGACAATTACTTGGTTTAGGCAAGAAAAATTTGGGAGTAAAATAGATAAACAGATGTTTTCTTTGTTCTGGTATTTTGTTTGCTAGGATCAGCAGACCATCTTGAGGACGTGGGCTGTCAAGGATTTTGCTCCCAATGTGCCCCTCTACGTTCAGATCCTGAAACCAGAAAACAAATTTCACGTTCAGTTCGCAGGTAATTAACTTATCACTTTGCTTCATCGGTGCTGAGACACAAGATTGTTGAGAAGTTGGTTGCTCAACTGTGGTAGGCTTAACTGATGAATGTCGTGTGCCAAGACTTACTTGTGTTCACTTGCTGAGAGTTCACTTTAGTCAGGCTCTCGGCTCTAAATGTGTTTTCACTTGGCTCGCTTCTTTTCAGACCATGTGGTGTGCGAGGATGAAATCAAATATGCGCTGTTGGCCAACAACTGCCTCTGTCCGGGGACCTCAACCTTCGTGACGTTGCTCATACACACGTCCAGGGGACAGTAAGTTGCAACAGTCGCAGTGCACGTCAGAACTACAACAAGCCCAATTCAGCAGCCAATGAATGTCAAGGGCAGAACTAAGTTTGTTGGGGGGGATTAAACAGTGAAGGATGGGGCCTGATGGGCATGTGGCCCCTTGTGGGCGTTTTCACTGACCCACATGACCCAATTTACACCTGCCACTGTCGTCGGCAAAAAGTGGAGAAAAAAACATGGAGCCAGTATGCAGAACTGGATTGGAATGACGAGGACAAAAGTACACAAGTGGGGACCATTGTGCTATTTTAAAGAAAATTCATGGTCACTGTCCCTAAACATGAGCACTGCTGTCAAATGTACAACATATGATGTCCAGACTTGCCCATGGTTACGGAGGCTGGTCACATGGCACTTTGATGTCTTTTGATTGGACCCATCCATAGTAGGTTTAAATCCAATAACACTAGTCGGCAGTTGGCCTGTGTCCATGTCCTTTAAGAGCCTGTCAACATTCTGAAAGTAGATGGACAAAACTAAAAAAAGTATTTGACTTTTAAAAGCAGTGTGGTAGACTTGCAGGTTTTGTAAGTCCAGGCTTCTTCCATTTTCAGGGAAGGTAGTGACTCTAGCTCACAGTGGCAACGTACTTACGGCCGATGTTCGGGCAACGAGGTGTACCACATTAAATTGGGCGACAGCCGGTTCTTCGGAGAGTACGAGGGCAAGAGCTTTACCTATGCATCCTTTCATGCTCACAAAAAGTGAGTCCACCCAGTGAAAATTGTTGAAATTGAGAATATCTGTACATGTATGTGTTTTCATTGATTAATGATGTTCTGTTCCTGAATTTGATTGGGTTTTCTGTGTGGCTCACATGAACACCATCACGCCATCTTTGTATTTCTTGTTGAATAGTGTAAGTGGCAACCTTAGTGTCTGTGTTAATACTTGAAGCAGTTGGAATGACTAAGTTGCCAAGCTTTCAAGCCACACACTTCCGTTGCTCCGTTATCACTCTGAAAATGCTGGAACCAAGGCCTGATGGACAGGATTTTTCAAGAACATTCCTCAAAAGGAAAAGGGGCATTCCAAGCTCATTTTGAAATAAGTCTCAGGGGCTGTAGAACCGCCGTTCTCTTTGTAACTCGAAGCTTCCTCTGCAGTTTTCATATGTTCCAAACTTGTGTGGCAATTAGGCAAATCTCCACTCTAAACTTGTTTTCCCTTTTCAGAGAAATTTTGGGGATTTCATTTCAAGGTTTTCCAAAACAGCTTTGTAGCTGTAGCCTCTGCAGAAAGTTGATTCCAAACCTAGATTTGAATTAATCCACGCAGAAAGGGAACATATCCGCTTTGGAGTACCTGCCTGAATTAATCCATACAACAGAATCTGTTGACCAGCATTTGATGTTGCTGATGTTAGGTTAGAGGAACATAAAGGGAGTATGTCATGTTTGGGTGCCTAACAGATGTCACGCATAAAGTTTACATCTGATCAGTTGACCAACGGTCGGTTTTGCCGATGTGTGGTTGTAACAGATACGGAGTGTCCCTGATCGGCATCCAGAAGCTGGAGGAGAACGCCAACATCCAGCTCAACCCGGGGCCCCGTCACATCATGCGGGCCACCGACACCTGCTTCTACCTCAACATCACCAAGGAGGAGAACTCGGCCTTCATCCTGCGCCACCCCCGGGGTAGTGAGGACAAGGAGAAGGAGAAGAAGAAAGCAGACGGTGGAAAGAGCAGCAACTACGTGCCGCCGGCCGACAACGGCGGGCTGACCCGGGTGGAGAGCGCCATTGCCAGCGTGGGCACGCTAGCGCTGGAGCTGCACCACATGGGCGGGAAGGTGGGCTCGCCCACCCACTCGGCCGCTCCAAGTCCGGTCAAGTCACGGGAGAGCTTCTTGTCCCCAGAGGGCAGGGAATCGGCAGGTATTTTATTGTTAAAAAGCATATCTTCATCATTATACATTCAGGGCAGAGTCGTCCAGGAGGCACAGTATGCACTTAGTCTAGGCACTAGAAAAATTTGATGGCTTACAAAAATACCAGCTGCATGTGCAATCCAGAAAGTTCCAGTGTCTCTAGCTATGAATGTTGACGTTGGGGAAAGCTTCAGATTAGCACCTACCTGTATTTTACTCCAGCTTTGCTCCACACGAAAAGCTTAGCCTCCGGTGCTCAGCAGTGCCTAGGGTCTACGAGAGAAATAATACTGACATGTATACAGTACATTGGTGTTTGGAAAATGTGGAAAAGTGGCATTTTGCACTCTGGAAAATATAAAAATATGCACAGACTTTCGTCCACACCTTCAAGTTGGAGGATTGTGAGATTCCAAAAACACTCTCAAAATGCCTTATTAGTATTTCTCTATCCCTTCCATTGCAGTCCAAACCCCAGTTAACTCGTGTCATAACTGGTTGAGTCAGACATGAAATTTATTGCTCATGAGTTCTTGAAGTGAACTTGATTTTGTTCAGGGGGGTGAGATTTACCGAGAACTCTGGTGCAGTATCGATCATCAAACACTTCCCCGAATTCCTACTGTACTGAAATTCTTCATTAATTCTAAAATGTTCATTATAATAGCATGTACAGCACTGTTTGTCGTTCCCACAAGCTTTCAATAGGTCATGATATTTAATGTTTTAGGTTACATTTCTTGCTTTGATGTATGTTTGATATTGATTACATTGATATTCCTGTTGAAGGCGCAGCTCTAGAGTACGCTTGTTTCTTGTGAGTCAGGTGGTATAGATATTTGTCTTCATGGAGGTGTGCATGTGAAGGAATGACCCAGCACGTGCCTGTATTTAGTTTTGTAAATTCTGTCCAGGAAAAAAATGATAGTAAGTTATTGATAATGTATCGTTGTAGTGCTTTATAAGACCTAGTGTGTGTTTTGTTCCAGTGCCTGTGTTAGATTGCGTGTCATGTACGTTTTGCTTACGGCTTCCGTGGTCGTCGTCAGCATGTGATATCTTTCCTTGCCAAGCCAATTCATTGTAGAAAATATCGTCAGATTGCTTGCCAAACAGCTGTTTCATGAAATGATAGGATAGTAAGCAATTTAATTTCCAACTTTAATTTTGCAGGGAGAGATGTCAACAGAGATGTTGCTGCAGACAGCTGTTCATTTAAAAAAAAAAAAAGAATTGATTACGATGTGAAATTACGGCACAGATTTCCCATTTCCCAGTTAAGATACATGCGTGTTGCCCAGTGTTGTAGTTGAGACCTCTTACCATTACAGTATCCCCGAGGACCATCACAAGACCCAATGCAAGTCCTCCAGTCTGAATTGAAGTCACAAGTTATGAATGAGCCCCAACAGGTGCACTCCTTTGTCAGTAACCCGGTACTTGTGACCAGTCTTGGGATTGGTTTTATCAATGGTCTTACGTCTGGTTGCAACTAAGTCATTTTATTTCCTATAAGTATTTCTCACAAGTCATTCTTCCACAGGTTGAGTCGATTTGCATGTCACTCTTTCCCAAGTCAAGAACTTAGTGATTTGAGTCGGACTTATGTTAGTCTTAGTCAGCAATTCAAGTCAAAAAGTTAGTTTCTTGTCCTATGATGGTCTCCACTACAACACTGGTATTAGCTATCAGATGAGAATAATTTGGGTCTTTTGGGGGGATCTGAAATGTCATGAGTTCTGTGTTGTCATTGTCTAGTCTTTCCTTCACATATCTCGGTTTGTCTCTTTCTCCGTTCATTTCACCGCCGTCTTTTACCACCACCGTCACCTTCCACGCACACACGCAGCGTTCCCTTTTCTCCTGCATTCCTCTCCGATCCATTCCCCCTCAGGCCGCAGCTCCCTGGAGATTGCCACCACCTCGGGCATGGACCGCAACCACCTGATGCCCCCAGCCGGGGAGGAGAGGGGCGGGCCCAGTGACAACGGCTTCCTTGTTCCCGCCGGCGCCCAGCGGGGCCGGCGCCCATCCATCATGCCCGTCCTGGAGACCATGTCCTCGGACCCCGAGGACGAGCAGCCGAGGGACGACAAGCCTCTGCATGCCCAGAAGCAGGTGGACCTTGTTGATACAGAAGATGTGCAGCTGTGGGACGAGGAAGACCCGTGAGTTATCCCCCTCATTTGCATAATTGATTGGGTGGGCCTGTTAGGGTAGCAAAGTGGCAGGTGCCAGAAAGGATTGGATACCATTGAATACCTTGAGGATTTCTCTTCATCTTATATCTCACTCCTTATGACATCTTCCATTTGTAACTGAGATAGGTGATTGTTTTTTAAAGCGAATGGTAGTATTTGATCCTATGAACAAATCAAATGTCTAGGCATGTTTTGGAAGGGTTTCTAGCCAAGCTTCTACATCACCGTTTCAGTTAAACCCCCTTTCCCATAACACTGTTGCCAATCTCTGCAAACTGGGACGAAATGATTGTCTTTATAGTAGCAATGCAGTAGCAATAAAGGTACATGTAGGCCTTTGGACAGCCAGGCCCAGATTGGGTCAGTTCCATTCAGTGTGCAAGTAACTTGCCTCAATACTGACTGGAGCTGCCAATCAAGTTAGTGGGAACATTGGCCGAGGAGCAGATTCTGGAAGCTAAGAGCCTCTTGGTCAAATCAAGGGAGGAAACCCCTAAAGGGCCTGTGCTTTGCCTGAGCATAGTCTGGCTTTTTTAAAGCCAAACAAATAAAAATGGAATTTGAGGTACAGTAATAATAACTCTTCCAGTGTTCTGAGTTTTCAAAAACCTCATTTTAAGGAGTACCTGTGATAATAGAGTTGTTAACATAAAGACCAAATTTCCATTTCTGCATGGAGCTGCCCTGTAAAATTTTGATTTGGTTTCCAACCAGAAATAGGTCCACTGCATGCTTCCTCTTGTAATAATACATACCCGCAAGCCATAGTGATTAAATTTACCAGGTTGTTGTTTTGTAGTAGCGTACTTCTACTTCCATCAGATCTTTTGTCATAAAGTCGTAGACTTTGTATGGATTTATCCCTCCAATGTAGCATTTTTTTTTTCTTTGCGCTTCAGTGTTTTAGCACTGAACCCCCATGCCCCGTTAGAGCGACATAAAATGAAATTCATGAGAGGCATTAAAAGAGCTTTGAAGTGAGCACAAGTTATTGGGGAAAACTCCCCACCAACCAAGAATGTGGCACAACTAATCATTTTGGCTATCTTCCCCCCACCCTGAATTTTCTCGGTAAACTTGGTGAAGCGCTTCAGTGGTGCATTAATGAAGGACCAAGTTTCTTTCAATGAATTGACCGAACAGTATAGTTTGCTTTTCTTGTCACACGTTTGTCACTAATGGTTGATTAAAAACAAGAACCCAATCAAAGGTTGTGCCCATGTGGAGTGACCATCAGGTGCTTATTTTGGTCCGTTCCATTTCACAGGCATACAAATGATTTTGACATTGCATGACCAATTAAATTTTGGAGTTTGAACCATTGAAATATTGCCATCCTGAAAACAGTGTGTTGATTGTTGACTAATGCATTATTCATAACCGTCTCTAATCAGTGACCAACTACTGGCCAGCATGAGTGGAGTCCGAATGTAAGGGCGAAAAGATTTCCTTGAATGTACCACAAACCACGTCACCATCTCCCTGGTGCTTTTGTTTCTTGGAACTAACCATTTTTTTAATTGCCTCATTGCGGCTGTCCCATTTCCACCCGACCCACCCACTGCTTGCCTTTCCCCTTCCTTCACCAGCCCAAACCTGGAAGCCGGCATGAAAGCTGCTAAAGCGTAAGGAAAAGATGTACAATACTCTACAGCTTGGTTGTAGAATTGACTAATCTAGAAACTGGACTTGTAGACAGTTGAAAAAGGCCTATCTTAATAAAAGTCACCGTGACCCCACTCCCTTACTTTCATAGTAGGAACTATGATTGTGTAGAGCGAGAGTCACTCTGAATTTCGTTTGAAAAATAACCACTCCCAGGGGAACTTGTCAATGAGTGAAATATTGAGCCATTTGAGTGAGTTATTTTTTACTCAAGGCCTTGTCCTTTGTTGCAGTCGCAAGGAGTGTTTTTTTGGGAGGGGGTCAGAGAGGGTGAAATGTCACTGTTCAGAATTTTGAGAAGAAATGCCCAAACTCTGGCCAAATTCAGCTCCTAGTTCTGTGGTGTTCAGGGATTCAACTGTTCCTCAGGTCGTTGAGATAATGTTTACCAGTCCAGTTGGTAACTACTAACATCTTCTTTGCACACACATGCACCGTCGAATCATGTGGATGCACCCTGTATGGATCTTCTGATTTCAACGTCTTAAATTCTATCCTGTGGAATGTTTCCAGACTTTTGGGATTTGTCCATGCCGCAAAACCTCCCGCTTTCACAAGCTTCATCATCCATTTCAGAGTCTGAAATCCATTTGCAAATTGTCACACTGACAAACACATTGTACTCTGAGCTGTTGTGCACGTTGCATGGGTACGGGTGCACTTATCTCTCTTTTCTCATTTTTAAGAGAAATTTGCTTTCTTTCATTTGTTGTGGTGATTTCTTTTTCTGACACAAGATCTCGTGTCTTTGTTTCAGTAATTTTCAGTCAATTTTTAGAGATTTTACAGTCAGTGTTATAAAAGTTATATTTGTTATTTGTGTTGTCAGTTTCTTTGTTTTTTCTTTCGAGCTTCACAACATGTCAGTTGAGCGTATCATACAAAAACATGTATAAAAAGCATTCTCAGTATTTTCACGATCAAATGAATTCTCACCTGGCAAGAGCTTCAGGTAATTCCTTTGTGCGAAGCTGCAGACTTTCGGGAGATGAGCGAAAAATTAAAAATAAAAACACTGTTTACTTTAACAGCACGTAGTCCATACTTATCATAATTTGAATTGATTGCTTGATGGGCAGTCACTTTCAGAGGACAATAGTAATTTGTACGCCGAATAAAAATCTGTCTTTACTCACTTCTGCAATTTGTTTGGACACAATTACTGAGTTTGCTCACTGCAAATATTGGCTGTTCGGACATCATAACTATCGAGTTGCTCATTGCAGAGTTTCATCTTAGCCTAGAACCTGGTAGCTTTAATGTACCTTTGTTTAACTGTCTCGTGTGCGCAGTCCAAAAAGTAGAAACTTATTAAACTTCATGTGTTTGCATGATGAGATTGTAGTTGGGTTGCTTTGTGTTTAGGTGGACCAAAGGGGAACCCCCCACTTTGCCTTACATTGGCTACACCCCTGCCATGTGCCACCTGCTTGCCAAACCAAAGAAGATTTGCTGTCTGGAGCTCGACAAGGTAGTGACCACTTTTTGTTTTTATGAAAAACCGTCTTTTAATTCATTCTGGAAAAAAGTGAAGCCATCAAAAGTACCACACAGGGAGATGATCAACTGATGTGAACATTGGTCAAATTTCAAGCCCAGTGGGAAGTTGGTAACAGGCCTTGAAAGTTTAATGGGTAAAAACACAGGAACCGCGATCCTGAGGTCCCGTGTTCAAATCCCACTCCATTCAACCACTTTTACTCAACTTCAGTTTTTTGTGAATGGGTTAAAAGTCTGAGCATTACAGACTGGCCAGGGGCAAAAGGCCTGATTCCCAGGACATCGCCTCTTATCGGCCATTTAATTACAAGATGCCGACTGGGCTGCTGGATAGCTCCATTCATAAAAGTATGGATGTAGCATTCTGGAGGTCAAAGGCTCAAATCCCACTCCCAACTTCTTGAGCTAAATTCTAGTCCATTCATCATCAGTGTATTCCGCTTTGAAGAATTTACTAAAGAACAGGCTAATTTGTAGTGTATTATGAGAAACCAGACCTAAGCAGTGTTCCTTATATGTCTTACAACTTTACAGTTGTCATTTTTTCTAATGCCCACAATTTAAGTTGAAATTTGGACATTTGAAGTAACCATGGATGTATTTGTGTGAATACAAATGAACCCTTTATTGTGAGACTTCTCCTAAACAGTAATACCTGAGCATTAGTGTTAACTGTGAACTTTATTAATGACCTATCAAGGGCAAGCACTCAGTAGTGCATTTGTTGTCAAATTTGTTGTCTATGTGAGTTTTTTTTAATCCAGTCACACTGCGGGGCCCAATTTCATGGCGCTGCTTACCGCAGAATTCCGTGCTTACGATCTCCAGTCTGTACTAACCGCACAAGCAGAAAAATTCTGCGCCAACCCTTTAAGTACAGAATCCTTAGGTACGGGATGTACACAAGCCAAATTCCTCGCTAACCCATGAAATACGTTCGCCGTAAGCACAGAATTTTCTGCTACGGGAAGTGCCGATTTCTCGGTTGCGGTAAGCAGCGCCGTGAAATTGGGCCCAGCTAAGTCTCAAGTGAATGTTTCGTATAATCCTACAGCCCTGTGAGCATTGCAGCTACAGGCATGCCGCCGAGTACAACTGGCCCAACAACAACATCATCATCGCTGCGGAGTACGCCGCGCCGGCTATGGTCAATTTTGTGGTACCCCTCAGGGCCCACTGGCGGCCCAAGCACACCCTCAAACCCATCGTTATACTCCTAGAGAAGAGGTACGCGCTGCTAGGGGTTACGTTTCTCAATCTCTACCCTGGGGATGGGTTAAAATGTCATGCATGCCTCGGCTTACCTCCAGCTGATGTTCATTCATGCTAATTCGTGCTAATTCAAGGCAAGCTGTGTGTTCAACTTTGCCACTGTGCATGGCCTGTCACGGTAGCAAACATCATATTTGAGGGATAATGTAGCTTAATTGGGGTGTTGCAAAATATGAGGTTGTAAGAAATGTCACCTTCAGGCTATTCAAAATACTCCCGTTTATGTGTGCCATTTGACTGTGTATCAAAAGTTCGTAAGTCAAAATATTAGTCCAAATAATATTATACACTTACACAAGTGGTTCAATGTTTTAAGTGTGCCAGGTCTGATCGGCAACAACTCATTAAGCACTGGCCTCTTTTGCCTGGTAGTCTATGCGCAGAATATGGGTACCAAGTAAATCGACTGGTACACGAATGTAGTTAAACTTATTGTCACTGATCGACCTTGGCCTATGGTTGCCCCAGGCAGACTCTTGGACTACTTCTGATTTTTAATCAAGGGAGCCATTGGGTTGTTGGTAAACTTCTGGCCAAAATTCAGACCACACATTTCTAAAATTTCGTGGGTAGTCAAAATCATTTAGGTCACTTCATAGCACTATGTTCTAGGCCTACTTTTGTCTGCTTCCTTGCCATTTTCAGACCAGATACGGCTTTCTTGGACTGCATCTTGTCCTTCCCAATGGTCTACTACATGATCGGCACCATCGAGAAGTGAGTTAATTTTTGTAATCAATCGTAGCATGGCATTTCCCCCATGTTTCCTGAACCATACTTTAACTGAGTGCTCACATGGAACCCAGAACAGCACTACCACTTAAAATGGAAGTAAGCCTTCTATGGCTTCAAACTCCAGCTTGGAGAGATCCTGCTAGGGGAAAGCTTCTAATCCAACAGGGAAATCCTGAGGCCCACGATACGGATCTCTAGCAAAATAGAAAGCACTTTTATTGTAATTTCAGGAGCCTCACCACAGATCTGCATGGCAAACCTGTTGATCAGTTGGAATTCGCTGTCGGAACTCCTTAAGTTATGATCACAACCTCCTGCCACTCTATCTTAAATGAGTCGGATTCATTGTATCCTTTGTGTCTTACGTTCACAGCTATGATGATGTCTTAAGGGCAGGAATCCTTCAAGCCGACACCGTTGTTGTTGTTGACAAAGAGAGTTCCAAACTTGCCGACGAGGACTACATGGCTGACGCTAACCAAATTGTTGCAGTGCAAACACTGTTCAAGTAAGTCCGTCACAACATGTAGGTTGTCTCAGCTTATTGTGAATAACATAATGCCATGTTTTGGATTTTTATGGCATGGTCCATGGATTTTTTTTACACCCTCTGGGGCAGACGGCACGTTTTTGTACCATGTCACATATGAGTCTTTTGATGCGTTGAGCTTTCCTTCGTTCCTGTTACCCTTGTGTAGGTTGTTTCCCCATGTGAGCATCATCACCGAGCTGACCCATCCCTCTAACATGCGCTTCATGCAGTTCAGGGCCAAAGACGTCTACGCACTCAAAATGGCTGACAAACAAAAGGTATGTAGGGCTGGGTTTGGCCATTTGGTTGAGTGCTTGTGCGGTACCGAGAAGGTTGCGGGTTCGAATCTAACTACATCAGACCATTTTTGGTGTCATCGAAACTTTATTGCAAGTCATCCGAGTCAGTGTGTCCAAAAAGATGATTAAAAAATTATATCTGTCTAAATGATTATCACGGTTGTGGCCAACATTACTGGTTTTGTGACCTAAAATGTCTTCACTAGTCCAGTGCACACATCTGAACTGAACTGTGCCTGAGTCTTCAAGTCTATGACATTGGGGCATCACTTGGAAGAAGAGGTCCTAGGTTCAAATCCTTATTCACTTTCTTTGCACATCCAAAAATGATTAAACTATTCAGTTGGAGCGGCTGCTTTTTTTTGGTGTTTGATTTCAGAAAGAGAAGGCCAAAGGGTCCAACATTGCCTATATGTTTAGATTACCCTTCTCAGCTGGCAACGTCTTCAGTGCAAGTATGCTGGATACTCTTCTCTACCAGGTAATTTCCCTGAGCTGGAAGAATATCGGATTTCAACGCGCCAAATGAAACGAGAGAAAAAATGAAATACTCTGAGGGATTTACTAATGTAAATTGCTGTCTGATGTGGAATTCAAGAAGGGTGTACTCTTAATTTGCTGTGACATTCAAGAAATGAAACTGTGATAGCTTGCCAATTCTCTCTGCTAATGGAACACCCATTTCTCAGTCTTGTGTAACCAATGTGTTGTCGCTGCCTTTTTTTGGCCTTGTTTTAGTCTTACGTTAAGAGCTACATGATCTCCTTCACACGGCTGCTCTTGGGCCTGGACCAGGCGCCGGGCTCTGGCTACCTTTGTGAACTGAGGATCACGGCCGAGGACATGTGGATCAGGACCTACGGCCGCCTCTACCAGAAGCTTTGCTCCACCACCCATGAGATCCCCATAGGGGTGTACCGAACCCACAGCCAGTCCGACAACAAATCTGAGGTTAACCTTGAAAAGTTTGTCCATGGTATCTTGACTGGAAATTTGAAGGGTGGGCCAAGTGGGCTTTGCACTGGTCATTAATATTTTATTGAGATTCTCCACCGTAAAGTCTGCTCACGGAGTAAAATCTCCACCTTTTGTGTGTGTGTGTCCCATCAGCTGTCGGTGACCATCGAGGATGACGACAACTCCTCCTTGGGCGTGTCGGAAGAGAGGAAGGAGATCGCCAGCATCATCAGGATGAAGATGCAGAAGATTGACCTCCCTGCTGAAGAATATGGTAACCATCTCTCCCTTCCCAGATCCCCCCTCCCCCATCGCTTTCACTGGTTGTTCTTGAGTTGAAGCTGCTGTTAGGTCGAGAGGTTCCCAGTCCTCCACTCCTCGTGTGGGTAGCTTAATCACTTTTTTTGTCATGGGTCCTGACTTATGACTGCCTATCGATTGTAATGTAGGTTTCAGTGCGAGTAATGTTGGCATATCATATGGAGTGCAAAAACCTTTGAAGTCCATAGGGACCAAATCTTAATTTGAAAAGAATGCCACTATCTTGGACTGTAGACTTGTACGAGATCTGAAATTTGCTTTAACTTTGCACTGATAACTCTTGATAGCTTAGATCACGCGAAAGCCCTTGAAAATGTCATCTGTCTCCATTCTAAGTAGCTCTCGCTAATTTTACAGTAGTTTTGCTATTGTGCCGAGTGTAACAGAGGATGGCTTAATGATAGCTTCCGAGGTAATTTCTGCCAAGAACACCATTTTTTAAACTAAGGTTTTCCTGCTTGAAAACAGCTCCAGAAATTGGTGCTGTGAAATGGAATCTCTTGCATTGAGAATCAGCAGGCATCCAAACAGAACATTGTGGTACTCGGATCGAAATTACCAGATGAGAGATAACCGTGACCTACCATGCTGCTTGTTTGTTGCGCCCAACAGATAGCGAAGTAAGTGACAAGCGGAACAAGTTGTCGTATGTGCTGATCAACCCGAGCTTTGATTTGAAGCTGGAAATGGACGACGTCATGTAAGTGTTCGACTGGTGATCAATACAGCACTGAGTTAGTTCAATTAGTGGCCTTCCCACATTCAAAGAGTGCCAGGGGATATTGGAAAGAGTAATTAACCTTTCGAGATTCTGGGTTACTGAGATCCAGGAAATGGTTAATTTGGGGTTACCGATCACACAATTTAGGGTTATTACTTGCCAAAAAGCAGCTTAAAATTGGTTACCAGTCATGCAGTGTGTGCTGCACATACTGATTATCGTGAGTTGTGAAAGAATGAAGCATTTTCCTGAGGAATGTGTTTTTAGGGTGGGGTGTAAAAAACACTGAGACAGTTCTTGTTTTCTGAAGTTTGCCATATAAGTGGGATGAGATTTCCCCCACTCACTATTTTTAACCCTAAAAGAGCTGGGGGGAGGAGAGGGGGAGGTTCCATTATCTCTGATATCATCACAAACCACAACGCATGGCTAAGTTTCTACAAGACAGACTAAAACTTTTCTCGGTGCAAGATGCAGGAGAAAAAGTAGGGCTGCCTTTTTGTCGGAGGAATCGTCTTTATTTTAATCACTCTACTCTTTCTCTCAGCTTCATCATCAAGCCTGCCGGAGGCCCCAAGACGCCATCCCCGATGCCCCCGCGCCGAAAATTCAGCAGCCGGCGGAAGCCCAAGAAGGCAGAGCCGCGAGCCGAGCCGCAAGGCAGCAATGTGGACACCAAGCTATAGCGCCCGGGAGGGGCGGGGTGAGTGTAACACAGGGGGAGGGTGCAAACAATGCACGCTAACTGCCGCAGCAACAGAGAATAAGATGGGGGAAAGGAGATTGCTCAGAGTTCTGAAAACATTGGTGTTCCCTCTGGCGAAATTGGATTTTGCTGTCAGAAGTGGGTGTAATCTTGACCAGGATGACAGTTTGGAACCTTTGTACTTAAAGGGGTCACCCAGTTTAGGAGAATTTGCTGCTCCTCGTTATCAGACTGAAGAATCGCAAGGTGACCCAGTAGCTTCAGGAGTGAGCTTTGCGACAGGAAAAGGGCCAAGTTCCACAGCCAATATGTGATCAGCTTCATTGAAAGAAATTACTTTTCATACCAGGAAAGGAGACGAAGTCTCCCTTCGGAGCAGATTGGCGAAGATGATTCCTTCAAAGACATATTTGGGGGATCGCATCGGATTACTGGATAAAATGGATGTCCGCCCCTCACAACACAGAGGGGAGCTATCGAATCTTTCAAACGAGCCCTCTGTTGGCCTTTTATGAACATTTGCCCCCAAAAATCCTATCTTGGTACCAGTTGAGGTAGAAGAGCTTTGGCGGTAGCTGTTTAAGCATGGGCTGAAAAGAAGACTAAGAATTTTCAGTATTAGGTCACATTGAAAATGTACATTGCGTGGTTTTTATTTATTTATTGTGGGGCTGGCCCCGGAGGAAATCGTAGATCTTGCTTGTAAACTAGTCAGAGCATTTAAAATTATAAAAGAAAACCATCTTGTGAAAAAAGTGTAGTCACTATATAGTGTCTGAAATTTCTTTCGTGGAAAGTGCCACCTGGACCTACGCAAACCCCAATCTTGTCCAGTCCCGTGCAATTTTCATAAAATCAAATCATTGAACGCACATTAACACAAACTAAGTCACGGTCATTAAGCAGTGTGACTCCATATTGTTTCTGTAGGAACACTTTGGTTTTTTTAATTTAAAATAAATATTGCATTTTTTCCTTATCTGTAAATATTTCATGACCAGCAAATGGTAAAGAAAAGATGTTAACAAAGTTTAAATTCATTTTTGAAGTGCTCCAAGTGGTATTAATTTGTATTTTAGAGGTTTTATTACTTTCAAAACCAGGATAGCAGCTGCTTTTCAGTAATCACAAAGTTTTTCATTTTATAAACCCTTTCATTGTACATTATCCTGAGTTTTGGACCCTTGCAGTTTTGTTGTCAGGACAGAAGGAAAGTTACAAGTTTCAAATCAGACAATGCACAATTACGAGTCGTCACCTTGTCTTCTTGGAAGGTCGTTGTCAAAATTGTTGGGAGTTATTTAGAAAAAAGAGCTTTGTGCTGGATTCAGTTAGCTCAACGTGCACCGTGTGGAGAGGAAAAATTCAGTGTTTCACTGTGGTTGTATGACCTTTGACCTTGCCATGAGCCCATTCATGTAGATTTACATGTACTTCATTCTGTGTTCAATTGTATTTGTTACACTGCGTTGTTTGTCACCCAATTTTGAAATTACAAATTTATTGGGTTTTTTGAGAGTGCAATGTCAGATTTTAATTTGGCTTGTTTGTGCAGTATGTGATATTGCTCATTATTCCGCTTTCCATTTTTTTTCTTTCAGTGGTGTTTCAATGCAGTTATACTTCATTTCCAAAGTGAAAATATGCCACTTTCTGGCCCTCCAAGTTAAGGGGGGCCTGGACTTTAATATGCGTCATTGCAAGGAATTGCCAGTTTACAAATGGGAAATATGCATTTTCGTAAGTTTTGCCCAACACATGCAGTTTTCCATCTGTCGAATCGTTAGATGTGATAAGGATAGCTTCAGTCTTGGCTAAGGCATGTGTGACACAAGTGTACAAGTCTCAGATTTACTAGAAGTACTGTATGTGTTTCCCATGTAGATGTTCTCTTGTACCGGTAGCTAAATGTATATCTCTGGGAAAGTTCTCGGTGCATTATTGCAAACACAACAGGGCTTCAACCTCTCTTTCTGAATGAGCTGTAATACCTTTTGAAATGTTCTTGCCTTGAAGAAAGCTCAATCATTTAACTTCTTGCTTATTCAGCCTTGAATTACTAGATACAACTCATCCACCAGACACAAGTAAGATGTTTTACTTGGTTTGTACCGCATCTTTGTGTAGGCGATACCCCTGTGCAGTCTGCCAACTTGCTATCCCAACCCTATTTGTATAAATTTTTACTTGTATATATAGAAATCATCCATGGAATACCAGTGGTGTACAAATGCAAGTGAACCGGATCTTGAACTTGGTACTTGAAAATGGAGTACAAAATATCTGTATGGATCATACTTGGAATAGAGCCTTGTGTATTAAACTATTGTCATCGGGCAGAACGGAGTCTTTGGAGAAAGGGGATTGATCTTTTCTGTCAAAAGCACCCACTGTTTCCCTTTGATTCTGGTTTGCCACCCTAGAAATCTCTGAGTTCATAGAGTTGAGGTTTCTTAACACAGAAGTAGTCACACTGTTTGGATATGGTAACACAGAAGACCCGGGTTGTCGTGGAAAGTCACATTTTTTCACCACACAGTTGTGGCTGTTGTAGAATATCCTGGTATATCTCTCCCAGTCCCTTCCAACTCGGTGGAAATTTTTCCCTTTCCTTCAAAAATCTAATATGGTCAGGTGATGATTGGTGCATTTGTAACATGTAAAATATTCAACGTAACTATTCAGAAGTAAACCATTATGATCAAAATCAGGAAGTATATAACAAGTGCTTTACATCATTGGGTCAACTTTCTTTTTATTAAAAAAGAATAGACCTGACGACTGTCTTTCAGTCTCTATTTTAGAATTTATTTTATAAAAGCATAAGCATATTGCATAATAAAATTAGACATATGTAAATGAAATATTTATGGAAAGTTCCCCAACTTTTCAAACTAATCTACATGTATATCATGGTTCAGTTTCTTTCATATTTTGGGAGGCAATTAGTTGATTTTGCTTTTTAAATCTGTCGAAAGTGTAGCAAGATACCTGTTCGTGAGCCATGAATCACCCCTTAACATTTTGTTTTTGGTTGTCGTTAATTCACATGGAGGTGGCAGACCTGTTTGTTAAACTAAATCTTGCCCTCATGTTTAAATCAGACATATGCATGGATCCAGATGTCGCTTTGTTATGAAGTCATAATTTAAAGGAATGAACATATGATTTGTGATGATGACTTTAGATATTTTGTTTAGATATTTTGTTTAGTGCAATGTAAAGGTATTATTATTTTGACTTTTTATAAAGCTTGTACTGTAAAACGTCTGAATGGCTGGACACATGGAGTGAAATTTTGCTCTGGGGCCAAAAAAACCTTTTGCAAACTTTAACAAAGAAACTACATGTACCTATTATTGTACATAATTACTTCAGAGTCTTGTATCCTGAATTGGACATTTCTGTGAAGTGAATGCTGCCCTCGTGCAGGGGCATGGTGATTTTTCTGGGCATGGTTTGTGACAGGTGCTATTTGTCAAAAATGGGCGGGGTGTGGGAAAGATCATGTACCATTCTGTGACACCTGATACTAATCGTATTTATTCATGTCGCATCTCATGGGTTTGAAGGTTGTCCATGATATTTTCTGCAGCGTTGGCCGACAGCTGAATGTGGCTTGCTTGTGGCCCTTTGTATATAGCAAATGTAACGCTAAATGGACTTGAGTGCACTTTATTAATCAATGAATCAACGATTGTGAGAACTTTAACAAAAAAGGGTTATTTAAATGAAAAGGCAGACACTGTGGAAAATTTGACTCATCTTTTGCAGTTATTGTTCGAACAGGCTATTTTTAAGGTACATGAACCATGATGTAACCTGTTTTCATTGAATCAATGTTGGCAGCATATCTGGCCTAGTTGTTATTTTGGTCTGCCACGGGAAAAGAAATTTGGTGATGCATTTGAGATGCATCTTGAAACAAGTTTTGATGACTGCAACATTTTCAGGAAAGAACCAGCAGTTGATCTGAATGTGAGGCTTATTGGTATACTGGTGACTGTCTTATTTAACCTCTGCACAAGCCCCTGTGCCTGTGCAGACAGTATTGGGAGATTGATTAGCACATTCTTCAGTCACTGCACATAGTGATCATGTGTTCATGAATAATGAATATAAATTTGGCATGTTGTCAAGCTTGGTAAAGACAAGAGAACTGGCTGTCTCTTTTTTTTTTGTTTCTGGGATTCGGGAGAAATGATCACAAGTGGCATATCTGGAGAGCAAACACTTGTGCGTGCCATTGTTAATCCTTTTTGTGTTTTCCGTACAGAATCCAACAATAACTATCTAAGTCTGCTGAAACAAACAGAATCTAACAAAGGAAGCCTGATGAATCCAGAACCCAACAGCAGAGTGGAACGTGCTCAATTCCAACGGCAAAGTAGAGCCTGCTACCCAATGGCAGAGTGGAGCATGCTAAATTCAACAGAACCCAACAGCAAAGTTGGAATGTGCTCGGTCCAACTGAACCCAACCACAGTTTGTGCCGGCTGAAATTTGGCAGATTCAAACAACAGCCACGTCCAGCTTAATCCGCACACTGCTGAATATTGTTGGATAAGGGTTGTTGGGCTAGCATTCACTTTAACCACTCCCTGCCGGGCGACCCGTTTTCGAGTACATAGGTTCCGGGGAGCCCAGAACTGGGACAAAAGAGTTGGGCCTTTTAACAAACGACCGTGCTCATCACAAAAGACTGAGCTGCTGGGCATTACCGACATTTTTCATTCTCAAAAGTGGAGATAATCCAGCCTTGTTTTGAAACAGTATACCACGGTTTGGGGCATTTAGAGCAAGCGGATTACCACCGGGGACAAAAGCTCTCCACCACCGCAGTGATGAGCCACACAGCATCGCTGCACGCTAATCTGGCCCCTATTGAAAAGAGGTCAGCAGTGCCCTTTGCCGGTTTCGGGAACAAAAGAATCTTACATAACACCGCACAATCTGGGCTCTTTTTCCAAGGCTGCAGGCATGGCTGAAATATTCAAAAGTCAATGAACATTAATGTCGGCTTCAGAGTAGTGCCCAAAGAGTCCTTCATGTAGGTATAAACGGCCATTAAATGACATGATGAATTTTTGAAGAATTTCGAAAACGGAATATCTTGAAAAGGACCCGGCATCTTGTCTTTCTCAAGAAAAATCCACCCGGCAGCAAGTGGTTAAGCTTCAGCACCAAAAAACTGTATTGAAATGTTAGGCTCTGCTAAGAATTTTCCGCCAGGATTTGCTAGCTAGTCTGTTTCCAGTGCCTGATCTGTTCATGTCAAAAACTTGGACTCTCCAGAATTTCAGTCTCCACAGCACGGCATGTTCTCACAAAATAAGCTAAGTCATTTAATCTCCCAACCCATTTTTGAAATTTCTTTTGCTGCGATGCCTCATTAGACAGATGTGAAAGACACATACCGAATCAAAATTGTACATTCAAGATCTACCCGTTTTAACTTTCATGACCTGTTTCATCAACAGAGGAGCAAAGCTGTAAGACAGCAAAGATGACTGCAGCTAGGCTTGACAGTGATGGCTTCCTCGCTAAACAGCCGATGAGATGTACCCAGCCGGTAGTGGCCATCACTATCAATTCACCAGCCCACCTTGCATAAGAGGAAATTGCAAGCAGAAACTGTTCAGGAATTTGATCTGCGAGTATTCAAAAGTACAGCACTAGACTTGCAATCCAGAAAAAAAGGAACAGAGAGAAATCCTTTGGTCGAGACTGGAAAGGATTGAGGCATCAGGCGTCACTTCTATCTCACTGCAGATGGTGGAATTGGGTTATTTTTGACATTGTACTTGCTGGCTAACAAGTTGACCTTCTACTTGTTGGCAATGCTGTCTATGGCTACATCCGAATCTCTTGTCTAGAGCTAGGTCTAGGTCTTCACTCCATTAGAAACGCGTGGAGACGCGTAGACAATAGACCTAGCCATAGCTCTGGAAACCCGTTTCGGACATGGCCTGAGTGTGTGCATAGTATTCAGGGCTCTCACAGCATAGAGTACCGCAGTGTGACGTCACTGTGAACCAGAAAGTGCAGTGTAAACAAATGGAGTAAGCGCGCGAGTTGGTTCACGCGCTGGTTCTCATGCTAATGCCTTTTACGCACTAATTATGCGTGTGACGTATTCACTTCGATACTCTATACATGTAGATAAAGCCAAGTGTTACAGCTCTGGGACAGTAGAAGTACAAGTAGTTTTTAGAGGGTCAAACTTAAGAGGATTTAATGACAAAAAGTTTAATACCAAGAAATCGATGAAATCAATGCAAACATTCTCACCGGTCACTTCTACTTCAGCCCCAGTCATGTAACTGCTCCTTTTTGAAGCCAGGAATAAACAGACCTCGGCTACCTCCGAGGGTTCACCCTCCCTCTTTAAGGGGATGAACTGCCTGATCTGAAAAGTCAACCCAAAAAAAATGTAGTCACCCCAAAACATCCACAGACATGGAAGGGTTTGATACAGCTCAGGCCGAGTGTTTGGAACTATCAATAGCAATGCATGGAAAGTCTGATAAACCTGAATTGGTGGGGAAAAAAATTAACTTCAGCCTTGCCACAATGGAGTACCGAAGTGTGACGTCACTGTGAAGCAGAAAGTGCAGTGCAAACGAATGGAGTACGCGCGCTGGTTCTCACGCTAATGCCTTTTACGCACTAATTGTGCGCGTGACGTATTCACTTCGGTACTCTATGAAATTTGGGGCATAATTTTTGTTCCTTTGGCGTTTGAGGTCTTAGTCCGATTTAAACATACATGGGGGAAAAAAATGCTGTGATTACCAAACTCAGGTTTTGTATCGGCACAGCGTCCGTCATTGGTGTTTTGATGAACCCGGGTAAGATCACATTGCATCTGATGCCGTACCTGTAAGACAACGGTTCAGATTATCTTGAATTCAGGTCTACTGCGACAGAGCATCGATTCATCTCACAGAAGTTCCTGAAATGAAAACCTCCAGCAGATCTCCATTCACACAGGAGTACACTACGCTCTACAGGAAAGTGAAAAGTACAACCTAATTCACTGAGCAAGAGACAATTTCTCTCGTGCAGCCAACAAAAGCAAAGAGAGCAATGAGGCAATAAACACAGTCAAGTGGGTGTTTATCAAACATACATGTCCACCAGGACAGGTGCTCATGGGGTCTGTCAAACATTCAAACTACAATCCAGTGGCGTAGCTAGGATTTTACTGGTGGGCAAGCGCAAAGGGGGCACCAGCATCTTATGGGGGGAGCCAGCTTTCAGTGGTGTGGCTTTTGGGGGCAAGTTTTAGTTTGCCTTGTTCAATATCCATCCATTTTTTTTTCAGTGGGGGGGGAGGGCACGAGTCCCTCACTGCTACCATCTGAGCTCCCTGGGGTGTACTCGATGCTGCCATTTTGGTGCAAAGCAGTTACGTCAATCACGATTGCCATGTCAGCTCTCATAGCTTTATACAGATACCCAAATATTCCCGGTTGGCAAGACACAATGAGTGACAAAGTGCCGTGCCCAAGGGCACACATATCATCACCCCCGGCTGGACTCGAACCAGCGACCTGCAGCTTTTCCCCGAAGACCACAAATGGAATGCCCTTAACCATGGGGCTACAGCACTCCACAAAGGAAACGCGATGAAACTCCCAAATGTGCTTGAATGGGCCCCCGTGCATGGTTTGCCAGCTTGTGTCTAAGGAGTCCCCCTTCTCCCATTGATGCCCAAGGGGATGCTCACCTGCCCAGTTCCCTGGCCGTTGTTTTAGTGAAGCCCACCACACCTGCCTTGGATGCTGAGTAGTTGCACTGGCCCACATTACCGTACTGAGAGTGAGGGGAAAATCATTGAGAAGAAAAATGAAACATTTCTCACAATTAAATTTTCACAGAGACAACCAGTGAAACATCAGTCCTTGTGATTTGGAAATCGCAGGCATGTGAAAAAAAAAAATCCTGGACATTTCCAGGCATGCAATTTTCTAGGCATGTGATTTTGAAAAAGGAATCAAAACCTTGGGTCAATCAAGGCATAGTAAAACACAAAGATAAAATTGGGTCAGCATTGCATATAAACCATCAACAAAACCAACAAGAAGTAGTGCAACAGTTTCAGATCACACCCGCTCACTTCAAGTGAACTTTTAAAATGTTTTATGACGGTCGTAAAATCATGCCCTTTCCACAAAAGCAGCCTAGACGGACCATGCAGAGCTCCTCTGAGCCACAAGATCACTCTAATTCTCCAATAAATCTCCCAATTTTCCTGGGGTTTCTTTTCACTGGATCTCTTTCCTGTGAGTAATTCCCGTTCATAACGCTAACACATTTTATCAGGACATTTACATGTCTGCACACAAATATCTGCTGCAATCCACACTGGCTTGATCTCTCCATGGCTTTCATGCATCATGATTGACTGGTCTGGTCCTAGTCTCAACTTCAAAGGATTTGTTGCTTCACTGCGCGTAGGGCGCGGGAGCCTGCATCGTGAAAGCTAACTGTTAGGTAGGCCTATGTTTGATTCTTTTTGTTTCATTTTTCTCGGAAATTGAAAAATATAATTATAAAGTAAACTCATGCCGAGGAGTGTGGTACGGATAGTTTCAGACGTGCAATTATTTGCACTTCTCAGGAAGCTTTTAGGCATGCGATGGCGTGGGAGTGCAATCGCATGCCTTAAAACGAAAAGACTGAAACATTATGACAGTCTTAAAAGATATTCTAAAGGAATAACTACGTTCCGTGATAAAACTCTGCTAAGTTCTTCAGATAATATCAACAAAGAAGCATTTAGCTGCCTGCTCAAAGATGTTACCAATAAATAAGATGTACCTTTCCAACTATACTGGCAATGTTGACAATAGAACCATCTGTAGTTCTGTGCTCAATCATGGCTTTGCTGACAGCCTGCGTCACTAGGAAAGTTCCCTATGATAACAAAATTTCAAAGTTTTCAAATTGACCAGATTATCTCACTCCTGATGATGTCAGATCATAAAGGACATGTCAAAAACGACTGTGGTGAACTGATACTGCAATCCTTGGCAAAAGCCGTGAATAAAATGTTTGTACCTGCATGTTTACTTACAACCCTGCTAAAATCATGCAACTTCTGTATGTGGACAAAAATTGGAGTACAGGGCAACTATATGCTCCAAGCGGAACAAAAGAAGCCCTGTGTTTTTGGTACTCACCGCATAGGCGCGGCATGAGGCATGCAAGTATATACATGTTAGACGTGGAGCACGCTGAGAACGAGTAACTAATTCATTGCGGCATGTATGGTCTTTGCGTATACGCAGCACGCGTGCAAGAACCCACTTAAACCAACTATCTTTCTTTCACCGACTGATGGTACACTCACCTCAGGACAGATACCACAGAGGTTCATTCCAGAGATCATACAATGGGACACTTTGAGACGCATGGTGGCGGCAGACAAACCGGTCCTTTTCTGCAGTTGTGCGCGTGCTCAGAACTAACGCACATGCCTAGGGCTGCATGCGCATGCTCATATCAACCAAAAAGGACCATTGTGTCTGGCGCCACCAAGTGTCTCAAAGTCTCCCACTCCGTACACAGTTCCCTCTCTCTTTCCAGGTTATCACAGAATTTTCAATGTGATCACTTGGCTACTTGTTGTACCTTGAGATTAACATCAATGACTTTGTCAAAGTTTTTTTCCTCCATCTTCATCATCGTTTTATCCCGGGTGATTCCTGCCGAGTTGACCAATATGCTTGCCGGCTGCTGGTACAGTTCTGATACGTTCTTCACCAGGCTCTGAACAGCAACTTTGTCCGAGACATCCAAGGCAAAGGCATGATGTGACTGGGTGCCAGACAACAGGTTGTCATCAGCTGTGAGTTTCCCTACTGTAGTTTTGACACTGTCGAGATTAATATCAGCTGCCACTACACTTGCCCCGTTTTTGGCAAAGAGTTCACACACAGCCCGCCCAATGCCACTACCACCCCCTGAAAAGTTAAGTCATGTACATTGTAAGTAAAAATAACAATTAATAAACCTCTTGAAAACACAGATTTTGTGAGAGTTCCACACGTGGCCACCACATACATGTATGTACTCACCACCAAAAAACAAATCTCTGCTCACCTTGTATTTGTTAACCTTCTATCCACTTAGCTTGGGAAAAAATGAAATTAATCCTACACTTTTTTGGTACATACAGCCTAACAGCTGCACTGACTGACATGCCAAGACTGTCCTAGCATGCCTAGGCAAGTTATTTTAGGTCCTTTTTTACAACCTAACGGTATTTATAAAACTTAACAAATATATGGAACTAAAGTTTAAATATTTATTGCATTGGACAACTAGATTTAAAAATGAGCGACTGACAATTGGTACATATGTGACATACCATAACTGGTAAATGAACATTGGCCAGTTTTCACATTTGTTTTATTCACAAAAGTCCTTCATACGTAATCAGAAAAGTTCCGTACAACAGAACAAAATATACTCAAGCTGCAAACGAACTACTGTAAATGGTTTGTGTCACAGTAATTGCTATAAGCATCATAATTACCAGTAACAAGAGCAACTCTTCCAAAAAGTTGCAAGGACGTCGCCATGTTGATTTTACTTTGACCTTCGACATAGTTATCTGCAGACCAATCAACGAATAAATCAGTGATGTCATGGCTTATTATTAGATATCTGGTATCTGTACTGCGGCCGTCCATTGCTATGGACATTGAGGCTGGAGAACAGACGAGTTCTGAGCGGTTTTGGTTGATTGCGCAATCACCAACTGCAAAAGTTACACATGCATTGCACCAGACGCGATTTCTACTGCGGTTTACGTGGACTTTATATTCATGTGTATTTTTATTTGTAGTCACTAGAAAGTTATTCATTCTAATATTACATTCAGTATGATTGGATCTTGTAGAGCTCGTTCAGTCACCAGTGGGTATCTGAAAAGTCCTGCTTTCTTTCCAAAAAAGACAAAAATGTTGCATCAGACATGCCACATTACCGCGAGGCCTATGTCCACGGACATGACTGACTTGGAATGTAGGCCTAGGCCTACTCGTACTTCTCAGTTTATGGTGAGATTCTATGAGTTTTTATCACTACCGAAGTCAGGATTTTTTTTATCAATGGGGTAAATGGCTTTTCATGTTACCTCACAGTTCAGGGGGTAGCTTTTATCATGTTTATTGTCTGGATTTCTTTATTCTTATCATAATAGTTAATACTCACTGGCCTAGTGTGGAGATAATTTACCATATTTTAACTCTCTGTGATTTTCCTGTTTGAGACTTTTGAGTATGAAATGCAAGGCCCCAACGTACAGCTTGTGCTTGGTAGTAATGGAATCTCCTCACTCTCTGAGCTGGCTGCAGAGCGTGGAGAGGAGCTGAGAGCCATAGTGCAAGAATTACTCTTGAATTTATGACTTCACTCCTTGTCAGTATTTGTGCTCACTCTTCAGTTTGAGACACACTGTTTTGGTAGAGCTCTGGGATCCGAGAAGAGTTTCCTATACATGTACAGACAATTTGATACCCCTGTGTGCGTGCACCGACCTGAGACTTGTCTAAAAAAATAAGTTTTTTATAATTAAGTAAATGCTGAGAAATTTTCTTAGCGAAATTCCACTTTTTAGGACATTTTATCACTTTCTTACTGCTGTTATGTTATTTGAACACGTTTAAGGGAAAATTAGTGTTGCCTGTTCATGGAACTCTTTCTGAACTCTGGAAACATACTTATGTCACAGATTCCCTCATGTCCCAAACCATGATTTCTGTCCATGTTCTGTCACTGTCACCTTAGCAAGTCCAGACTCGCCTTCAACTCCCACGAAGAAAGTATTCTGTTGGTTGTGCACAACGAATTACCAGAACTGGTTTTCTGATTGAACTAGTCAAAAATCTTCCAAACGGACATGACAGATGAGTTATGCTCATATAGTAATTGACGTGTTGTGCTGTGCTTGATCAACAGGTGCGGCTGTGGAAAATATTTACATATGACAGCATATGATATGAGTGTTGCTTGGTGTGTTGAATACTTGCAGGTTGTTGGCCTTGGCAATCATTCAATGCCGGAAACCAGACACAGCGTTGGCATGGCAACCATAGACCGACTGTGCAGACGGCTGAAAGGTACATGGAATAAAGACAGAGACTGTCAGGGTGACATTGCCGTAGCAACACTGGCAGACCAGCACCAGATCATTCTTCTCAAGCCACGCCTACTCATGAATATTAATGGGAGAAGTGTTATCAAAACAGGTATTTGAAATTTGATGGGTGTTGCTTAGGAAGATTTCAAATTTAGAATATTCACGCAGGATCTCTGAATATGCAAATTGCCTGTGAAAGTCACCGTCAGCACGGATAATTCAACAATCATTGGGGACTTTCAGAGATTAAAGTCTTCCCATGCCTTGATCTGTATACATTTGTGTCTGAGACACATAAGTTTAAGATCATGTAATGAAAACTGGAAGCAACTTACAGTTTTTGTCTGTACTCTGAGACAAGTTCATTCTCAATTGATAATATTCAAAGCAAAACCCTACAGTCAATTGCATTTTCATTTTTCATACCATATCATTAAGCATTTAAATGGCAGAATAATAAATAAAACAATCCCATTCGTACATTGTGCTCTGCAGCAAGGAAGTACCAAGTTGCCTCCCGTAATGTGTATCTTCTACATGATGACTTAGATCGCACATTTGGAAAGTTCAATATCAAGGAAGGAGGGAGTGCAGGGTAAGCCGCCTTCTTGTTTTTTCAATGTAAGACTATTTATTAGGATTTGGTTGGTTGTCTGCCTCTTTGCCTACATTGCTTTTGGATAATTAATTCTGGGATTCAAAGATTTTGTTAATCTTAAAATTCTTGAAGAGATTTTGTGACTTTTTGTACCTTTAACCCTAACCTCCAAGGGTGTATGTAAAATCCTATTGAAGTTGGAGGATTTGGGAGTGTTAGGGTTAATGTTATGAGTAAAAATGATGGGTGTAAACTGGAATGTGTTTGGGTTTTTTTTCTTCACAGAGGGCATAATGGCGTAAAATCTGCCATTTGTGCATTGGGAACAGATGTAAGTACAATTTCTCAACAGACTTTTCTCTAGTGAGCACCTGTAGCACAGGTCACTGTAGTCTTGGCTCAAGACGTTACTACTCGATACTGGTTTAATGCAAATTCTACACTTTTGCACAGAAATATGTGAACAAGAGGGTAACATTTTAAGGACAATAACCTTGTCATGAAATCTGAAGAATCGATACTTGCTGGTGAACCCCATTCATTACAAAATCCAACTCACTGTGGAGTCTAATCAACTGAATGCTCCCGAAGACATGCAGGCCAAAACAACGGTATGTTTGCTTGGGGAGAAGAAGGGGAAAGACTTATTTCTGGTTTTTTTTAAATGCACAAAGGCCTTGGAACCAAGACTAGGCTAACTACTACTGCATTTCTGCAAAGATAATTTTTTTGTCATTTCTTTGTTTCTAGGTAATGCCAAGACTAAAGATTGGTATCGGCCGGCCAACCAACAGGAATGCGGTGACTGACTACGTTCTCAGTGGGTTTAGTATCCCAGAGAAGGAGTGCCTCTCTCAAATATTGGACGAGTGTGTCCAGACATTAATAGATCACATGGTCAAAAAGGCTGAAAAAACCTGATACCACAGTGCACGGTACTGCCATTTAACAGTGAACAAGCGGAGTTGAAAACCAGTGGATGAATACCAGTCATGTCTGGCACCCAGTGCAAGTACTGCAGCTATTGGGGGTTTACCTGTTCGTAGCCTGTCGTTTTGGCATGACTAGATGTCCAGACATTAATAGATCACATGGTCAAAAAGGCTGAAAAAACCTGATACCACAGTGGACAGTACTGCCATTTAACAGTGAACAAGCGGAGTTGAAAACCAGTTGAAAACCAGTGGATGAAAACCAGTCATGTCTGGCACCCAGTGCAAGTACTGCAGCTATTGGGGGTTTACCTGTTCGTAGCCTGTCGTTTTGGCATGACTAGATGGTTAAAACCTGATGAAAGAGCCTTTGGGTTCACTCTCTTCTGGAAGCACCTGTAACAGAGGTGCATGTTGGGAGGAGTTTTCTTATCAACCACAGTTAGTTGTTATGGAATGGTGCATTTTCTTGAGGTTGGAGAGGAGCCAGATTATCCAATGCCTTGGACAAAAATCAGGGGCCAACAAAGAAAAATTCAACAGCCACTTGAAACATTTTAAGGCTTCCAAAAAATCGAAACTGTGCCACATTCACCACACATAAATTAGTATAGGATGTGTTCATTTCACAATTTTAAATATGGGAAGTGGTTTGTAGTTACACCACACTGCACGAAAATACATGGTATTCTGAATTACCCTGGGAATCAATATCTAAATAAAGATAAAATGCCGGATTTCTTGTTTTATTATCAGATGCCTTTTGGAAAAACTCTACTTTAACTTACGGCACTTTGGCAATAAACCCACGCAAAGTTAGCAACACTGTGCTCAACACATGAACACAGGGTAACTGTGAGTCGCCCATTAGCACTGTTTTATAGTTGCTTATGACTGCACTAAAATAAAGTTAATTTACGTGACAACTCAGACGTTTTGATTACTGGAAGAGTTATTCATTGCTTAACAACCTGCTGAAGGTATGTTTGTTCCACATTACCTTGTCACCTATTGCTACCGAGTGTCGCAGCAGTCATTGATTATTTACCATCTGAAACTGCATGGACACACCTGAAACCTTTCAAATTACAATGACCGATAAGTATGATATGGAAGCGTATAAATGACCAAATATTTTTATAAATGACTAAAAAAAATTTTCCAAGTGCTACCTCGCCGCTGGGAGATGTTAACTCACTTCTTTGAGATACAAGGGTAAGCCTCCCAAGGGTATTCCTCCCAAGGTTTCTACCCCAGCTGAAGGATTTCTCATGGTGTGGGCTTGCTACGTGAGCTATCTTGCAAGAAAGGGCAGAAGAACTGGTGAAGTGTAGGCAAGAATGGCTGGACCAAATAATCTGACTCTACCAGCAGCTGGTTCTGATGGTGGAGGAGGTGCCTGTTTGCCTCTTTCCTCGTGGACCTTGCTGGTCTCCGTACTGGACCTTGCGTCCGCACCACTCTGCTTGTCAGGGGCTGCAACTGTCACCGCATCTGGTGTTGTTGCCTCTCGTCTACATGTACATGTATTCAGAACAGGGGTGGCCCTTCATTAGTAAATCTGGTCGACCTGCATCGGCTGAAGGGCCACAATAGGGTAGCAGAGTTTGACAGACTCGGCAACAGAGCCCCTTGTTGGCCTGAAATTGGCGACAGCCCTCTTTCTGCAAGTTATTTTCTGCAGGTGGTTTCTGAGCAGTATGCCTCCACCAGTCCATGTTCATGTTGCCCAGGTATTGCTTTAGCCAGTTGGAGTAAACCACCTTGGCTTTTTTACAAGGAGACTTTTGAGCCTGACTCTTGAGTTATAAATTTTCCTCACCACCATGAGGGGACCATCCAACCAGCACTGTAACTTGGGCATACGACCTGCCTTCCTAGAGGGGTTGTACAAGTTATCCACATTGGCTGCCCAGGCCCCTATCCGACTCCTTCCACTTGGCGATGCTCCTTTGGTACATTTGACTCTCCTGTAGATGGAGATTTGAGACTCCTCTGTAGATGGCGACAGGGCTCCAACGGTTGTTAGGCCGTGGAGTTATACTAGGGACAAGCTCCTAGTTACCTATAAAGTGCTCCGTAGCTTATGGCCTCTGAAAGCCAAGTCCAACTCCCAACCTACTCAAGCGGCTTAGCCTTCAAGTCCGGCGAAAATTTCTACTGGCGGGAGAAGGGTGAGGGTGCATCTCTGGTACTTTGAAACTGGTTGGTTCAGGGATATGGGACCGTTGTCCCATAAGGGTAACCCATCCAGGAAATGGAAGACTCCAATTTCGAATCCATGCTGCCTTGTGACATGCTTTTCCATAGGAAATGAAGGCCACTGTGATGTGAAAGCTGTGACTTCGATACTTCGCTGTCATCCCAGCTTGCCTGGCCTGTGGCAGATGTCTCTTGGGTGGGAAGGGTGAGGTTACTATACTGTACAAACTACACTCCACATTAAGCATTACTTCGCAAGTCTGAAGGAAATCCTCGTACGTCCAAAAGCTATGCAGTGATGGCAAAGGGAAAAACTGACAGATGGACGATGTCACTGGAAGCCCCAGTCCCAAACTTGCATGTACATGTACATTTAGTTGGTTTAGGGCCAGATATTGCTTTATTTAGACCTAGAGAAGACTGCATCATTTAACAGCACCCTGGATGACCATCCAGCCTTATTTACAGACAGTACTTTCTGATTCCCAACGATTGCCCACACAAAGCTTGCCTACCTATAACCTTGTTTGAAAACAGCGATCAGCAGGTATATTTTCAGGATAGTTCGCAGTTCACGTTCCCACTGGGGCTGAGTGTGGCCTGAACAGCTGTTGGCTCTCTGCCTGGAACTTGGTGTCTTAGCATTGCCTCTTTTGGTGTTCCTTGCCAGTCAAAGGTTGGCCTCTGCTTCTAATGAAGGCAGTTTCACAGAATTTGCCCAAACTGTTAACACTTTTAGACTAATCCAAGGAGACGCCATAACTGCGGTGGCACCGCGCTTACGAGCACATTCTCCAACTTGGCACATGCGTGCATTTGGCAAATCACGACACCCTATTGGTGGAAGAGGCATGTAACGCGAGCGTATGACCTGTCCTCGAGCACTGTGCCGCCACTGTTATGACCTCTTATTCTAGTCGTCGAAGTACACTATAGTTCTTTACTTGGAGCACGCTCTTTGTGGACGTGTACCTGGCCTTGGAAGCTGGTTTGTGTCCCTCAGCTGGGATTTGAGGAAGCTGGGCTACTGACGTAACGTCCCTTGCCTGAAGAAATGATCCATCTCGGTTCAGAGGATGTGACATTGCAATTGCTAGTATCCCTGGCGTTGCAGGAAGCTTCCACCGCTACATCTTTCTGGGCCTACTTGGGTTGCTTTGGGTAGCTGCTTCAGAGCAATAGTCGAATTTATTGTTGCTCGAGGCTTTCTAGACAAGGAATATTCCTTTCGCACCTTTGGTGCTATGTCTGCCAGTGCTTCCGGAGCAGTACCCCCATAACCCCTTTAGTCAGATGCAATGAGCATTGCCCTCTCAGCCCCCTTGACTGCCATGACACTCTTAAAGTAAGGTCAGACCACGAAGAGGTTCCATCAAACGTGTCAGGGGTCATCATTGGCTTCCAACCACTGGGCGAAGGTTAAAAGAGATACTGGTGCCTCTTCTTCTTCTTCTTCAGTGGCGGTGTCCCACCATTGCATTGGCCATAACTTGTCCCATGGGGGTGTTCTGTTCCATATGGGAACACGGGGTGGTGACGGCTCCCAGTTTCCCTCCCTTGGAGTGGCACATGGCAGGGCAGTTCCTTGGGCTCCACTCATATTTCTCATGTAGTGCATTGCCACTGCATTGGCCCTACCCCAGCAACCTGCATGCAAACGCACTGTTAGCCCTGGTCCATAGACTTATGTACGAAGCACCTCAGGTTGACTCGTGCAGTGTGGGCCTGCCCCGATTGGTGACTGGGTTTCAAGACTATGGGAGATTGAGGACAAAGGCTCTGGGTGGTCTGGGTGTCCTTAGATGGATTCCCGCCCCAGTGTATGGATAATTGGGGGCACCCCATGTGGGACGCTGCCATTGTGTTTATGTGTGCACTAAGGGGTAAGTCCAAATTTGGCCTGACAATTTTTGTGTTGATGTAGTCATCTGCGGGGCGTCTCTGGACAAAGCCCGCCTGGCCTGCGCGCTGCATCCACAAGCATAACTCTGCAACATTTGGAGTGGCACGGAGCATCTGTGGTGCCGTCCTCTACTTCAGGAGAAGGTTCCCTGTGGGACCCGGCACTCTGTGTACCAGCACAAAAATCATGGGGTGTCCCATGATGAAGCCACATCTCGCTGCATCGACAGGCACAACTGGGCGCAGCCTGTATCCCCGCCTTGTCAAGGGTCTAACGCAAAACTTACTCTTCTCTTTCCCTCTTTTAGATGTGGGCTTCCTCACATAAAATGGTGTTCAATAGCTGCACGCGCTACTAGCTATAATGAACAGCCATTCTTTCCAAAACTACATGTTAAAGCTGGCGCTATTCTTTCCATAGTACCCATTTAATAAGTTCTGTCTGACTGTAGTTCGGTGCTGGCGCCCTCTGTCGGCCCACCAGCACCGACACCCCAATATTACGCACTGAATGGGGGGGGGGACATTTCTGCATACCATCTCAACAGCATTTTGGGTGAATTATAAAAGTATTCACTTAAAACCATTTCCTAGGGATTATGGAAATATATAGGACTGTTTCAGGGAAATTCTGCTTTTGGGATGCCCTATTTTGGAAATCACAATCTTCAACATATAGCATTGGATATATATATTTTTTTTTTGGTGGAGACCAAGGCATCTATCAAACTACATGTGTTTTCTTTTTTTGAAAACAGGGCTTCTGTAAACCATTTTAAAAATAAAAGAGTTAAACCTGTAATTTGAATGTGGTAAGAAAAAAGAATCTTCTAACAAAGACATTCTTAATAAGCAAGGTTAACCGTTTACAATTTCAGATAAAGCCATTTTTTTCACAAGAACCTAGAATATCTCATTCTTAATTTTAAGTTACCCAATAAATTTTGTAAATGTGTGGGAGATTCAAAAAGAAAAACCTTGAAAATTTAGCAAAATAAATACCCCCAAGGTCCCTCAATGCCAGAACGGAAAAACTTTAGAAACTAAAAACAAAATTCACACATTTTTCGTTACCTTTATTAGCAAATGTTTGAGCGCAAAGCATTTAAACACCAGGAATAACCTAAAGTTATTTCGAGTCAAAGAAAGAAATGAATCTAAAATACCATATCCACTGGAAACATCAAAATAATTTGAAAAGCTGTTGTAAAGTTATTAATAAAGCACATTGCCCAAGCAATAAACTTTTTAAATACAATAAGAAGATGGATATTTGTCGCTCACAAAAACATTTAGCTTTAAACCCTTCTTTCGCAGTTGGCCTATTTTATGCCAAAATAACATTGAATTTCACTTTATGATGGCTTTTTACTGCATTCATAACACACAGATGTACAGTACCCTATGAGTGTATGTATTTCTGAAATACGACCCAAAGATATTTTACACACTGCCGCTGTGTACTATAAATGTAAAAGACATGGTTATCTGGATACTGTTATTCAATCGTGTTGTTGAAACGCTTTCAGAGTAAACAGTACAAAAATTATGTGCTGGCAGTGTAAATGTACGCCCTCTCAAGTTTCTTACACTCTGCAGTGTGGCATTGTAATTGCCTCGTACTAAGCAAATGATGGACCATAAATACTGTGTGAAGGGCGAACTTGGAGCTCTCATAAAACATAAATTCAAACTACAACCTAGTGATAGATAATACTGAAGGAAATGAACTGCAGTTAAAACATGTGTTTGCAAGGAATGTGCATCGGCAGTTCAAGTAAACTGTTTTAAGGTATACTTAGTTAAACATATCAAAATGTGAAAGCAACTGCGAAGCATTTTTTTTATTAAAAAGAAAGGAATTTGAACAAGAGCATCCTTTTGTCTGCAAACCAAACTGTGAACTTTAACATTAGAGCCCTTTTGTCTTATCCGGTATTTTTTTAATTCGGTATCGTCAACCATTGCGTGGAAAAAGTTCAGTTTTTAATGACAGAATAAATGTTTTGGGCTGGTATTAACACGTGCATTTGAGACAGGCTCAGGAGAATGGACGCGACTTATTATCTCCTGTGCCAGTCTTAAACGTAAATATATATTTATTCCCATTCATAAATACCTTTTTATTCAGTGAGTTAAAGATTCTGTTCCAGAATTTTACTTTCATTTTCCAGATTACACCCGTCCATTTTGTGGTATATTCCTTGTACAAGTTGTCCAAATGAATGTCCTTACATGGACTTGGCGCATGCATGGCGAGCCGCGCGCACGCAGAATCTTGACCAATCGGAATCGATTATGTCTCGTATCCAGGTGCCAGCGCGTGATTTACGCAGCGGGCACTATCACTTCTCATCAGCGGGCATTATTAAATGTTAAGACACGGTCAAGTTGCACGTTGTTGAATAGGCCTAGGGAGATTGTCTGGGGTATTTATGAATTGGAAATAAGGAACTATGTTTGAGTACATGTATTTTTGTTAAGTAGGTATTCAGACTGTGCTGAAGCTCTTTCTCGAGACAATCTACTACTGTATTCTCGGATGTTATTCGGTTTTCCTTCAATCTGTTTCATTTTTCTCCTTGACCCTGTCATGTCTCACGCCATTTAATCTCGACTGGACTTTGCTATTTTAATCAGACTGTCGCTTCCATCTCGTCCTTGCTGACGACAGCATACTCGGCGATCCTTGGGTTGGCATCGACTTCGGCCGGGCACACCACTCCCCCCATGGTGGTGCCGTGGCGGCGGTGAACTTGGACCGCCTCCTCTCGATGTTGGATCAGGGCTGGCCCCCAGGATTCCAGGGGAGCAGTGATGATACGTAAGCGCTGCTCAAAGAAAGACAGAAAGAAAAGAATTAATCTTGGGTATGTTGCAAGGTTGTTGGTGGTAGAGATATTAAGCGTCAAATTAGCCCAGACATATTGCGCCTGCTAAGTCACGTGACCTACAGTGGGTACCAAACATCAGCAAACATGGCGTCCTTCTATAACAAAAGTGTGCTTGTTAATTATGGACCAAAAAATAAAGTTGATGGACGGTACAGTGCTGAAACTACTGACGCGTTGAGAACTGTCCTGACAATTGACTTTACGTTTGGCAAACAACACTTACAACACACTTTACCGTGGGAGTATGCCATGTTTGCTGATGTTTGATACCCAACTAGAGGTCACGTGACTAAGCGGGGGCAATCAATTTATTGCACCTCATTGTACAGATTTGCATCAACATGAAACGCAAGGCCAAAGTGCCTACCAGCACAATGAAATTGGTACTATACCGTAGTACCTTGGGTGAAGTAAAGGGCCAACAGACCACAGGTGTGTCTGTCGGACGCGGAACACTTAGTCTGGTAATGACATTCTTTACCTCTAGGAAGCTGCCCTTTCTCCTGATGAGCTCAAAGACCACTTGTCCGGGGATACCAATGAGCGTAGTGATCAGGATCAGCCAGCCGAGCGCTCTGGCCCAGGGCGGGTACAGTTTGTCGTTGTACTCGGGCTCGGTCCAGGTCACCCAGCTGACCACCAAAATGACCTGGTCACAAAAGGAAGGAACAATGTCACACGGTCTGTGCAATGCATTTGATGCACGTTTGTGTTTCAATTAACACTTTTTCCAAATCTTATTTTGCTATCATGGAAAGAATGTCATGCCTTTAGAGGTTTATATGTTCAGGCAAATTTCATATTCACGATTGAACTTGTGATGTCATTCTAGGGGAAATCCTAAATGTCACATCGATTTGTTCACAAAAACTGCTATATTTTTATATTTTCTTGTTTTAAATTTCCTAATTGTCTTTTGGTGCTTCATTTTTTTAATACATGGCAATAAATGGCATGTAAAGCCGAACAATGAACTCTCTCTCAGAAATGCTTTTAATAAGCATTTTTGAACAGACAGACAAATGAACTAAGCAGTATTCTATTCACATTTCTATAGCCGGGCAAGTCATGCCTTATAAAAGAGGGATCCCAATACGAGCATCGATCTGCGCACTTCCACGTTTCAAAACGAGGCTATATAAGTCAGCTTCACACGCACTTCGACAACGGCGCGGCGAGATATGCACGATGCGTATGCACTGTCTGCCACAAAGTCACGCTGTGCCTGCTGCTCACGATTCTTAGTCATATTACGATCAGACAATTGAAAGTAAGGAGTCAAGACACAAAATACATAAAGGTATGTTAAAAACAGACTTTTCAGGCTGCAAATTTTGGTGGAAGAGTCTTTCAGGATGACTCGACATGGAGCTTGAGAGTTGATGTGATGCTAGACTCATTGTTACTTGTATAACGTTACTCCCCGGCTCAAGGAAACATTGAAAACCTCGACTTTGACTTTCCTCGTACTACTTGCCAATCCTTTTTGCTGAAAAGGCTCAAATTCATCAGGTTAAATACTGGTACCTATTCTTTCATGATACATGCGACTGAACCTTTGTGAACAATTTCGTCGTCGTGAAATTCTGGCCGATTCTGGCTGCATTAATTCATCAACATAAGATTTGTAACATCAAAAGATTGAAAAAATAACGTCAATTTACCACGCGACAAAGTTCAGTACAGAGAGCCTCGGTTCCGATGCGGATATGCGCAGACAGCGCTGATGTGCAATCCTTCTATCCCCCAATGCCCCTTTTCCCGGCACAAATTTATGCCACAACTTAAAAGCAAAATGATTTCAAGATTCACTGCATTTGCATCCGCTTGAATTTAACCTTTTTTCTGGAAAACGTTCGATGGAGGTCCCCCCCCCCACCCATGACCTAAGTTGTGTTGGAGAGGCGAACTTACCCCCATGGACACTGGGGTCAGGACCACCCAGTTCAGCGGCCACCACTTGAAGTACAACGTGTCCACGTACCGGTCCCCAATCATGGTGCGGATGTCGTTGATGAAGCGTCGCACGCCGTAGCCCCAGCTCAGGCCACCGGTGAGGAGGAATGCGAAGAGCACCATCGCCGCGTTTGTTCCGTAAGTGTCAAGGAGGGATATCCAGTAAGGTCCAGCCTGTCAGGAGGGAAAAGGGACCTCAGGGACAAATGACGGTAAGGCAGCTCATCAGGTGCAATGAAGTTTCAATACTCACACAAAATTCACAAGTTTTGAAGTAGAAATGGATTGTTGCTAATGCATACCCCTTATGCCCTTCGATCGTGTCCAGACTTTGGATATGGCTACAGTTGGACAAAATTTGTGATTTTCTTTCTGAAACTGTCACCCTGATTTATCTCAAAGGGTTATGAAGAATAAGTATGTACTAAAAATGATAAGCTTTTTCTAGCATGGTATAAGGTAGGAAACGGACCAAACCTGTGCTCTTCTGCTAACACAAAATAGCTGAAAAATTGACGTGCATAAATTCTGATCTCTGTGTTTTATTTGGACTTTTTCTCATAAAACCATTAAATTTTATTCCTTCTGGCCCGCATTGGCAAAGTGCGCTAAACATACTATTGGATTCCTGACTTATGTGATTTATCTATACAAAGCCCTAAGTTTGTGACGAGATGGGTCCCTAGATCATCAAGCTCTCTCGACTAATTCGTCAGTGTTACCACGAATAGTTTTTGTGCACCACGAAGTAACGTACCGTCCATAGTGTACACGATACGACAATTTGTGGCGCATCAAGTCATCTACCGACAAATTCATGCACAGCGTACTAAACTTCAAGGGTGTAGTTTTACAGAACTGAAAAATTACACAGCACTTTGGAAAGCCAAATTTTTGGCAACAGTGGTCCCGTCAGTGGTCCACAAACTGCTCAATGGTCAAGCAACTGATTTTGTGGACTCCTTGCATAGTTACATACTTCAGTTATGCAGATCAAACTGCACAACACCAGCACCACACAGATTCCCAGGGTGACGTAGCTCTTGCGCCGAGTTGGAAAGAGCCTGGGGTATTCGTCCACTAAGCCCGTTGCCAACCTTTCGAGATCTACAAACTGGGACAGAAAATAAAATAACTTTGGTGCTCCTACTTCTGAAATATTTTTCCCTCTTCTTGTCGCTCATGCCGAGAAGCCCGTCAGCTATGCAATGGGTAGTATCTCAAAATAGGAACCCAGTTGTTCTATAAATGTCTCTTAAATCCTAAAGTAAAGGGGGCAAATGAAAACTTCCCTATTACCTTAATCCTTCCAGATCCTTCAAAATTGTACAGGGTATAGGACAGTACAACCTATCCACTTTGAAGCCTGAGGCCCAACTGTCCTGTAAATTGAAACTCAGGGAATCTTGCCACAATAAGTCGATACATAATTACCTTGAGGATCCAAAAAGTTAACTTGAGAGTTATGGTTAAAACTTCACTCTTCAAAGCAATATACTGCCCACTCCATACCTCATATCCTACTGTAAAAAGTATAACAACTTGAAATAATAAATTTGAAACTTTGACCGCTAATATTTCTCTTTGTAATCGGAAAAATCATTAATTCATGCAATTGTAACTGTTAAATGTTTGCTGAATGTCTCAATGACACAAAACCCGAATAGTAAATATCACATAGTTTATGCTCGCCAAAATAAACAGCGGAGGTAGGACTTTGATGTTTCCTTAGTCCCCTCTTAGCTAAGTGATAATAATTATTAGTTCAGTTTTACAAGGAAAGATCAGTTATTGTATGTCTGCAACCTCTTTGAACAGATATCTCAATCATGCAGATAACTGTATGTATTTTGAAACTTATTGAGAAAATGAAACAACCACTGGTTTTATATAAACCTGAAGATGTGCCGAATCAAATGCCTTCTGGGACAAATCAGCTTCAGCAAGAGTCAAACTTGCCCAAGAAAGTATTACTTTTCCAAACTAAGCCTTTCCACCGTCATTATTGCTGAATTCCTTTCACAGCATATTTGATCTATTTCGCAAATTACCTTTTCAAAATTTATTTTATGACCATGAATTTTTGTCACTTTGTCGCAAATTTCTTTCACAACATGCGTAAAATAATTTCAATTATGATTTGGAAAAAAATTTTAAACCACTTTTAAAGATGCCTATATTTACGAGTTCATTCTCTAGTGAAAAATAACCTCACTTTACGTCAAAAGTCGGAGAGATTTGGTGGAAATAGATGACTTCATGTCCATGCTATCTGGCGAAGTAATGTGAGCAAACCACAACTATTAAAAACTGCGTATGTGTCTGCATTTCATGAAAATAGGTAGATCGTTTGAAGTGGTGTGAAGGAATACACAGTCTTGTGAAAAAGTTCAAAAAACACGAAAATGCAAAGCCATCCAAGAAGAGTTTGCATTGCCATATAAGCTTGCAAAATTACGGTACCATGCTATCCAGACCCAGAGTGATGAGCATGAAGAAGAACAGAATCGACCAGAAAGGAGCAGCCGGCATTCTGGCTACTGCCTCTGGGTAGGCGACAAACGCCAGGCCAAACCCTGAAAGACCCAATACAAGACAACTGGTCAGACATTGGTAAAGTGGCACTGAAGGGAAAATGGAAACGTATACTCAAGGAATAAAAGACTTGAAACTGTTTGAAAAAAAGGAAGTGGAACTGATTTCTTAAGCAAGATTTTGACATATTTTCTTTGCACAAAAAGACAAAAGCAGGCATTTTCTGGAAAGCCTCTCGGTTATACTTTTAAAATGTGGGTACCTGGCCTGGCAACCTCGGAGACGTCTTTACCCTGGACATGAGCCATGTATCCCAGGATGGAGAAGATGACAAATCCTGCCAAGATACTGGTAACCGAGTTCATAATGGTGACAATCAACGTATCCCTGCAGGAGCAGCAACAAAAGGCAGACCAATCAGAGTTATGCCGTCCAACCTTAAGCTGAAAGATCCTGTCACATTGCTTCAACTATAAAAGAAACTGGACGTCCATCTCGGTGACAGTGTCAATTTCTTAAAAGACTAAATGTAGTCTGCTTTTTGTTGCCAATCACTTACAACAAAAGGGCTGGATGATGGAAATCGGAATATTGCTCAAAGCCCAAACTTTGGGGTAGGTTAAAAAATTCCAATTTCTGTCGAGTTTTCACATCGTGCTAATAAAGCTTCTGTATGGACACCCCTTATGATTCAATGTACTATGAATAATTTTAAATAATTATCGTGCTAATAAAGCTTCTGTATGGACACCCCTTATGATTCAATGTACTATGAATAATTGAAAAATCAAACTCGGCACGCTTGCAAACCTTCCCAAATTTCTGATTAATTTCAGTAATATGTGCAAAAAAAACAAAACCAATCTTGACGTAAATGATTGAGGGATGAGACAATGACCTTAAAGTGTTGTTATGGAACTTGTTGTAAGACGCCAGTGTATGCAAACCACCGGTAGCAACGCTCAGGGAATAGAAGATCTGCACCACTGCATCCAACCAGACCTGATTGAAAAAAAAATGGGATTTTACCCCCAAAAAACACGTTTGACTGAAATTTCCCACCTGTTAAACAATCCCCTTCCTAGGAAGGAGGTGCCGGTAGGTCTACAGTCATTACTTTTCCTCATTCATCGATTGATTCCTTTCCTTCTTTTTTTCTTGAAGGAATCCCTTATAAAGTGATGTTTAAACGAAAAGATTCATTCAATGCAGATACAAATTCTCAATACAAATAACAGGCTTATACCTCAGGCTTAACGAGGTACTCCCATCGGGGCTTGATGAAGAAGTAAACACCTTGTCCCGACCCTGGCAACGTCAGGCCACGAATCAGCAGGATAATCAGTACCGCATAAGGAAAGATAGCAGTGAAGTACACCACCTGGATATACAGACACATTATATTTGAAAGACACAATGAAAAGCCACCTGTCATCATACATAATGTTCCACATGTTCTCCGTGTGACAAGCACTCACAATCCACCTGCCGGCCCTAGATTTTTAAGAAGCAACCCCCCCCTATTTTTTTTAAAAATAACACAATTTTACAAGGAATGCCAATTTGGCTCAGGTTGTGCTTCTATAACGTCAATGTTTACCTTGCCTATGGACTTGACGCCCTTCATGAGGCACAAGAACAGGAGCACATAGGTAAATATCAGACAGAGTAGAAGCTGCCATACGATGGTTCCAGTCTCGTTTATGCTGGGCGATTCTTGTGTGACAGCCCTCCTGGAAGAAAACCATTCAGCCAAGATGGCAGAGAAAAAACCAAAAGGAAATACACAAATTAAATGATTTATCATGGACGGCTGAAGGCTCTGTTAGATTTTACTTGTTAATTTTCAGTTTTCTAAAGACGTGTTCTGTTAGACAAGTCGCAAGTAAAGTCTTGTTGATATCGTGACACTAATATATGCACTTTTCCAACATCCTTTACTGATGTGACCCATGGTGTTGTACAGAACAAATCTGGACTTTCTACCTTGTCGTTTTTCTATCCTAACATGCTCATTGAGTTAACGATAAAACCTTAGCACAAGTAAAACAGACAGATTTGCCTGAGCAAGAAAAAGACGCATTTTGGGCATTTATATCATTGATTATGCCAACGTGGGAAATCTGTTTAAGTCCCACATAATTTCACCCAAGTGAAATCAATTTACAAGTCAGTTTTCCATGTCAAGTCTCAAGTAAAACCAAAATGTACGACTACAGCCTTACTTGAGTCGAGTCAGCAGTTTGTTGACAGCACTGTAAAATTTAATTTGGAAATTTCAGTGTGAAAATCATCAATTGAGAGAGGCGATTGGCTTTTTAGGGACAGTGAATCCTGCAGTGGTATTAGAAAAAAGAAACGACATTCGATGAGAGTAACTCATCGTATGGTGTTCTAAAGCGGACAGGCAAACGTCGTGTTTGTGAATTTGAACGTCGTGTTTGTGAGTTTGAACGTTCGCTTATCATAAAAAAGACATGGATTTTTGGCTGGTAACCTGTTTTTCCTGAGCAAGACAATACTGTGCTTGCTACATTCTTGTGCTTAGCAGCTTCATGGAATTGGCCCTGACCACTCGCAAGCACGACGTTCGAACAGACACGCGACCTTTGTAATTCACACTCACGACGTTTACAATCCCCACTTTGACGTTTCAACTCACACACACGACGCTCCGACAAACACGACGTTCAGAATCACAAATACAACGTTTCAACTCACACACACGACGTTCAGAATCACAAATACAACGGTCCAACTCACACACACGACGTTCAGAATCACAAATACAACGTTCCAACTCACAAACACGACGTTCAGAATCACAAATACAACGTTTCAACTCACACACACGACGCTCAGAATCACAAACACAACGTTCCAATTCTCACACACGACGTTTGCCTGTCCGCTTTAGAACACCATATTTTTGACATACATCCAATATTCTTCGCTCGGTGACTTGCGCATTGCTTTCCACGGATCGGTGTAGTTTGCCAGGCTGAAGTTCCCTGGACCAGAAGTGGTGATGTTCAAATCATCCAACTCGAACTCTGTCAAGTTCGTCAATGCCACACACTCATTGTCAAATGTGATCACCCCTCCAGCTTGGAAGCAGTCCGTAACGATGTCGCTGGAAATGAAAAAGAGTGCTGATGTGATCAGTTTGTATTGAAGTTACTTTTCATATATTTTGTGGTACGGGGTGCTCATTCGCGTAAAACTTGGATACCTACAGAATTATGATTTCTTCCAGCGGCGTATCAGCTTTTGGTATGGGGGGTGCAAATTCAAAAGCGAATGCGGCTTTGGGCTTAGGCCCTATTAAACATGATTTCCCGACATTCTTGCTTTAATTTGTGGTGTAATTTTCTTAGGGTTTCAGAGCTAAGATAAAAAATAATATTGAGTTACAAAAGAGAAAAAAGTGGGGCAAAAAATCCGTCGGCCGGGGGCGGGCAAGTTGCCCCCCATGGGTATTATGTTAAATAAAAAGCTTGTTTTTCCCTTTCTGAAAGGTTTTGACAAAGGTTTCACATAATATAACACAAATGGATCTGGATACAGACCCTTTTCAGTCCTAGGTACAGTGTATCAAGACTAGTACCTAAGAACATAAATGTTAATAGCAATTTTTCCAAGTGGGATTTTTTTCCAGGGGCAGCACTCACAGTAAACAGGTGAACGGTGGAGGAGTCCAACTCCGAAGTATGTTCATGCAATAAAAACAAGTGATTTCCATCCCCTTTTAAATTCTGTTTCATTTTTCTCGCTTCTTTCGTTTTTTGTTGTTCCTTTTTAAGTTTTCTTTTTTTCGAGGAGAGGGGCAAGCGCTCCTCTTGCCCCCCTCCCGACACCTATGCGTGAGTACCCTTCACACTTATTCCGTTCCCGCTTTATTTTTAGCGGAGAAAGAGTTGATGTACATTACCTGCACATCGGAGTGTTCCAGGGTTGCCCGCAACCAGCCCAAGGCAGTGAGGACGTGAAGGAGATGAAGAAATAATAGACCGTGTAGGTGATGACAACTCCGTAGGTGATAGTTATATAGAAACACACGATGAATTGTCCGTAACTCAGGCCTGGACTCGGAAAGTAAACAGAAATAAGGAGGAAGATATGTCATTGCAAGCCACTTTTGGAAGAGGTTACCGTCAAATTCGACTCCATCACTGTCCTCACAAGTCAGAAACAAGTTTATCACAGTTATGTCATCCAGTTCGAAGTCTCGCGTCAAGCTACATTCAAAGGATGCGTTTTGTTACATATCCTTCATCCTCTTCATTATTTTCATCAGACTAGGACAGGACTTCATAATATTGGCTCCTGTCAGTTTTCATACTTCCTAATTTGCAAAAGAGATTTTTTTTTGACGTTTTCGTTGTTCTTTTCTTTGTTTTTTGATTGTGTGTGTGTGTGTGTTTACCTTTCAAGATAGGAAAGGCCCGCCAACAAGTTAGTGGTCCCAAACTGCAATACTGGCCAAAGTTGATCTCCATAAAGAACATGGGCATCCCGGCAAAGGCCAGACTCAGGAAGTAAGGTATCAGGAATGCACCTGTGAACGACACACATACGCTGTCAGTATGGTATACGGTCAAAGCTTCTCTGTCAAAGGCCGTCAAAATGGGTAAAAGGAGAAGCCAGATAAAAGGAGAGCTTGATGTCTTCCAGTAAGGGATACTGGAAAGAACTACCACTGGGGATGACGTATTTAATGTGCGGGTATATGACCCACATTTGCTAAAAATTGGTTGCTCTAAAAACATTTGCCAGTAGCTGCAGCAACGTTGAAAAGTGCCGGGGAAAGAAAGTGGACAAAAATAAATAAGAACTAGCGAATGGTGGGTGGGTTTTCAATCTCCTGGCCAACAGCGACACCGCAAAATAACACAATAGATTTCCATAAAACAAGAAGCTACCTAAGTGCATTTCAGTAAAGTGAACCATACTCGCAACAAATGCTATACTCACAGGCACGTTTTTTCTTCAATCTGCGGAGGCTTATAAGGCACATCAGGAACCGTCCGTCAAAATGTTAAAGACAGATCAACAAGCACATTTGATTGCTTTCCCATGCTTACTTGAGAAAAAGCGCAACTTTTCTTGCACTAGAACCCGGTCCCATATAGAGTCCACTGAACCATTCCACAGTACAATGTAAAAACATGGCTGCCTAGTTGAATGATGTGAAGGAGAGTTGAAGTCTTCAGTGATGTAATACACTTTGATGCCAAGCCTTGGTTTCAAAGCTACCTTATATAGGGAAGCGTATTTTAGGGGTCACCGTAGTTTATTTGGCACACCGCCCATCCCAAGGAAATGTATAACAAATGCCCGCGAAGACTGCCGTGGGCTAGATGCCCATTCCTTTCTCGTGTGTGCACCACCGAGTGAGTATCCTGGATGAAAACTTTCGCCACGAAAACTTAATTTTTACGTCGTACTAGCTGATTTGTTGTCTCTTTACCATCTCAGGTTATTTCTTCATAGTGTCTAGCCTGACTTGAGGAACAATGGGGTCAGAGAAAATCGCAGAATGAGTGATTTTGGGGTGTTTATTAACCATCTTGTGAAAAATTCCCATGAAGTGTACATGTGATATTTTACACTGTACTTGTACATTATCTGTTTGTGTGGCGACTCGTATGCTTTACACCAGGGTTTCAATCTTTACCCCCACACACTATTACAGCCGCACATACACCGGCCTGGCATTCGGGGAATATGGAATCACATGTAAAGAAATTAAAGGAAATTTAAGAGAATATTGGGAGTATAAAAGCATAAAGCAACACTGAATGATAAAGAAATAACAGTAGATTTGAATTGTAGTTAATTGTAATCAAACCTAGACATTTTGAACCCCCAAAAGTTGACATGTAAATAAAACTCTGTATAATTAAGACAGTTACATTTGGACTCTTTCTGCCCACCTTCCTTTGCCTTGGCGTCCTTAAACTAATAATTTAAGTGGACCTCCTTAATAGATGGCCTGTCATTACACTTATAAGACTTGATTCCGGGCATATGCCTTACCCTTTAGGCTTGAGAGCTCATAAGCCTTGAACTTAAATGGTCCATGCCTTGCAGTTTAGGGCCTTGCTCTTCAATGTCCATCGAATTCTGAATTTCCCAGGTAAAGTCGTTTTAGACTTCACTGTTCTGCAATCGTGCAATTTGGGTTGAGCGCTCTGTATAGTTGGCAGTATTCAATTTCATTATGTCTACAGTGACGGAGGGAGAGGTCCTATGTTTGTACACTTTCACTTCATATCATCATATTTTGTTACAATGATAGGCCAGCACATGTTGCTGCATTCCCCCGAAGCGATAATGTGTTCTAGGTAGTGCTAATGTTTCTAACCATATGGGTCCAGAAGATGAAATTAATTCCATGTTAAGCCCACATAATAATGCGATATAAGACAGCCGTTCTAGGATCCTTCACTGTGATACTGGGTTTAGATTAATGTGCATCATTATGGAAGCAAAAACGTTGTTTTGTAATATTTAAATGGTATCCACGAATGTATAAACATAGTCAAACATTGCGAAACATTTGGAGGGCCTGACGTCAGACCTTCCTCCTTTTGTAGGTCACTAGCCAGCAAGCAGTTTGCAACAGTTAATTGCAAATAAAGGCGTTTTTCTTTTTACTGCGAGCGATTCGTCATGTGTACTCGTGTGGTTCGTTGTGATGTGTTTTATATTGAACATGAACTGGGTTGCTGCCTACTTGTAGAAGAGTAAAAACTTTTAAACACCACTGAAATTACCTTCAAAGGCACTCCAAATGCAAAACGGAGGCGGGGAAGGTGAATTTCGTGTACCCCATAACATGCATTGGTAACAAGGAGCAAGAAATTTTTGAAACTCTCACTTTGCACTTGAAGATGGCAACACTCCAGCCGAGTATGACACTCTCAACGGCACTTGTCATCGGACTTAGACAAATTGTGCAAAGAGTACGAAATACAGTTCATCACATTTTCACCTTGCCATCCACAATCTAACATACAGACGCGGAACAAGCCGTCCAGATCATTAAGCGCCGTTTGAAGAAGAGCCCAGACAGAAATCTAATGCTTTAAGAAAACTGCACAGCACCAGTCCTACGTACCCCGGGCACAGCTGATGGAACGTAGACCCCCATAATATTCTTCCAGTGGCTCCATCTCTGCTTCAGCCATACAAGCATCTCTTAAGAGGTGTAGGTTTGCAGGTACACCATGGAACTATCTCTTCAGAAAAAGTGTGGTTCTGAGAAGAACCGGTGAGCAAACAACTATTCTTGAACATAATAGAAAGTAGGTTTGCGGTAGCACCATGGACGTATCTCTTTTGTGAGTATTTGTGGTTCTGAAAAGAACCAGTGGTACTTGACGTTTCGAGCAGTATGCTCTGCTCGTCACCAGGAGAATGCCGGATACTGACTGGGAGTGGAGCTTAAGTAGTCTGGTGGAGGATTCTGGAGACAATAATTCCTCTTGAAAAAATACTGTGAAATGGCCTGGAACTAAGCCTGCTATACATGTAATTATGAACAAACAGGTGGCGTCAGTATACATGCGACATCAAGTGGAAACAGAACACAGTTCTGTACTAGAACAATAGTTCCCTAAAATGTCGCCCCCTTGGTTGAGGGATAATCATGTCACACGCTTGAGTCTGAAAGATTTTAGTCTTACAAAATTTGTTAGTGCTACTCACCGCCCCCGTTCCTGTAGCAGAGAAAGGGAAATCGCCACAAGTTACCAAGGCCCACAGCCATCCCTAAGCAGGACAGTACGAAATCCAAGGGGTGTGACCAGTTCCCCCTCTCCTTATTCTCGTCGCCACTCCCATTCCCCTCCTCCGCCAACTCGGCGGCCCGATCATCCTTTTCGGCTCCAAGGTCGTCCTTTTCTGGCTGCTGTTCACCGTTCATTCCGTCTGCGTTATGAAGTCCCCAAATCAAAAGTTTTAGGAGTCCACGAGGGGACGATACTTATATTTGCATGTTTCTTTAGCTAACGGCTATTATCAGTCAGTGTCTTATGCGGGGATTCGGGATCCCTGCACCCAACGGTGTCTGTTTTGAAGACGTGTTCTCTGTAACATTGCACCGCTGTCTGTACAATGTACATGTGCATGAATGTCTCGTTGAGTTCTACCATACGGCGCGAAATCTTTCTTGCTCGACTGTATGTGACCTGACCCGATCACAGTCATCTTCATTCACTGACCCCAGTTTAGTGCCGATGTAAACAAATATCATATACACGAAGATTATTTCCGGGACCAGAATGTTTGTTTGGGTGCAATTACATGTATATTGTATTTGGTTCGGGATATTAAAGAGGGTTCTAAAGCCGTTGTCTTTGGTAAATCATTGGGGAAATTATTGGCGGCATAGAACGCCTCACTTGCTGCGCACTGATATTTCTCAACATCCAAATGTTTCTGGCGGGGGCGGGAACTCAGTGCCCTGGTGGCTTACGTGACAGAATGTTCACTCTTATCTCAAAGGGGTAAACATGATGGAATGCATGATTTTGTATTGAGAGATAAAATGTCTTTTTCACTGGCTTGATAAGTAAGTATAGTTGCACTATTCATAAGAGTACATGTATTTACATTCAGTGGTAATAGTCTATAGGTACTCATGATTGAGTGTAAACCTTGTGTGGAACTTTCAGTGGACATAAATTGTCTCTTGCTCAAAGTGTAGCTGATGGATTTTCGTAGATATATGTATAGTTTTTCTGTAATTTATTATATTTAATATAGAAAACGGTAACATTTTAGTTTAGATGCACTGAATTAAAAATATTCATGCCTTACTGGACCAGAGTGCTGTTGGTTCAGTGGATAGGCTTTTCTCAGTGTTCAAATTTGAATTGAGTTTTTTCAGTGAAAACGTTTCTGACAAAGTGTTTAATGTTTGCTTGTTATCCACGAACATAAAAATAAATCACCAAAGAAGGGACGATTTAGCCAGCAAAATCTCTAAAAGAAAGGAAGAGGATTTTCGTGCGCAAGTGTAACGTCAAGGTTTCTACATCTCATAACATTAGCTCACGGTGTTGCTCATGAATATGGAAATCTCAGCTTAAAAACCCAGAATGCAGCAAAACAACCTTGTAAATAGTGAAAAATTGAAAAATGAGCTAAGCTGAGTCGCAGAGGTGCATTTTGAAGTTTATATTAAGCAACTCTCTTGCAGCTACCCTCTAAAACCACCTACTGTGAGAGCGCCTTTTCCTCTGCTGATTCTGTTAAATATTAAGTGAGTTATTCAACTCCACGATGTCGACTGCCGACCCCAAGTTCCGCCGGGCTGAGACAATAGTCTTCCACTGTGTGTGGGAAAACTTAAAGGGGGTTTTCATCTCCAAAACATTGGGGGGGTCTGGTAAGTTTTTGAAAGGCAAAATAGGCATAACTTGCTTGAGTCTTGTTAATGGAGCTAATTAAACTGTTTTATTATTTTAAAAAGGTTTTACACGACTTCCTGAAAAATTTCCGTCCTCATTTACGGTTTTAACTAATATAGTTGTAGCTACAACATTACAACTTGTAATGTACTGTAAATCTTTTGGGGTAGCCTTGGTTACATTTCTATTGTTGATCCATCTACTATATGACGGAAATAAATCACCAGAGAGAATACCGGAATCAGACTTGTCTGCCAGTGTCTACATTTAAAAGGAACTGTCCCCTGCTACGGTTATCCCGGAATAGACCACCGCAAGGAAAAAAATTGCATCGTAGGCAGGATTGTTGGGATTTGCATGTGCCATTTTCAACGAACAAGGTATACTTTTAAGGAGCCCCTATGTTATCTCACTGTGCCGTACACGAGTCTGTTTAGTGTTATTCCAAGAGTAGATCGTTGTAGACAATCACGTATTTTGGTTTGGGGAACTTTGTATGGTGAAGTGGTATTACATAAAAATGCAAGAACTAATCACAACAGTCTCATCTGAGCACACAACTGTCTCACATGAATGAAAAATCCAAGGTTGTGACTAGCATTGAGACCCTACTTGTCGGGCAGCATGATTGCGGTAATCAGAAAGGTCGTACTATGCGCTAATGTGTGCTTACTGCCAAAAACATGCCATGCAGAGGAAACATGCCACAAAAAGGAGGGAAGCAGGGGAGATCATGCATGCCCCCTTGGCAGACCCTCCGAGTTAAGGAAATACCCAGCCTCCGCTTAAAAGGGCAGTGTGGTGAAGAAAATTCTTTCGTGCCCGCAAATATTGTTCTTGTAAGGAAATGGTAGGGATTATGGGGAAGTTGTGTCGCCGCAGTTTGCCGTAGGCTTTGGGCCCGCCCCCCCCACAAGCAGCATCAAAATAGGGGCATTCCATTAAAATGTCTCCTGGACAACCGGACTGAGTCTCCACTTTTATCAGAGGAGATCGAGACCATTATTACAAGCACCGCAGAGAAATTAAAGTCAGTCGGAACCCCTCAGCGTGAGCTGGGCTTGTGGGTGCAAATGATGCCTAGACGGGTGCAGTTATATTGCAGAACTCTACAGTAACCCGAGTGGAGCATGTCTTTCTTGGAAGGAGATTGATGACCCCTGCCTCATGAACCTGACCACGCCAGGAGGCTACAGGCCAGGTCTAAATGGTATCTTAGTCTTATCCATTCATTCATTCATTTCGTTGTTTTGGGCTGGTCGATGGTCACTCGATCAGGTACGCACTCATATTCAGGCTTACTTGCGCTACACTTTAGCAAAGGTCCCATCCACTACTTTGCCCTTCAATGCGATACGTGCTGCCATTCCAGCCAATGGATGTCTAGCACTAGATTTCTTGACGAGGGAAGAATTCAGCTGGTCTTGGTAATGGCTGACTCTTTCAACGTGGTTTACCGTTCCTGGGGACCAAACAGCTCCAACTGTGCTATTAGAGATCAGTGTGTTTCCCACTATGATGTTCCTGCCCAGGTTCATTCTGATTGTGGTTCCCACTTTGAAGGCCAACTATAATTGCAGGCCCTGTACAACATCCAGAAGACGAGGACCACTACCTCCCATCCTTAAGACAGCAGTCAGACTGAGAGATTCAACAAACCTCTTTGTATCAAATCGCGGGATGATGAAAAATCGGGCCAGATGTTCTGTCATACTTGGTTCACATAATAGCACTCCTTACGGGGTAAAGAGGGTTTGCATGGCTGCCATCATGCAGGTCAGTGCTGTAGTTCCACAGGGTATGCACATACAGGGTTTCCCACTGGAACTGCCCTGCAAGATGGCTGTCACGTAAAGCCTGTATACTCGTGCCCCTTTGTTCTTCGGCTGAGACTTTGTACTTCCCTCTTGATTATCTCAACGACTAATCAGAGAAAAGTACCCATAAGTGCGTATCTCACTCTATATATACTCGGCAAAGGATCAAAATTCTACATGTATATGTTCAGGTGATCAAACCTGCGGCAAATGTCTGCACTACTCCCCAGGTTAAAGCATGCGCAATGAGTTTCAGCTTGCTGGAATGGGAATTCCCATTTATGATAGATCGTTGGTGATGTACATCAGAAGATGTGATGCACATCAGGAGGCAAAGGGCACCACGTTCTTCCCTAGTGATTTATGTAGGAGACAACGGTGGAGCCCCGCCTAGTCTTTTGTCATCTGATGAAAGTAGATTAGCGCTTTCCCGAACACCAGGAGTTCTAGAATTGATATGGAGGTCCCTAGCTGAGTTCCAATTCCCTGCAACTGATTCTGTGTCGAGATGTACTCCCCAGCCCTGAGAGGAAGCATCCGTTTATTAAGGTCATTGTTGATTTACCTATGTTGAGGGGGGCTGGATTCAGCCACCAGCGTCGATGTATTTGAGTAGGTTGAGGTGGTGAGTTACTAAATTTAGTTTTTTGGAAAGTGGGCGAGAAGATGGAGTTGAATGGATCACATTCCCATTTTACACAATCTGCACCATGGAACTATGCTGACCAAACTGGCCCCAGCTTGCCCCAGAAGACACAATTACATGTATATGGCTGGAATAAATTTGGCGGGAAGGAAAAGTGTTGCACACTCTATTTTGAATGGATGTTCGTCTGCCAAAGCTGGAACCGGCAGAGCATTTAGACCTGTAGGTATAGCATCTCTTTGCTCAATCTTTTTTGGTCTAATATCTGTTTTAAGGCCTTCAGATTCAACATGGGACGCCTCTCGCCGAGATTCTGTTGGGTGTTTGGAAGAATGAGGAATGGAATCAATGTCTGGTGTCTCCCTACTAGACAAGATGGATTGCTTGCTCTTGAAGCAGGGTTTCAAGTTGAATTTTGTTTCCCCAGTACTTGACGTTTTCGTTTGTCTACCGGTATTGGAGTTGGGTGGGGAGTAAGTCAGATGGGCATGTGTACGTTAATTCTAACGCATATCACTACCCGACGGTGCCAAGTTCCCTCTTTTCGATACAAAATTTAAAAGAGGGCCCCAAGTCTTTCTGACATTTTTCAGACGGCCCCCTTCCGGCCCTGGATATCAGGCTATGGTAGTTGAAGAGCCACTAGCGCCAAGATTTCCGGTGGTAGGTTACATACATGATTGGTTAACCAGACATACATGTAACAGCCAAAAGTTTTGTACAGTCCGACGTCGCATATCCGGGTTTTGGTAGTACTGGCTGCAGGGTACACTAGTCCAAGTGTCCGCCGATGTGCAAGCGCGAACGTCTATAACATGGACTAATTCCATTTCGTGTTGAATATGAAGTTATGCCTTGGCCCGCATATCTTTTGTAAGATGGCAATCGTTCACTCAGACAGTTTTTTCAAACTGTTGTCATTTTGTCTTTGTCAGTGTTTATCTACCTTTAGGCTAAGCGGCCTTAATACAGGGCTTTTGATTTCCAAAAGGGTTTCATTGCGTTGTTTTTCAGGCCCACCATTCTGCATGAGGCTTCAACACGCCCGCAGCGGCAGGCAGCCCTGTTTGGAAAACCTGATGACTCAGGGAAGGGGCGTGTCCACAGTGGACCGTCCTCCAATTATGAATATCGTATGCGTGTCGAAAGATTACACTTCGAAAAAAATGCACATAGGGCAAAAATCACTCGACAAGAGCAAACCTATTTAATAGAACGAATCCATGTCTTTTTAAGACGCCATAAACAATACCTGCTACCCACGCATTTTTAATATTAAAAAAGGAAACGTAAAACTTCCTTTTCTAAACAGCAACTATTAATGGAACCCAAAGAAACAAAGTTTCAAGCAGCTGCAGAATAGAACAAAGATTGAATATCACAATGTCCAATCTCTTCATCAGAAATAAATTATCTTATGGTTAAGCTCAATACAAAAATATTAAAGTCACTAGCTTATGGCTACATCCACTTCTTGTAGACACATGCGTGACTTCTGGCCGTAGTCACTTGATTAGGACCTAGCCCCATATGCTTTGGAGTCCGAGTACATCAACAGAATTAAGATCGATTTCCAGCTCTCTTACCAACCCAATCAAATTATGGACACATTAACTTGGCACTTACTGACAGGATTTGCATCAGTGATTTTCATTTCTTTTCAATTAAAGACTTTTCACACCTTACATATCGTAAAAGAAAATACAGCTGAATATATTGTAAATGTATTTCAGTTCAGATTACGAAAAAAATACAGTTTTTCAAAAACAATTGTAAAACCACTGAGTTCCACATTTAAATCCTGCAAGATGTATTCTTGACATCTCGTGACTATAACATTAATCTGAAGATGACAGTTTAGCTGGAAAAGATGGTCACTCCTCTAGGCCTGTGCCGGGTACCCGGGTACCCGGGTACCCGCCCGTCGATTTCAAAACCCGGTTCCATTTTTCCGGGCCGGGTACCCGTAAAAAAGTAAATAAATTAGGAACAAACATTCATGCATAAAATGTCTGTGAAATTTCTTATTGAAGGACAGACTTCATAGAAAACCACCGTGCCGATGAAAACCCGGTCCCGCGGTCATACATGAAACTTGAATTCGGAGATCGACAGCTAATTTTGTTACCTATTCCACCCATTGCACCGCAAGTCGTTTTCCTAGTTCCGGAATTTCCTAGTTCACAAGAGCGAAAAAACCACTAAAATTCACCGGCGATAGGTCACTCGCAACGTGTGATTTTAAATATTTCTTTAAATTGAATAGTCATATAAACCTTTGCATCTAATGTCCGCTTAATTAAAATGACTTTTTTAGAGTTTCCGTTTTTGTTAATTTAGCGAAAACTGCAAGCTTTTCCCCCACTCTCGGATCGCGCGGCGTTACCACGCAAAGTCGTTGCGAACTCAACTACACGGGCGCAGCAGAAATGTATGTGACGTAATGGGTTCGTCAACTGTGCGGCGCGGGGAGGATAACGTTGATAGCTCACTGTACAGTTAAAAAGTCGAGTCAAACCGTACGCAATTTCTACCTTTTTAATTCATTAGAATTCTTATTTTTCATCTAATTTTCTCAAAATTAAAAGATTCTCTATTAGAAAAGCAACTTTTTACAATGGTTTTGGCTGAAAATGGATTTTTCGTGTGGTTACTTTTTATTTGTGAAGACGTTTTTGTCTCGATCCTAAACCGATCCAGAACTAGGAAAGGTGTCATCATCACTTTCGTCGATCGATCCTGTGAATCCAAATATAAAAGCTTAGATTTTGAAAAAAAAAATTGACGTATATCCAAAACACAAAGTTGACTTCTGACCATATTTCACTCGAATTTGAGGATTTTTTAGCTGCAGTCTTACTGAATAATTTTCGCGATCCGGAACTAGGAAAATGACTGTACCAAACCTATATGAACAAGAGACCGAAGGAGTTTTGTCTTATGAGGGGGGAGCGCTGTTGATGTACACTTGCATGACTGTATTTGTAACTATCAAACCCTGTCGGCCTAAATGACTTTTGTGCGGAATAAGTAGTGCTTACTGTTTGAATTAAGAGTATTTTTGTCAAATAAAACAACATGAATGAAAATTACTTTATGTCGGGATTGACGACGAAGCGAGAGCGGATTGTGTAATATTCCTGCGGTACTGGGACTCCACACGGCGTGCGGTAAGTAGCGATCACGCACAAATTGTGCGGTTGATCGGCCTCTTTTTATAATCAAAGCACTAAATGTGCGCTACAAACCCAAAGAGTCAGAGAACCAGTTTAGTTAAGTTTTATACCAAGAAATATTCCGTTTCAAAATTATTTTTAAATTAAAGCAACTTGAATTTCCTCAGTAATTCATCGGAACTGTGGATGAGGAATTGACCAAAAAAGCAGGAATGATTTTTTCTGTATGTACTAAAGCATTTCAAATCCAAGTATTTTTTCATTCGAAAAAAAGGAAATGTTGACAGGTGCAAGTCATAATACAGTCGGCCAATCAAATATCACTTATCGAAGTACTTATGCATTAAAATCTCGACAATTTGAACCTCAGGGGAATGGAGTTATCCTGAAAAAGTATTTATAAAACTAAACCACTTCATCGTGGTACGTACCTTCGTGTGGTAAAACTTTCGCATCGCTTAGTCATTTAACAACATGGAGCGCTGCTATTTTTTTCACTTGGGCTTCCTTATGTGTGGTCACATGACCTTTCTTTTTACGGTCACATGGCTGCTGCAGTGTCAGCGATTGGACTGCCTGAAGGGGACTACAATTTGGCCCGCGTTGCAATCAGGTTAGTTTCAGCGTCTTGGAAGCCAGGATTACACAGTTGCAGCTACGTTGATTTATGCAACGTGCTGGTCCTCGTCAGAAAAGAAATGAACTTGCGATGACTCCTGACCCTATATAGACTTCCGATTCTTTCAACGCCGTTTGAAGCATTTTGGTGGCGGTTTTTTTAATCAGAAACTTCAAAATAAGTGGATGTAATGGTGTGGGCATTGTTCGAGTTACGGTGGTATTTTTGTACATAAAACTTTGAGCCTTTTTACCCATGACGTACATAGCACTGATCTGGTCCGCACGTGACACGACCAGCGCTCACCATTGGTGCACGCCACATGCGTTCCGCGTGTCCGTGGTCATGCAGCATCCGGGACATTTCCTTTGAGCGTTTGCAGGTGCGTATATCATGTACGTGGTTTGCAGCTCTGTTCTTTTTTCTGACGTTTCCCGTGAAGATTTGTTTTTCTGTTTCATACACCCACACAAAATTTGAAAACTGAAGATAACAATTTCGTTTGATAAAAAGGTAGGAGAGATTATCTCCGACGTTTAGAACAATGTTCTGCTTGCTTCCTAGGTACCAAAAAGAACCGTGTTTCGGGCATATGATCCACCGGGTTGCGCGCAATGCCATTATCAGGCGATCTCTTTTCCGGGTACCCGGGTACCCGATGTTAACAAAAAACGGGTACCCGGTTCTAAAAATACCCGCAAATGCACACCCCTACACTCCTCAAAAGATTCTGTTCTTTTGACCTTTTGAGTCAAAAGAGAGAAAATTCCACATAGATAAAATTCCCAATACATCCCAGACACATCAAGTGAAAAAGAATTCCAGGAGAACAAACAGGCAAGATAAAGCAGTGTCATGCCACGTGAAAATCATGGTATTTGAAATGAAATGGTTGTCAAAAAACTTGACAAACGGTTTGGTGTGCATGTAGTTGTACTTCTCTGGAATAGAACTTGAAACATTACTTCCTGTATTCACAAAGTACTTTGCTACACAATGATATTATAAGAATGAAGTCAGGAACGTTACATCAAGAGTGTATACAAAGGAGATAATTTTGATTAAGCCTTTGCATTGTTCGCCACACTGGACAACAGTTACAAATCAAAAACTCTTTTACCCTAACACTCCTCAATCCTTTACCTGTTGGAGGACTAAGGATTGTTAGGGTTAAGACTGTTCCTTCAAATGTTATTAAAGTTAATCTGATGTCTTACATACCAAAAACTTGTCCAGACCGAACTGTGGTTTTTGTCTGGACCAATCAAAACCTACGATAACGTAGCATCCCATTAAGATTTTGAAAGCTTCTCATGGACATCTAACCAGCCCATGGGGCTTGATGTCATAGTTCTGAGTATAAAATGTTCCCTTCCTAGGAAGCTATTTGCTGCAAATTTAAGTACAAAAATGCTCTTTCATGTGCATCAAATATTGTCTGCATCTTTCTTTGCCGCCCACTCTCTCGTTGGCTCTGCTCTCTGCCCCCGACCCCCCTCATCTCGAGCTTGTCACCTGGTTTGCTCAGGGGTGTTGCTTTCCATCTGCTCTCCGCCCTGCTGGGCAATGAGCTCGGCCTGTACGAGTAAGCCGGTCTGAGCCCGCAGCAAACGCTGGCTAAACTCCGTCACTGCGCTGTTGAACTCCTTTTCTGCAAGAGCAGAAGATGCTGAATGCTTAAGACACAAAACTTATCAAAAGAGTAACACGGATCTCTTTGTATGATGAGAAATGAGAGGGAAGAAGACTTAGTTAATTTAAAAAGAAGATGGAAGAAAATCAACAATCAACTCCGAGTAATCAAACAGCAGGCTGATGTCTACTAATTCTCTTTGAGGGTCCATCAAACTCTTTGCGGGTATTTCCTCCAGCCGGGAACAAGGTCCAATTCACAACTCTTACCACAAAGTTGTGACTGGGGAACAAACGTCAAGACCTCTGTTTGCCCATCACTGCAGGTCTCCAAGACGGATGAATACACTGTGAAAAGATGCTGAAAAAAAGTCCCCACAAAGGGTGAAGGATGAAAGAGTTTGGAACTGCAGTCAAATTAGTAACAGCTATTCTGCTAGCATCAAAACTCAAGGCCCTTTGTACAGTCAATTCTCTGAGCGATTTGGGGGAAGTCATTTCCTTTTAGGAATTTAGTTTGAGATTTGTCCTGAAGTACTTAATACTACTTCATCTACTTAGCCAATCCATGAATTTGAACCCTAGGCCCACCAAAGACTTGAACATATGGCTGTGATTGAGTATTAGGGCTATGGCTCAAAACAACACTTGTGCCTATTATTACTCCCATCTGAAGCCAGTTTGTTCAGACATGGCTACAATTAGGGGATCCCACAACACCCTGAAAATTGTTAGGTCCACACAAAGATTGAACATCGTGTCTTTTACCTTGGTGAGTGCAGGGTGGGCCCCCACAAAGCCCCGCCCAACGATGGCGACCCTTGAGGAGGCCCTGTCAACAATGTCAGCCATCAGTGTTACCTTTGGGGGAGGCAAGAAGAAAACAACAGCAGTTGTCTGTACTTCTGTGCTTGAGCCAAAGTACAGCCGACAAACACCTGGCTATTTGCATTGATAACATGGGAGACATATCCTTCTTTTCTGAGTAATCTTTTGTTTTTCGTAGGAATTGCCTGTATTCTTGGAATGCACTGTTATCCAATCAAAAGGAATTTTTTCCAACACTTGCCAGAATTTTAAGACAAGGCTAACTTAATTTGCAATTGAAAAAATGAAAGCCTTTTCTGAAGTACCTGTTGAAAAGTTTTGTGAATGATGTACAGCAATCCAGCGGAGAATCGCGTCAGAATCCCAGGAACAAACAAAATCAAGGTACCGCCAATTTGCAAAGCCTGTCAAAAGGCAGAAAAATAAATTTCTGGCCAACAGTTGTTTACTTGTCGGATTACAAATGCGAAGGCCCTAAATAGTTCAATTTTAGAAAATAAATACGAGAAAAGTTCTCTCATTTTTCCCCAAATATCTGATAAATAAGCCAAATGAGAACTTCGTCAAATTAACTTTAAAAACACTTCAACAACCAACAGACAAACTAAGACGATTACTCACATTCATGGCCAACAGGACAGACGTCAGTGACTGAAGTCTGGTGTCCAGCTCCTCCGGCACCAGTTTCCTGTCAGAAATTGACCCCTCCACTCCGAGGAAGCAGTCTGAGAACACCACAGGCACTTCGTGAGTTTGAAGAGTCACAGAACACCTAGAAAAAAGTGGAAAGGCAGAACAACAACGATTTCCATCCAGACAAAACCAAGGCAACTTGTGATTTTGGTTTTTAAAGTCCTCTTTTGTCACTACGGATTTGTTACCTAACAACATACCGAGGGGCAGAGACACTGCATGCATGAATCGGTTCATTTCCATTTCCATCATGTTCAAACTCAGTTGCTGTGTTAATCCATGTTAACATGAGTATACTCATGAGTGCTTTAATGACAGAGTACAACCCATGAGTAACCGAGAGTGCGCTCTCAAACAGACAGGTCATTACACTCTTCCTCATTTCAAGACAGTAGAAAGGTAAACATCTATCATTGTCATGATTCGTACTGGCTCACGATGGTCCAATCTCTGAGATGTGGAATGCCAAGGGTCGATGCCGTACTGGACTCGCTCTCGCCTTGAACGGGATCTGTCATTTGTCCTGTCTCTACCACTGTTACGTCAACACCAGCATCTGTGACAGCCACTTGGCATTCCTAGGGGTAAGAGATGAGATTCAAGTCATCGCTTGCATATGCAATTCAAAATTCAAAAACTGTCTCACTTCTGACAAGGAGGTTTGATTTAGAACTCTTGTAATAGTATGAACAGATTTGACAAAATTTGTCATGTTGATAAAGACATCAACATCTTGTACACGCTGTACATCTTTGAAATTCTTGTTCATTTTCAATGAGAAGTTACCATTAGGCCACCCTGTGTTTACATCTAGTAAAAAGGGTTTTCACTTGTTTGTGGTGAAACATTATTTACATTGTGGCATTTTGTAAACCACAGAGAATGGACAACGATTCAAGTCTTACCTTGAGGCTCCAATGCTCTGATGTGTTGAGAAGTTGCAGGAATGTTTCTTGGCTCCGTGTAAGCAGACACAGACAATTTACGGCAGAGTTGGTCCTCGCAATCTGCAAAGGGAGAAAGCACAGACAGACATGTACTGCTGTGGTGTGAGTGCTTGTCAGGATCCGACTTTAGAAACTTCATAAAATGAAGTACATATAACACGGTCCTCTGCACAAGTGAAAAACCAGAAAAATTGGAAATGTGTAGCTTAGTGGTCAGGGTTTGTAACTCCTGACCTATGAGTCAGGGTTCCAATCCAGCAACCAGTGAAAAAGCGTGTCCTTGGGCAAGTCACTTCATTTGAATTTGTCTCTCTCCATAAATTGGCTCCCTGTGAGGGTAGAGATGATTACTGTGATTGATTAGCCATTTGCAAGAGACAATGAAGTGCTTTGATCGACAGTAATGGTAAACGTGTCCAATTAAACACCAATTTTCTTCATTACTGTTGAGTTGACGATGTCTAATAATAACTCCATTTCATCTTAACCCATTCATTGCACTTAAACAAGCATAAGGCCAGCCTAAGGTGGGAAGGGAACTCCCCTGGATTGAAGACTCGGTGACTGCAAGCGACGCATTGTACTGAAATGTGTTGAGTCTCAGATCTATAGAAAGACATCACGCACCCTGCAAAGGTTGGTCAAATCGGCCAACATCAATCCCACGATAGCTTCATCACAGTTGGTAGACTTGCCCAAGTCCTCTTCCTTCCAGTCGCTGCCAACCTGGGGAGAAATGCAGCAGAAATATGAAAGATGAATCTGTTTACGGATCAGCCAATTTTTGGTCATAGTTTTCACGAGCGCCCAAATTCCACTGACTCAACTGACCAAAGAAACTCATACAAAAGAAATGAATAATAGCCAGTCGAACTATTTCCAAGTTTATGACAGTACACACAAGCAGTAAACTCTCCCCTCCTGGCATATGCTCTGAAAAGAATTAATCAATGGATGGGTCTTTTAAAAGCAAAGCACACTGACCCACAAAAGAAAAGCAATCAAGCAAGGACCGTTGCCAAAATGTGTTCAACTGAAACTTCTTGAATCCTTTGAGATGCGAGAGTCCGGGGCATGACAGTTGTTGAGGTAAGTTAATTTGTGTGTGAGAGTTTGTTCCCAGGAAACCAGGTAATAGTTCCAATCAATCCAATCAATCTGCTTGATGGGTAGGTTTCAATCCATGGTCACACCAAACGAAAGGTGCAGAAGGCTCCATCCTACCAACACAACCATCCACACAACTGGACTTACCTCAGAGTGCGTATAGGCTAGGTTCCAGTCGTCAAGGACTTCGGCCACACAGAACGACGAACTTTGAATGGACGTCAGCCTCCGACCAATGACCACACCCCAATCTCCGACTTCACTCGGCATCAACTCTCGGTTACTCTGCAAAACACAAAAGCCAGGTCAAGTCAGAAATGAGATTTGATATACGGAGTATAATGAGTTTGATATACGACAAAGACAGTTTAAAATTGTCTAAGATTCCAGAAGATCCCATTGGTGTCCAGGCAATGTGGTTGAAAACATCTGACAATTTTGTGAAATTTTCCAAGGCTTTAAATTTGTCTCGTGATTTCAAATAAAACTGAATAAAAAAAAACTTGTCTAAGACTGGAATTATGAAAACATTTAGACCTGAAATCAAAGTGGATCCAAAGTTGAAGGAAAGGCTCAACTCCAGTGATTGCTTTAAATCAGGAGGGTAGATGTTTTCCAAACATACTCCACAAGTTGGAGTCTAAGGACAAATCTATCTACAGCTGTGGAAAGCCTCTCTCTCAAACCTGTCTCCACCTACCTGAAGAGTCTGGCTAATGACCTCTGACCCCGATGTACTGACGGCAAGCTGCTGGTAGTCAGCATTCAGTCTCTGCAGCCAGTGACCATGGTCTAGCTGCTGCCTCTCCATGAAGGTTCCATGCAGTCTCTTGCTGGCAGTCTTGGTAAACATGCCCCTTGCGCGAAAGTTCCTGCCCTGATTAGTAACACATTTGATGATAAGCCAATTGAATAGTAATACCGGGCAAACTGGATAAGCGTGACATGATAGTATAGTGGGAACCAGTGATTTCTGATAGTTCAGGTAGTTTGTCTGTGAAAGTACACAAAATGAATCGAATTCTTAACCCCTTCACGCCCGGATTCTTTTGACCGTGACTGCTGAGCTGTGGTATGCCCTGAATGGAGGGCTTTGTCCAGCAGCAGGCCCCATTGAACCAGCAGCTGCATGATGAATAGACTGTATGTGTGGTACGCACTCAATCCTGACACAAAACCACGGCTGTGGACGGCTCCTGGTATGAAGGGGTTAAGCACCATGACAATGATTGAAATCTTTCAGCATTTTCAAATATATTCTCACATATAAACAAACTGTAAAAAAGATCTAAATGATGGATGGATTCAAACCTTGAATGCATCGGGGCAGATCTTGTCAGCCTTTTTGATGTTCTTGACAGCGTAGCGTTCCACGTAGGCTTGCTGGCACGCCTGTCTCACTTGGGTCAGACGGTGGCGCTCTTTGTTGGACATTTGCGGGTACAGCCAGATGTTCTCTGAGATGGCGTCCATCTGGTAAGTCTTGAAGGTGGCAGCACAGGAGCGAAGCTGATCAAGAAACGAATCTGGAATGTCCGAAGGGGAAAAGAGGGCCTGTGGGCAATCGGCTGGTCCTGTAAATGGAAAAAACAAAAATTAATAAAACTCCCTTTTATAATTAGAGTGTGAAAGGAAAGCTTGTGGTAACAAACTGGCAATCGCGGTTCTAATCCTATGCCTGTCAGGTCCTTCAAAATCCATTATCAGATTTTTGGAGAATTTTGAAGGATTAACGAAGGCAGAGCCCAGCATAATGTGTAGGGACAAATCCTTTCTGGGTATCTAATTTTAACCACTTGCTGCCGGGGAGCCTGGTTTCGGAGACGTTGGCTTTTAGATACACAGACAGGGTGCCCGAAATCGGACAAAGGGAACTGGACCTTGTAACAAAAGACTGTACTCAGAACAAAAGACTGAGCTACATTTTTTCAGTTGTCAATAGCGGAGGAAGTCTGTCATTGTTTTGAAAGATTATACCACTATTTGTGGCATTCAGCGCGAGCGGATTACCACTGGGGACAAAAGCGCTCTAGCACTCCAGTGATGGGCGATACAATACTGCTGTACGCTAATCTGGCCCCTACTGAAAAGACGTCAGTGCACTGTGCCAGTTTTCGGACCAAATGAAATATTACATAACACCGCACGATATGGGCTCTCTTTAAAGCCGGCGACCATTTAGACCCGATTTGAAAAGGGCCCCCCCCCCGGTAAGCTCGCCCTGTTGCAAAAACCCCTCTCATACCGGCCTGGCTACCGGCCTGGGATGCAGGACTGGTTGTTGATCTCGAACTTTTCCATCCTGGGGTCTATTGTTTGCAAGTACTGGTACATGTAATCTATCCAAGAAGGAACCTGCTTGTGGTTTTTAATCCTTCAGCTCTATACAATGTTTACACTAATCTGTTTAGACCTCTATTCATCTGTGGAAGCATGTTGGGGGAAGCCTTTCATCAGGGACTTTGAAATGCCGATGTGCAGACAGGCCTGATACCGGCCTGGAGTAGCCTGAATACCAGGCAGGCATTATACAGGGCGGGCTACCGGGGGGCCTTTTCAAACTGGGTCTAAATGGTCGCCAGCCCTTACAAGGCGGCAGGCCTGGCTGAAATACTCAGGCGTCAATAGATGTGTCCGTCAGATTAGAGTAGCCACCAGACAGTCAATCACGTGGTTGTAAAAGTCTAGTAAATGAAGTTATGAATTTACGCTGAATTTTCTTGAGAAAAACTTACCAAAATGACCGAGCAAGCTTTGCAAATACTGCTCCAGATTCTGTTGGCCAACAAATCTAAGACAAACCACGTACACCTCCGAGTTGCCAGCTTTGCTCGTAGCAGGCTTGCAGACATGAACCTAGGTGAATTACAAGCAGGAATACATGTTGGACAAGAAAATCACATGTACAAGTTCACATCAAACAGCATTCTCAAGGGAATGGAGAGTACTGAGGAAACTCAGCTTGTTGACGCATAAGCTGACGGGTTAAACATCCGGATACATAAATATCTGCTCACCTCTCGAAAGGCACAGTTTAGAAAATACATCAGGCAGGCTGTCTGATGCTCAAACAACGTGAACATCTTCAGGATGAAGGAGCCTCCGTCGGCTAGGAGAGTTGCCGCCGTCGCAATCTCGCAGTAGTGCAACTGGGAGACCACCATCTCTTGCTCAGCAGGATCATTCTGACAATTAATGCTGCCGTCGGCCGTTACCTGCACAATGTTTTCAAAATTACTGACAAGCATGGAGCGTTTTTTCATATGAGAATGAAGCACAAAACTGTGAAGACAAACCAAACTACGAAAATTCCGGACGCCAGTAAGACTTCCAAATTTGTAATGAAACAGAGTCTGATCAGAAGGCGTTAAAGTACCAAGAAACAAAAAGATCGGCCACCATTGTAGCAGGCAACTGTTTGATTGGGAAATACACATAGCGCATGATACAACTTGACAGAGGGGCTTCTTCTCACAAAAAAAGGATCACATAAAAGATCAGCTGATGTAAGGAAACATTCTATACCGTATGTGTCTCCAAACCAGAGACCTCCTAACTGGTATCTATGTGATGGCAAACTCACCAACTGTACTTTCCCCATGCTGTTGTTCACTCGTTGCTGGAGGGACTTTAGGTTATCTACATTCATCACGTCTCCTGTGTTGTCTTCTCCAAAGAACCAGTGATCCTGCGTCTGCAGAATGAAGCGATCATCTGCAATCATAGCATCGGTGCTGTTCCCTGCATCACAGTGACATGAAACATTAAGTGAATTTGAAGTGCCTGTAGATTTGGGAAGAATCTTGGAAACATGGTAAATGGCACTTACTACTTAAAGGCCAGTTCATACCCGGCACAAGAACGACCATAAATACGAATCCCTACAAGTTACCATGGCCCAGAGCTGCCAAAGACATTGCAACACAAGGAAATTTCCCTACAAACATTTGGCAAATGTCAACACCTGTTGTGTTTGCCTGGAGCATGAGTGGACTTTCAAGTTCTAAGGGAAGACTGGAAATTGTCTTCTAAATTTGCATTTGGTGAACCAAGCCCCTCCGCATGCCAAGCTTATCTTAGGCACAATCTAAGGTTCAGGACGATATACGGATAGGCTCTACCGAGCATTCAATTCTATGGCCCTATTTACAGGTGATGTCATGCTTGGTTCATGTACAGTTTCCTATGGCACTTCAAATACACCGTCCACTTCTGGTTCCCAATAGAAAGCACGCATGTAAGCAAAGCATGATGTCACTGTGACACTTCACCACTGGCCAGGAACACCCCCCCCTCCACGTACTCCCTCCAAGCCCTACCTTCGTAGTACGGGTTCAGCGTGGTGGCTAGCCAGTTCCACATTGCGTGCTTCAGCCCGGCATTGCTCTTGAGATAATGGTTAAGGCTTGTCACAAATGCCCCTGGTGCCTCGCACAAGTGGACAGAGTTGAAACACGCCCCTTCCCGTCCAGTCAGGTCAAGTGGGATGACATCATAACTGGACACAATCTCGTAGAACTTACACCAGGCCTGTTGAGGTGGAATAAATATTGAAGTCTCAGTTGAGTTTTGAAGTATCTTGCGCATCTCCCAGACACAATGCAACACTACAGAGACAAGCGCAGCCCTCCTTGACAAATTCAACAGGAAACTATGTGATTTACGCTAAACTTTAGATGGTTAGAATCTGTTCACAATGATGCAGTGTTGTCGCTTGATGTGAAGAAGAGTCCAATGAACCAAACAAAAAAAAGAAGGGGTTATTTACTAGCTAGGCAATTTAGAACTCTGAATGATGCACTGAGAGTCACAGAAACTTCAAAGATTAAGAATATGGAATTTATAATCTAATTTCTGAGAATTTTAATGGTTAACACAAGTGATGCTCGCCCGATTCTGTTTTCAGGTGTGCAACTTGGATTTTGACAAAAACAAGGAAGTTCCACTCTTTACAAGACTTTGTGCAGTGTTTTTCAATTCTCGATGGCATGATTGTGAAAGAAAAACGAGGAAGTCAGCTGATCCGAGGAACAGCTGCACGCCTGTGGTTTGTATTTCTTTAGAATGTTTTGTTTCAGCCTGTAACATCCATGGTTTTATACCTGTGTGCACAGCTCTACCCAGAAGTCACTGCGGAGGTGTGGCATGACGAGGGCAGAGCGATGGGTGAACGTAGTGTGCTGGTGCCACTGTTGGATGTCCTTGTCACTCAGTTGACATTTCAGGTCGTTCAGTTCTTCCTTGTATCGATTTAACGTAGGATCCCACTCCTGATGTGCAAAAAAAAAACCAGACAACAACCCAATCAATCTTCTGCAATGTGATAAAACTGGGTGCAATTTGGTATTTACAATTAAATGAAATTATTCACATGTATCTCTTTCATAACTTACATGCTACTTGCACAGCTAGCAGTGAAAAGTTGGAGATGTAATTAAACTATTCTAAATATGTCTTACTTCCCACCCTCACCATCAGTTCACCTCTTCTTTCCAATTCAAGTTTACAGCCCGAGACTGCTTTAGAAAAGAAAACAAAAGTTTGAGCTTTCCTACAAGCTCCTGCAAATCATCTCCTCACCCCCCCCAACAAAGTCAAAGTCACCGAAATGAAGGCCTTGTGATACATGTAGTCTCATTATGCTCATGAGTGGTACTGGCAACAGGTGTATCGATACTGTGATTGTCAGTTGTGTTGTAGGCCTACCTTGAGGACTGTTGAACTAAACAGACTCTCGGCTGGTGGCAACGCCCAATCACTACCTTCTGTCGGTCTCTTGAAAGCAAATTTCTTTTCGAATAATGCCTGTGCCTCTGCCTGTATTTTCTGGTCGTACCCCGGGGTTGGCTTGGCGGCCCCAGTGCATGGCGGTGGCTGCTTAGAGCGGTCGCATCCATATCCATGTTCAGGCTTATTAAAATTGGTCGATTTCCACTTCTTTTTGCCTCCGTTTCGAGGCATGTTTTTTATATTACAATAGGTCAGCTCATGCGCCTGCGATGATCGCCTTTATCTCCAACTCACTTCAAACCTCTGGAGTGTAGTAGCAGACGCTACTACTTTCACAACGAAATCTAAAAAAAAAAATCGTAAAAATACAACTGCCGTCATAAGCGAATACTAGACATTAACCCAATCATGCCAATCTTCGTTTATTGTTTTGAAACAGCGCCATCTATTGACAAGAAGCTAAGGTTTTCCAATAGAGGGCGCTATTTAATATAACGGACCTATGAACTTTGTGGTTCCTTGACTAGAAGATTCCTGGCTACTGTTGATCCAATCTTAGGGGGTTTGAGTGACGTAGATAGCGCTGCATAGACTGAGTCTAAAAAGACCAAAAAAAAAATGGTCAGCTGGATCTACGGTATTATTAAGTTTAGCCAATGGGCTATCATATTCGTTGATCTGCAAAAACTTCTGCAATTAAGAAATTGAAAGTAAAAAAAAACAACTAAAGATCAGTTGAAAATGAAATACTGTATTCCGTTCCCTAATTAAAACATAATCAGTGTTGTAATCGAGACCACTTAAGACCTTCGCAAGACACACAAGACCAGCACAAGCTAGACCAATACAAGGCCTCCAGTCTGAATTAAAGTCACATGCAACTCAAATGAATGGCAACAACAGCATTCCTTTGTCACTGTTCACCCTGTTACTTGTGACTCGTCTTGTGCATGGTCTTGAGATGGTCTTAACTGCAACACTGATAATAATTACCGCCCCATTTCAAATAATAATTTCTACATATCGAATAGAACCCAGGGAAACGTGCGTGACACGACGTATAGACTGCGCGATAAGCAGATATAACAGCCAACATTTAATCCATGTTTAGTTATGAATGGTGCAATCACGTGGTTTCTCAGTTGCCACTCTTGACTTGGTATGGGCCTATGGTGAAATGATTTTGGTATTTCAGGCACGTTTTTGTGAATGTGTGTGGCTGGCCGGGTCGACGCAACCACAGCTACGGGACGTGCACGGGAACGGTACACGAATTCAAGTAAACTAGACTGCGGAATGACGGCGGCAAACAGCAGCCAGAAATTTAAACTTGGAGAACCTTGGCGTCGAGAACTGAGGACGATGGGGGCTGTCGAGTTGGAGGAAGAGGGAATAAGGAGAGGGGGAACTGGTCACACCCCTTGGATTCCGTGCTGTCCTGTCCTGCTTGGGGCTGCCTGTGGGTCTTGGTAACTTGTGGCGATTTCCCTTTCTCTGCTACAGGAACGGGGGTGGTGAGTATACGTTCAGAAGTTGTGGGTTTGTTGAACATGTGTGCTCGACCATAAGCATGATTATTAACAGTTTGTAAATCGTGTTTTGGGGTTTGCAAGTAATAGTGAATTTTTTGTATTGTTTTTAATGGAAGAAACAAATTCGCATGCTACGCACATTCTTTTGACCATGGAGGAAGGACACAGAAGGAGTTGTAACTCAGGCACTTCAAAGCGTCCAATGGTCGCCGCCGCGTCTGACGAATAATAGAAAATATTCCAAAAATGCCTTATTGCTGCCTGCATCTTAGCTGGACAAGTGGGGCCAGTAATACCCTGGCAATACTTGTATTTTTTAGCTTGCAATTAAATACAAACTATCGATGTGACCAGGAAATAGAGAGAGAAAAATTCCTGATATTAGACCTACTTTTGCCATCATAAATAAACTTTTTTAATTTTGACACACTGTTTCATTATCCATGCAAAGTTTGTAATTCTAGTCTCCTCCGTCCAATATACATCAGTATCAAAGACTTGGAACGAATTTGGCTAAGACTGGCCAACAAAATGTTCACTACTACTGGAAAGCTTAGTTCATTAAGAACAAAACACGCTATCACAGAGAGTGATCGTGAAATCTCATATAAAATACGCCTTTGTACAAACGGCATAATAAAAATGATTCAAACAAAACACAAAATCTTACAAACAGCTTGGCTATTTATTCCTAAAAGAAATCCAGAAGAAAGCGTTCGATAAGTGCAACAACTGCACATGAACACTTCGGGTATACAGCCTAATAAAAGCAACTGCGCAAACACTACATTTGATGATGTTGTCGGATCATACCAAGCACCAACGATGGTATGAATATTCAACTTCCTACACTGCAGTACACAAGTTTTAGGGATGCAGATTACCAACGAAAAATTGCGGCGGTGATCATGGGGTACAAAGGGAGCTTATGGTTGCAAAACAGGTGGTGGGTAGCAGGCGTGCGCTGCGCTCTGGCTGTGGACATACCGGGCATGCCAGAAAGTGGTAATCGGCCACTCAGATGTTATAGCCCGGGCAGTTCAAACTCCTTCTGTGTCCTTCCTCTATGTTTTGACATTGTTAATCTGGAAATAATGTCCATAATGTTCACCGACAACAAAAATATGGGTTTGGGCATTGATTTGTTTTGATTGGGTACCTGTATGCGAAACTCGTATTTCTACGCTTAAGGCCTTACAAAAATAATAATGACGTAAAGTCTACCTTTACTATTCTTTCATGATAAAGATCAATGTGAAAAAATACGAAAAAAAGGACTTAGAAGATGTACATTATGTTTATGTATTTTGGTTTTAAACAGTTTTTGTCAAGGAATTTACCTGGATGTTTAGGATAATGTATTCAGTTCGTATTTGTGATGGTTTTTTTTTTTCCATCTGATCACTGAGCTATAAAACAGTTTTATCGCCGGCTCCGTGATCTGGGTCTGCGCGTGCAATGAATACTGTCATGATAAAGATCGGTGCAGAAGAGTGTTGCTGTAGCTTCAGAAGATGTGCATCGTGTCTGTGAATTTTGGTTTTAAACAGGTTTTGTCAAGGAATTTACCTGTAAACTGTTTTTAAGATATCTGACAAAAGGATTTAAGATATCTTGAGATCGAACCACAGATATCTGGAAATCCATTTCGATATATCTCTAATCCATTTCAAGATATCTTTAAATCAATTTTGAGATATCTCTAAGTCACTTTCAAGATATGAGTCAGTTCAGTGCTATGCCAGGTCATTCGGGAACAAAGCAGGATTGGCCGTGAAGAATGACAGCTCTTATTGGGTAAAATTTAATATTGAGCACTCGTATTTGTTAATTATTCCCGAATGACCTCAGAAGCACTCCGTTTCGGTCATGCATTATCGGTTAATGCTTTGGAGATATCTCGGATTGATTGAGAGATATCTTGAAAATGATTTAAAGATATCTTGGAAACAATATCAAGACATAATGAAATCGACTTAAAGATATCTTGAAATCGATTTCAAGATATCACCCAGCGGTATGCGAGCCTGAGAATGTGCTGGCGGAGCTCGGCCCTTGGGGGAGCCCTTCTGTGACACTGTGTGGCTCACAGAGATAAACGCAGTGGTGTGGCCGCCGGCGCCGGACGGCTGCGGCTATTCTTTCTTTACTATTTTTCTCAGTTCTGCCACACAGGGCACATAGTCTGCCTATAGGGTCGAGTCCACTAATTCAAGCCCCACTGAAAACAGTGTAAACTCAGCATTGTGCAAGGTACAATTACGTGCTTACTGACATCCCTGACGGAGATATCTGAAACGGCACACGTTAAATTATTGTATGGTCCCTCATCTTTCACTTTCTTTTCAATTTTTTAGGGTTAACTGATACATTTTGAGTTATTCCCACAAAACAAAATAACGCCCCAAAATAATGTTTGCAGTCATTTTTTACGTGACAAGCCCCAACTTTCGCGGGCACTAATTAAGGACCATTTTTCAACCATAATTTTTAGCCATTCTGCTCTCAGATGAAAGCCCAAAGACCCAGGGAGTTGATTCTGGCAAAGATTTACACAATCTTACCCATGGCATCTTAGGGGCTATACAATCTTCTTTGTCGATGGAGCACTGATGCTGAGGAACTGGCAAGAAATTTTAATTTAATTAGTGGACTGCACCCATAATTGCCAAGCTAACGCACACAACACGAGTCATTCGTATTGAGTGCATGTCCTTCACTGGGCTGGTTTGTAGCTCCATGATGGTCAGACGGATGCCAGAACAACCTTGCCTTGAATTACGCTGAACTGTTCATGCTCAATTGATTATTTTTTGACCTTGTGGCATGACTGTGTACACTGTACATGTACGTACGGAGAATATGTACGTGCCGCTAGACACGTCAAAATTTGTATTCCACAATGGAAGAAGACATCTCGACACTTCCCTCATCAGGTTTCGGGATTTCATGGTGGTACTGCATCGGCACTGCGGCTGCCTTGTTGGTTGGGTAATGTAGATGGCACCAGAATTTCGTTGAGACATGTTTCCCCGTTATTATTTGGAACTAACGAACATGACTAAAGTTTCACCACGTTGTGAAAACTTAGGTGGCGGGCCTAACCAATCATCAATTTGGAGTTCGGTTCCCTCGACTGTTCATCTTTTAAAAATCATTCAAGAGAATCTCATACATTTCATGGTGGCGATTGGTGGTGTGTGTAGGGGATTAACCTTCTCGTGTCTGATCAGGGAGGGGGTTTGGCGCGCAGGCGATGAAACCACCCCCCCCCTTTTTGTACTAGAAATGATTTTGCTTGACACTTTTTTATTTTGCATAGCTTGTGCATAAATGTGTTTTCTTCATTACAGGTACAATGTTTGGTACTACACTCAATTCATTAGGAGTGGGATTCCCGGGCCTTTACCCATACCATTCTACGCAAACATCAAAAGGTCAAAGGAGGTAATTGGGCCTACATGCTGAGTGTTGTTTTATTTGGTCATGACCCCTTAAGACCATCATGAGACTCCATAACACCATAAAATGGCCACCACAAGACCTCCTGACTGTATTTGAGGCAAGACCTACTAAGGGTAATCAAACTCCATTCAACCATCCCAAGACTTCCAAACTGAATTCAAGATATGATCTCCAAGGGTGGTATGAGACCATCACAAGATACCGTAAAACCATCACGAGACCCCATAAGACCAACACAAGACCCCATAAGACCAAGCCACACCCCATAAGACCAACACAAGACCCCATAAGACCATCACAAGACCCCATAAGACCATCACAAGACCCAATGAGACCATCACAAGACCCCATATGACCAACACAAGACCCCATAAGACCGTCACAAGACCCAATAAGACCACCACAAGACCCCATATGACCAACACAAGACCCCATAAGACGACCACAAGACCCCATAAGACCACCACAAGACCCCACAGACCATTACAAGACCCCATAAGACCATCACAAAACCTCAAATTTAAGATGAGAACCCTTGAGATCATCGCAAGATTGACATGAACTGTTGAGACCCCAACTTCCTTAATCATGAAGTTTTGTCACAAGTTGTTTTAATGGGCTGCAACAAAAGCTTCCAGTTATCACAGTTAGTCTGTTACTTGTGACTGGTCTTAATGTGACTGAGCATGCATCTGCTCTTGTGATGGTTCTTTGCAAGACTCAACGGTGTAAAATGGATGATTATGAATTTCATAATGAGAAAAACATTCACTCTACCTTCGTCTTGCCTGTAGACCTGAATTTCCAAGTTTCCAGATTCAAGTGTTTGCAAGGGTCATGCTCCTATAACCTGTACATGTATAGTAGGCCTAGTGTCATTGAGTTTATTAATGAAAAGTCAACATAAATTTTATGTGCAGTGTATGCACCAGAAACCAAATTCTGCTCACGCTATAAATCATTTTGTCTTCACTTTCTGCAGGCATTCTACATCTGTGAACAGAAGTGGGTTGCAAAATATGGAAAAGTGATGGGGTAAGAAATTTGAAATAATGTAATGCATTTTTTAATTAATTTTTTTTTTACTGTTGATGTCCCTTTATTCACCACAAAACATTATATATGGGTATGCTCAGAAAATCTCAAGTAGGTAGCAAATCCATCAAGGCCGGATTTGGTTCAGCTTTTGATAGTGCCCTCTATCATCACATGATTTAGTTGTACTGGTCAGGGATGGTTTTTCAGTGCCCAGGTTTGTCTCCACCGCATGCGTTGTCTCTAAAGTTGATCCCCGCATGTGGGCCAACCGTGTTTAAGTTGAATAAAAACACTTCAATATCTGGTACTCTGACATATGTAGTTAAATTTTCCACCCGCACTGTCTGACTTTTTGCCAAGTAAACAAGTGAAACAAAAATCAAGTGAAGCTGAGTGGGAGATGAAGCTGGGTATTGGGAACCCCCCCCCCCCGCCGTTCACATCTTAAGGAAATGACCATCCAAACTCAGTTAAGACTAGGTTACAAGTGGCCTCTGCTGTCCACTTATTCACTGAAGTTTGTCAAGATTCCCAGTACTAATTTCAGACCAGACATCGGAATGCATATGGTATTCTTTTAATACCTTCAATTATAGCTTCTTCTCAGTTGGGGGACCGACACTCTTGATAGCTGATGTGAAGATGATCAAGCAACTTCTCGTGAAGAATTTCAGCAGCTTTCTGAATCGAGGGGTAAGTTACCATGGTTACCTGGCAGGGCACATTCTAGGGTCATCATACTCTAAACTAATTTACAGCTTCTCATTTTCACAACTACACAGTCACAACTTTTTAATCTTTTTCCAGCATCAAATTACGTGTTTGAAGCTGCTACAGCCCAAGAGGCTTAGAGAATTTTTCCCTGCTCAAGGCGCTTTCCTGAGTTCCCCCACAATGCAGTAGCCAGATCAGGATTACAGAGCCTAGCCGTGGGGATAAAGATGACTAAACATGGTGTCAGTACAGAGATTTGCCATTAACTGCAACTAAGGCTGTACTGGGCTTCCCGTTCAGGCAGTGGCCCAACATATGGCTTTGCCTCAGCCATTTCAGAACTAGCCAAAGTATAAAGTGAATCCCTCAAGATGGCGTCATAATATTTTTGGGAAATGATTGCAACCGTGTGTGATCAATATGTGTAGCACGTGTGAAAATAAACAAATCAGTACTTGCAGTAATTGTTATATATGGAAGTCAACTTCGTAAGTGTGACGTCACTTCAGTTTAAGCCATGCCCACTGCACAGGCACTGCACATAGAGTTACATGCATTGATCACCATTTACACGGAACCATGGAACCGGAAGTTAACACGCAACTTCAGCAATCGTCCAATGGGAGCCTGCAAATTATGGCGCATCCGCCTCTGTGACGAAGTCACTTACGAACCAGATAGATTTGACAGTCAGTGGTTCAGTTTTCTTATTCACTAGGAACCAGAGACAGACTGGAGTAAACATACCGGTGTGCCTTTTGCATGGGAAAGTGCGGTGTACATTGTATATGCATATTCATATGACCTTTGTCCCTCACCCTTCAGTGTGCACAGTTGGCATTCTATACATTGTGTGGAACATGACAGCAGGACCAAGCACCGTAACACCGTACCACTTGTGTCTGTGTTATTATCCAGTCCATGCCCTGCTTTGCGTTACCACACAGCGTGTGGGTCTAGGAAAATGTCACTTTATTGGTAAAGGGAAGAACCTACATGTACTTAAAAGCAAGGTGCTGAGTGGTAGAGGAACTGTTCATAATCAGGGGATAAGTGAAACCCAAAACAAAAACCGAGGGGAAATAAGGAAATGGGATCCTAGCAACTGCAAGGCTGTACAACTCAGCACGACCCTCATGCTGGATCCTTGGATTTGCTGATGAACAGCAAAAATGGCCACACCTCAACCACCATCACAGTGTGGGCTCTGCCCTCCTTGGGATAAGTGCTTGATTGCATTTAGAAAGAAACAATGCACTGCGTACTGAAAACCAAAGAAAAGATGAATGGATGAACTGCTAGCTGGCCAGTCCTTTGCTAGGCTTACAATTCCAGGCTTTTGTTCTATTCTAGAGTATAATCAGACCAATTATTTATGGGGCCAACAGGGAATAAAAAGTGTACCCAGGCACAGCACCTTATGGTTACATGTCGGTTTTAACCTGAATCTTTTCAATTCACTCATTGCCACGGTCAATGACATCGATGGATTAATTTCTCATATCAAACCAGGCCTCTCAATTTGTCCAGTCTGACCGACTGAGAAAGATGCTGATAGGCCTGCGGGGTGACCAGTGGAGGAGCACACGGCACACGATCCTACCAATGTTCACAGCATCCAAGATCAAACTGGTAATTGCGAATGCACTGCTCAATTTTATTCTTCCTGCACTGGGCTGACACATTTAACCTCACCCATGTAACTGATTCGATTCATGGACATTGCTCTGCCTCCAAGGTTAAGGCTGGAGATGATGATCGCAGCACTTTGCTGAGCACGAACCAGCATATCATGAAAAAATAGCTTACTGGCCAGAAGACCATGTGATTTATATTGCTCCTGATGGGTCCTTCCTTTTAATATGCTCAGCACTTAAATTTACTGATCTGCTTTCTAGATCCATGGAAGTTATTGGCCCTGACATTGTAAGTCATGAGTCAAATGTTTGGAATGACAAATTCAGTTAGCCATTTGCAAGTGTCCAGTGGCCTGCACAAATTAAAAGTGACAAGATTCGCATCTCTGACCCTTCCGAATGTTTGACTCGTGAAACATTTGACACAAATCATGGTCTTGCATGGCCAAGATTTTCTCTGGTTGAGGGGAGCAAAACGTCAACCAAAAAAACATTACTAGTGGAAAAGGGTCAGTTCCAAGATATTTTCAGGCAAAGTGGTGATCCTATCCAATATCTTCTGCTATACTATTTCCTTCATTCCAACCTTCCCCCTCCTATTATTTTCCAATTTGTTTTTAGAAGAGGGGAAAATTGGCAAGCACCCTCACCACCCCTTACGAAGCTCATGACACGAAAAAAAAATTTTCGGACAGACATGATTGCCCCGGGCCATCATTGTTGCATTTCCAAGCCATCGACTTGGTTTGGGGGTATCTTTCAGAAATTAACCAAGAGGAAAATGTTACGTATCTCTAAAAAGGCATTTCTTCCTAGAGACTGTCATGTACATCAGCCTGTTAGAGTTCAAATGTTTGTGATAACCTGTCAACTGTGCTGTATTTCAAAGACATTTGGATCTACAAACCACACGCACATAACATTTGCTTGCCGTACACAAACACACCTGTTGGCGTTGTGCATACAGTTAAAAGTTTCCTACAAAGACGGCGTCCAGTGAGAGAGATCTTTTGCTCACAGTGGCCGAGAATGGCAAGCAGACACAAGTTCTGCATAGTTTCCATAGTAACAGAAACTGCACTCCAAATCACGTGCTAAAGCGACAGAAAAAAAGTTTGATTCCCAGCATTTCATGTCACCAATTTGAACTCTTCGTTCTTTGTTGAAGATGGCACATACGCTGAATGAGTGCACTGAAGCAGTTATTCTACAGAAGCTACGGGAAAGCACAAAGGATGGACAGACGGTAGAAATAAAGGAGTAAGATTACCTGCAGATTTAATCATCATCTCTGTGTAGAATTCGCAGTGGAACCATCTTCACCCCTCCTCAGTTCTGCATATTTTCATTGGTCCAGATCTAGCAGTGGAACCCATCCTTTATCTATGAAAACTAAGCAAACAATGTGGATTTTGATGGCATTGGGAAACATACAAGAACAGTGCTTCTTTCAAAGGAATGGCTCTCAAGCATTTGGTTTGTAATAAAAAATCATACACAGAACAGGACTGGTTGTGCGACTGTTTCCTTCAAATATAATTTGTCAACATCACTTGGAATCAACTCACAATTAAAAAGATACCACAAGTCTAATACTTGAAGGGTAGCTGCAATCACTTTGTTTTAATACAAACCTTCAAAATGAGCCTTTGTGTGTCAGATAATCTTATTTTCCTCTTATGCTTCACTGTTTTAAAGGGAATTTTACTGCCCTTTGGGATTTTATGCTAACGAGTATTTCTATATTCATGAGCAAAACTGCGATGTCATCCCAAGAAGAAAGCCTCAATGTTTCATTGGTTTGTACACAAAAAAGTCGTGCATTTTTGTAGATTTTCCTGGACTCGGTTTTCTCCTCCTTGCTGATTTGTTGTTGTTCTATTGCAGAGCAATAAATATTTCAGAAATGTTTTCAGTTAGTAAATTATGGGTTGACAATTCGAACAAAAAACCTTTGCAGTTAACCAAATAGGAATGAAAAGGAGTTTTCAAACACTGTAGAAGGATACAAAGTTGAAGAAAAATTGTGTCTAAGAAAATTTTTTGCAGCTACACCTTAACTTTCTCTGTATTAGACATGGCAGCTTGACTGGAATTTGCAAGAGTTTTTATTCCCTCGGATCACTCAGTATAGGCACCAAGCCATCTTAGGTTGTGTCTTTTAGGTTGTATGGTGCATTCAGCATCTGCTGCATTGGTGTGGCTGGCTTTGGCCTCCAACTCCATAGCCATTCGGAGGACGACAAGAGCCTTACCCTGGCGGCTTTTGAGAAGAATGCCAAGGACTTCTTCTCGCGCCTGAAATCCACCAAGTGGCTGCTTATAGAGATTCTCCAAAGTGAGTACTCGAAAGCCATCACAGGCTGATGACGGAGGCATAGTGTGGGTTGAATTTGGCCAGCCATTTCTGAGAGACGACGTAGTCCTGGTGATAGAACAACTGGACTTCAAAGTGGGAAGTGTGAACAACTGCCAGTGTAGTCCCTGAGAAACATGTACATGTATGGTGTTTTCAAAACGGCTTTCAAACTTTCTCCTAATTCACCTTCTCTGATGAAGCCTCGCTTTGTTTAATTTTCAGATTCTAGTAAAATGTCGCTAAAACTTGCTACATCTAATCTTTCTTTTTCAAATAATCAATTCTTGTGACAAAAATTGACAATGACAGTCCTGATTCTGGCATATTTATTCGATCTCCCGCAGAATACATACCTTATGCCATCATCAGATATTTTGACATTGGCCTGGTGTCTCAAGAGAGTGAGAACTTCTTTTTTGACATGTCTGCTGACCTCTTTAAAAAGAGAAAAGAAGGACGTATGCAGGTGAAATAACACTCTTGTATATTTTATTGGATGGTACAGCATTGTAAACACACTTCAGCCAAAAATTTCCTTTTTATGATCAGAAGGCAGAGCACTTGCATCTTGTAACTATTGGCGCAAAATAAGCTTACTAAGCCAAAACAAAACCTAATGAGATCAAAAAGGAACCAGTTGTTTCATTAATGGGAATTAATTACACGTACAATCCTATGTTGAACAAACATATGAACCAGCTGATTCCTGTCTCATTTGTGTGGCTTGTCAGGGGGATTCTGTTGACTTCATGCAGCCTATGGTCAATGCTCACAAAGATGAAGATGAGGAGGGATGGTGTCAGAGTTCACCAATGGAGATGGGCATGAAAAAGGTCAAGCTGTCCATAGATGAAGTGGTTGCCCAGGTAACCAAGGACTACATTTTCTTGTGCCGTTTTGAGAAACTACTGACATGTTACATTGATTTGGAGTGATCTGCCATTTATTTAAACTGGCTGAAGACATTTTGAAGTCACCCTTACCTTAAAAAAGAAGTTTTCTCTGGAAAGTCTTTGTTAGAATTTGATATTCACAGTGTTGCATCTACTTTTAACTACAATTCACCATTTTGATGTTCAGTGTGTGATGTTTCTGATTGCTGGATACGAGACTACTGCAGCCTGTCTCATCTTTGCTTCATACCTGCTAGCCTGTCATCCAGATGTCCAAGAGAAATTAGCCTCTGAGGTCCGAGCAACTATTGGAGGTTCAGGATCTCACAAGGTGACCTTTGAGCTGATCAGCAAGATGCCGTATTTGGATAAGGTGGTGATCGAAACCCTGCGACTATACCCGCCAATTGCCAGGTAACTTTCATGATGCGGACTGACTGTGGCCACTGCCCCACCGGCAAAGATGTGACAGCTGATGGAAGCAAATTCCAACTTGGCTTGCCCTGCACGCGTAAAGACTGTGCCTTTCTCTAATAATTACTGCACTTGCTCAGCCAGTCCTGCGTCAAACATGCACGAACCTGTCCATGCATGTGCTGTTGTTCCCATGTAAAGGACACCATTCGAAAATAAAATCATGCCACCTCTTGTTCCTTCATTGAGCAGATACTCGAGCATTAATAAGGAGACAGGTTGGCTCGGAAGTACTTTATTCACCTTCTTGAGACCCAAGCTTGATGCTACCCAGTCAGGCATGTGCAATGCATTTCCAATCCCTGTCTGCTTCTGCAGGTTAACAAAATGTTAGCGATCTTTTATTAATAGCCAGACTTGTGAGCTTTATACTACATGTATATTATGGGCATAGGCCCTATTTGAGGAATCCTTTACCAGAAATAAATAACAAGAAGCAATGATTAATGAGTCATTTCAAATCCGGATTCAGGGTGACTCGCGAATGTACGAAAGATACCTCCTTGCAAGGTATGCGCATCAGGAAAGGAACAAGATTCATTGTGCCCATCTGGACCATCCATCGCGACCCTGAACTTTGGCCTGACCCCTTGACCTTCAACCCAGACAGGTGAGTTGATCATTTTTGGATGCTAATTGGCACTTCTTAATTATCACTGGTAAAGCGTGGTGGAATGTGACTAATTAGTTCCTCTTCAGTGGAAAGATCTCACAAGTTAGTGAAACACTGAGACCAGTCAAATTTCCCTTCAGTTCAAAAGATGCAGTGAAGGTACCATGCATGGTTTTGCCCCTGGCAGTAAAAAGATATTATCCAACTGCATTACAGTGTAGTGGGGTAACAGGAAGCACACCATCTCTATGATGCACCTGTGTCAGTTGTACTTTGCTCTTGCCTAGAGGCATTTGCCGCCTGTGCTCTACATGGATAATGGGGGGTGACTACACACTGGATCAGGCTGTCATGAGCAGCACTCGTGTGTGTCACATGTACTCTCATTCCCAAGAACGTGGCACAAAGTGCATGGTTGTGGGGATCATTTTCATTTGAATGTAAACAAAAAATGAGTCGGTGTCCCCATCAGGCGTGTCGTGGGCTCATGGTGGCAGAAGCATCACAGTGTCCATCTCTCTGTCACAGCTGCGGGGTCACTTTGAAGTTGAAGCTCGTCTTTCATTTCCCCTCTTTGTGCCAGTAGAACGGGCATAATTGTAACCTCTCATCCAGTTTTGTTTTCCGCACAGGTTTTCAGCTCAAAACAACTGTCTCAACATGGATGCATTCCTGTCCTTTGGTGACGGGCCTCGATCTTGCCTCGGCAACCGCTTTGCTCTGGCCGAGATCAAGATCGCTCTGACCAGGATCCTGGCAGAGTTCAAGATGCAGATGGCTGAAGACACACCGGTAAGACATCATGAATATTCAAGAGGAGTTTATTTTCATTGACTGTCGTTAAGTTTTTGGTTCCATTCATGAACCAGAGAGGGTGTTCATTTGCCTGGAAATTACATCTCTTGGGAACTCAACTCAAATATTGTGAGCTTGTTGCATATGATGTGGAGTCCACAAGTAAATATCAGCTCTGAAGGGTCCTACATAAGTGCAGCGTGCAAATGGCATTCAGGTGTCTGCCCAATCTCTCATACTGGCAAGGGATTATTTGTGCGTGACACCCACAGTAGGTTTGACCAATATTGGATTAATGTTATACAAGACCCGCATGGTCAGTCAAAATCTGTTAAGTGAAGCAGATGGACAGTTTAGCAGTAAACCAAACTAACAGATCTGTCCGGAATGTAGGCCAGGGGCTGAACAGTTGCTCTTAAACGCAAAATACAAGACTTCAAATGCTGATGTTTCGGCCATTATCCAATACTCAACTTCGGCTCCGTCTCAGGCTTCAACTGTTTTTTTAACTAGCTGACGTTGAAGCTGTAAGCGCAGTAATTAGTTTAATAGTGCCACAAAACATCAAATGAGATACAAGAGAGCAAGAAATTACAGTAATCCAATTTAATTTAAATGCTTCAGGCCCACAATCGGGGATTGGTTTTGGGAACGAAGCCTGAGACGGAGCCCAAGTCGAGTATTGGAAAAGGGCCTTCAGCTACTGCAAACACTTTTGAGCAAACCGTCTTTCTCTACTTGATCCTGTCTGTCCACCAGTTGTAGTTTCGATGAGTTTTCCATTTGGAATGGTCACCGGATAATATTTCGTGCACTGTCCGTGTGTTCTTTTCCCTGCATGTTTAGCAAACTTTGGAACTTGGTAAAGGTGTGTTCTTATCCCCTCGACACTCTGTGCCCTTGAAGTTTGTGCCTCTGGCTTGAGACGAGCTGCGGTGTGAGGAAAGAAGGGGAAATGGATGTCTTTGAGTTTCACAGTATGTTTAGTGGATGCCCGTTTTTCTTGAGTACTTGTAGGTCTTGAGTAAAAATTAAACAACATTAAGCCCGCCTATGAGTGGTTGCATTTGTCAATGAAGTTTACATCTGCTGGCCTGAAAGAGAAGCAGACAGGCACTAAACTGACTGAAAACGACCCCACAAGAAAGCTAGCTTTGCAACAACAAAAAATCTAGGTGGAAGATCACTGAACTACATCGAACAAAAACAACACATAATGCTTCGTAGTTTCACTCATCTATTAAAAACACCTGTGATGGACTTTTCACCAAAAAGAATCGAGAAAACGACTGGGGTATATGATGGTTTGCTTGTTTGTTTGTTTATTATTGTTTAGCATACTTGTATCCTCTGAAAGACTTGGGTTTAAGCGATAGTCCCTTGAGTGGGTGAGTTTGTACGTGTAAGACAAAAGTTGTCTTTCGTCAAATAAAGATATAAATCTATCTGTGGCAACTGGCATATGTTATATTTTTGTTTTATAAATATTTGGGTCAGCAATGTAAAATTCACAGCCGAAATGTTTTAGGAAATTTTTTAACTTGAGACATCATATTGTTAGTTATTGTAGTATTAAAGATCGTTAATGAACTGAAATGCTTCAAAGAAAGCTGTGCTTTGTGATTCAATATACAAGTGTCAAACCATTTAAATAAAAAACAGTACTGAAATGTAATGCTCAGTTGTGCCGGGTTTTTGTTTGTTTGTTGGTTGGTGGGTGGGTGGGTGGGTGGGTGGGTTGGTCGTTAATTAGTAATGTACCATTGCCGAAAACAAGTCCACGATTTCTGTTGCTCCGTTTCCTTTCTGTGAAAGCTGCGCAGGACAAAATCATATTAAAGTCGCCTGCCTTTATCAATTTAGGGTGTCTTGTCTGTCTAGTCACGGGCCTCTTACGGACAGAGGCAAAGCAAACTGACAAATCTTGATGGAGAGGGAATAACTTTTGAGAAACCAAGCCCCATCGGAAATGCCCCAGAAATTTATACTGCAAAGAGAACTGGGGATAGATTCTTGGAGTTTCAGCTCCAAGAAGTGACTGCTTGAAATAAATTATGCAATTCTTTCCATGATCGAATTGAATGATAGAAAATTTGTTGATCGAACCGGTCAACATTGACAAGGTCCCTGGTCACAGAAAACAGCAATTTGAAGGTGGAAGTCTGACCTCTTCGGAACTGCTCATTTTTTTTACTACAAAGAGTACGAGGGACTTGAAGGGGGGGGGCTAACCATCACATTCCTTACGTTTCACCTTCCCTGACTCAAAACTTCAGGAGGTATGCGCTTGTTTCCTACACGGTGTGTAGGGTTAGGTAAGGAATTTGGAACCAAATACACGTAATTATTACGTGAGTTAGGTTGAAGAAAAGGAAAGAAAGTTGGACAGGGTTGTTATTAAGTTAAGGAAGCGAGAATTTCATCCATACGATTATATGGGTATTTATTTGACAGGATTGAAGGAATCCAGCAGTTTATAGAGTTGGGTCGGGTTTAGGATTGGGGTGAAGATTTGGGGATTTATCGATAGAGACGATTGTGGTTAGGTTAAAGAATAAATAATTATTGATTGGTTAAAAGATCGAATATTTTATTGATAAGTAAGGTTGGGGTGAGGAATGAACATTTATTAATGAGCTCCAACAAGGTCAGGCGACGGACGCCCCCAACGGTAGGCAAGTTTCCATTTCCCGCTTGCAAAACTGTGATCATATAATAAAACAAAATTAGACAGTTTCAGCCCATCGACGGTGCAACAAAGACTTCATAGTGACGAGCTAACAGTCGTTGTGTGAACGTAACTGAAAGGTTACATGAAATTCCGACTACCACTCCAACTGTTGGGATTTCGAAAATGAAAATCTCGAAATTCCTTACCTCAACGATCGTGCATTTTACGGGGATGGTTGTGTACGTCATATTTTAATGATATTTCAAAATATTATTTCATAAAGAACGCGTTATTGTCCGAAATGGAGCAATACGGGCGATTCACAATAGTGCGCCTCTAAGAGTTGGCCACGCGGCGTTGACCAATCAAAGTGCGTGAAAACTGTCGACCCTTTCCAAACGCGCATTGGTGGTGCACTATTATGAAACGCCCGTATTCAGACATGTCCATTGATTCCTTAAACTAATCAACCCAATATCCCATTATGCCAAATCCTGAACCCTTTTAACTCAATCCCTGACGCTAATCCATATCATATATCCTATCCATAATGATGTCTGGATTCTTTATCCTAGTCGTATCCATTAAATCCCAGAATTCCTAGCCTACAACCATAAAATCCAGTCTATGAAATTGTCACTTCCTTCACGTAACTCTAACCCAACACCCCGTACAAAGTAAGGCAACCCCTGTGCTGGCAATACAGCTAAATAAAACTATGCCAGTTAATTCTGAATACCCACAAGTGAGTGCTGCGGGTATAATAAGTAAGTGATAATATAATAAGTGATTTGCTGTGAACTTACAACCACAGCAGAGTTCATTCATCTCTCTGGGTTCATTTCCAGCAAATTATAAATGAGTTTGATAGGCACGGTGACAGGGTGACCGATGACTTAAATGTGAGCATAGGGGCATAACAGTTGTATTTTAGTTTGCAGAACTTTACAGTCGTTATAATAGCAATAGGGGTAATCCTCGATCAGCCCGCGGCAAAAGTCTGTGTCAACAGTTGTATTTTAGTTTGCAGAAAAAACACTCTCTGGTTGGTTTTCGACGTTACCTCACTTTTGTTCAAAATTTACGCAGCTGCCCAATCAATTTAAAAAGGGTAAAGTAGCTTAGTAGCTGCTTGGGATTTGTAACATTTTGCGAACTATTTGTACTGAAGACCAGCCATAGTTTTAGCGCCCACTTACAGGAAAAAAACAAGAGAAGATCCCTTGTAGGAGTGCTCACTGTGGTTGGACCATAAAACTCGTGGTTGGAATCACACCATTTTCTTTTCGAAACTTAACCTTTAGGCCTATCATATGAAAACTGCAATCAACTGGTTTCTAATCTGAACGAGAAAAACTGAGACACAATGACTCGAAAGTACGCTTTTGCAGGGAAACAACGGGAATAGGCCGATGCAAAGTTGCTCTCGACTCTTTGATTAGTTTCCCGCTGTTTACCTCTCTCCACAGCCACCATTATGTGCCTTTACGTTGGCGGACTATTCGCCTTCACTTTACGAAAGATCCTACCAGAATCGACGCTTCAGATCATAATCTTGTATACAAAGAATCTGAATTGTTAAAACAATATGCTGGAAGGTCTGCTACAACACGTACAGTCCCAAATCCTCCAATTTCAGTGTGATTTTACATACACCCTTTGGAGTTAGGGTTCGATGTACTTCCGGCAGCAGTGTCCCAATTCAAAGAAAATTCTCCGCCAGGCCGAGGCCCATAAAAAGTACCCCTACAGATTCCTTCGAAAAGGGGGGTCTGTTTGGGCCAAGAAAATGGTGGGATTGTGTCAGTATGGCCTAGAATCATCTCTGTAGATTCAGGGGCACCCATCTGGGGGCAAAGCAGACAAAAATGGGATTGAAAATTTGTCAGAAGAGTCCGCGCAAGGTGAGGGATGTCATTTGAAAAATGGCGGCTGAGAGGATTTGGAACATTCACTTTTTTGGGGGGGGCGAGTTTGTTTTGGGCGGATAATTCAAAAATTCATTGGTTAACCTACTAAAAAGAGAAAATCAAAAGAAATCTGAAGGACCAAACAACACGTTTTTTTAGTTTGAGAGGCCTGAGGGACTTCAGTTGCCAGCCATGGGGCTCCAAACTTGGTTGATTTTACACTTTTTATAATGGAGCTTAAATTCGGCCAGTTCACCCCATACCGTGCATCTTCTTCAGTAAGTGCCCCCAGGAACAATCATAGCATTTCTGCGGTTCAACGGCAACTCAGTTTTACTTGAACAATAGAGTGGGGAACCCAATATACTCCTTGAAAAAAGATTCTTTGGGGGTAATCGCATTGTAAAATGAATGCATCACAATAGTACAAAAGAAACAGAAACTGGTGGGAAAAGTGCTGTAAGGCAGCAACGTTAACGGTAGGCACAAGGGGAATACCCTTTAAATACCGTACAGCAATACCTGCACGAAAGGCGTGATCGCATTGTACCATGAAGGAATATATCCGCCACATAAAAGCCGCCTCGCTTTTCAACGATAGCCCAGCATTAACACTGACGGCACGGTAATGCCGGGCTGTAACAGAAGACATATTCCGGGTGCGTCGATCATGGGTGAACCCTGGTAATTAGGCCCTAAATATGTCTGCCGAGCTCGTTAATAAAAGTTATACACTCAAAATATTCTATAGTAGAGAGTCCTGAGAGCCATGAAATTGAGGAATTGGAGAAATATGGCACTGAACCCCTGGCCCGGACTCTGGGCATCAAATTCTGAGTAAATTGGGTGCAGTTGGGTCCGAAAATGGCACTCTTTGGCCGTTTTGCAGAGGGATGGTTTTTCAAAATGGCAACTTTTCTGGGCAGGGACATTTTCTTCATTTTAGGGGTGGTCTGCTTCTGGTGAAAATTTCTCAAAAATTCATTGGTCAACCCCCCGAAAATTGAAAGGAAAATGAAAGGGGACATGTCGATCATCGTATTTTTGTGCAGCCTGGACACCTGTGAGAGTTGTGAGTATTTTTAAAATTATTGCAAAACGGTGTGGGGATATATCATTGCAGTCTATGGGAATTTATTTGTAGTGGTGCACCCTTCATGGTCTATCTGGTACAGTAGTAGGAATTACCCAATTCTGGACCACACGCCCTTTTCACCCCCTTTCACCCACCACACGCACCGGGGATTCCCACTCACCTTTTGACGCCACTTTTCCTGTAAGCAACTCGTGACTAGCGCAGGGGATTTCCACTTCACTGATCTTGAACATTTGACCCCGGCTGTAAACAACTCGTGACTGGCACCGACCTGCACCAGCAATCACTCACAAACAAAAAGGGATTTCCCCTTGTTACAAGTCGAGACTTGCCTGACCTGAACTCGTGACCTTGGCTCTGTTTAAAAGCAAAACGCGCTTTGTTTACAACCACCTTAAATAAATGCTATTATATATAAAAATAATAGTATTTAAAAGAACATGTTGAATAAAAACGAGAAAGATTTTAGAAACCTTATTATAAATAGAACCATGTCAAGTCAAATATATATCGTCTCAAATGACTACGAGCGCCTGAATGCTGGCAACCGCAACCCAAAAGTTACCTATGGCCCCTTTGATCCTAAATATTTAGTCATTTTAAGACCAACAAAATGTTTTTCTAAGATCGCTTATCACCACGAGGGGCAAAACAAACAACTGTTGATTAGACTCGAAGACCCTTGTTACGGAGTCAACCCAGTTTACAAATATGGTACCAAGGAACCTACTGGTCAAGATCAAATTTGTTATCAGATATCTCCCGAGACTGAATCGTTGCTATTACGTGTAAATGACGAAGTTCATAATTATTTTGAAAACTTATCACATAAGATGCTAGAAGATCTCCCCGCGAGTACGCGTAACTCTTTTAAAGTGTCTCAAAAACTAGACGACCTACCCGATAGGATCAATTGCTTAGTTAAACCGGCTTTTACCGATAAAAGTAGGATATATGTTAAGATCGACTATGATGCCTCTTTGGTGGATAAGTCGTTTAAAGAAATCGATCGCGCTCTTTTTGTAAATAAAAAATGTCACGCGGTCTCTTTGATCTCTCTTCGAGACATTTATTTTGGTGCCCACGGTTCACTTTCTTGCGGAGCGAGCGTTAGATATCGAGTCACGGCGACTATGCTCACGGTTAAAGAAAAACCTTGCTTTGGGGAAGCGTTCGGGGAGAATGAAAGTGAGTGAAAGTGATTAAAGAAAAGCTAGGGGGGAATGAAAGCGAGTGAAAACGAGTATTATCAAAATTTAACCTTGGTTATTCCTCGGAATAACCGGGGTTAATTTTTTTTTATTTGAAATAAATAAACCCTTATATAAAATGACTGATGCGGAACTTTGTCACTTGCTGAATCTAAAGGAAGTACACATAGCGGGATCACAAAAACAAAGTCAACCCATACTCGCTTGTAACCACCAAATAGTTGAAATAGATGAAAGAAACGCTTGTAAACATTGTGGCCTAATTTTTGGGTGGGTTTCTTCGTACACCCCCGCAGATATGGGAGATCGATATTATAAGCATCACGTTTGGAAAAAACCCAAGCCGCCAAAATCGAGAAAAACCCTACAAAATATAACATTTGTTTTAAAAACGGGGAAGCGGGTGAAATAGAATATAAGTTAAACCAAGTTTTAATCGGTAAGATCTCTAGAGGTAAACCGTTGAAGGCTTTAATTGCGGTGTGTTATCAAGACACAACTGGGGAAACTGAATCTAAAGTGAAAGATCTATTTCAAGTTTCGGATAAGCACTGGGAAAAGGCCCTCGATAAATTAAACCTAGCCAAACAAGACGTATAGATTGACCAAACAAGATTTTTCAAAACGTATATAATAAAACGGAGACTCACACGTTTTACTTTAACCGTCGACTTATTTTTCCAAATTAAATAGACCGCAAGCGCTCCAATCGCCAATCCACCAAATATCAAGTGTCTGTTCTCTGTAACCGTTTGATAAATTTTATTTTCTGAGCTGAAGTTTTGGTTGCTCTCTTCGCTCGTTTCGCTCGCTAATCTCATCTTGGCGAGCTGCTGCTTCATCTTTTTGTTATGCTCGGCTAATTTTTTACCTTGTTCTACACGCTTTGGAGTTTTAACGTTTACTTTATTTTTAGTTACCGTCTTGACCGGAGTAACACTCGCTTCGCTCGTCACTTCGTTGTTCGCTGGTGTCGGGTTCGCTTCGTTTGTTGTTGTTGTTGTTGACATCCTCTTTTAATATAACAGAGCTTTTGTTGAATTCTAGATGCTTAGTGGTAATCAACGCGGCTGTAAGAGGTGACAAGTACACACCGTACTTATAACAAACCTCAGTGAGTAGGTGTCCCATCGTTTGACTGATAATCGGGTCGTCGTTTAGGTCTTTGGTCAGCGCTTCTTCAGACGTTAAGTTGACGTTGAACCCAAGTAGATCGATCGGAGTAGCTATACCGAGTAAGCGAGAGTAGAGGCTCAAAATAGCGTTACCTAGAGTTTTAACGATCTCTTTGCCAAATTTAACTTCGTACAAATTGAAAAGCTTCTCTTGGTCTTTGGGTGACAGAGCTTCAATTTCTTTGATCGAATATTCTTTGCCGAGATACTTCTTACTTTCATCTGACGCAACTATCGAACAGAGTCTGTCTTTGACGCTCGCTACGCTCGCTTCGGTTGATTCGCTGCTCGCTCCGCTTCGCTCGGTGAGAATGCTTATGATGTCGTCCATTTTAATAATAAGTACTCTTTAAAGTTGTTGTAGGTGTGCTTTAGGCGTAGATACTCAACTGTGTAGTAAGTTAAGTTAGCTGCTATAACTAGCTGAGCAACTAGCTGTACGTATTATAGCACAGTTATCATTTGTTATAACTAAAATAAAATTAATTATAACCAGGCTGACATAGCCCAGTTATAACAAAGGGTAAGTAAAGTAAAGCAAATAAACAGATAACTGTAGCTAGTTCATAGCAAGTTAACATTAGTTTACCAGTCAGTTGACTCAACTACCTGATCACACTTACGCATTAAATTACACTTACGACAAGCTAGTACGCAATTTGATTTAATGTGACCAATGGAGTTATCCAGCCGCTCGATGGTGCTCAGGTCGTCTTTATTGTCTAAAAACTGTAACTGAACTTTACAGTCGTTATAATAGCAATAGGGGTAATCCTCGATCAGCCCGCGGCAAAAGTCTGTGTCAACAGTTGTATTTTAGTTTGCAGGAAAAACACTCTCTGGTTGGTTTTCGACGTTACCTCACTTTTGTTCAAAATTTACGCAGCTGCCCAATCAATTTAAAAAGGGTAAAGTAGCTTAGTAGCTGCTTGGGATTTGTAACATTTTGCGAACTATTTGTACTGAAGACCAGCCATAGTTTTAGCGCCCACTTACAGGAAAAACACAAGAGAAGATCCCTTGTAGGAGTGCTCACTATGGTTGGACCATAAAACTCGTGGTTGGAATCACACCATTTTCTCTTCGAAACTTAACCTTTAGGCCTATCATATGAAAACTGCAATCAACTGGTTTCTAATCTGAACGAGAAAAACTGAGACACAATGACTCGAAAGTACGCTTTTGCAGGGAAACAACGGAAATAGGCCGATGTAAAGTTGCTCACGACTCTTTGATTAGTTTCTCGCTGTTTACCTCTCTCCACAGCCACCATTATGTGCCTTTACGTTGGCGGACTATTCGCCTTCACTTAACGAAAGATCCTACCAGAATCGACGCTTAAGATCATAATCTTGTATACAAAGAATCTGAATTGTTAAAACAATATGCTGGAAGGTCTGCTACAACACGTACAGTCCCAAATCCTCCAATTTCAGTGTGATTTTACATACACCCTTTGGAGTGAGGGTTCGATGTACTTCCGGCAGCAGTGTCCCAATTCAAAGAAAATTCTCCGCCAGGCCGAGGCCCATAAAAAGTACCCCTACAGATTTCTTCGAAAAGGGGGGTCTGTTTGGGCCAAGAAAATGGTGGGATTGTGTCAGTATGGCCTAGAATCATCTCTGTAGATTCAGGGGCACCCATCTGGGGGCAAAGCAGACAAAAATGGGATTGAAAATTTGTCAGAAGAGTCCGCGCAAGGTGAGGGATGTCATTTGAAAAATGGCGGCTGAGAGGATTTGGAACATTCACTTTTTTGGGGGGGGGCGAGTTTGTTTTGGGCGGATAATTCAAAAATTCATTGGTTAACCTACTAAAAATAGAAAATCAAAAGAAATCTGAAGGACCAAACAACACGTTTTTTTAGTTTGAGAGGCCTGAGGGACTTCAGTTGCCAGCCATGGGGCTCCAAACTTGGTTGATTTTACACTTTTTATAATGGAGCTTAAATTCGGCCAGTTCACCCCATACCGTGCATCTTCTTCAGTAAGTGCCCCCAGGAACAATCATAGCATTTCTGCGGTTCAACGGCAACTCAGTTTTACTTGAACAATAGAGTGGGGAACCCAATATACTCCTTGAAAAAAGATTCTTTGGGGGTAATCGCATTGTAAAATGAATGCATCACAATAGTACAAAAGAAACAGAAACTGGTGGGAAAAGTGCTGTAAGGCAGCAACGTTAACGGTAGGCACAAGGGGAATACCCTTTAAATACCGTACAGCAATACCTGCACGAAAGGCGTGATCGCATTGTACCATGAAGGAATATATCCGCCACATAAAAGCCGCCTCGCTTTTCAACGATAGCCCAGCATTAACACTGACGGCACGGTAATGCCGGGCTGTAACAGAAGACATATTCCGGGTGCGTCGATCATGGGTGAACCCTGGTAATTAGGCCCTAAATATGTCTGCCGAGCTCGTTAATAAAAGTTATACACTCAAAATATTCTATAGTAGAGAGTCCTGAGAGCCATGAAATTGAGGAATTGGAGAAATATGGCACTGAACCCCTGGCCCGGACTCTGGGCATCAAATTCTGAGTAAATTGGGTGCAGTTGGGTCCGAAAATGGCACTCTTTGGCCGTTTTGCAGAGGGATGGTTTTTCAAAATGGCAACTTTTCTGGGCAGGGACATTTTCTTCATTTTAGGGGTGGTCTGCTTCTGGTGAAAATTTCTCAAAAATTCATTGGTCAACCCCCCGAAAATTGAAAGGAAAATGAAAGGGGACATGTCGATCATCGTATTTTTGTGCAGCCTGGACACCTGTGAGAGTTGTGAGTATTTTTAAAATTATTGCAAAACGGTGTGGGGATATATCATTGCAGTCTATGGGAATTTATTTGTAGTGGTGCACCCTTCATGGTCTATCTGGTACAGTAGTAGGAATTACCCAATTCTGGACCACACGCCCTTTTCACCCCCTTTCACCCACCACACGCACCGGGGATTCCCACTCACCTTTTGACGCCACTTTTCCTGTAAGCAACTCGTGACTAGCGCAGGGGATTTCCACTTCACTGATCTTGAACATTTGACCCCGGCTGTAAACAACTCGTGACTGGCACCGACCTGCACCAGCAATCACTCACAAACAAAAAGGGATTTCCCCTTGTTACAAGTCGAGACTTGCCTGACCTGAACTCGTGACCTTGGCTCTGTTTAAAAGCAAAACACGCTTTGTTTACAACCACCTTAAATAAATGCTATTATATATAAAAATAATAGTATTTAAAAGAACATGTTGAATAAAAACGAGAAAGATTTTAGAAACCTTATTATAAATAGAACCATGTCAAGTCAAATATATATCGTCTCAAATGACTACGAGCGCCTGAATGCTGGCAACCGCAACCCAAAAGTTACCTATGGCCCCTTTGATCCTAAATATTTAGTCATTTTAAGACCAACAAAATGTTTTTCTAAGATCGCTTATCACCACGAGGGGCAAAACAAACAACTGTTGATTAGACTCGAAGACCCTTGTTACGGAGTCAACCCAGTTTACAAATATGGTACTAAGGAACCTACTGGTCAAGATCAAATTTGTTATCAGATATCTCCCGAGACTGAATCGTTGCTATTACGTGTAAATGACGATGTTCATAATTATTTTGAAAACTTATCACATAAGATGCTAGAAGATCTCCCCGCGAGTACGCGTAACTCTTTTAAAGTGTCTCAAAAACTAGACGACCTACCCGATAGGATCAATTGCTTAGTTAAACCGGCTTTTACCGATAAAAGTAGGATATATGTTAAGATCGACTATGATGCCTCTTTGGTGGATAAGTCGTTTAAAGAAATCGATCGCGCTCTTTTTGTAAATAAAAAATGTCACGCGGTCTCTTTGATCTCTCTTCGAGACATTTATTTTGGTGCCCACGGTTCACTTTCTTGCGGAGCGAGCGTTAGATATCGAGTCACGGCGACTATGCTCACGGTTAAAGAAAAACCTTGCTTTTGGGAAGCGTTAGGGGAGAATGAAAGTGAGTGAAAGTGACTAAAGAAAAGCTAGGGGGGAATGAAAGCGAGTGAAAACGAGTATTATCAAAATTTAACCTTGGTTATTCCTCGGCATAACCGGGGTTAATTTTTTTTTATTTGAAATAAATAAACCCTTATATAAAATGACTGATGCGGAACTTTGTCACTTGCTGAATCTAAAGGAAGTACACATAGCGGGATCACAAAAACAAAGTCAACCCATACTCGCTTGTAACCACCAAATAGTTGAAATAGATGAAAGAAACGCTTGTAAACATTGTGGCCTAATTTTTGGGTGGGTTTCTTCGTACACCCCCGCAGATATGGGAGATCGATATTATAAGCATCACGTTTGGAAAAAACCCAAGCCGCCAAAATCGAGAAAAACCCTACAAAATATAACATTTGTTTTAAAAACGGCGAAGCGGGTGAAATAGAATATAAGTTAAACCAAGTTTTAATCGGTAAGATCTCTAGAGGTAAACTGTTGAAGGCTTTAATTGCGGTGTGTTATCAAGACACAACTGGGGAAACTGAATCTAAAGTGAAAGATCTATTTCAAGTTTCGGATAAGCACTGGGAAAACGCCCTCGATAAATTAAACCTCGCCAAACAAGACGTATAGATTGACCAAACAAGATTTTTCAAAACGTATATAATAAAACGGAGACTCACACGTTTTACTTTAACCGTCGACTTATTTTTCCAAATTAAATAGACCGCAAGCGCTCCAATCGCCAATCCACCAAATATCAAGTGTCTGTTCTCTGTAACCGTTTGATAAATTTTATTTTCTGAGCTGAAGTTTTGGTTGCTCTCTTCGCTCGTTTCGCTCGCTAATCTCATCTTGGCGAGCTGCTGCTTCATCTTTTTGTTATGCTCGGCTAATTTTTTACCTTGTTCTACACGCTTTGGAGTTTTAACGTTTACTTTATTTTTAGTTACCGTCTTGACCGGAGTAACACTCGCTTCGCTCGTCACTTCGTTGTTCGCTGGTGTCGGGTTCGCTTCGTTTGTTGTTGTTGTTGACATCCTCTTTTAATATAACAGAGCTTTTGTTGAATTCTAGATGCTTAGTGGTAATCAACGCGGCTGTAAGTGGTGACAAGTACACACCGTACTTATAACAAACCTCAGTGAGTAGGTGTCCCATCGTTTGACTGATAATCGGGTCGTCGTTTAGGTCTTTGGTCAGCGCTTCTTCAGACGTTAAGTTGACGTTGAACCCGAGTAGATCGATCGGAGTAGCTATACCGAGTAAGCGAGAGTAGAGGCTCAAAATAGCGTTACCTAGAGTTTTAACGATGTCTTTGCCAAATTTAACTTCGTACAAATTGAAAAGCTTCTCTTGGTCTTTGGGTGACAGAGCTTCAATTTCTTTGATCGAATATTCTTTGCCGAGATACTTCTTACTTTCACCTGACGCAACTATCGAACAGAGTCTGTCTTTGACGCTCGCTACGTTCGCTTCGGTTGATTCGCTGCTCGCTCCGCTTCGCTCGGTGAGAATGCTTTTGATGTCGTCCATTTTAATAATAAGTACTCTTTAAATCTGTTGTAGGTGTGCTTTAGGCGTAGGTACTCAACTGTGTAGTAAGTTAAGTTAGCTGCTATAACTAGCTCAGCAACTAGCTGTACGTATTATAGCACAGTTATCATTTGTTATAACTAAAATAAAATTAATTATAACCAGGCTGACATAGCCCAGTAATAACAAAGGGTAAGTAAAGTAAAGCAAATAAACAGATAACTGTAGCTAGTTCATAGCAAGTTAACATTAGTTTACCAGTCAGTTGACTCAACTACCTGATCACACTTACGCATTAAATTACACTTACGACAAGCTAGTACGCAATTTGATTTAATGTGACCAATGGAGTTATCCAGCCGCTCGATGGTGCTCAGGTCGTCTTTATTGTCTAAAAACTGTAACTGAACTTTACAGTCGTTATAATAGCAATAGGGGTAATCCTCGATCAGCCCGCGGCAAAAGTCTGTGTCAACAGTTGTATTTTAGTTTGCAGGAAAAACACTCTCTGGTTGGTTTTCGACGTTACCTCACTTTTGTTCAAAATTTACGCAGCTGCCCAATCAATTTAAAAAGGGTAAAGTAGCTTAGTAGCTGCTTGGGATTTGTAACATTTTGCGAACTATTTGTACTGAAGACCAGCCATAGTTTTAGCGCCCACTTACAGGAAAAACACAAGAGAAGATCCCTTGTAGGAGTGCTCACTATGGTTGGACCATAAAACTCGTGGTTGGAATCACACCATTTTCTTTTCGAAACTTAACCTTTAGGCCTATCATATAAAAACTGCAATCAACTGGTTTCTAATCTGAACGAGAAAAACTGAGACACAATGACTCGAAAGTACGCTTTTGCAGGGAAACAACGGGAATAGGCCGATGCAAAGTTGCTCACGACTCTTTGATTAGTTTCTCGCTGTTTACCTCTCTCCACAGCCACCATTATGTGCCTTTACGTTGGCGGACTATTCGCCTTCACTTAACGAAAGATCCTACCAGAATCGACGCTTAAGATCATAATCTTGTATACAAAGAATCTGAATTGTTAAAACAATATGCTGGAAGGTCTGCTACAACACGTACAGTCCCAAATCCTCCAATTTCAGTGTGATTTTACATACACCCTTTGGAGTTAGGGTTCGATGTACTTCCGGCAGCAGTGTCCCAATTCAAAGAAAATTCTCCGCCAGGCCGAGGCCCATAAAAAGTACCCCTACAGATTCCTTCGAAAAGGGGGGTCTGTTTGGGCCAAGAAAATGGTGGGATCGTGTCAGTATGGCCTAGAATCATCTCTGTAGATTCAGGGGCACCCATCTGGGGGCAAAGCAGACAAAAATGGGATTGAAAATTTGTCAGAAGAGTCCGCGCAAGGTGAGGGATGTCATTTGAAAAATGGCCGCTGAGAGGATTTGGAACATTCACTTTTTGGGGGGGTTAGTTTGTTTTGGGCGGATAATTCAAAAATTCATTGGTTAACCTACTAAAAAGAGAAAATCAAAAGAAATCTGAAGGACCAAATAACACATTTTTTTAGTTTGAGAGGCCTGAGGGACTTCAGTTGCCAGCCATGGGGCTCCAAACTTGGTTGATTTTACACTTTTTTCAATGGAGCTTAAATTCGGCCAGTTCACCCCATACCGTGCATCTTCTTCAGTAAGTGCCCCCAGGAACAATCATAGCATTTCTGCGGTTCAACGGCATCTCAGTTTTACTTGAACAATAGAGTGGGGAACCCAATATACTCCTTGAAAAAAGATTCTTTGGGGGTAATCGCATTGTAAAATGAATGCATCACAATAGTACAAAAGAAACAGAAACTGGTGGGAAAAGTGCTGTAAGGCAGCAACGTTAACGGTAGGCACAAGGGGAATACCCTTTAAATACCGTACAGCAATACCTGCACGAAAGGCGTGATCGCATTGTACCATGAAGGAATATATCCGCCACATAAAAGCCGCCTCGCTTTTCAACGATAGCCCAGCATTAACCCTGACGGCACGGTAATGCCGGGATGTAACAGAAGACATATTCCGGGTGCGTCGATCATGGGTGAACCCTGGTAATTAGGCCATAAATATGTCCGCCGAGCTCGTTAATAAAAGTTATACACTCAAAATATTCTATAGTAGAGAGTCCTGAGAGCCATGAAATTGAGGAATTGGAGAAATATGGCACTGAACCCCTCGCCCGGACTCTGGGCATCAAATTCTGAGTAATTTGGGTGCAGTTGGGTCCGAAAATGGCACTCTTTGGCCGTTTTGCAGAGGGATGGTTTTTCAAAATGGCAACTTTTCTGGGCAGGGACATTTTCTTCATTTTAGGGGTGGTCTGCTTCTGGTGAAAATTTCTCAAAAATTCATTGGTCAACCCCCCGAAAATTGAAAGGAAAATGAAAGGGGACATGTCGATCATCGTATTTTTGTGCAGCCTGGACACCTGTGAGAGTTGTGAGTATTTTTAAAATTATTGCAAAGTGTGGGGATATATCATTGCAGTCTATGGGAATTTATTTGTAGTGGTGCACCCTTCATGGTCTATCTGGTACAGTAGTAGGAATTAGCCAATTCTGGACCACACGCCCTTTTCACCCCCTTTCACCCACCACACGCACCGGGGATTCCCACTCACCTTTTGACGCCACTTTTCCTGTAAGCAACTCGTGACTAGCGCCGGGGATTTCCACTTCACTGATCTTGAACATTTGACCCCCGGCTGTAAACAACTCGTGACTGGCACCGACCTGCACCAGCAATCGCTCACAAACAAAAAGGGATTTCCCCTTGTTACAAGTCGAGACTTGCCCGACCTGAACTCGTGACCTTGGCTCTGTTTAAAAGCAAAACACGCTTTGTTTACAACCACCTTAAATAAATGCTATTATATATAAAAATAATAGTATTTAAAAGAACATGTTGAATAAAACCGAGAAAGATTTTAGAAACCTAATTATAAATAGAACCATGTCAAGTCAAATATATCGTCTCAAATGACTACGAGCGCCTGAATGCTGGCAACCGCAACCCAAAAGTTACCTATGGCCCCTTTGATCCTAAATATTTAGTCATTTTAAGACCAACAAAATGTTTTTCTAAGATCGCTTATCACCACGAGGGGCAAAACAAACAACTGTTGATTAGACTCGAAGACCCTTGTTACGGTGTCAACCCAGTTTACAAATATGGTACTAAGGAACCTACTGGTCAAGATCAAATTTGTTATCAGATATCTCCCGAGACTGAATCGTTGCTATTACGTGTAAATGACGAAGTTCATAATTATTTTGAAAACTTATCAGATAAGATGCTAGAAGATCTCCCCGCGAGTACGCGTAACTCTTTTAAAGTGTCTCAAAAACTAGACGACCTACCCGATAGGATCAATTGCTTAGTTAAACCGGCTTTTACCGATAAAAGTAGGATATATGTTAAGATCGACTATGATGCCTCTTTGGTGGATAAGTCGTTTAAAGAAATCGATCGCGCTCTTTTTGTAAATAAAAAATGTCACGCGGTCTCTTTGATCTCTCTTCGAGACATTTATTTTGGTGCCCACGGTTCACTTTCTTGCGGAGCGAGCGTTAGATATCGAGTCACGGCGACTATGCTCACGGTTAAAGAAAAACCTTGCTTTTGGGAAGCGTTAGGGGAGAATGAAAGTGAGTGAAAGTGACTAAAGAAAAGCTAGGGGGGAATGAAAGCGAGTGAAAACGAGTATTATCAAAATTTAACCTTGGTTATTCCTCGGCATAACCGGGGTTAATTTTTTTTTATTTGAAATACATAACACCTTATATAAAATGACTGATGCGGAACTTTGTCACTTGCTGAATCTAAAGGAAGTACACATAGCGGGATCACAAAAACAAAGTCAACCCATACTCGCTTGTAACCACCAAATAGTTGAAATAGATGAAAGAAACGCTTGTAAACATTGTGGCCTAATTTTTGGGTGGGTTTCTTCGTACACCCCCGCAGATATGGGAGATCGATATTATAAGCATCACGTTTGGAAAAAACCCAAGCCGCCAAAATCGAGAAAAACCCTACAAAATATAACATTTGTTTTAAAAACGGGGGAAGCGGGTGAAATAGAATATAAGTTAAACCAAGTTTTAATCGGTAAGATCTCTAGAGGTAAACCGTTGAAGGCTTTAATTGCGGTGTGTTATCAAGACACAACTGGGGAAACTGAATCTAAAGTGAAAGATCTATTTCAAGTTTCGGATAAGCACTGGGGAAAACGCCCCTCGATAAATTAAACCTCGCCAAACAAGACGTATAGATTGACCAAACAAGATTTTTCAAAACGTATATAATAAAATGGAGACTCACACGTTTTACTTTAACCGTCGACTTATTTTTCCAAATTAAATAGACCGCAAGCGCTCCAATCGCCAATCCACCAAATATCAAGTGTCTGTTCTCTGTAACCGTTTGATAAATTTTATTTTCTGAGCTGAAGTTTTGGTTGCTCTCTTCGCTCGTTTCGCTCGCTAATCTCATCTTGGCGAGCTGCTGCTTCATCTTTTTGTTATGTTCGGCTAATTTTTTACCTTGTTCTACACGCTTTGGATTTTTAACGTTTACTTTATTTTTAGTTACCGTCTTGACCGGAGTAACACTCGCTTCGCTCGTCACTTCGTTGTTCGCTGGTGTCGGGTTCGCTTCGTTTGTTGTTGTTGTTGACATCTTCTTTTAATATAACAGAGCTTTTGTTGAATTCTAGATGCTTAGTGGTAATCAACGCGGCTGTAAGTGGTGACAAGTACACACCGTACTTATAACAAACCTCAGTGAGTAGGTGTCCCATCGTTTGACTGATAATCGGGTCGTCGTTTAGGTCTTTGGTCAGCGCTTCTTCAGACGTTAAGTTGACGTTGAACCCGAGTAGATCGATCGGAGTAGCTATACCGAGTAAGCGAGAGTAGAGGCTCAAAATAGCGTTACCTAGAGTTTTTAACGATGTCTTTGCCAAATTTAACTTCGTACAAATTGAAAAGCTTCTCTTGGTCTTTGGGTGACAGAGCTTCAATTTCTTTGATCGAATATTCTTTGCCGAGATACTTCTTACTTTCACCTGACGCAACTATCGAACAGAGTCTGTCTTTGACGCTCGCTACGTTCGCTTCGGTTGATTCGCTGCTCGCTCCGCTTCGCTCGGTGAGAATGCTTTTGATGTCGTCCATTTTAATAATAAGTACTCTTTAAATCTGTTGTAGGTGTGCTTTAGGCGTAGGTACTCAACTGTGTAGTAAGTTAAGTTAGCTGCTATAACTAGCTCAGCAACTAGCTGTACGTATTATAGCACAGTTATCATTTGTTATAACTAAAATAAAATTAATTATAACCAGGCTGACATAGCCCAGTAATAACAAAGGGTAAGTAAAGTAAAGCAAATAAACAGATAACTGTAGCTAGTTCATAGCAAGTTAACATTAGTTTACCAGTCAGTTGACTCAACTACCTGATCACACTTACGCATTAAATTACACTTACGACAAGCTAGTACGCAATTTGATTTAATGTGACCAATGGAGTTATCCAGCCGCTCGATGGTGCTCAGGTCGTCTTTATTGTCTAAAAACTGTAACTGAACTTTACAGTCGTTATAATAGCAATAGGGGGTAATCCTCGATCAGCCCGCGGCAAAAGTCTGTGTCAACAGTTGTATTTTAGTTTGCAGAAAAAACACTCTCTGGTTGGTTTTCGACGTTACCTCACTTTTGTTCAAAATTTACGCAGCTGCCCAATCAATTTAAAAAGGGTAAAGTAGCTTAGTAGCTGCTTGGGATTTGTAACATTTTGCGAACTATTTGTACTGAAGACCAGCCATAGTTTTAGCGCCCACTTACAGGAAAAACACAAGAGAAGATCCCTTGTAGGAGTGCTCACTATGGTTGGACCATAAAACTCGTGGTTGGAATCACACCATTTTCTTTTCGAAACTTAACCTTTAGGCCTATCATATGAAAACTGCAATCAACTGGTTTCTAATCTGAACGAGAAAAACTGAGACACAATGACTCGAAAGTACGCTTTTGCAGGGAAACAACGGGAATAGGCCGATGCAAAGTTGCTCACGACTCTTTGATTAGTTTCTCGCTGTTTACCTCTCTCCACAGCCACCATTATGTGCCTTTACGTTGGCGGACTATTCGCCTTCACTTAACGAAAGATCCTACCAGAATCGACGCTTAAGATCATAATCTTGTATACAAAGAATCTGAATTGTTTAAAACAATATGCTGGAAGGACTGCTACAACACGTACAGTCCCAAATCCTCCAATTTCAGTGTGATTTTACATACACCCTTTGGAGTTAGGGTTCGATGTACTTCCGGCAGCAGTGTCCCAATTCAAAGAAAATTCTCCGCCAGGCCGAGGCCCATAAAAAGTACCCCTACAGATTCCTTCGAAAAGGGGGGTCTGTTTGGGCCAAGAAAATGGTGGGATCGTGTCAGTATGGCCTAGAATCATCTCTGTAGATTCAGGGGCACCCATCTGGGGGCAAAGCAGACAAAAATGGGATTGAAAATTTGTCAGAAGAGTCCGCGCAAGGTGAGGGATGTCATTTGAAAAATGGCCGCTGAGAGGATTTGGAACATTCACATTTTGGGGGGGGTTAGTTTGTTTTGGGCGGATAATTCAAAAATTCATTGGTTAACCTACTAAAAAGAGAAAATCAAAAGAAATCTGAAGGACCAAATAACACATTTTTTTAGTTTGAGAGGCCTGAGGGACTTCAGTTGCCAGCCATGGGGCTCCAAACTTGGTTGATTTTACACTTTTTTCAATGGAGCTTAAATTCGGCCAGTTCACCCCATACCGTGCATCTTCTTCAGTAAGTGCCCCCAGGAACAATCATAGCATTTCTGCGGTTCAACGGCATCTCAGTTTTACTTGAACAATAGAGTGGGGAACCCAATATACTCCTTGAAAAAAGATTCTTTGGGGGTAATCGCATTGTAAAATGAATGCATCACAATAGTACAAAAGAAACAGAAACTGGTGGGAAAAGTGCTGTAAGGCAGCAACGTTAACGGTAGGCACAAGGGGAATACCCTTTAAATACCGTACAGCAATACCTGCACGAAAGGCGTGATCGCATTGTACCATGAAGGAATATATCCGCCACATAAAAGCCGCCTCGCTTTTCAACGATAGCCCAGCATTAACCCTGACGGCACGGTAATGCCGGGATGTAACAGAAGACATATTCCGGGTGCGTCGATCATGGGTGAACCCTGGTAATTAGGCCATAAATATGTCCGCCGAGCTCGTTAATAAAAGTTATACACTCAAAATATTCTATAGTAGAGAGTCCTGAGAGCCATGAAATTGAGGAATTGGAGAAATATGGCACTGAACCCCTCGCCCGGACTCTGGGCATCAAATTCTGAGTAATTTGGGTGCAGTTGGGTCCGAAAATGGCACTCTTTGGCCGTTTTGCAGAGGGATGGTTTTTCAAAATGGCAACTTTTCTGGGCAGGGACATTTTCTTCATTTTAGGGGTGGTCTGCTTCTGGTGAAAATTTCTCAAAAATTCATTGGTCAACCCCCCGAAAATTGAAAGGAAAATGAAAGGGGACATGTCGATCATCGTATTTTTGTGCAGCCTGGACACCTGTGAGAGGTTGTGAGTATTTTTAAAATTATTGCAAAGTGTGGGGATATATCATTGCAGTCTATGGGAATTTATTTGTAGTGGTGCACCCTTCATGGTCTATCTGGTACAGTAGTAGGAATTAGCCAATTCTGGACCACACGCCCTTTTTCACCCCCTTTCACCCACCACACGCACCGGGGATTCCCACTCACCTTTTGACGCCACTTTTCCTGTAAGCAACTCGTGACTAGCGCCGGGGATTTCCACTTCACTGATCTTGAACATTTGACCCCGGCTGTAAACAACTCGTGACTGGCACCGACCTGCACCAGCAATCGCTCACAAACAAAAAGGGATTTCCCCTTGTTACAAGTCGAGACTTGCCCGACCTGAACTCGTGACCTTGGCTCTGTTTAAAAGCAAAACACGCTTTGTTTACAACCACCTTAAATAAATGCTATTATATATAAAAATAATAGTATTTAAAAGAACATGTTGAATAAAACCGAGAAAGATTTTAGAAACCTAATTATAAATAGAACCATGTCAAGTCAAATATATCGTCTCAAATGACTACGAGCGCCTGAATGCTGGCAACCGCAACCCAAAAGTTACCTATGGCCCCTTTGATCCTAAATATTTAGTCATTTTAAGACCAACAAAATGTTTTTCTAAGATCGCTTATCACCACGAGGGGCAAAACAAACAACTGTTGATTAGACTCGAAGACCCTTGTTACGGTGTCAACCCAGTTTACAAATATGGTACTAAGGAACCTACTGGTCAAGATCAAATTTGTTATCAGATATCTCCCGAGACTGAATCGTTGCTATTACGTGTAAATGACGAAGTTCATAATTATTTTGAAAACTTATCAGATAAGATGCTAGAAGATCTCCCCGCGAGTACGCGTAACTCTTTTAAAGTGTCTCAAAAACTAGACGACCTACCCGATAGGATCAATTGCTTAGTTAAACCGGCTTTTACCGATAAAAGTAGGATATATGTTAAGATCGACTATGATGCCTCTTTGGTGGATAAGTCGTTTAAAGAAATCGATCGCGCTCTTTTTGTAAATAAAAAATGTCACGCGGTCTCTTTGATCTCTCTTAGAGACATTTATTTTGGTGCCCACGGTTCACTTTCTTGCGGAGCGAGCGTTAGATATCGAGTCACGGCGACTATGCTCACGGTTAAAGAAAAACCTTGCTTTTGGGAAGCGTTAGGGGAGAATGAAAGTGAGTGAAAGTGACTAAAGAAAAGCTAGGGGGGAATGAAAGCGAGTGAAAACGAGTATTATCAAAATTTAACCTTGGTTATTCCTCGGCATAACCGGGGTTAATTTTTTTTTATTTGAAATAAATAAACCCTTATATAAAATGACTGATGCGGAACTTTGTCAATTGCTGAATCTAAAGGAAGTACACATAGCGGGATCACAAAAACAAAGTCAACCCATACTCGCTTGTAACCACCAAATAGTTGAAATAGATGAAAGAAACGCTTGTAAACATTGTGGCCTAATTTTTGGGTGGGTTTCTTCGTACACCCCCGCAGATATGGGAGATCGATATTATAAGCATCACGTTTGGAAAAAACCCAAGCCGCCAAAATCGAGAAAAACCCTACAAAATATAACATTTGTTTTAAAAACGGGGAAGCGGGTGAAATAGAATATAAGTTAAACCAAGTTTTAATCGGTAAGATCTCTAGAGGTAAACCGTTGAAGGCTTTAATTGCGGTGTGTTATCAAGACACAACTGGGGAAACTGAATCTAAAGTGAAAGATCTATTTCAAGTTTCGGATAAGCACTGGGAAAACGCCCTCGATAAATTAAACCTAGCCAAACAAGACGTATAGATTGACCAAACAAGATTTTTCAAAACGTATATAATAAAACGGAGACTCACACGTTTTACTTTAACCGTCGACTTATTTTTCCAAATTAAATAGACCGCAAGCGCTCCAATCGCCAATCCACCAAATATCAAGTGTCTGTTCTCTGTAACCGTTTGATAAATTTTATTTTCTGAGCTGAAGTTTTGGTTGCTCTCTTCGCTCGTTTCGCTCGCTAATCTCATCTTGGCGAGCTGCTGCTTCATCTTTTTGTTATGCTCGGCTAATTTTTTACCTTGTTCTACACGCTTTGGAGTTTTAACGTTTACTTTATTTTTAGTTACCGTCTTGACCGGAGTAACACTCGCTTCGCTCGTCACTTCGTTGTTCGCTGGTGTCGGGTTCGCTTCGTTTGTTGTTGTTGTTGTTGACATCCTCTTTTAATATAACAGAGCTTTTGTTGAATTCTAGATGCTTAGTGGTAATCAACGCGGCTGTAAGAGGTGACAAGTACACACCGTACTTATAACAAACCTCAGTGAGTAGGTGTCCCATCGTTTGACTGATAATCGGGTCGTCGTTTAGGTCTTTGGTCAGCGCTTCTTCAGACGTTAAGTTGACGTTGAACCCAAGTAGATCGATCGGAGTAGCTATACCGAGTAAGCGAGAGTAGAGGCTCAAAATAGCGTTACCTAGAGTTTTAACGATCTCTTTGCCAAATTTAACTTCGTACAAATTGAAAAGCTTCTCTTGGTCTTTGGGTGACAGAGCTTCAATTTCTTTGATCGAATATTCTTTGCCGAGATACTTCTTACTTTCATCTGACGCAACTATCGAACAGAGTCTGTCTTTGACGCTCGCTACGCTCGCTTCGGTTGATTCGCTGCTCGCTCCGCTTCGCTCGGTGAGAATGCTTATGATGTCGTCCATTTTAATAATAAGTACTCTTTAAAGTTGTTGTAGGTGTGCTTTAGGCGTAGATACTCAACTGTGTAGTAAGTTAAGTTAGCTGCTATAACTAGCTGAGCAACTAGCTGTACGTATTATAGCACAGTTATCATTTGTTATAACTAAAATAAAATTAATTATAACCAGGCTGACATAGCCCAGTTATAACAAAGGGTAAGTAAAGTAAAGCAAATAAACAGATAACTGTAGCTAGTTCATAGCAAGTTAACATTAGTTTACCAGTCAGTTGACTCAACTACCTGATCACACTTACGCATTAAATTACACTTACGACAAGCTAGTACGCAATTTGATTTAATGTGACCAATGGAGTTATCCAGCCGCTCGATGGTGCTCAGGTCGTCTTTATTGTCTAAAAACTGTAACTGAACTTTACAGTCGTTATAATAGCAATAGGGGTAATCCTCGATCAGCCCGCGGCAAAAGTCTGTGTCAAACAGTTGTATTTTAGTTTGCAGAAAAAACACTCTCTGGTTGGTTTTCGACGTTACCTCACTTTTGTTCAAAATTTACGCAGCTGCCCAATCAATTTAAAAAGGGTAAAGTAGCTTAGTAGCTGCTTGGGATTTTGTAACATTTTGCGAACTATTTGTACTGAAGACCAGCCCATAGTTTTAGCGCCCACTTACAGGAAAAAAACAAGAGAAGATCCCTTGTAGGAGTGCTCACTATGGTTGGACCATAAAACTCGTGGTTGGAATCACACCATTTTCTTTTCGAAACTTAACCTTTAGGCCTATCATATGAAAACTGCAATCAACTGGTTTCTAATCTGAACGAGAAAAACTGAGACACAATGACTCGAAAGTACGCTTTTGCAGGGAAACAACGGGAATAGGCCGATGCAAAGTTGCTCACGACTCTTTGATTAGTTTCTCGCTGTTTACCTCTCTCCACAGCCACCATTATGTGCCTTTACGTTGGCGGACTATTCGCCTTCACTTAACGAAAGATCCTACCAGAATCGACGCTTAAGATCATAATCTTGTATACAAAGAATCTGAATTGTTAAAACAATATGCTGGAAGGTCTGCTACAACACGTACAGTCCCAAATCCTCCAATTTCAGTGTGATTTTACATACACCCTTTGGAGTTAGGGTTCGATGTACTTCCGGCAGCAGTGTCCCAATTCAAAGAAAATTCTCCGCCAGGCCGAGGCCCATAAAAAGTACCCCTACAGATTCCTTCGAAAAGGGGGGTCTGTTTGGGCCAAGAAAATGGTGGGATCGTGTCAGTATGGCCTAGAATCATCTCTGTAGATTCAGGGGCACCCATCTGGGGGCAAAGCAGACAAAAATGGGATTGAAATTTGTCAGAAGAGTCCGCGCAAGGTGAGGGATGTCATTTGAAAAATGGCCGCTGAGAGGATTTGGAACATTCACTTTTTGGGGGGGTTAGTTTGTTTTGGGCGGATAATTCAAAAATTCATTGGGTTAACCTACTAAAAAGAGAAAATCAAAAGAAATCTGAAGGACCAAATAACACATTTTTTTAGTTTGAGAGGCCTGAGGGACTTCAGTTGCCAGCCATGGGGCTCCAAACGTTGATTTTACACTTTTTTCAATGGAGCTTAAATTCGGCCAGTTCACCCCATACCGTGCATCTTCTTCAGTAAGTGCCCCCAGGAACAATCATAGCATTTCTGCGGTTCAACGGCATCTCAGTTTTACTTGAACAATAGAGTGGGGAACCCAATATACTCCTTGAAAAAAGATTCTTTGGGGGTAATCGCATTGTAAAATGAATGCATCACAATAGTACAAAAGAAACAGAAACTGGTGGGAAAAGTGCTGTAAGGCAGCAACGTTAACGGTAGGCACAAGGGGAATACCCTTTAAATACCGTACAGCAATACCTGCACGAAAGGCGTGATCGCATTGTACCATGAAGGAATATATCCGCCACATAAAAGCCGCCTCGCTTTTCAACGATAGCCCAGCATTAACCCTGACGGCACGGTAACGCCGGGATGTAACAGAAGACATATTCCGGGTGCGTCGATCATGGGTGAACCCTGGTAATTAGGCCATAAATATGTCCGCCGAGCTCGTTAATAAAAGTTATACACTCAAAATATTCTATAGTAGAGAGTCCTGAGAGCCATGAAATTGAGGAATTGGAGAAATATGGCACTGAACCCCTCGCCCGGACTCTGGGCATCAAATTCTGAGTAATTTGGGTGCAGTTGGGTCCGAAAATGGCACTCTTTGGCCGTTTTGCAGAGGGATGGTTTTTCAAAATGGCAACTTTTCTGGGCAGGGACATTTTCTTCATTTTAGGGGTGGTCTGCTTCTGGTGAAAATTTCTCAAAAATTCATTGGTCAACCCCCCGAAAATTGAAAGGAAAATGAAAGGGGACATGTCGATCATCGTATTTTTGTGCAGCCTGGACACCTGTGAGAGTTGTGAGTATTTTTAAAATTATTGCAAAGTGTGGGGATATATCATTGCAGTCTATGGGAATTTATTTGTAGTGGTGCACCCTTCATGGTCTATCTGGTACAGTAGTAGGAATTAGCCAATTCTGGACCACACGCCCTTTTCACCCCCTTTCACCCACCACACGCACCGGGGATTCCCACTCACCTTTTGACGCCACTTTTCCTGTAAGCAACTCGTGACTAGCGCCGGGGATTTCCACTTCACTGATCTTGAACATTTGACCCCGGCTGTAAACAACTCGTGACTGGCACCGACCTGCACCAGCAATCGCTCACAAACAAAAAGGGATTTCCCCTTGTTACAAGTCGAGACTTGCCCGACCTGAACTCGTGACCTTGGCTCTGTTTAAAAGCAAAACACGCTTTGTTTACAACCACCTTAAATAAATGCTATTATATATAAAAATAATAGTATTTAAAAGAACATGTTGAATAAAACCGAGAAAGATTTTAGAAACCTAATTATAAATAGAACCATGTCAAGTCAAATATATCGTCTCAAATGACTACGAGCGCCTGAATGCTGGCAACCGCAACCCAAAAGTTACCTATGGCCCCTTTGATCCTAAATATTTAGTCATTTTAAGACCAACAAAATGTTTTTCTAAGATCGCTTATCACCACGAGGGGCAAAACAAACAACTGTTGATTAGACTCGAAGACCCTTGTTACGGTGTCAACCCAGTTTACAAATATGGTACTAAGGAACCTACTGGTCAAGATCAAATTTGTTATCAGATATCTCCCGAGACTGAATCGTTGCTATTACGTGTAAATGACGAAGTTCATAATTATTTTGAAAACTTATCAGATAAGATGCTAGAAGATCTCCCCGCGAGTACGCGTAACTCTTTTAAAGTGTCTCAAAAACTAGACGACCTACCCGATAGGATCAATTGCTTAGTTAAACCGGCTTTTACCGATAAAAGTAGGATATATGTTAAGATCGACTATGATGCCTCTTTGGTGGATAAGTCGTTTAAAGAAATCGATCGCGCTCTTTTTGTAAATAAAAAATGTCACGCGGTCTCTTTGATCTCTCTTAGAGACATTTATTTTGGTGCCCACGGTTCACTTTCTTGCGGAGCGAGCGTTAGATATCGAGTCACGGCGACTATGCTCACGGTTAAAGAAAAACCTTGCTTTTGGGAAGCGTTAGGGGAGAATGAAAGTGAGTGAAAGTGACTAAAGAAAAGCTAGGGGGGAATGAAAGCGAGTGAAAACGAGTATTATCAAAATTTAACCTTGGTTATTCCTCGGCATAACCGGGGTTAATTTTTTTTTATTTGAAATAAATAAACCCTTATATAAAATGACTGATGCGGAACTTTGTCACTTGCTGAATCTAAAGGAAGTACACATAGCGGGATCACAAAAACAAAGTCAACCCATACTCGCTTGTAACCACCAAATAGTTGAAATAGATGAAAGAAACGCTTGTAAACATTGTGGCCTAATTTTTGGGTGGGTTTCTTCGTACACCCCCGCAGATATGGGAGATCGATATTATAAGCATCACGTTTGGAAAAAACCCAAGCCGCCAAAATCGAGAAAAACCCTACAAAATATAACATTTGTTTTAAAAACGGGGAAGCGGGTGAAATAGAATATAAGTTAAACCAAGTTTTAATCGGTAAGATCTCTAGAGGTAAACCGTTGAAGGCTTTAATTGCGGTGTGTTATCAAGACACAACTGGGGAAACTGAATCTAAAGTGAAAGATCTATTTCAAGTTTCGGATAAGCACTGGGAAAACGCCCTCGATAAATTAAACCTCGCCAAACAAGACGTATAGATTGACCAAACAAGATTTTTCAAAACGTATATAATAAAATGGAGACTCACACGTTTTACTTTAACCGTCGACTTATTTTTCCAAATTAAATAGACCGCAAGCGCTCCAATCGCCAATCCACCAAATATCAAGTGTCTGTTCTCTGTAACCGTTTGATAAATTTTATTTTCTGAGCTGAAGTTTTGGTTGCTCTCTTCGCTCGTTTCGCTCGCTAATCTCATCTTGGCGAGCTGCTGCTTCATCTTTTTGTTATGCTCGGCTAATTTTTTACCTTGTTCTACACGCTTTGGATTTTTAACGTTTACTTTATTTTTAGTTACCGTCTTGACCGGAGTAACACTCGCTTCGCTCGTCACTTCGTTGTTCGCTGGTGTCGGGTTCGCTTCGTTTGTTGTTGTTGTTGACATCTTCTTTTAATATAACAGAGCTTTTGTTGAATTCTAGATGCTTAGTGGTAATCAACGCGGCTGTAAGTGGTGACAAGTACACACCGTACTTATAACAAACCTCAGTGAGTAGGTGTCCCATCGTTTGACTGATAATCGGGTCGTCGTTTAGGTCTTTGGTCAGCGCTTCTTCAGACGTTAAGTTGACGTTGAACCCGAGTAGATCGATCGGAGTAGCTATACCGAGTAAGCGAGAGTAGAGGCTCAAAATAGCGTTACCTAGAGTTTTAACGATGTCTTTGCCAAATTTAACTTCGTACAAATTGAAAAGCTTCTCTTGGTCTTTGGGTGACAGAGCTTCAATTTCTTTGATCGAATATTCTTTGCCGAGATACTTCTTACTTTCACCTGACGCAACTATCGAACAGAGTCTGTCTTTGACGCTCGCTACGTTCGCTTCGGTTGATCCGCTGCTCGCTCCGCTTCGCTCGGTGAGAATGCTTTTGATGTCGTCCATTTTAATAATAAGTACTCTTTAAATCTGTTGTAGGTGTGCTTTAGGCGTAGGTACTCAACTGTGTAGTAAGTTAAGTTAGCTGCTATAACTAGCTCAGCAACTAGCTGTACGTATTATAGCACAGTTATCATTTGTTATAACTAAAATAAAATTAATTATAACCAGGCTGACATAGCCCAGTAATAACAAAGGGTAAGTAAAGTAAAGCAAATAAACAGATAACTGTAGCTAGTTCATAGCAAGTTAACATTAGTTTACCAGTCAGTTGACTCAACTACCTGATCACACTTACGCATTAAATTACACTTACGACAAGCTAGTACGCAATTTGATTTAATGTGACCAATGGAGTTATCCAGCCGCTCGATGGTGCTCAGGTCGTCTTTATTGTCTAAAAACTGTAACTGAACTTTACAGTCGTTATAATAGCAATAGGGGTAATCCTCGATCAGCCCGCGGCAAAAGTCTGTGTCAACAGTTGTATTTTAGTTTGCAGAAAAAACACTCTCTGGTTGGTTTTCGACGTTACCTCACTTTTGTTCAAAATTTACGCAGCTGCCCAATCAATTTAAAAAGGGTAAAGTAGCTTAGTAGCTGCTTGGGATTTGTAACATTTTGCGAACTATTTGTACTGAAGACCAGCCATAGTTTTAGCGCCCACTTACAGGAAAAACACAAGAGAAGATCCCTTGTAGGAGTGCTCACTATGGTTGGACCATAAAACTCGTGGTTGGAATCACACCATTTTCTTTTCGAAACTTAACCTTTAGGCCTATCATATGAAAACTGCAATCAACTGGTTTCTAATCTGAACGAGAAAAACTGAGACACAATGACTCGAAAGTACGCTTTTGCAGGGAAACAACGGGAATAGGCCGATGCAAAGTTGCTCACGACTCTTTGATTAGTTTCTCGCTGTTTACCTCTCTCCACAGCCACCATTATGTGCCTTTACGTTGGCGGACTATTCGCCTTCACTTAACGAAAGATCCTACCAGAATCGACGCTTAAGATCATAATCTTGTATACAAAGAATCTGAATTGTTAAAACAATATGCTGGAAGGTCTGCTACAACACGTACAGTCCCAAATCCTCCAATTTCAGTGTGATTTTACATACACCCTTTGGAGTTAGGGTTCGATGTACTTCCGGCAGCAGTGTCCCAATTCAAAGAAAATTCTCCGCCAGGCCGAGGCCCATAAAAAGTACCCCTACAGATTCCTTCGAAAAGGGGGGTCTGTTTGGGCCAAGAAAATGGTGGGATCGTGTCAGTATGGCCTAGAATCATCTCTGTAGATTCAGGGGCACCCATCTGGGGGCAAAGCAGACAAAAATGGGATTGAAAATTTGTCAGAAGAGTCCGCGCAAGGTGAGGGATGTCATTTGAAAAATGGCCGCTGAGAGGATTTGGAACATTCACTTTTTGGGGGGGTTAGTTTGTTTTGGGCGGATAATTCAAAAATTCATTGGTTAACCTACTAAAAAGAGAAAATCAAAAGAAATCTGAAGGACCAAATAACACATTTTTTTAGTTTGAGAGGCCTGAGGGACTTCAGTTGCCAGCCATGGGGCTCCAAACTTGGTTGATTTTACACTTTTTTCAATGGAGCTTAAATTCGGCCAGTTCACCCCATACCGTGCATCTTCTTCAGTAAGTGCCCCCAGGAACAATCATAGCATTTCTGCGGTTCAACGGCATCTCAGTTTTACTTGAACAATAGAGTGGGGAACCCAATATACTCCTTGAAAAAAGATTCTTTGGGGGTAATCGCATTGTAAAATGAATGCATCACAATAGTACAAAAGAAACAGAAACTGGTGGGAAAAGTGCTGTAAGGCAGCAACGTTAACGGTAGGCACAAGGGGAATACCCTTTAAATACCGTACAGCAATACCTGCACGAAAGGCGTGATCGCATTGTACCATGAAGGAATATATCCGCCACATAAAAGCCGCCTCGCTTTTCAACGATAGCCCAGCATTAACCCTGACGGCACGGTAATGCCGGGATGTAACAGAAGACATATTCCGGGTGCGTCGATCATGGGTGAACCCTGGTAATTAGGCCATAAATATGTCCGCCGAGCTCGTTAATAAAAGTTATACACTCAAAATATTCTATAGTAGAGAGTCCTGAGAGCCATGAAATTGAGGAATTGGAGAAATATGGCACTGAACCCCTCGCCCGGACTCTGGGCATCAAATTCTGAGTAATTTGGGTGCAGTTGGGTCCGAAAATGGCACTCTTTGGCCGTTTTGCAGAGGGATGGTTTTTCAAAATGGCAACTTTTCTGGGCAGGGACATTTTCTTCATTTTAGGGGTGGTCTGCTTCTGGTGAAAATTTCTCAAAAATTCATTGGTCAACCCCCCGAAAATTGAAAGGAAAATGAAAGGGGACATGTCGATCATCGTATTTTTGTGCAGCCTGGACACCTGTGAGAGTTGTGAGTATTTTTAAAATTATTGCAAAGTGTGGGGATATATCATTGCAGTCTATGGGAATTTATTTGTAGTGGTGCACCCTTCATGGTCTATCTGGTACAGTAGTAGGAATTAGCCAATTCTGGACCACACGCCCTTTTCACCCCCTTTCACCCACCACACGCACCGGGGATTCCCACTCACCTTTTGACGCCACTTTTCCTGTAAGCAACTCGTGACTAGCGCCGGGGATTTCCACTTCACTGATCTTGAACATTTGACCCCGGCTGTAAACAACTCGTGACTGGCACCGACCTGCACCAGCAATCGCTCACAAACAAAAAGGGATTTCCCCTTGTTACAAGTCGAGACTTGCCCGACCTGAACTCGTGACCTTGGCTCTGTTTAAAAGCAAAACACGCTTTGTTTACAACCACCTTAAATAAATGCTATTATATATAAAAATAATAGTATTTAAAAGAACATGTTGAATAAAACCGAGAAAGATTTTAGAAACCTAATTATAAATAGAACCATGTCAAGTCAAATATATCGTCTCAAATGACTACGAGCGCCTGAATGCTGGCAACCGCAACCCAAAAGTTACCTATGGCCCCTTTGATCCTAAATATTTAGTCATTTTAAGACCAACAAAATGTTTTTCTAAGATCGCTTATCACCACGAGGGGCAAAACAAACAACTGTTGATTAGACTCGAAGACCCTTGTTACGGTGTCAACCCAGTTTACAAATATGGTACTAAGGAACCTACTGGTCAAGATCAAATTTGTTATCAGATATCTCCCGAGACTGAATCGTTGCTATTACGTGTAAATGACGAAGTTCATAATTATTTTGAAAACTTATCAGATAAGATGCTAGAAGATCTCCCCGCGAGTACGCGTAACTCTTTTAAAGTGTCTCAAAAACTAGACGACCTACCCGATAGGATCAATTGCTTAGTTAAACCGGCTTTTACCGATAAAAGTAGGATATATGTTAAGATCGACTATGATGCCTCTTTGGTGGATAAGTCGTTTAAAGAAATCGATCGCGCTCTTTTTGTAAATAAAAAATGTCACGCGGTCTCTTTGATCTCTCTTAGAGACATTTATTTTGGTGCCCACGGTTCACTTTCTTGCGGAGCGAGCGTTAGATATCGAGTCACGGCGACTATGCTCACGGTTAAAGAAAAACCTTGCTTTTGGGAAGCGTTAGGGGAGAATGAAAGTGAGTGAAAGTGACTAAAGAAAAGCTAGGGGGGAATGAAAGCGAGTGAAAACGAGTATTATCAAAATTTAACCTTGGTTATTCCTCGGCATAACCGGGGTTTAATTTTTTTTTATTTGAAATAAATAAACCCTTATATAAAATGACTGATGCGGAACTTTGTCACTTGCTGAATCTAAAGGAAGTACACATAGCGGGATCACAAAAACAAAGTCAACCCATACTCGCTTGTAACCACCAAATAGTTGAAATAGATGAAAGAAACGCTTGTAAACATTGTGGGCCCTAATTTTTGGGTGGGTTTCTTCGTACACCCCCCGCAGATATGGGAGATCGATATTTATAAGCATCACGTTTGGAAAAAACCCAAGCCGCCAAAATCGAGAAAAACCCTACAAAATATAACATTTGTTTTAAAAACGGGGAAGCGAATAGAATATAAGTTAAACCAAGTTTTAATCGGTAAGATCTCTAGAGGTAAACCGTTGAAGGCTTTAATTGCGGTGTGTTATCAAGACACAACTGGGGAAACTGAATCTAAAGTGAAAGATCTATTTCAAGTTTCGGATAAGCACTGGGAAAACGCCCTCGATAAATTAAACCTCGCCAAACAAGACGTATAGATTGACCAAACAAGATTTTTCAAAACGTATATAATAAAATGGAGACTCACACGTTTTACTTTAACCGTCGACTTATTTTTCCAAATTAAATAGACCGCAAGCGCTCCAATCGCCAATCCACCAAATATCAAGTGTCTGTTCTCTGTAACCGTTTGATAAATTTTATTTTCTGAGCTGAAGTTTTGGTTGCTCTCTTCGCTCGTTTCGCTCGCTAATCTCATCTTGGCGAGCTGCTGCTTCATCTTTTTGTTATGCTCGGCTAATTTTTTACCTTGTTCTACACGCTTTGGATTTTTAACGTTTACTTTATTTTTAGTTACCGTCTTGACCGGAGTAACACTCGCTTCGCTCGTCACTTCGTTGTTCGCTGGTGTCGGGTTCGCTTCGTTTGTTGTTGTTGTTGACATCTTCTTTTAATATAACAGAGCTTTTGTTGAATTCTAGATGCTTAGTGGTAATCAACGCGGCTGTAAGTGGTGACAAGTACACACCGTACTTATAACAAACCTCAGTGAGTAGGTGTCCCATCGTTTGACTGATAATCGGGTCGTCGTTTAGGTCTTTGGTCAGCGCTTCTTCAGACGTTAAGTTGACGTTGAACCCGAGTAGATCGATCGGAGTAGCTATACCGAGTAAGCGAGAGTAGAGGCTCAAAATAGCGTTACCTAGAGTTTTAACGATGTCTTTGCCAAATTTAACTTCGTACAAATTGAAAAGCTTCTCTTGGTCTTTGGGTGACAGAGCTTCAATTTCTTTGATCGAATATTCTTTGCCGAGATACTTCTTACTTTCACCTGACGCAACTATCGAACAGAGTCTGTCTTTGACGCTCGCTACGTTCGCTTCGGTTGATTCGCTGCTCGCTCCACTTCGCTCGGTGAGAATGCTTTTGATGTCGTCCATTTTAATAATAAGTACTCTTTAAATCTGTTGTAGGTGTGCTTTAGGCGTAGGTACTCAACTGTGTAGTAAGTTAAGTTAGCTGCTATAACTAGCTCAGCAACTAGCTGTACGTATTATAGCACAGTTATCATTTGTTATAACTAAAATAAAATTAATTATAACCAGGCTGACATAGCCCAGTTATAACAAAGGGTAAGTAAAGTAAAGCAAATAAACAGATAACTGTAGCTAGTTCATAGCAAGTTAACATTAGTTTACCAGTCAGTTGACTCAACTACCTGATCACACTTACGCATTAAATTACACTTACGACAAGCTAGTACGCAATTTGATTTAATGTGACCAATGGAGTTATCCAGCCGCTCGATGGTGCTCAGGTCGTCTTTATTGTCTAAAAACTGTAACTGAACTTTACAGTCGTTATAATAGCAATAGGGGTAATCCTCGATCAGCCCGCGGCAAAAGTCTGTGTCAACAGTTGTATTTTAGTTTGCAGAAAAAACACTCTCTGGTTGGTTTTCGACGTTACCTCACTTTTGTTCAAAATTTACGCAGCTGCCCAATCAATTTAAAAAGGGTAAAGTAGCTTAGTAGCTGCTTGGGATTTGTAACATTTTGCGAACTATTTGTACTGAAGACCAGCCATAGTTTTAGCGCCCACTTACAGGAAAAACACAAGAGAAGATCCCTTGTAGGAGTGCTCACTATGGTTGGACCATAAAACTCGTGGTTGGAATCACACCATTTTCTTTTCGAAACTTAACCTTTAGGCCTATCATATGAAAACTGCAATCAACTGGTTTCTAATCTGAACGAGAAAAACTGAGACACAATGACTCGAAAGTACGCTTTTGCAGGGAAACAACGGGAATAGGCCGATGCAAAGTTGCTCACGACTCTTTGATTAGTTTCTCGCTGTTTACCTCTCTCCACAGCCACCATTATGTGCCTTTACGTTGGCGGACTATTCGCCTTCACTTAACGAAAGATCCTACCAGAATCGACGCTTAAGATCATAATTTTGTATACAAAGAATCTGAATTGTTAAAACAATATGCTGGAAGGTCTGCTACAACACGTACAGTCCCAAATCCTCCTTAGCTTTTTGGTATATTGTTGTGACATACTATTTTTATATAATACTATTCTTATTTACTATTCTTATTTTATTTTAAAAAGAAAAGAAAACGCGATTAAGGATACACCGACCGTAAAAAAAGGTCTTCGTATTTTCACTTTGGGTCTCTAAAACCATATCACCGATGTGATCTATATCTGCATGCATATCACCCAGCATCTGCTCGATATTACTTAGGTCTGCTTGAATTTCCGACAATTGATCTTTAACTTGATCTTTATTTTCGCTATTCATTTAATTTAATTTAACCTTATTTTAAAAATGGCTAGTGCTTTAATGATGGTGGGAGGAGCGATAGTAAACGCTTTGGCATTCACGGGCTCAAATTTTTTATTTAGCAGTTTATCAAAAAGTAAAGTCGACGAAGAACGAAAGCGTCACGACCTCGCGTTGGAGCAATTGGCGCAAGCGAAGGAATCCTGGGAACAAAACTGCGTACACATGTTAGACTTTTTAAACGAACGAATGCGACAAGAACGCGCGAGTCAGCAAACATTTGTAAACGTGGATCACGCCGTTACCACCAGAGCCTAAGTTGTCCGATTTTTACGAGCCTACCGAGGATCAAAAAATTCGCGAGTTTGTTTGGATTATATCCGGACGGCCTTGGTGGGGTTGTTAGCTTAGCGATTTGCATAACTTATTTTAAAATGGAGAGAGAATTTTCAAAACTATTTTACAGCCCACAGGGTTACTGGAGAGGAGAAAGCGCGGTCGATCATCTACACGAAAAGACCAGTGCTGACAAATCAGTTATTAGAAACTGGCTAAAAAAGCAGGCCGTTTGGCAAATATATTTACCAAAAGCACATTACGTACCCAGACCTACAATGTTGCAATCAGAATCGGTCGAACCTAATTGCGCGCATCAAATGGACATACTTTATTTACCCTGGGACCGAGTTAAAAGAAAACCGTTTAAGTACGCTTTGCCGGGGTAGACGTGGGTTCGCGGTATAAAGAAGCCGAGCCGTTGACCAGTAAAACCGCCGAACATGTAACCGAAGCGACCAAGAAAATTTACGAGCGATCACCTCTGACCTGGCCCAAATTCGTAATGGTAGACTCGGGATCTGAATTCAAAGGTGACTTCAAACGGTTAATGACAAAAAATAAAGTACAAATTCAAGTGGGTGAGCCTGGGGTACACAGATCTCAAGGAATCGTGGAAAGGTTTAACCGCACTTTAGCCGAGCGTTTATTCGGTCATCAATACGCTCAAGAAATGATAAACGTGGGTGAACGAAACGTGGAATGGGTGGAGCGTTTGCCTCAGGTCGTGAAATCGTTAAACGAGGAAAAAACGCGGTTAATCGATGCCGTTCCTGCAGAAGCCGTCAAATTAGCGAGCGGAGTGAAACAAGCACCGAGTGCACCTGTAAGAACCACCCAAAGAGAACTTCCTCCAGACGTGGTCGTTAGGTACCTCTATTACCCGGGCGAGCAAGAGGGAGGCACCGTCAGAAGGGCGACGGATCCGATCTTGGCCGTGGACGTCTATCAATTGAAAAGCGCACGAGTCAATTTAAACGAGTGAAAGGCAAGAGGGTAAAAACGGGTCCAACTTTGTTCTATTTATTAAACGGATCAAATAGGAGTTTTGTCAAAGAGGAACTTCAGGTAGTACCCGAAGACACCGAATTACCGAATTAGCTTAGGTTCGCTTCGGTAATACCCGCTTCGCTCGCTTCGTTGTTGATTAGCTTGGGTTCGCTTCGATTCGCTTATGTCCGTAAGCTAACGTATCGATTCCATTTGATAATATGTAGCGCTTTGTATCTAAAGGTGATAGACTAAGTTTCTGTTGAGAGACCGTGAACATTCGATGTTTGTCCGATCTAAATAATTGTTGTTTATTGAAATAAGAAACCCAGTCAAATAGGCAGCTTTTATTCATCTCGTGGGTTAACCGTTTCTCGGTTACTACTTTGGAGACCCCTTTCGCCTTCTTTAAATTATGATCGACCGTCAGAATCGAATACATTTTTGGTCTGATGAAAACGGCTTCTAAAATTGTTTTGCCACCAAATTCTTCTTTCAATTTGCCTATGACTTTTTTATTTTTGGTGCTGTAAAGTTGATGATTGGGCGGGTAATTACTAAAGTCAAATAATGAACGATTTTTACTCAGATAGTCGACCAAGGAATGTTCGCTTCGTTCGATCTGAACTAATAGAGAATCAGTGTCTGAATAAAGTAAGCGTACCCCCTCACCAAAATTGGCTTTTAGTTCGTTGTAATAAAAATCGTACATCAACGTTTTGGAGATATCGAGAATACTTACACCGCAATAGATTGGCTTATTTAATTTTGTTTTGGTTCGGTACATCTCCACAAACGAAAGCTTGCACTCCTCAAATGGTACTGTCGATTTGTAATTCGGTTTATAAGTTAATTTTCTGTACTTATCGGAATCCTGTACGTCCCTCAGTAAATGACCGTCAATTCGATATCTGACATTTTCCATCGTCTTGCCAAAGACCGAGTTGTTCATCAATTTGAAAAAGTCTTTCTCAAAATCAGACTTGGCCAATTTGGGCAATTTCGTGTTTTTGTCAATATAGGCCTAGCTTTTCATCCACGGCTTTTGACGAAATTTTAATACTCGGTGAACTTCTTTGATCCACAACCCGAGTTTGAGATATTTTTGCAATGTAAGATAATGGCACACATATTTTCGTTTGGTGTCCAAAGTAGCCACGAGTTTGTCTACCGAGGTCGCTTCGCTCGCTACTCCATTGCTAATTAAATTTTGTTGATAGCTCGAAAGCCATTCGTTTGTACCGACATATTTTCGGGCGCAAGTGGAAAGTCATTATGTTTGTCATGGTGACGTTCTGGGTAATCCATAGTAATCTCAAACATGTAACCGTAGTCGTCAGTTAGTCGCAACTCTTGGATGTAATAGTAAGTAAATTTTTCTAAGTCTGTTTCCCAGGTAAATTCCCCTACAGGCAGATATTTGCTCATCGCCCAGCCGTATAAATTATTTGCGTCAAAATAGGCCTACATGATCTGTGACTCTGGCTTATTTGGGTCGTAATCAGGTAGTTCTGGATTATTGGCCTTTGCATATCGCTTTGCACCCACACTCGAAATACCACCTCTTTTTGCCCTTTCAAAGAACAAGTGCTTGTCAATGTCTGTCAGTAGTTCCAATTGTATACCGGAATGCTTTAACAATGCATCCCACGACAGGCCCGGTGACGTATAATAGTTGGCTGGGTCAAGGCCGTAGTGTTGTTTACAGACTTTACGGAAGTTCTCAAAAACAGCCGCTAGCAATAACACGTCCGTTTCCATGTATAGGTCGTGGTAGTCGCCTGGGTTTTTACAACCAAAGCCTTGCCATACTGTTTTTGCACGAGCGTATTCTTGCTCGGTTATTCCTCCCTGCTTCAGAGAGCTATAGAAAGCGTCTACTGGCGGGAGTTTCCTCTCTTGGAATCGATTAAATGAGTCTATATACTCATAGGGGTAAATTCCCTTTTCCAACAATAAATGACTGTTATTTGGAAACCTTTCACAAAGTAAGTTAAAATCATCGGGTGAACAATTTTTAACCAACCGATCTAGCGAAGCCGCCATGAAATGAAATGTGTCTAAAAATCTGAGTTGGCCAAAAGAAAACGAAATGTAATTTTCAGTATTTTTAGCGATCAACTTAATTGATTTCCCGTAAAATTTGTGGGCGCCTTGCATGATTAAATGTGCGTCATATTTTTCTAAATTATGTAAGATCACCGGAATGGGTGTTTGATCGACCACTATTCTTAACTTGAGATTACAACTGGCGTGCGCATGGCCTCGGTACTTCCCCGTCACGTGGCAATGATCCCTAACCTTTCTAAAATTATTGATGGGCTTTTTGCAATCTAAACATACCCATTCTCTGAACCCAGCTTCATTTTTATGACAGAAATCAAGTTTGTCAGATTTTGTTTTTGGTTCATTTGGAATATCACACTGACAATGAGCTTCGTTCGCTTTCGCTCGATCTATTAACTTTTCGCAGATCCAACAGCGATTACAATTTTCGTAGATTTTTTGTAACTCGGGTGACCAGATCAACTTTGCCTTGTTTTTAAACATTTCGTTGATCTTCTTGGTTTCCTGAGAAAGTGACCCTACAAAATTAACAGCCGCGTCTTGACCTCTGTACGTCTTTTGGCTAGTGCAAACTCCATCGCATCTGACGACCGCGTATGAGTAGCCACAAGGCTTGTGAATCTGTGTTTTGACCGTGTTTGTATCTGTCGGCGGTAGTTTTTCTAAAACAGACTCAAAATCGGCGTAAATGACAAAAGGCGCGTCTTGTTTATTTTTGTAATTTGTGAACTTGAGTATATTCTCGCCTTTGACCGGCAACTCGACCGTACACATGGGAACGTTTAATCCTTGACAATCTTCGTTGTGTCTGGTTAACTTTTCTTCCGTTTGGAAATGCGACATGCAATTGAAACACCAGTGTTTCTTATGCTCATGATGATCGATATCACTCGTCAACCGAGAAAAGTTTTTAATCCAACAATAGTGATTTTCGTCATCTCGGGTAAAATAAAGTAAATTGATCGGTTCTTCTGGGCGCTTGCTTTTGTAAAGAATGTAAAGACCGTCTTTTTTTGTTGTAACCAAACACATTAACCCTAACCCTCCTCAATCCTTCACCTGTTGGAGGATTGAGGAGGGTTAGGGTTAATCGCCAACTTATTTTGTGATTCGATACGTGGGATCTGAGATATGGGTGTTGGAAAGCTTATGTTTGTAAAATTTAAACCATCTGACGCCTTCGGCATGTAAGTTGAAGGCCGCTCGTCATGTATTTTATATTTTGGATTTGTTTCTAGCTGACTTTTGACGTCGTCTGAATATAACTTTAAAGCTGCCCGCAACGCCCATCTGATACATTCTTGATCTTTATTTTGGAAGTTTATGATTGCTTTTTTGTCTAACAGTTCCTTAGGCAAAGGAATGTTAGAAGAACCCGCTGGATTATATTTAACCACGTTGATGTAAAAAGCGACAACTTTGTCAAAGATCCAACCCGAGCCTTTTTGTGTATGAGCCTCCACCTCTTTTATTTGTTTTTCCCTCTGTTCAGTGAGTGCGTTTTTAACGTCGGCTTTATTTGCGACGGCATCGTTGTCGCTCGGTAAGGGGAATACGCCAAATTCAGTTTTTTCAGGTTTTTCCAATCTAAACTGAACTTTTAGAGTCGTTTGCAATTTGTACGAACCAATTTCTTTTAGTTTTTCCAAAGCTTTTTTCTCGATGACAGTTTTGTAAAAATCAAAAAAGTGTATCAAATCGTATTCAAAGAAACGGGGTATCAATTCCCAATTGCGAAAATTACCCTGAAAGCGCCTGACGTTTCTAATGTCGACTTCCGCAATTTCCTCTGGCTGAGTGTAAGCTTTAATCGCTTCAATAAAGTCCTGTTTGACGTATCTGTCTTTGTTTGCATAAGGAATATTATATTTTTGTACCGTTTTCAACAGCTGCCGATATGACTGACGCGGGAGATATCTAAATTGTTTTTGATCCTCTTTGACAGCGTTTATTAGTTCAAATCGTGTATGATGTTTATTTTTAGGTGCCGGTAGCAGAATGTTATACTGTTTGACAAAATCTTCTAAAAACGCCTTCTTAAATCGGGTAAAAAATTTTAGTATTGGTCTGTGTAGAAGGTTGCTCATGTCTCTATTTATATATAGGTTTCTAAAATTTTTAGCATTTTTTCTATCGACTTGACTTGACATGTTTTTTTATATATTGATATTTTAATATATAGGTCATTTATTTAAGGCGGTTGTAAATATAGCGTGTTTTGCTTTGAACAGAGCCATGCTTTAAGTAGACGTCACGAGTTCAGGTCGGGCAAGTCTCGACTTGTAGCAAGGGGAAATCCCTTTTTGTTTGTGATTGCTGGTGCAGGTCGGTGCCAGTCACGAGTTGTTTACAGCCGGGGTCAAAAGCTCAAGGTCAGTGAAGTGGAAATCCCCGGCGCTGGTCACGAGTTGTTTACAGGCAAAGTGAGCCGGGGTCAAAAGGTGAGTGGGAATCCCCGGTGCGTGTGGTGGGTGAAAGGGGGTGAAAAAGGGCGTGTGGTCCAGAATCGGCAAACCCTACTACTGGTACTACTTTTCACCTTCGCGACCTCGGTGATCGCGATGAACTCAACGGGGGACGCCTGTGATGTGTGCGAGTGTATTGAGCATCTGCACGCCGTCATATGTACAGGCAAAGGCCTCAGGGGACTACCCTCGGGCATTCCCAATGACACTGTGTCAGTATGGTTAAAGTATCACGGTGGTGGTTTAGCCCAGCAAGGGTCTGCAAACTATGATCAGTGGAAAAGCAAACAAATTTTTCCACAATTATATGTCAAGCAGCCACCAAAGCAGCAAATGACAGTAATTCGTGTGCTGCTAATCACGAAATGAAAATTAGGCCTACCTCCTTGTACCAAAGTGGAAAGAAATTGAAGCAAAGCATTTTTCCTCCGCCGGTTCTTTTAAGACCAACGGTATTCCCGCAGGCGATCTCTTTGCATGGTCCAACCGCACATAATGTTACTCAATCTAAATGTTCGGGAAAGCTAGTAGATGTATTTAATATGGCCAGTGATCCCGAAGGAGAAATTTTTATCTTTAATTTTGAAGCGCCGTTGTTCGAAAACCTACTACAGTAGACAACTGCGTTTTCTCGGGCTTTCACATGAAAAAAGTGTTGCAAGGCGCAGATATCTGACTTATTTTTGCTTTGCATTGAAGTCCCTGTTTCTTTCTCAACAGCGAACTGGGAGAATATTTCTTGCATGAGATACCTTACGACGGTTTGTTGGAATTGAAGTCCCTGTATAAGATGTAAGTTTTTAATTCAATTGGGTACTACCCAAAATAATTTTTGTTTTTGACGAAAATCATGGTACGAGTGGTTACTTGCATCATGTACATCATTTATGAATGCCTTTGGAATCAGAACTTCAGACCAAGTTTTCAAAACAACTTTGTCCAACAATTTTACTGCAGTTATTTCAAACACACGTCTATCCATGATGATTATGTTAAACGTGCCTCATTCGAGCAGGTACTTAGTCAACCGCTAGGCCCGCTATGTAAGCCAACCAACGGGACGGTCTCTTAAAACCAATAGAAATTGAATTTATCGGTCTTCTTGAAACTGGTACATTTTTTTGTTCTTCTCATGGAGTAGGAGTTTTTTCCCCGTGTTTTCCATTTAATTTGGCCTTGTCCGTTTAACTGCCCTTTTCTTTCCCGGGAAAACCTTTACCATGTATTCCCACTTTGGACAATTTTCATTCTACATTCCACTGACGCCTCCCAACATTTCACTACGAGGGTTGGTGGTAATAAGAGATGCTGTACCGTTTGGCTTCCTTTTCATCTCCAGAAACCTTACTAGCAACCTGATCGAGAAACCCTTTGAATTGCCAGAGTCCGTTAGAATAGTGTAAGTAAAATGTGACATGGTTATAAGCTACTGCACAAAGTAATAACATTTTGTTGTTCGTATCATATACCTTCGACCTCGAGAAGTATGACCTTCCTTTGGTCTTTCATGTTCTCTCGGGCAGCATAGTAGACGAGCAGTGGCCTCGTTGCACGTATGTGCATAATATTAATATTAAATGTAATCGTACTGGTACCAAGTAAGCACAAGGGATTTATTACCAGAAAAACAATCAACAACTCAGTACACTGGGAAACAAGAGGTAATCAGACCATAACAAAGAATTGAACTAACGTCTGTTACCTGTTTGATTATGTTTCTGTACGGAGTGAATTTACGCCACCAAAATGCGTTCTCAAGTTCATGTAAATGCCTTCGGTGAACACAATAAATTTATCGCCATCTTAATGCTTTATGCCCATGATTTTCCATACAAGTACAGCCAGGGTTGTTGCGATGAGCGGAACCAGACTGGTTTTGGTGCCGCATTCACATCTAAAGCACCAACAATTCGCTTTCGTGTTTTTGCAGTAACGCGTACGGGAATCGATTACAAGACATCAAGCCAATCGTGAAAAATGATATCAATCTACTATTAGCGTAAGTGCAGTATTGAGCCAGAACTATGTTAATTGGTAGTGTCCTCAAATACATCTCGTGTTGTACCGGAATCTAAAAAAAAAAAAAAAAAAACACGTCACCGACCTTTTTTTAGCTCTTAGCAGCGCAGGGCCGTATCAAGTGTTCCGTTTCGCCCCAGCATAACAGCTTCGTAAGCCATTCTCTGATTTACGCATAGGCCTACTATCACCAATTTCATAGAGCTGGGTAGAGTTGAAGCCTCATTACTTCAGGCCTACGTTGCTGTGCTGAACAAAGGGTAAAGCTTCAACAACTGGAAATTCTGTGAAAACCGTGAAGCTATTAAGACACTTCACGCGTTTGCCTCTGTTTCACTTTGCTATTTTAAGAGCCCTCAAGTTTTCGTAGGACCCTCAGTTTTCAGAGACCAGGGCACAGCGCCTATGTTGCATATTGACAAAGATGGTTTACAGGGTAAGCTCGGCCACTGGGCATCTTTGTGTACAATGACCTATCAAACACGACAATATGTCATTAAACTCGGCTATAGGGAAGGGTACCGTGACTACAGTGTGCTTATGTAGGCACAGTGTCTATATTGGGCATCAAGGAAGAAACGCAAGTATTCAAGCCAACCCCGGCCACTGGCTAACCAAACTTGCACACACTGTCATTCGTAATGTCCCTAAATGCACCAGTATGCAGTATAACCTACGCAGACATTCTAGTTCAACAGAAAGAAAAGTCGTTGACAACCCTCATTAAACAATTATCCATTTCCAGTTGAATTATTCCTCACTGCCAGGAAAACCTTAAGACCAGTGTAATACACAATTTATCCTTCACCATAGCTGCACCCGTACAGGCAGACAGCACGCCGCCACGCCACGTGCATGTATGCCACCAATACATGGGCCACAAAATCCTACAGCCCTTCACCGCAGTACTCCCTCAATCAACTAATTCCAAATATTACTTTTTAAAATTCTTCATCGCCTCCAATCTGCCATCAAACTAATCACAAGCCGGCGTGACCAGTATGAAGCGGTACTGCGCAATAACGCAATGCAACGCACTCCGCAATTGGTGGAAGACGTACACGCACATGGGATCCGAGGTTGCACTGAACGTTCCCGAAAGGTTATTTTACCACAAGCTACACGAAGCAAGCGTAGATGGTTTACGGGATAGGTCCTTGTGCACATTGCCGAACCATAGAGCTATAGAACCTCTTCACTTGAGAACCAATATAATGTTTAACAACATGCATAATTTAAGGTTACACATAATCAACTTACAAGTGAATCCAATTACGATTGTGTGATTGCACATTTTGTACCTCACGGACTTGGTGAATGTAGACTATACGATACGATTTGACATGGTCCATGCAGCTTGGCAAAAGTATGTAATTCGTTCCAGACCATTTTGTCACTTTTGACCTGAAAAAACGGTTCGTTGGAAAAACGAACCGAATTGATCTTTAAATTTCGGTAAAGTTCGTAAAGTTGTAATCCACTGTGTTTTTTTTTTCTTCTATGAATCCCATTTATCAATCTGTATCTTAACCAGGTCGGGGATGACTTTCCGGTGTTAGCATAAATATTACTCACTATAATTCACTACCGGTATTGTTCATACTTACATGAATAGTTTCTCTTGTTTTCTATGTAATTTTTAATTTAGATTTGATTTAGACACCAAATGTACAGTCTACACTCATTACACAGTAGGTGTAATACATATAGGAGGAAGATCGTCTAGGTATGTTTTCCCTTTTGCAGCGCTTCTCCATATCCCCTAAAATCTCCAAACTATTAGTAAATGCAAATGATCCCAAAAGCTTTAATTTTCATGGATGCAACAGAAAATCAAATAGACATTACAATGCTCAAAGAAACAATGTGGTTAGATAATTAAAAATTTTAACACATCAAAAGCAATACGGTTTAACAAAAGTGTGCCTTTATTGGGTGATGTTAGTGCGTAAGAAAAGTAAGAAAGATTCTTAAGACTATCGTGCAGGCGAAGACTTTTGCGGGCTCCGCAACGACAGACCCCCACCGTCTCCACGGATGGCAAAAAAAAACTTTGACAGAGCAAATAAGCTGGAACCCTGGTCCAATTCACCTTAAACGAATTGCTGGAAACAGGCGAAACAGCGAGGGACGCAAGTTGATTCTCGTCGCGAAAATATGTGGAATAGAAACCTCAAATTACTGAACAGTAGACTCAGTTCACAAAATGTCTTTTCTGGAATTAGATTCAGCTCCCAATCACTTGCTTGGTCAGGATGACAGGTTTTTCTGTCATCCAGAAATTGTTGCACCTGTACTTTTAGTTTCCAGAACCTTCCAACGCTTATGGAACAGAATTGCCAGAGACGGATTGGTGTGAAACGCGGGCCTCACAGATTCTCACGAAGCATGAGATTGGTGTATGGAACAATAACTCCCGCATTGACAATACCGTTGCAGTGTATTGGCATTTTACTTTCAATTGAACAATTCATTTTGACGCAAAGGGAATACCCTTCCCGTCCTGTACTGGAACACCCGCAGGAAAGTTCTTTGTGATTGCAAAACACCAGGTAAACGCGTCAATACATCACAACAACACAACATATTTATAGAAACTTGTGGAAAAATAAGCTTTCGGGCAACGACATTAACGGTAGACACAAGGGGAATACCTTTCTAAACACGATGCCTGCAGTAAATTTGTGATCGCATCATGCCACCTGCACGCCGTATAAAAAACGCCTCGCTTTTTAGTTAGCAGCATTAGCGCAGACGGAGGACATATCATGGATACGTCGATCATGGTCTGTCTGGTACTACTTTTCACCTTCGCGGCCTCGGTGGTCGCGATGAACTCAACGGGGGACGCCTGTGGTGTGTGCGAGTGTATCGAGCATCTGCACGCCGTCATATGTACGGGCAAAGGCCTCAGGGAACTACCCTCGGGCATCCCCAATGACACTGTGTCGCTGTAAGTATGACGGTGCACTGACATCTTTTCACTTGACAGTGGCAGTTAATAGGCTTACCAGGGATCGGCAAAGAAAAGGTGGGCGTTAAAGGCAAGAGGAATAAAATGTCAAAAATATATCGCTCAATTGTCAAAGTGGCAAAAATAATAGTACATGCATAACTGATTGCAAAATGAAAGTATGCCTCCTTCTTAAATACCAAATATGGCTAGAAAAGGTGCGTTTTGAAGAAAGGAAAATTTATCTGAATGCACAAATAGTGAAAAAAGAGGTCTATACATAAATTAATGTTTGGTGAACCAAGTCTGAAATCAGGAGATTCAAAGAGGAAGTACATCACGAATTGTAGGCATCGGTGTTCAAAGACTTGTGTGCTCGTAGTTGGCAAGTCACAAACAGGTGTTCGGACACTCAGATTCCTAACTTTTTTTTTTACTTCGCATTAAAGTTCTTACTTCTCTTTAAACAGCGAACTGGGAGACAATTTCTTGCATGAGATACCTTATGATAGTTTGCTGGAATTCAAGTCCCTGATCAAAATGTAAGTTTCGAATTTGATTTTGTGGGCCCAGTACTTATTGTTATAAGGGAACTAATGCGGGAGGCCATCTGAGTACTGTACAACGGACGAAAACCAAAATCATAATTTCAATACGAGCGATTCACAATCGTGCGCATCCAGGAGGTTTTAACGCGTTGGTCAATCACGACGTGCGAAATCTGTCGACCCAATGCGCGTGTGGAAAGGGGTCGACAGATTTCGCGTGTTGTGATTGGCCAACGCATTGCATACTCTTGGAGGGGCAATATTGTGAATCGCCTGTATTCAACCAGCACCAGACTCTTTGATCGCGTATTTACTTACTATAAGATGTTGAACGGAATTTATAATTTGTTTGATTTTGGTTTGCTTTTTTTTTTTTAAAGTGCCCAATCTTTTACATTTCACGTCCCCTTTTGTTAAATGTGTCCTTTTCCCACTCTGGAAAGGCTATAGTTCCACATTCACACTGTCCCTCATTCCCAATAGCACGGTTGGTTGCAGTGACAAGGGATCCGTCGTTTTGCTTTATTTTCCCACTTAGAAACTTAACCAACAACTTGATCGAGAAACCCTTTGGATTGCCGGAGTCCGTGAAATTTCTGTAAGTAAAATGTAATATGGATATAAGTTTGGGTTTGCGTTGGGTTGGGTTGGGGTTGGGCTTTGGTTTTGGTTTGGGCTTTGGTTTTGGTTTTGGAAAGTAATAACATTTCATCGAAGGGTTTATACGTTCATCTGTTTGAAACACATGCCAATTTAATATGAGCCAAAGTTAGGTCACGGTCCCTCCAGTCAAGCGTTTTCCCTGCTTGACAAAATGGAATAACCCACGAAGAGCCCTATGTTGTTGTTGCCTGTAAAAGCGGTTTTATCCCCATAGAGATCTGCATTGTTCTCACTGAAAACGGAGATCTAAGGATATATCTCAGTAGACCTTTCACTAAAAATTCATGATTATGCAAGCATGCGCACAAATGGCCTTAGCGGCAGGGCCCACTGAAAATGTACATGGGTGCAATTTTGATCATATTCTCTCAGCTTTTCTGGCTTTGTTCATTTTTTCTTCAGAAAATCACATTGAATCGTGTTGATAATCATTTTTTACTCCTGCGCACAGGAAAAATCACAATTGTAAAAGTCTTTATACAGAGCACTAAGAATAACAGTTTTGGTTGATGGGATGAGGGAGAATGGTGTGCTTTAAGTGTGAGCATTAATTAAGGAGTCTAATTAAGAAGCAATCTAAACGTTTTCGTGTTTTACAGTCATGCGGAAGGGAATCGACTACAAGACATTAAGCCCATCGTGAAAAATGGAATCCACCTCAAATCAGTGTAAGTGCGGTGTTCGGTTAAACCCGATTTATCAAAGTCAATAAGGAAGCTGTAGTTTGAAGCTTTTAAGCTTAAGATATCGAGACATGCATATTTCTGGCTGTTTCAAGGCGCTATTTTGGAGCCAACGTGTTTCGCAAAATCCATCCCCCATTTTTTGCAATAGCACGTCATCAGCTAATTCGTCTTTGGGTCACGTATGTTTTGTCCCCATAGACAATAGACATATAAAATCTACGCGTTTCACCTAAATTATCTAATTTTCACAATTTTGTCAGTTTTACCTTCGAATAACCATGATGCAACATGAAAGACTAATACCTCTTTTGAACAAAATTTTATTTATTCTAAGAAACAAACCTTTTCTTCTTCGTTTTTCATTGTGTGGGAGGGGCGCTATCTGGTGGGGGGTGCGCATGAACAGGCACCCCAGAACACCCTGGGCTCGGATCTCTGCTGGTGTTATTGCTATTTACATTTCAGCAGTAGACAGGCCAACAGCGGCGACGGCAAACAGGAATTTAAAGAAAAAGAAACACAACTTAACTTAATTGTACCTTCTAGGTGAATGGCAGGAGTTATACATGTATAATCTGAATGTATTGAAATGGCACAGTTTGACCCTAAAATGATGAAATTGGAAATGTCTGGAAAAACAGTTTATCTACTCATCCTTCCAAATTGATTAATGGCCAAGAAAATTAAATTCACACTGTGGACTTCCTCCTGATGGAAATAACAAAGAGTTGACCCTATTGTCATTATCCAATCCTAAAATTACATGTACATTAATAAAGATGATAAATCAATATCCCTCAATTAAGTACTAGGAAGATTACTCTCTAATTACTTTGTACCTTCGAGATAGAATCCAATATAATTGAAGTCCATTCATTCCAACAATTTCAAAATTAAAGCAATAATCATCTCCAATAAGCAAGGGATTTACATGTCACTTAATCCTCAAGTACATGTGCCCGTCTCATTAATTTACATGTCACAATTTGCCCCGTGCCTGTACATGTACATGCAAGTAATGTACACTTATGCGCAACCAGTAACCTCCTTCAATTAAATGATCTAAACTACATAACCCCACATAATTACTCCACCGTAGATCCTACTCATAGTTTTGGTCTCGGTACCATGAACGTCGATACACATGTATTTATATATACATGTATATACAAACCAGACTTGTCTGAGCACACTGCTATAAGTCCGCCATTATTTTACCGCCCGAGGGTAACAAAACCATTTGCCCAATTTACCCATAAAATAATGTATTTATACCCTTTCCACGATGTTTAACGATCTCTCCACTCCCCTGGAAACCCAGGGACTTTGAGTGTTTAAATTCTGTGTGGAAATGAGGCGGAAACAGTAAGCGTAATCGATTTTGATCCTTTACTTTTAGGGTCAACCTGCCTGAGTCAACAGCCATTTTCTGGCGTTTGGCTTTTATTGTGATTCAGTGTGCATGCGCACAAACGAAGTGACCGGCACTTGCATAACTAGGGCTACTATTTCCGAGGGGCCCCCAAGGTACAAACATTTTTTCAAGGGGGCATCAAAAGACAGTGAGCTGCAGCAGAGGTTGTTCATGGGTTTTAAGGGGGGCACCCAGTGGGCACGGGCATTCGCAGGGGGAACCTGCCCCCGTAGTTACCCCACTGGTAAGTGGTTCAAATATACGTGGGGTACACAACTGTTGGTGAAATTTAACAAGTCAAACAGTGTAGCCAGTTTATAATTCGATCTTCGTTGGAGAAATGTCGCCTCGGTTTGGTGAGTACCTCCTATGCCTATTGGATAATGCGGCTCTGGCTGGTGCATGAAGTTGGAAATGAACATATACAAGATTGGACACTGGAGGAGTCCCGGCAATTGGAACCTTACACCGTACCTCCGCGGAATTGCACCACTGTATGCTTTTACGTTTCTGTCCAAAATTCCTCTTCCAGTGCAGAATATCTCAACGATATCACGCGTATTTCATTCACAGTAATTTCAGGGAGAACAACCTGGAAGTCCTAGAGACAGGCACCTTCAAAAAGTGCACTGAGCTGATTCGTCTGTAAGTATGCACAAAAAGTTAATCCAAGATGTCGTGTTATGGTGTGGTCTTGAACTTTGCAACACAGTGGTGTTCAAAGGCAGCGCAACATTGAGCTGTGCCCTGCAGTTTATAGGTCCATCAAGTTACATCAGTCGAAACTAAGCCAGTCATTTTACTTATGGGGCCGTGCTAATTTCGGCCTTAATTCACGGAAAGCAAACACACCCCAACTTGTCATTAAGTCTAAGGTTTACCAACCACGATATTATCTCAGTCATTATTTCAATCACTGCTGGTTGAAATTCCTCAACTGATAAAATTTGAATACTTGAGGTTATCAGCAGTCCGATTGTCAGGTGCTCTTAACTGTTCATGTATGTCGTCCACCTGGAAGAGTATCATAATCGATGGTATGTTTCCATACACTAAAGAGCCTCCATAAGCCTTATTCAGAGTCGCTATGAGCGACCTGGACCGAGGACGCGCATGAATTTGGCTATAATCACCTTCCCCCTTCTTCGTTTATTGGGGATTGGGCAATTTTGCACTTGTAATTAAAGTGTTTTCAACTCTCGATAAATTATCTCAGGATGAGCTTACCCCCTGATAAATTCAGCGTATTTCTTTTGTTTCCTTTCTCCTTTTACAATTGACAGAGACTTGGGGCATAATAAGATATCGGAAATGCAGCCTGAGGCGTTAGAAGGACTAAGAAATGTTTATAGATTGTAAGTCAGCACTCCCTGAAAATTTTGTATGTGAAATTAGAATCTGTGTTTATAAAGGTTACTTATCTTCAACCATACTTGAATTCTCAATTCTGATTTGTCAATCCGTGGGCAACAAACAGCGTGATAGATAACTGTATTGCACGATTCATACCAAACCCCGCCGCGTGCAATGCGCTGTTCTAGTAGGGGGAAATGGAGAGTTCTGGCCAACACCCCCTTTTTCACCGTTTTCAGCAAAAACCCCTGGGTAGTACATCGACTCAAAAAATCGGGGGAATCCCCTAAAAATCTGCAATTCCAGATTTTAACAATTTTCCCTGGGTACCTCATCGACCCCAAAATCCGGCTCTAAAATACCGGGTGAATATACACCTTCTGAGCCAAAATCTTTTTCACCCACACGCGCCGGGGATTTCCACTCACCTTGAACTTTTGACCCCGGCGAACTTTTCCTGTAAACAACTCGTGACCAGCACCGATCGCACCAGCAATCACTCACAAACAAAAAAGGGACTTCCCCTTGCTACAAGTCGAGACTTGCCCTACCTGAACTCGTGGCCTCTACTTAAAGCGTAGCTCTGTTCAAAGCAAAATGCGCTATGTTTACAACCGCCTTAAATAAGTGACCTAATTATAAAAATAACAACATATAAAAAACATGTTAATTCAAGTCGATAGAAAGAATGATAGAATTTTTAGAGACCTACATATAAATAGAGACATGAGCGGCCCACAACACCGACCTCTACTATCGACCTTTAATCGATTTAAGAAGGCGTTTTTAGACGATTTTGTCAAGCGGTATAACATCCCATTACCGGCACCAAAAACAACCAAAACCCGTAAATCTCACACTAAACCCGAGCTTATTGAAGCCATACGGGCAGATCAAAAACAATTTAGGTACCTCCCACGTCAGTCATATCGGCAGCTGTTGAAAACGGTTCAAAAATATAATATTCCTTTTGCAAACAAAGACAGATACGTCAAACAGGACTTTATTGAAGCGATTAAAGCTTACACTGAGCCCGAGGAAATTGCGGAAGTCGACATTAGAAACGTCAGGCGCTTTCAGAGTAATTTTCGCAATTGGGAATTGATGCGCCGTTTCTTTGAATACGATTTGATAAACTTTTTTGATTTTTACAAAACTTTCATCGAGAAAAAAGCTTTTGAAGAACTAAAGGAAATTGGTTCGTACAAATTGCAAACGGCTCTAAAAGGTCAGTTTAGATTGGAAAAACCCGAAAAAAACTGAATTTGGCGTATTTCCCTTTCCAAGCGACAACGATGCAGTAGCAAATAAAGCCGACGTTAAAAACGCACTCACTGAACAACGCTAGGGGAAATAAAAGAGGTGGAGGCTCATACACAAAAAGGCTCGGGTTGGATCTTTGACAAAGTTGTCGCTTTGTACATCAACGTGGTTAAATATAATCCAGTGGGTTCTTCTTATATTCCGTTGCCTAAAGAATTGGGAGACAAAAAAGCAATCATAAACGTTCAAAATAAAGATCAAGAATGTATCCGATGGGCGTTGCGGGCAGCTTTAAAGTTATATTCAGACGACGTCAAAAGCCAAATTGAAGTTAATCCAAAATATAAAATACATGACGAGCGGCCTTCAACTTACATGCCGAAGGCGTCAGATGGTTTAAATTTTACAAACATAAGCTTTCCAACACCGATTTCACAAATCCTACGTATCGAATCGCATAATACCTTGGCAATCAATGTGTTTGGTTACACTAAAAAAGACGGTCTTTACATTCTTTACAAAAGCAAGCGTCCAGAAGAACCGATCAATTTACTTTATTTTACCTGAGATGAAGAAAATCACTACTGTTGGATTAAAAACTTTTCTCGGTTGACGAGTGATATCGATCATCACAACGGCCAAAAACACTGGTGTTTCAATTGCATGTCGCATTTCCAAACGGAAGAAAAGTTAACCAGACACAAAGAAGATTGTCAAGGATTAAACGTTCCCACATGTACGGTCGAGTTGCCGGTCAAATGCGAAAATATACTCAAGTTTAAAAATTACAAAAATACACAAGACGCGCCTTTTGTCATTTACGCCGATTTGGAGTCTGTTTTAGAAAAACTACCGCCGACACGGATACAAACACTCTCAAAACACAGATTCACAAGCCTTGTGGCTACTCATACGTGGTCGTCAGATGCGACGGGATTTGTACTTCAAATCAAACTTACAGGGGTGATGACGCGGCTGTTAATTTTGTACGGTCACTTTCTAAGGAAGCATCCAAGATCAACGAAACGTTTAAAAATAAAGCGCAGTTGATCTGGTCACCCGAGTTACAAAAAATCTACGAAAAATGTAATAGCTGTTGGATCTGCGAAAAGTTGATAGACAAGAAAATAGAAGAATCTCATTGCCAGTGTGATATTCCAAATGAACCAAAACAAAAGCTGACTAAATTGATTTCTGTCATAAAAATGAAGCTGGGTTCAGAGAATGGGTATGTTTAGATTGCAAAAAGCCCATCAATAATTTTAGAAAGGTCAGAGATCATTGTCACGTGATGGGGAAGTACCGAGGCCCAGCGCATGCCAGGTGTAATCTCAAGTTAAGAATAGTGGTCAATCAAACACCCATTCCGGTGAATTTACATAATTTAGAAAAATACGACGCACATTTAATCATGCAAGGCGCCCACAAATTTTACGGAAAATCAATCAAGTTGATCGCTAAAAATACTGAAAATTGCATTTCGTTTTCTTTTGGCCAACTCAGGTTTTTAGACTCATTTCATTTCATGGCGGCTTCGCTAGATCGGTTGGTTAAAAATTGTTCACCCGATGATTTTAACTTATTATGTGAAAGGTTTCCAAATAACACAAATTTATTGTTGGAAAAAGGAATTTACCACTATGAGTATATCGATTCCTTTGATCGATTTCAAGAAACAAAACTACCGCCTATAGACGCTTTCTATAGCTCTTTGAAGCAGTCTACCGTGACCGAGCAAGAATACGCTCGTGCGGAAACAGTATGGCAAGCCTTTGGTTGTAAAAACCTAGGCGACTACCATGACCTATACGTAGAAACGGACGTGTTATTGTTAGCGGCTGTTTTTGAGAACTTCCGTAAAGTCTGCAAGAAGAACTACGGCCTTGACCCAGCCAACTATTACACATCACCGGGTCTGTCGTAGGATGCATTGTTAAAGCATTCGGGTATACAATTGGAACTACTGACAGACATTGATAAGCACTTGTTCTTTGAAAGGGCAAAAAGAGGTGGGATTTCTTCTGTAGGAGCCAAACGATATGCAAAGGCCAATAATCCAGAACTACCTGATTATGACCCAAATAAGCCAGAGTCACAGATCATGTACCTAGACGCAAATAATTTATACGGCTAGGCAATGAGCAAATATCTGCCTGTAGGGGAATTTACCTGGGAAACAGACTTAGAAAAATTTACGTACTATTACATCCAAGAGTTGCGACTAACTAACTAACTAACTATGGATTACCCGGAACGTCACCATGACAAACATAATGACTTTCCACTTGCACCCGAAAATATGTCGGTACCAAAGGAATGGCTTCCAAGCTATCAACAAAATTTAATTGGTAATGGCGAAGTGAGCGAAGTGACCTCGGTAGACAAACTCGTGTCTACTCTCAACACCAAAGAAAAATACGTGGTTCACTATCGTACATTGCTAAAATATCTCAAACTAGGGTTGTGGATCAAAGAAGTTCACCGAGTATTGAAATTTCGTCAAAAGCCGTGGATGAAAAGCTATATTGACAAAAACACAAAATTGCGCAAATTGGCCCAGTTTGATTTTGAGAAAGACTTTTTCAAATTGATGAACAACTCAGTCTTTGGCAAGACGATGGCAAATGTCAGATATCGAATTGGCGGTCATTTATTGAGGGATGTACAAGACGCTGACAAATACAGAAATATAACTTATAAACCAAATTACGAATCGACGGTACCATTTAAGGAGTACGAGCTTTCGTGTGTGGAGATGTACCGAACCAAAACAAAATTAAATAAGCCAATCTATTGTGGCGTAAGCGTGCTCGATATATCAAAAACGTTGATGTACGATTTCTACTACAACGAGCTAAAAGCAAATTTTGGTGACAAAGTAAATTTACTTTACACGGACTCTGATTCTCTATTACTTCAGATCGAGCGAAGCTCACACGATTTAAACGGCTACCTAAACGAAAAGCGCAATTTGTTTGACTTTAGTAATTACCCGACCGATCATCAACTTTACAGCACCAAAAATAAAAAAGTCATAGGCAAAATGAAAGATGAATTTGGTGGCAAAACAATTTTAGAAGCCGTTTGCATCAGACCAAAAATGTATTCAATTTTGACGGTCGATCAAAATTTAAAGAAGGCGAAAGGGGTAACAAAAGTAGTAACTCAAAAGACCCTAACCCACGAGATGTACAAAAGCTGCCTATTTGACCGGGTTTCTCATTTCAATAAACAGCAGCTATTAAAATCAGATAAATATCGGGTGTTTACTCTGTCGCAAAACAGTCTGAGCCTCTCGTCGTTGGACACAAAGCGCTATATATTGCCGAATGGAATCGATACGTATAGCTTACGGGCATAAGCGAATCGAGTGAGCGAAGCGAAGCGAACCTAAGCTAATCAGACGGTAATTCCGTGTCTTCGGGTACGACCTGAAGTTCCTCTTTGACGAAACTCTTATTTGGCCCATTTAATAGCTAGTATAACGTTGGAACCGTTTTTATCCGCTTACCATTCACCCGTTTAAATTGACTGGTGCGCTTTTCAATTTGGTAAACGTCCACGGTAATATAAATACCTAACGACCGCGTCTGGAGGAAGTTCTCTTCGGGTAGAGATCTTACCGTTTAACTTATATTCTCTTACAGGTGCACTCGGTGTTTGGCTCGCTACGCTCCCTAATTTTATAGCTTCTGCAGGAACGGCATCGATTAAACGCGTTTTTTCCTCTTTTGACGATTTTACGACTTGGGGCAAACGTTCTACCCATTCAACGTTTCCCTCACCCACGTTTATCATTTCTTGAGCGTATTGATGACCGAATAAACGCTCCGCTAAAGTGCGGTTGAGCCTTTCCACGATCCCTTGAGATCTGTGAACACTCGGCACACCCACTTGAATTTCTACCCCGTGTTTTACCATTAACTTTTTAAACTCGCCTTTGAATCCAGATCCCAAATCTACCATTACGAATTTGGGCCAGGTCAGAGGTGGTCACTCGTAAATTTTCTTTATTTGCTTCAATCACTTGCCCGGCGGTTTTACTGGTCATCGGCTCGTCTTCTTTATACCGGGAACCCACGTCTACCACGGTCAAAGCATACTTAAACGTTTTTCTTTTACCTAGGTCCCAGGGTAAATACAAAACGTCCATTTGATGCGCGTAATTAGATTCGACCGATTCTAATTGCAACATTGTAGGTCTGGGTACGCAATTTGGTTTTGGTAAATATATTTGCCAAAGGGCCTGCTTTTTTAGCCAGTTTCTGATAACTGATTTGTTCGCACCGGTCTTTTCGTGTAGATGATCGACCGCGCTTTCTCCCCGCCAGTAACCCTGTGGGCTGTAAAATAGTTTTTTAAAAGTTTCCTCCATTTTAAAATAAAGTTATGCAAATCGATACGCTAAGAAACCGACCAAGGCCGTCCCGGATATAATCCAAACAACCTCGCGAATCTTTTGATCTTCAGGAGGCTCGTAAAAATCGGATAATTTTTACATTTACAAATGTCTGCTGACTCGCGCGTTCTTGTCGCATTCGTTCGTTTAAAGAGTCTAGCATGTGTACGCGGTTTTGTTCCCAGGATTCCTTCGCTTGCGCCAACTGCTCCAACGCGAGGTCGTGACGCTTTCGTTCTTCGTCGACTTTACTTTTTGATAAACTGCTAAATAAAAAATTTGAGCCCGTGAATGCCAAGGCGTTTACTATCGCTCCTCCCACCATCATCAAAGCACTAGCCATTTTTAAAATAAGGTTAAATTAAATTAAATGAATAGCGAAAATAAAGATCAAGTTAAAGATCACTTGTCGGAAATTCAAGCAGACCTAAGTAATATCGAGCAGATGCTGGGTGACATGCGTGCAGACATAGGTCACATCGGTGATGTGGTTTTAGAGATCCAATGTGAAAAATACGAAGACCTGTTTTTTGCAGCGGGTTTAACGTTAATGGCGTTTTCTTTTCTTTTTAAAATATTTCAATAAAATAAAAATAAGAATCGTAAATAAGAAGGGTATAATAAAACTACTATATATTAAAAGTAATACGTCATAATAATACACTAAAAAGCTAAACCCGAGTCGCAGGCTTAAAGTTCCTCGCGCGATCAAAGGCGAGAGAAAAGAAGTCACAATTACACATAACCCGAGTACCATAGCCGCGGGTCACACGTTAAACGTAAAATTCCCGGCCCTAGGCACGGACGACGTCATTGTATCCGGCACCGCCAAACTGGCCTTTAAACTGGACCTAGACAGCGCCTCGGACGACAACCGTACCGTGTATAACAACGTGGCGCGAAACCTGCTTTCGGAAATAAACGTGAGTCTGCAAGGAAACAAAACCGTAAGTTACCTAGATGCGGACGTATTTCACAATTTTAAGGACAATTGGCTACCCCTGTCGCAGACTAAAAACATGGCGTACTTTTGATTGGAAAAGGAAAACGTGGCCAAGATCTGACTCGGTGCTGGCGATAAAAACGAAGCTGCAAACAACGGTAAAGATAAAGCAATTGCCGACGCTTATAAAAACCGATACGCGATTCCTTTAGACACGCCGATGTTGACGGCGTGCCGTGTGAACGAAACTATTAATTATTAATTCCGGACGTTCCATAATGAATGAGCAAATTCGAGTGAAGGGGCAATTTAAAAGAAGGACAAGAGACACCGTTTAAATGCAAAGTTAACCACTTGCGCTAACACCCCTAACACTGACGTATTAAGACAAATATCTTGCTGGAGCATGAATTATAAGCTGAATACCATTGTGCGTGTATTTCACATTATTTATTAATTAGAGAACCTGCATAATAAGCCTTTTGCGAGTTAAATTTGAATCAAATCTGGTGCACTGAGTTATCTGATTGCACATAAACATAACAAGTTGAATTCCCCAAATTAAGACACCGTTGCTATGCCACGGATTGGACAAGTTTGGGGGGTACCCCTCAGTCTCATTTCTTGCTGGGTATAACGAGATATGGCAAAACAGTGTCTTTAGCATGGAGAATTCACTGCTTATGTTCACGTGAATATAAAGAACTCAGTGTACCAGAGTTCATTCAAATGTAACTCGCAAAGGTTTATTCGCAACGCCCAATCATGGCTGACAATATTAGAAGATAATGTGATGCCGCAGCGATGCTATTAACATATTGTGTTCAAACGAACTGTGATCTCATTTCTGTCACTGGTCTACCGCGCAACATCGAGTTGAGTATACACTGACTTTTTTCCTCTTCAAAATATTGTTGATTTAAATTTGGTGGACAGTCTGCGAGAGATTCTGCATGTGATGCGCTGCAAAAAAAAAGAAAAAATGAACTGACACTAAAGCATTCCTTTGTCATTGTGCACACTGTTACTTGTGCATGATCTTGTGTTTAGTCTTGAGGTGGTTTCGACAACTACACTGATTTGTTGTCTGATATTCCATTTTGTTCAATTAGGTGGATGGACGTTAATAACTTGAAGGTTTTAAGGCCACACACCTTTGGGAGCGTATGGAAACTCTGTGTCATGTAAGCATCATTCATATGTCAAAATAGTATAGGTTAACATTTCATTCTTAACGAGTGTTAAGTTTGTGTTGTTTTTCGTTGAAGCGATAGACACGTGTCTTGTTACGATTTATGATCTTTGTTCGCGATGCAGAACTCTAGCCAACAGCAAGTTGGAGGAAATTCCACCCGGGCTGTTTCTCAGTCAGACGAAGCAAGACACTCGCGACAAATACATTAATTTTCTGTAAGTAAGGCAGTTGAATCTGGTGTATAATGGCATGATGTATTGTAATACCAATCACCCCCCCCTCAAACTAATAGCTACGTTATGTTTGTTGTTCTTCAACCAAGTAAAATGTCACGTTATTTGCGCCATTATATCAAGTTGATAGCGCAAGTGAACATTGCCGTAGTGTTGGGATTGGGCACTGACGCCAATAGGCTGAACAGTAATATCACAAATCATTCGTGCTGCTTCTTGCAACATGCGTGTATATCATTTCTATGCGTGTTTCATCTGCAGGAGTTTATCTGAAAACAAGCTACAGCGTGTCTCCCCAGGAGCATTTCACGGAGTGAAAGCTTTCAGGAACCTGTACGTGACTATGTCTTGATATCTATGACTATGTCTTGAAATAATTAATTTTGGACTTTTTGCCCTGCCCGACGTGTATTATTACATTGTATACTCGGTGTGTGCCCTGTAAGGCCGAGCATAATACACGTCAGGCAGGGCAAAACATCCAAAATTAGTTTAAAATACGGTACACTGAAATGGCTGGTATGTTGGAATGAGCTGATGAATGTGGCAGTGCAAGCAACAAGCTGGGTGTGGCAGGAATGTTTTGTTCAAAAAGTTTTTAACAGAGGGCACTATTTACATTTAGGGAAACAATGGCCTCTGCCAATGTACAGCCTACATGTAAATGGTATGCCTGTCAGAAAATACTCCTGCGATCTGTCTGTAACACGACTGCTCATCTTTTTTTATTCACATTCTCAGATTACGGAGGGAAAATTTCCTCATGTTTCTTTTTCATTTTGTTTCAAAATATTCGTTGTTAATGGAACAGAAATTCACGGTACGTATTAGATTGGAAATTAATACTGTGTTGTCCATTTCCGAACCCGAATATAATGTAAGGAAATTCGAATTTTAAAAAAAAGATTGTTTGAAGACTAATCACGAAATAGGATTTTTTTATTCATTTCCCAGATACTTAGACAGAAACGAGCTCACCTCTCTGCCGAGCAACATGTTTGAAAATTTGACAGAAATTGCTATGATGTAAGTGTTCTGTACTGTTACGTGGATCTAATCGACGAGACTGCGCATTTAACAGCATGATGAGTATCAAAAGCAGATTGAATATCCTACATGGTGTATCAGTAAATCTGGAAAGCACATGCTCTTAGAGAAGTCTCACTGGTTACCATTTCATTAGTTACACGTGTAGCGATTAATTTGTAGTTTGCTAGTGTACCGTACTTTTCATTTTGATGTTGTAAATATTCCAATTCGAATCGTTGAACTTTGACTTCCATTTGTTTTCACTCATCGAAATCGATAACCTTAGTTATCACAAGATGCCACCGACAGAGAAACTACAGACTCCCTATACTACAGATTTCTTTCACGAAAAAGACCGAACCTGTAGCTTTCGGATTTATTTTGTTATTGTGACACTCCCTAAGAGAAGCAAAATATATTTAGGAGTAAAAATGTGGCTTAGATCTGCTTTCAGGAAATCAAAACCTCGAGGGGGGACGTTAATTTTTTGCAAGAAAGGGCTCCCACGTCTATTTTGGAACGCCTTTTTGCTAATTTTACGGCCAACTATAAAAACGTCCTGTGATATCCTACCTCTGATGTTCATGCTGAACAGCCTGGTTTAGTCACCGTAAACATAGGGGCTTCCCCTTAGCCAGAAAAAAAATACTCCAGCCAGAGTCTGGCTAATCCCATGGGAATGTGTAAAAACATTTTCCAGACGGCAGACATCAAGGATTGTTTACATCAACGGCTGCCTGGCTTGCCCAGGCCTGGCCCCAGACAGGGGGCCAGTCTACTGGACTCCCTCCGTATCGTAGGCCGTTTCGCAATACTCAACTTCGTCTCCGTCTCAGGCTTCGCCCCCGAAACCAATCCCCGATTGTGGGCCTGAGGCGTTAAAATCAAATTGGATTACTGTAAGTTTTTGCTCTCTTGCATCTTATTTGTTTTGTGGCACTATTACACTAATCGGTACGCTTACAGCTTCAAAGTCAGGTAGTTAAAAAAAACAGTTGAAGCCTGAGACGCAGCCGAAGTTGAGTACTGGAAAACGGCCCTAGGCCCCACAGCGGTCCATTCAGAAAGTGTTGACTCGCGAAAATGCCTTCTATGAAACCCCTTTTGCGTGTATGGATCACTCACCAGATTAATACTCTGATGTATTACTTTTGGAGATTTCCAATTCGTAAAAGTCCGTGAAATTTTGGTTTCGATATGGGCCATTCATTTACTAAAGCGATAAACTCCCAATCGCTGACCGATGCCAAACACAATCTGGATCTGTTTGGTCCGGGAACCAGACGGCGCAGTAGAGACGGTGATCTGAGCTGCTGTTTTATCAGCGACTGTGTATCGCTCGTAAAGAAGCCTTGTGTGTGCGTGAATGCATTGAATCATTGGATTTGCGCCGGGGAGATGTAAATTAATTTTGGATTTGCCTGCCCGACGTGTATTTTAACATTGTATGCTCAGTGTATGTCCCCACGGGTTGCGAAAAAAAACCACAAGCGTACTCGGGTGGGACACGTCAGGCAGGGCAAATCCATAATTAATTTTCAATGAATGTGTCGAAACAACAGCAGGTATTTTCATGAGTACGCGTCATCATCGTGTGGGATGGGGATTAATTGGACGAGCGAATGGCGTACGCTCCACACAATGCCACGCTGTCTGGCAACGAGTTCACACTCGCTATAGTAAACGACTGGCCCAATTCTAGACAAGCATTGACAGCAGAGGAGGGTATAGCCTAAGGCTATTTCATGTGGCTTGTTAATATAAGATAACAATAGCGTTTGGGTACAAGCTTACTACATTTTCCTGTGGTTTTCTTGCAGATTTAACTGAGGACATCAATGTGGGAATTTAAAACCATTCAAAACAATTTTTGTTTTCAACAAAAAAAAATCACACACATGCAAGGCGACAATTTCAAATTTGGATTCCTCTTAAACCAAAAACACATGATAATTTTGAACTCTTTTGCACTTTGCAGTGAATTTGCTCACAACAGACTCGTTTCTGAAGGCCTCCCGGAGGATACGTTTCAAAACACTTCAATACTCACACTGTAAGTATTTCGACCTTCAAAAACTCTCTCTTTTTTTATTCACGAGAAATGTACATGGGCTTTTCCTTACATTTTGTGTGATATGTTAATATGTTAAGGAAATGGAATTCGTGTTGTTTTCTGAAACAACCATTAATAGAGGGCATGGATGAACTCAATGAAAAACCTCGGTAGGTTAACCAAAAACGTGTTGTTGCTGTTGTGAAGGGACAAATTTTGTGTAACGCGAAGCACACATCAGCAATTGGACAGTATGTCACCAAACAGTTAATTGTGAACCATTGGTGAACACTGATCTTTGTCTACAACTAGTGCATATTCGACAGTCCACACTGATTTAACAAGACAACTGTTTTCCCATTCATTGGGATGTTTGTCAGGAAATGATTGCTGCTAAATCACTGACCGAGTTTTGACCTTAATTTGCTAAGGCACCATCGAGTGCGCTTAAGAGGGCCATAACTGACCACATGGAGATTAATTCGCTTTAAAAAGCCTGGAAAACGAAGCATGCTTTGTGTGAAAATTATCATACTGACCACTAAATGACTTATTAACATTTCTTTGCCAGCAAGGGGTTTAGCACGAATAATTTGTATCATCTATCATCTCTGTGTCATTTTAGGGACATATCATCCAATCAGCTGACTTTCATCCCCACTGGACTTTTCCGATCACAGACAGGCCTCCGTAATCTCTACTTACAACGAAACAGAATCAGTGTCCTGCAGGAAGAGGTGTTCAGAGGACTTCGATCGCTACGATTTTTGTGAGCAATTAGCGATTCTCCAATATGCTGGAAATTTCAAAACAGATACCAGACAAAGTAAAACAAAATCAAACCAAACTGAGCCGACCCATTTGAATCTAACCCTAACACAAGAACAAAAACACACAAAAATCAAATCAAACCATGCCAAACCTCACAGGAAAAACAGGATGCCAAGGTACCTCTGTTTTCTCTGCGGATGACGTTGTTATATTTTCGACTTTTAAACTGCAGCTTTAAAACCTGTGATGATCAGGAATATTCTTGTATTTTCCCTTCAGAATGCTATTTGACAATCCAATCACTGAACTAGTGGACTGGCTGTTTTACGATACCAAACTAACGCGTCTGTGAGTATGAACAATTTTGAAGAGAGAAAAACCTTTTCAGAAGAATAGTAGGATATATGTTAACCAAGTTCTCGAATAGGGACACTGCACGTTGTGTTTACCGAATTACACCACATGCACTGCCACAGTACTCTCGGAATGCCTTTTCAAAACTGTTTCGATCATTTTGGCAGATACTTATTCCAGTCCCAACTGTCGTCCTTAGGGGAGCGGTCATTTGCAACCAGGAACAAAACTCTCGATTACATGTGAGTAACTCCCTCCATCCTTGGTGCTTCGCATCAATTACTTTCACTTCCTGGCTGACAGGAAAAAAGTATCTGATATATATCCGTCAACTAGTTTTCCGTTTTTTTTTCTTTCTTTAACTTAGATCTTTATATGGCAACAACTTGAGGAGAATTCCAGATACCGTTTGGCAAGATCTAGGCAGAGATAGTTACGTGTAAGTTTGTACTTTATGTGGAAAGTGAGGTCCCGTGTAAAAATCAACTTCCGCCGTACACCTTCAACAAAACTGCTGGAAGAAATGTCAGTAAATATTGAGACACCGGGAGGATAATCGGATGAAACTTGATATTTCGCCATAATCTGTCTTTTTAATCTTATCTAATCTAATCTATATCAAAAATATTTAAAAAAAATTCCAAGGGTCTTTGGAACAAAACAAAAGGTCATGATTAAAAATCATGATCATTAAAATCATTAAAAATCACAATCTGTTTAATTAACAACAGTGTCAGCTGCAGTTACAATATATATCACAGACCATTTATTCTCCTCTTTTTCAGAGCAATCGAGAACATCTTAGAATTTGCGCCAGTAACGAACAGAAATGATGTCAAAATGTGAGTAATAGAGGGAGGGTGAAATATCTGTTAATAATTATGAAACTACAACTTAAGCAAACAGTGTACTGCTGACATGCTTCCTACACCTTAGCCTACAAGACACATTTCTTCTCATATCAATTTGACTTTCCTCGTTTGCAAAAGTTGCAGAACAAACCCACTGTGATGCCCCTCTCTAGTAAACAGGACCCAAGATCAGTAACATCTTTTAATTCTTCCAAACGGTCATTCTCATGCAGTGAATTAGTTGGCAACGGATTCGCCCAACAGATAATCGTGACCAGGGATCTAGCAGAGATTTTTAACCAGTCGGGATTTAACTGTAGATGGCACCAGAAAGGATACTGGGAGTGCACACCGTGCCCCCAGGGAACATTTGGAACTTCGCGGACAAACAGCTGTTGCATAGCGTGCCCTCCAGGTATAAAGCCTCACAGAAAAAGATATTACCTTTGGTAATAGTCTAACGTTAAGAGAACTGTGACGTAAATTCCTATACTCATGAAGCGTATGCTGGAAGTAACCTTGAGAAAAAGCGGGACAACTACTTTAAAAAAGTCAAATATGGTCTTTGGGATATAACTGAACCTACCAAACATTTTCTCGGAGAAATAATCATTTGACACGAAAACACATACCACTTGTAGCAAAAACTTTTAAATCAGTCTGGAAACTATTGACATAAACTACATGTGGATATTTTATCTCTTTTAATTAGTTTTGGCTTTAAGGTTTTCGAAAGGTCTTACATTTCTTTTGTGTGTTTGTCGATTTCTTGATTCCTAATGAATTTGCTATTAACCAGTTTTACAACATTTTGTTTTCCTGGCATGCAGGAGGATTTTACCAAATCAAGACCGGCCAAGTTGCGAACGCCTCTCAAGGTATCAATTGCCAAAGATGCAACAATGGGACTTACGTTACACCAGAGGCCCATCCTGGTACCAGTCCTGCCAACTGTACGGTGTGTCCAACGGGCACCAATAAAAGCCTCCACGCTGGCTTTCGTGCTTGTCCTTGTCTTGATAACTTCTTCCGTACAGATAGGTTCGGCGAATGCCAACTCTGCCCAAACGAAGGAGTCAACTGTTCGGGTGAATACCAACATCTGTTACCTGGATTCTGGTGGACCTGGGACTGGGTCAGGGCTGACAACTATCAATCTTATCAACAATTCGTCCAAAATGTGCTCACAGAGACCAACGAATACGACAATGAGACCACGAGGTTTCTAGGCGTGTTGCCTAAAGTCCATCGATGTCCTCGTAGTGAGTCGTGCGTCAACGCTGAGATGGGTGGTATTAACGTCACCTGTGCGGAAGGCTACACGGGGTGGCTTTGCGCCCAGTGCAGTCCGTCTTTTTACCCGTGGTTTGACCACTGCTTCAAATGTCCTGAGTGGTGGTGGTTCCTCCTTGAGGTCCTTCTACTGTTGACTGTCATTGCGTTGATCGTTATAGTCACCGCTTGGCAAATACGCAAGGGCCGAAAGAAAGGCCGGTCTCCTGTCAGCGTGCTGCTGGCTCGAGGGAAAATTTTACTGGGCTTTTACCAGGTCACGGGGGAGATATTCTCGGCTTTGGAAGAAATTTCATGGCCGAGGATACTGACAAGTGTCGGCTCTCTCTTTAGGCTCCTGGAGGTGAATATAATGCGGTTAATTATCAGTCCCAGATGTTATTTCCCAAGATTCACCTATCCTGAAATCTACATCGAGTTACTGGTCGGCACTAGTTTTGTGGCACTCGTTATGTTCGCAGCCTGCTGTTATTACAGCTTAACCAAGTGTTACTTGAAGACAAGGAATGTGCCTGTTGAAAAACGAACAGGTTTTGTAGCCAAAACTAAGCAGAGGTGTTACTTGTTTGTGGTCATACTGCTCTTTGTTTCCTATCCAAGCTTGTCCAGTGTGATACTTACCCTGTTACCCTCTGGATGTCAACTCTTTTATGTAAACGATGACGACTCTGTAAGCGTCACTAGACTTCGGGCTGATTACTCGATTGATTGCCGAACACAACAGCATGTTTCTTATAACCACGCCGCCGAAGTCGCCCTCTCTTATGTTGTTGGTTTTCCGTTGGTGTTGCTTCTCCTCTTGTGGTGGACCAATAGAAAACGGGCAAAGGGCATTCCGGGTATCTTATTGGAATCAGAAGACGTTGAGCAGTCTACCAGGGATGAATGCGGGAGACGGGAAAGTGAGGATCGGCCTCTGCTTGATGTTGCTGGTGGGGCTCATAGTTTAAATGCCGGTCGTGTTGGTGAAAGTCATGGAGGCTCTGACCAGACTGACGACGATGAGCCGCTGCTGCATTTGGAACCCACGAGTCAGGAAGAATTCACCTGGGAAAGTTTCCTGTGTGAAAACTATAAACCGCAGTTCTGGTACTGGGAGATCTTGGAACTTGCTCGCAAAATCGTCCAAACGCTGTTTGTGCTGCTGTACGGCCCCGACGACCACTTTACCATGTTTGCAACCATCGTCATTTCGGTCGGCTTTCTTCTCCTGCACGCCTATGTCAAGCCCATGAAGGATGCCGCAGAGCATCGCCTGCAGATGTGCTCACTGGGCACCATTCTCCTAAACCTGCTGGCGGCGTCACTGCTTCTGTTGCCCAGTGAACACAGCCAATCCGGCGAGGAGAGGAAGGAGATCCTGTCTGTCATTCTTGTGTGTCTGAACCTCAGCATTATTGTGTTTGTCGTGGGTAAGTATCTTTTCCCGATGACCTTTTTTGTGTAACGAGATTGTTTGTAAACCCAATGCTTTAAAATGCTTAAAATTCGTCGAGATAAAAAATGACTCTGTATAGCATTAAAAAATCAGAATTAATGTACTGAATACCCCAGTGTCTCTTGTTTAAACTATGCGAACGAAATAATTTCTCACAAACAAGAGAAAATGTGCTCTCTCTCTCTTGGTCGTCTGCGGTGTCACAGTTTTATATCCCGGCAGGCAGCAACAATTCTTCTGCAGTGTTCACTGTTTAGGGCACCGTTTCGTATCTCCTGTTCGGACTTTTTTTGGGTCTCACTTTGCTTTCCTTGTAGCGAGTTTACTCTGGACTGGAGCGAAGGCTTTATGGAGGCATGGATGCTGCTGTCGCCACGGAGGATGCATTGCTACAGCATGCGAGAGTTGTTGTCGTCGACCCTCACAACGTCGATCAGAGAGGTACCGCTTCCTCGATGACACCGAACAAGATTTCTCCGCAGACGTCCAGATAGGATGCCCGGAGTAATGGACACGACAACGTACCACCATCCCGAGCTCATATACACACCTTATTCAGTAAGAAACCATGTCCGAAAACGGGCTAAGTCCGGGGTTAAGACTGTGTCAATTGTCAGCTCGTACTCACGTATTTCTAACAGGCAAAGACCTATAGTAGATGGGTGTAAGATTTAGACATGGCCGCAGCCTATGTGAAGAGATAGAAAGCAGACGTGCTGGCGATTTAAAGTAATGGTTTTTAAATTTTTTTTTGTAATCAGGTCCTTATTACGCATCGTTATTGTTCCTCATGCCCTGCTGAACCTGCCTCTATTCTTAGACAGATTATGGTATAGATATAATGTGGTAAGTTTGTGGTGTTTAGAGGCTAGTGATGGTCATAATAGTGTTCAAGTGGTATAGATGTGGTGTTAAAACCTACTGTTACACCGACTTGATTTACATTTTTAGCTTACACAGTGTGAATAAGTTTTTACCTACAATTTGCTTGTGTGATTTTTTAAAATACATGTATAGGCTACATTACTTCATTGTATTTGAGTTCGAAGCAGAATAGATTTGCTTGACTGAACAGGCACACGGTAACATTATTCCGTTACTTACCGGTGAATCTAATGAAGGTTCTATGACTGAACGGGCAACGGCCTAATCTTCGCGGAAAATTCGGACACTAACGAAGCCTACTTTAAGAGACAAAAAGTGGTTAAGTTGGGAATACCAGTTCACGATTTTTAATCTCTTCTTTTTTCTTAATTAAGTCTTATTATGCTACATTTTGGTGTGGTCAAGTTGTGGTGTACATAGTTTCGTGATTTTGTTGTGTTCAAGTGGCATAGATGTGTGAAAGACTGTCATTGCAGCGATTCGAATTGTACTTTATGTTTTCGTATGCACGTGTAAATTAGTTATTAATTAGAAGATGTCTGCTTGAGTGACTAAACATATGTGTTTTTAAGTTTTTATGTACATGTAGTGTTAAAGATTTGTACAAATTGATGGTAATTCCTTCACAGGTGTAGTAACATGATTCTGACGTCATAAGTTGTTAGCTCCTGAGCATATTCCTGAACCACAAGGCTAGAACCTCCATATGCAGCAAGGTATGAAACGGAGAGAACCCCCCCCCCTGCTTTGTGTTGGTCATTGTCTCGCAGGAATCTGGGGAATTCCTTTCAGACATCTTGGGGGGATGTGTTAAGTAACAATAGTCTGGAATGTGTATAGGGATTGGACATGTTGGGGGGTACCCCTCGGTCTCATTTCTTGCTGGGTATAAGAACCTCTTCACTCCAGAACCAGTAATTGTGAACTGAACAGTCATATCTAAGATTATAGTTGCTTACCTGTGATACCAGCGAAGGTCCTGTGGCAGCACATTTCATAACTCAGTCACTGATTGTAGCCTATGGGATCAGACAACTTGCATTACGGGCAAGTGGTATCATGCTTGTATTTCGTCGTTGTTGGCCTGCAGAATTGGAAACGATTGGTATTAACTTTCGGTTAGTTTAAGTTGTAAACCACTAATATATAGAAATATATAGACCTATTAAGAATTCAGTTTACATCTGTGGTTGAACAATGCCAAAGAATGAATTCAGTCTATGGGAGGAAGGCTCAGCTGCACCGGAGAGAACGTAATTCACTGATTGGTCTGTCTGCATATTCTGTTTGTAAATAAATGCTGCTATAAATAAAGCCGTATCAGGGCAAAAGAAGCGAAGTACGATGTCGGGTGGGAATGGACTTTGCCGATTTCCGCCTACGCTGACATCATCCCGTTTATCGGCGTTGGAGACTCAAATGGGACACGTGACGGGCAGAGTCAATGGGTCACGCGGAACCTGTACATCGACTTCCACCCTCCCCATTAATATCACAGCTGAAGTAAACTCCTGCGTGGCACATAGCACCAATTCGAGTCTAATTTCCAGTCTAATTCTGTATTCTCCCTCTCAAACTTTAATTCAATTCGTCTCAGTATGATGTACACGATGGCTCGTGTGGTTCTAGTGTCTTTTGCTTTACTCGCGTTGGGCTTGTTGAGGGCCGTGGCCGATTATCCGTACAAAACCATGTATTTCGACCAGATTATCGACCATTTTAACTTCAAGACTTACGGAAACCAGACCTTCAAGCAGCGATATTTAGTCACGGGTAGGTATATATCTTCATTTTCATCTTTAGTTTCATTGGGTGTCATATAGTTTATGAACACTTTTTATACTTTTTGGTAAATGGTTCATTTATTCGAATTAAAAGCTGACAATAATCTGAAAGCATTAAAATTTTGAGCTGGAAATTAGGCTTAGAAATTGAAACATACAATGAATCAATACACAGAAGCTGAATAAGAAGATGTAAACTTTAAATGGAAATAAAGGGAGGACAATACCTGTTCAAAACAATCAATGATAATAAGTACAAGAAGAAGCCAGAACGTCCTAGACAGGTCAGGTGGAGGTTAATTTGATTTAACACTTGAATCAAGGATTTCTTCATGTAAGTATTTTTTGTGTGACCTAAAGAGTGGATCTAGGACAAATTTTCCTAGGAGGCCTAACATATTTCTGGAGTACCCAAAGTAGTAGATTTCCTTCATACACCAGTAATCTTTTATGGACCTTCTATAAAAGAGGCTAATGGGGGCTTTTTACAAACTCTTGGATTGGCAGGGAAATGAAAAGAACCCCCTCCCCTGTATTGGGTTTATCTCATTGTTTGCCACCGTTTTCATTGACTGTGTGGCCTCTTGTTTCTCGTCCACCCGCCAATGTATGGGCTCTGTTGTGATTTACGTTCATTTCCACAGAGGACTACTGGGCTGGTGGCTCCCATCCAGTTTTCTTGTACACGGGAAATGAGGCAGACATCACAATATTCCTCAAGAACACCGGCTTCCTTTTCGACATCGCACCCAGATTTGGCGCCCTGGTCATTTTCGCCGAGCACGTGAGTGAACAAGGTTCCTCCCGGAAGGGGGCTAACTTTTACGAGGAAGGATGGGAGATCCAAACGAGTGCTTCAGTCTACCGAAAACGTGAAGAACCACACCCAGACCCCCAGGGGTCGGTACGCCAAAAGTACACCCGTTGGCAAAATGATTTGTTTTTCAATTGAAAGCATACACATTTGCCATTTTTGTTTTTTTTTTTCGACTCATTTCGGTCAGGGAATCTTATACATGCATCGACTCAAAAAATCACTCTAAATATAAAGACAGAACTTTTCACATAATTGTTAATGAACTCAGCGGACAAATTTTGGACTTTTTTTCAAGGGTGCACCCTCAGACATGTCCGGACGTACGTGTAGTCCGGGAACTCTCTCATATTGATGCGCGCGCATTTAATTTACCAATGAAGGAGAAGTTGTCAGGGAGATTTGTGCCTAGGCCCCTTGCGCATTTTGCTACATTATGCACTATTGTGGCGTTGTAATCACTCAGTCTTTGCAGAGCAAAATTCTGTGCGGTATAACTTGGTTATTAATGGTTTTCTTATCTACGTAAATATGAACGACCAAAAGCAATTCTCTGAAATTGCCAAATGGTTAAGCTCGTGGTTTTCAGATCGTCAGACGGAGGGTTCGAATCCCACTGGTGACATTTATTTTCCCAAAGCTTGCTGTCAGTCAGTAGCTATAAGAGACTCTAATTCACCTCGCCAAATACCAACAGTACCTTAGCCCACGGGATAAGCTCCTCTGCTGGGACTGTCCGCGAAGTCCAGGTGAGCGCCTTAGTACAGGTTCGAGACGTATGGCCGACTTGGCGGCCAGCGCTTAGGGGCTTGTCTCGTTTCCTCCCTTGCATGGTCGCTCGAACTCTTTTTAGAGTTAAATGGATGGGCAGGGAGGAAGTGTGGTGGGCCGAGATCCCAGAAGAGTCCTATATGGAAGCCGGTAACTGCGATTCCTTGCGAATTTCAGGAGTCCGTGCGCCTGAATGCTTGGTCAACACCACATAACTTTCAGATTTTTCCCTCACCTACTTCTTTTTATTTTTAGTTCCTGAGCGCCAAACTCCCAACTCAATTTTCTAGGTTGAATACGTGTTTTTTCTTTAAATTCTATAATCTGAATTTGCAACTTTTTATTTCACTGACAGCTACAATTAATTTGTTTTCATGTAAACCCCCCAAATGCACCTTTCTGTCTCAGTTGACCCCGCTTTCAACTTTTGTTTCACTGTTTTCAAAGGGTGCTTAAATAAATGCTTGGTTTTTTTCCCAACGCAATGAGCATTCCCATATTCAAGCACAACAGCCACGCTTTCCCAGTGACGGATATGGCGGGCTGGGGCTAGGGTTACTAGGGATAATAGGGTTAGGGATAGGGTTGGGGTTAGGGTTAGGGATATTGTTTGGGTTAGAGATAGGGTTAAGGATAATGGTTAGGGATAGGGGTAGGGGTAGGGTGAGGGACAGGGTTAGAAATAGGGTTAGAAATAGGGTTAGGGATAATGGTTAAGGTTATTGTTAGTGTTAGAGATAGGGTTAGGATTAGGGTTAGTGTTCGGGTTAGGGTTAGGGTTAGAGATAGGGTTAGGGATAGGGTTAGGGGTAGGGTTAAGGTTAGGGGTAGGGTTAGGGTTAGGGGTTAGAGATAGGGTTAGAGATAGGGTTACTGATAATGGTTAGGGATAGGGTTGGGTTAGGGTTAGGGGCAGTAGGTCGAGGGATATTGTTGACGTTAGGTTTAGGGCTAGGGTTGGGGTTAGGGGTAGGGATAAGGTTAGAGATAGGGTTAGAGATGGGGTTAGGGATCGGGGTTAGGGTTAGGGTTAGGGGTTAGGGGTTAGGGTTAGAGATAGGGTTAGGGATAATGGTTAGGGATAGGCCTTTCGGTTAGGGTTAGGGTTAGGCATAGGGTTAGAGATAGGGTTAGGGATAATGGTTAGGGTTAGGGTTAGTTGTAGGGTTAGGGATATTGTTAGGGTTAGAGATGGTTTTAGGGATAATGCTTTGGGATAGGGTTGGGGCTGAATATACGAAAACTAAAGTCAACATATTAAAAATATGTTTTAAACATGACAGGAACAGTGCTCACTTTTCAAGTACATAAGGAAGTTGCTGTAAAGAGGCTCGCTTTACACTGCAAGTTAGCTGAAGAAATAAACCGCGTATCAGATTCACCACAAAATATAACATGTTATTTAGCAGAACTGTTCGGTTCCCAATTCACTTTCCCCCGGAAAAAAATTGGCCTGCATGATACTATTGAGGGTGCACTTCGCGAAATAGTTGTATTTTGCGCGCGAGCTCATGACTATTTTGTGACCCTCCGGTTTCTTACAATAAGACATGCCATAATCAGGAGGGATCACAGAAACATTTCTATAAATTCCGAATTTGGGACTGGCAGTTTCCAGTTCGGGTTATTTCTTTCGCAAAAGCCCTTCTTTGAGGGCATATTTGGATAGAGGCGGGCGGCGACAATCAGAGCTGTGCCAATAGTTTTACTACTTTGGAGGTATCTTCGGGGAAAGGCGAATAAAAACAACTCGTGACTAAAACCCATAAAATTCAAAGGAAAAGTGATCTTCTGGCCATAATCTTGAATTTCCGGTGAAAAAAGGAGACAAACCTCGTCCGAGAGTCAAGAGGCGGGGCTTTTTCGCTCTGATTCTTTACTGCTTTCTATGGGCGCGTATTATGGTGTGTAGTGCAACCTGCGACAGTTCGAGGCTGCACCACTACAAATGAATTCCCATAGACAGCAATGATAAATCCTCACACTTTACAAATATGTACAAAATACTCACAACTCTCACAGGTGTCCAGGCTTCACAGAAAAACGATGATCGACATGTCCCCTTTCATTTCCCTTTTAATTTTCGGGGGGTTGACCAATGAATTTTTGAGAAATTTTCACCAGAAGCGGATCACCCCTAGGCCTAAAATGAAGAAAATGTCCCTGCCCAGAAAAGTGGCCATTATGAAAAACCATCCCTCTGAAAAACGGTCAAATAGTGCCACTTTCGGACCCGACTGCACCCAAATTGCTCATAATTGCAAGCCCAAAGTCTGGGCCGGAGGTTCTGTGCCATGTTTCTCCAATTCCTCGATTTCATGGCTCTCAGGACTCTCTACTTTAGAATATTTTTAGTAGGGCCTATATAACTTTTATTAAGTGAGTTATGTGATGTTCATCTTTTAGTGCTTACTTTCTGTAACTGTGCACGATTACTGCCATTGAATCCCTACATAGCGTTACTACGGGGAATCCCTGCCCTTTGGGAACCATTCTTACACTGCAGAGAACGTTGGCCTCTTGGCCATCGAGCAGGTCCTTGCAGACTATGCTACACTGATCCAATGCGTCAAGAAACAACTCCACGCAGACAACGCACCGGTCATCGCGTTCGGAGGGAGGTATGTCCAAAAGGAACTCGGTGTTCAGCCAAATTTACTCCATGTTACAGGCTATATTCAAATCCTGGCACGGGATCCAATAAATACCCCATAGCCGACTATCGGTGAATTTACTTGCAAGCGCTGAGCTTATTGTTCAAAACATTCCCCATTTTCAATTGTATGGAAAACTTCAAGTCTCCCCTTTCTCAAATATCCCATGCATCAAGTCCATGAGATCATTTGCGATTATGACACCACTTGGCTGTAGTGTCTTTTTTGTGTAAGTAAATTAATAATTATTAACGGTGGCGAATAAAGAAACAAAACATGTGTTTATGAGTGCCGTATCTACAAATGGCCAGCCCGAAATACCTTAACTTTTTGAGCAAAAAAAATAGCAACCCTCCATCTTCCAGCTATGGAGCAATGCTGAGTGCTTACCTCCGATTCAAGTATCCCAACGTTGTGAGGGGAGCTATTTCCTCCGGAGGTCCCATCTACTCAGCTGCCGGTATTGGGTCCCAGACTTACTACTTCGAAGATGTCACCAAAGTAGGTGAAGCCCTCAGTCCTAAACCTCTGTTGAGGTAGACAATCAAATCATCAGTTAAGCCTATACATTAATTATGAAACAAGTCATCGGTCGAAATGTCCCATAAACGACGACATTAAACGACCGAAAATTTGTCCCTCGTGGCTGTGAATGTGTTATATTAGTGATACTGTAATTTAACTTAATTGATTTTCCGTAATCCTTGCTTTCTGATGTTTAAGAACCACTGAGGTAACAGAAATTCCCTTTCTCCTCAACCTATTGGCACATATCTTCCTTCGGTTTCATTATATGTTCGTTTTCAGGTGTTTGATTCTGTAGAAGCTTCTCCAAAGTGTGTTCCAACAATAAAGGAAGGATTTTCCATGATTGCTTCCTTGGCCCAGCAAGGTCAACCAGGTCTGCCCCCGTCATTTTGTCATTATTTTGCCGATCTCCTAGAGAATTAGTGACTTTCTGTAACCGGATCCGATGTACTTTAAGAGCAAACCTAAAACGTAAACTTACTGTTTAGCGCGCTAAGCAGGTTTGTAATCGTTAAGCTAACTAATTCTTTCATCACACATAATTTTAACAAACTCTTATGATTGCTAAGGATCCAGATCTAGCATATACTGTTTTCCTATCAGGTTTGAATAGAATCAGCAATGCCTTCCGGCTGTGCAAGCCGCTCAAGTCTCAGGACCAGGTGCTGCATCTACTGCTGTGGATTCGCAACTCGCTTTCCACGTTGACTACTGTAAACTACCCCTACCCTGCTTCGTTCGAAGGGGATCTGCCGGCATGGCCGGTCAATGTAAGATCTTGACATACCAACTTGAAACACCACGCAGTAGGTTCACAGACTATTTTTGTTTGCAGTTATTCACCTTCAGGGGAAGTGGTACATACATAGTTCATTATGATACTATTGCTTTCACCTTCGCAATATTTCTGATTCACGTGCAATATTTCCCTGCGAATACTTCTCAAATTTTCTTCTAATCTACATGCAGGTATCGTGTGAACTGATCATTAACGCTACTGACGCACTCCATGGGCTTGCAAATGGAGCAAGTGAGTTTAATTTTACAGTCCTTCTGGTAGGAGATTGTCACTATTGTCATACATGTATAAAGAAAATGGGCCACAGTCGTCATGCATTAAAACCCCTTCTTACCCGCCAGTTTGAAATACCTGATTCATTGAAATTTGGTCAGTCCCTCAGGTCTTTCCCTCGTAACTAATATTGTTCCATATTGACGACCTCTTTTCGATGGCAGTTCTTTTCTACAATGGCACGCACGGATCGCTGAAGTGCGCCGATATATACGGGGAGTTCATGGAATGCTCGGACGCTACGGGGTGCGGTTCTGAAGGGTGGGACTATCAGGTATGTATATTTTCCTTCCTCCATGTTATAAAAGGACCATTACTATAAAGGTTGCTCATTATAATTGTCGAAAATAGCGATTTTGTAACACCTAGTAGATCTAAACTGGGGATCAACCTCTCCTAGTTTTTTAATGGCTTAACAACGCTGTATCCAGATCTTGGGTTATTAGCAAAATTGAATTCCTTTTTCTTCCAAAGACTGTCCATACATAACATAATAGTACCCCCCCCCAAAAAAAAGAAATGTGGTTGTACCGTTTCAAAATGCTGGCGCTTTCAACTGGAAAAAAAGCAGAAGAAATTTAAAAATTAAAATGAAACTTGGCGAAATGTCAGGAGTTTCCCGTGCAACCCGTACGCCACAGTGGCTAAACTGTTTCTCGATTTGTTTTTCTCGATTTTATCCTTTACCAGGTTTGTACTGAGGTAACCCGCCCGGCCGGCACCAACGGCGTAACAGACATGTTCCCCGTCTTGCCTTTCACTGAGCAAATGCGAGAGGAGTATTGCCTGAAGAAATGGAACGTGGTCCCCAAACCGACCTGGCTTAGTGTTCAGATGTTCGGAAACGGCAAGTGACGGATTTTGTTTCAAAGCAGGAAACTACATGTACAATGCCGGCAGAATGGGGGCATCACTATGGCTGAGTTCGGGCGGCTTGTTCTCGTTAGCTCACGAACAGCTCGATTTGTTTTTCGTGAGTGGGTCGGCCGCTCAGACGCTGGGAACGTTCAACCGGTTATTATCGCTAGTAATAGTACACGTAGTTTTTTATGGCAAGCAACATGCAACATGGCAGAGTCCTTGAGCACTCTTAGAGAGTTAATGTCGGATAACTGAGCTAACTTCTTTTCCAAAAAAATTCATTTCTGTCATGGAAAATTGTTAATTTTGCAAAACTTTCCATTGTCTCCGGCCATATAAGCCATGTCGATACTTTTTGCAGCTGTTCAAAAATCAAATCTTACGAGTTTTTCCGTGTGTTCGTGTAAAATCCTGACGTACGAGGAGGTGGCGTGTGATCCTGTTCCGAGCGAGAACAGTGTGAGTCGCGTTCCGGCCGTTCGAGCGCGAGAAAACGAAACCCGTGTCAAGAACAGACCGCCGGAACTCGACCTATGATGCTTAACAACCAATGTCATCAGTTCTGTGGATGTTGTCTATTTCTCGTAGGCCCATTTAGCCTACAGAATTTCAATTAAATAAACTCTCGATATAAATTAATATTAATTATGATATCCTTTTCTCTATTTTGACGAACAGACTTAAGTAATACAAGCTCCAACATTTTCTTCTCCAATGGAGCAATTGACCCATGGCGAGGTGGTGGGGTGTTAAGGAACCCCAACCCCGACCGCTACAAAACGCTTCTTATACCCGGTGCTGCTCACCACCTTGATCTCAGGTAAACCAGTTTTAATGAGGTGATTATTTTATGGCCTTATTGTCGGACGAACGTTCATATTTTTAATGTACAGATAATTCATACTTGCAACTGGTCCCCTACCCCTCGAAAATTATTGCAAATATCGGCATTATATTACCACCTCTGTAAACAAACTGTAATTATTCATTGTCACGTGAAGACGTGTCATTAGTATTGTAGTCCAGTCTGTCACAAGCCATGCGGTCTTACGCCGATTCACAACTGTGAAAGAACTTGTGACTAGACTTGTGAAGGGACTTGGGAAGGACTCGATTGCAACACTGTGTTTAAGTAGATAAATAAATAATAAATACAAAAGATACGAGTTGGAAAGTGCAAAAGAGCCCCCTCCTGAATGCATAGTGGATAAAACTGACTACGTGCAAACCGACATTTAAAAATGTATGGCCTAAAACACTACCCCTATATACCCGAAAATGATTAGTCGCTTCAAAGTACTATTTTTTAGTGAAAAACTCCATTCTGAACTACCTATTCTGTTTGATCAATGTGTAGGGGTAAAAACAAGGACGACTCTGAGGCTGTGAAGAAAGCACGAGAGCAGGAAGTGGCAGCCATCTCGCAGTGGATTCATTAATCGGCAAACAGAAATATTGATGCTCGTTATAGGCCTAACTGCAAAACAGAGGTCTTTTTTAAATTTACTAAACGTAAAAATAGTCGTTGGGCAATTTAAACTTCCGTTCAGCCGTAAATACGCCTTGAAGAGGTAAAATTAATGTTACAATAAAATTTTCAGACCTTGGTAACTCCTTAGGGTTTCAAATATTCACGAATGACTTTCGTGCATCGGAAACCAGAAATCTGTGTGTTTATTTCCCTAAATACTGGTGTCAATTGAAACATGTCCTGAAGCAAATGAACTCGGGAATAAAATTGCCATTAAAAAATGTGCTTCAAGCTTTACGTCTCATAGATAACGAAAACAAAATGTTTTGCAGATTCCGCTTAAGCTTGTTGGGCCGGGAATCAAAACTTATCTTTATATAAGTTTATGACTTCTTTCCGAAAATCGTGCACCAGAGGAAAGGTTTCTAACAGAAAGCGAATAACAGATACAATTTCGGTGAAGTCCTCACTTGAACTTCATAATTTAATACTCTAGATCGAATGATTCCGATTCTTTCATAGATTTACACTTTTCGTGAGAGTAATAGGTTGAGATTCTTTAGCATCAACTTTTAGATCAGCATTCTTAAAGCTAATAAACAATTTGAATCCAAATACTTACTGTAACATTCACATCCTACTGTCGCCAAATGCCGCAGAAACTTTTTTGGTTCTTTTGTTTTGGCCTTTGTAAAAACTTTTCTCTCCAAAATATAAAAGCCTTACAATATACGCAAGGAAACCCATGCTGCAAGGGTTAGGTGCTCCGCTCTCGCATGAATACATAATTCCTAAATCGACCCCAGATCTGATCAACTCTCTGATAAGGCAGCGTTGAGGGCGCTGGAAATAATTACTGCGTTTACGTTAGTCACCTGAGCTGAGATTAATCATGTGACTTCGCACTGTGACAAGATTTTTACCTTCGCCGCGTGTCCCAGTTCGTGCTATGCGATCGTGACTGAACTTAGGATTTCGTTGTCCGTGTCATTGCAGCTTAATTTCAGTCATGTTTCGCAGTTTAGGAGCCGTCGTTTTTGTCTTGTTTGTACTTACGCTTTGGCTTAGTACATCTGGAGCCTCCTGTCCATACGATTTCGAGACCAAGTACTATGACCAGATCATCGACCACTTTAACTTTGCAAGCCATGACAACAAAACATATAAACAGCGATACTTGGTATCAGGTGGGTATATGTCAATATGTTTGTGATAAATCAGAATGAGACTATGAGTGCAAAAGCATGGATAACAAAATCATGCCAACTTCTTTGGTGGACAAGATTCTCCACAGTTTTGGCGAGGCAAAACAGTGGCGTAGCTAGGATTTTACAGGTACTAGGTAGTGGGGGGCACCAGCATCTTATGGGGGACCAAAGCCCCACTCGTAGTGTAAAACCACACCACTGAAACCTGGTGCCCCCTTGCCCCACACGTAAGGCTGTGGTGGCTCTCTTTTACAATCTGTCTATTATCTGTCACCCACCACCACTAGGCCTGATTGATTTCAGTTTGAAGACTAAGGCTGATGGCATAACTGTATGAAGAAATTGTAGAAGTTGTGACTAGGCACTTGATGCTCCTTTTGACACATTTAAATTGTTGAGGAGTGGTAGACATGTACCAGTCCTATACAGAGTGCTGAAAGTCCCAAATTTTTAGACTAGTTAAGAATACCTATCAACACTGCAAGCACAGAAGAAAATGCACCTTTCAAAATCAGACCAAATTATTTAGTCACTCTTTAACCCTCAAAGAGCCAGGCTTTTTTGGCCTTGTCACAGCAGGGGCTCAGATCTCTGCCATACGATGATGTACTTCAGTGAAATTTGGCGGTGTCATAGAGGCATCCATACTTATCATCTTTGTAAAATTTCATTTACATTAATTAAGTCTTTCCATAATTATGACTAATTAATTATTCATGGTAGGATACCACTCTGTCCTACGTATGGTGTACTGCTGTGTACAGAGTTATGGTAAATTTCACATCATGCTTCACCCTGCCTTCTTAAATTTGTCGCTGAGAGAGAACCCCACATCCAATTTTCATACATTTGGGGTCAAAATGAGGTTAAAACATTGGAAAAAAATTGTTATAAAGTATTTACACGCAGAAAAAAATCTTAGAGATGCTTTAAGAAAAAATCCCCTGAATCTTTGAGGGTTAACTCTCCCCAAATTTTCAAGCTAGTACACAAGATAAACATTATTTCAGTTGTAACTTTGTGAGCAGTTCGCAGTTTGAGCTTTTATTCCAGAAGGCCTCTATTCAAAATGTTGCACCAGGGAAGTGGAGTACAGTGATTTCAACTGAAGGGTTAAATACAGAGTGGAAAATTGACTGACAAGAGCAGACATCTATGGTGCAAAAGAAAAAGAATACATGAAACTTGTGTTGATCAGTGTTTCCATGATAGATAGTACTAACATTCCCCAACATTCGGTCAACAGACAAACACTGGAAGGTTGGGAAAGGACCCATTTTCTTCTACACCGGCAATGAAGGGCCGATTAACATGTTCTTGGAGAACACCGGCTTTATGTATGACATTGCGCCGGAGTTCAGTGCCCTCCTCATTTTTGCTGAACATGTAAGTCTTAACAAAGCTGTTCAGAGACCGTGATGTTTGGAGTTCATAAAGCTTTCCGCAGAAGTCATGGGTTCAGATCGGCACCTTACCACATGTACTACATCGGACTCTGTTTGGTCAACTATGTACCTATCATCTCATTTGCAATGGCATCTTTGCTCTGTTGGAAGCATACAGCAGAGGGCTAGAGTTTCAGCTGAGAAAAAAATAGAATTTTCTTCCAGCAATTTGATGTTAACCAAAAGGAATCATTGCACAAGCGACCCCCACTAAAGCTTGCAGGAAGTCTCACTGCAAAAAGTGTATTGCACAAATGAAAGAAACAGTCCTAACAAGGTTTCAGCTGGGAGTTGCCACCAGGCAGATGAACGTGGGTATTTCTAATTAGCATGCTCAAGGCATGTTTATAAGACTTTTATGGAGTGGATCTGGTGATAAATAGGTTCTGTAACAGTGTTCTCCATAAGGGATTTTCAAAATTTTAGGCTGCCCCGCTAAAGTTTTGCTGCCCTGCCAAAATTTCACAGCCCTATTTTTTTCTATTCGATTTTGCCCATTCTCCAGTGTCTTCACAGTTTATGTAAGTACAAAGAATTTTACTGCACTTTGTGGAACGAACATTATGAGTTTGCCAGCATCAATATTCAGCAAAACAGTATTGTACTCGCAGTAGCATTAATGATTCAACCCAGATGTAGTACTGAAGAACAGACTTCTGGACTGGTTTTAATTTCCCTAGTCGTATCATTTTAAATTTGTTGTGATTAGACACCAGTTAACCTAAATTACAATGTTCCAATAATTACACTTGGAGGCGTTTTTATTCCAGTCAAATTCATTTGTTTTTCAGGAACATAACCCCCGTCCACTTGGTGACGAGTTTAGATTGATCAGTAAAAAAAAACTAAATGCCCCAGAAAAAAACTCAACTTTTGATGACCAAATCCCCTTTCCCAATAATGATCTTGCCTTCATTTCAAGTTGTTGACGCGAGCAAATTCGATTCAAGAAGTCAGAAGAAAGGCCCAGGAAATGCCTCAAGCCCTGAAGCGGGCTCCAGACCCCACGCTGTAAGGGCTTCGTGCTCCACACTCACATTGCTTGACGACCTGCTACAATTTAAGGTCATGGAGAACATTGTGCACATAACAACAAAAATCACTGATTAATTTCAAATATTAGTTCTAAGCCCTTTGGCAGATATAGGGGGCTAATGGGTACCACTGCCCCCTCCCCTCTGTTCAATGACTGTGTTGTTTCTGAAAAACTAATGAAAGCTGATTTTCTGGGACTGCTTCATTTCCCTTGTGGTCTTGTGTCTTGCTCCAAACAGCATTTTTTTCTCAGCCTTCTGTTAATTAAAATGAGGTACCTTGCCTGCTTGTCTATGAGCCATATTTTCATTATAATAAGGAATACAATTTTTCTTCCAGCGATTTTATGGAGAGTCCTTACCGTTTGGTAATCAGTCCTTCACTCCAGAGAACTTGGGACTGCTGACCGTCGAGCAGGCCTTGGCAGACTATGCTGGCCTCATCGTGTACCTCAAGGAGAGCCTCAAGTGTCCTGCCTGTAGGGTTGTGACATTTGGGGGAAGGTAAAAAAAGACGTTAGATCTACAGATCTCTCTAAAATGATGTCACTTCCAACAGATTGCCACATGCATCAGCAGTTTTTACTTGCTGCCCTGTATTTCAAGCATGTTTGGATCACACTTGTACGAGTTAAGAACATTTTGCACACCGCGTGCACGCACACCTGTTGGCAACGTATACGCGGTTGCAATTTTCCTGCAAAGATGGCGTCCAATGAGAGAGATTTATAGATTGTCTTTTTTCTTGGCCAAGCATTGATCACATGATTTGCCATAAGCACGCATGTACATGTACACCTGTCAGGAGTACATTAGCTTTGCATTGGGTGCCATTTGCCCCCTCTGGTGTACAAAATACCATGGACCACATCGCAGCAGGCAACAATTGTGTATTTAGGCCCTATGCATGGTGTATTATTGCCAAGGATCAACACAGAAACTTGTCTTACCACTGCATCCCATGCCAAAGATACATGGACCTGCACCCACATGTCTCACAGATCAGTCCCACCAAAGGACTAGTCAACTGCTATGTAATAACATACTATCTCTTGTTACCTCTTGACTGAATGACAACAACAGAACATCGTACATGTATCAGATACTTTCAAACAGTGTTAATACTTATCTTCTCTACTTCTCAACCACATACCATTAATAATGCAGTTACGGGGGCATGCTCAGTGCGTACATGCGGTTCAAATACCCCAATGTGGTGGATGGGGCAATAGCATCTAGTGCACCCATATACTCTGTGGCAGGGCAAGGATCTCAGACGTACTTCTTTGCTGATGTGACAAAGGTGAGAATTATGCCTATCAGTGCTATCACACAAGTAGAGGGTGTCTTTTGAGGGCTGGTTCAGAGACGATGTTTGGCTTGGGGCTTATTTCTGCCCTCTAGGGCTGAAATTATGGCAATTACCCGTAATAGGGGTATTTTGGTGTCTTTTCCCACGTTTTTATGTTTTGCATGTTTTAACAAAAGGAATCTTTGCATTCTCTGATGTCAAGCACCAGGCACTATTTAAGCCATTTCATCTTTATGGTCAACCTGCTACAGTATGGTTCCACAGTTTCATCTTCTGGCCCCTGTTTATGAGCCGTACCCCATCAGCACAGTTGCATTCGGGCACCTTGCATATAAAATTGGCAGTCATTCATCTCACAAGTGGGCAGTATATATATTGTTTCATGTATAAAGTTCTTTAACCCTAACAGCCCTGAATCCTCCAATTTCAATATGATTTTGCACACACCCTAGGGAGTTAGGGTTAATACAGTGTTGTGGCTACATCTGAAGCATCCATCGCAAGGCTACAGCCATAGTTTGTGCCATTAGTAAGCCACATAGAATAGCCTCAGTCATAGACAACATTGCCTGTTTCGTACTCTGTCTATCCTACGGTAGTTCTGTTCTGATACACGCACACTTTTTTACCCGAGTCTTCAAATTCAATATCACTGTGTTTGAGCCCCTGAACTGTGAAAAGGTCATCCTTGTTAAACTTTTCTCAATCAGGCATTTGAAAGTGTACCTTCCATTGGCCCTGACTGCGTGACAACTGTGAAAAATGCGTTCATTCAAATGAACAAGCTTGCTGACGAGGGAAAAGAAGGTGTGTCCTACCTGTTTGGTGTTCATTTGTGATTTCTTTATGGTTTGTGGAAACAAAAATTGCCAGTTGTTTCAATCTTTTGAGTCCCATCCAGGACCATCCATACATTAGGTTTTCTCAGCCCCTGATTGATTCACTCAGTTGAAAATGAAAATTATTTTTATCTTATCTTTGTGCTGGGGCATGTTTCTCAGGGTTACACTTCATTTCAAATTGTTTTTTTTTTATTAAAACAAGATAAATGCAACATAAAGAGGACTTCTGCGTGAGGGAGATCTCTATTTTACACCCCAAGGCATAAGAAGTCTGGATTTTGACAAATGTGACAAATCTGTAAATGCTCTTGGTTTTCAAATTATTTTCACACCTAACGGTTTGTTTTCAGGTCTGAGCAACATTTCATCAACATTTAAGCTATGCAAATCCCTGACTAGCAAGAGCCAGATATCACACCTGCAAGGCTGGGTCCGCAACGCCTTCACCAGCATGGCCATGTCCAACTACCCCTATGCCACGAGCTTCCTGGGCCAACTACCTGCTTGGCCAGTTAACGTGAGTCACATCAGATGTTGTACTAAGGAGAGGCCAAAGTGTTTACGTATTAAGGGTTCCCCCTCCAGAAAATTAGGCCCTCGAATCCTCCCAGTAAAACCTTTATAAAATGTTACTAGTAGTAATACAAGATCTGCCAAATTAAATTTGAAATCATTGGTGTGGCTACTTATAATTTAGCCAGAAAAGGGGGTAAGAAAAAATGCAGGGAGGCCAACATAAAAAAAATCTGCAGATTTGCTGTCGTAATTATAAACATAGTTTCTAGTGAGTTTTAGTAGTTGCCATTAGTAACCTTCAAACCTTCAGCCTTGATTTCTTTTTAGGTCTCTTGTGGTCTTATTGTGAAAGCACAATCCTCAAATCCTATGCAAGGGCTGGCTGAAGCAGCAAGTGAGTATTTTCACTGAGAATTCTTGAGAAAAATTAGAAAAATGTGGACAAATTATTCGAATGTTTCGGTACTCATGCGGTTGAGAAATACTCAAATATTAACTTTTTATCAAATATTCAGTTATGAAAATTAGTGAAAACTTCAATTATTGGGTCACAGAATTGTCTGCTAAAGCATATTTCAAGGTGTTACCAGTAAAATTAAGGGCTGTTGAATGCGTACATGCCCGACAATAAAACCAAAAATTACTCCTTTTTTTACACTTTATGCAAAGATTTAGGTTTTGTTTGTGCTTTGGGAGAATATAACTAAATACAACTAAACATTCGATCAAATGGAAATTCAAATATGCAGATATTCAGCTACTCAGCCTTAAGAAAAACAGCATACATGTATATAGAAATCTGGGCAAAACAAAATTGCCATCATCAGACCCGTCAATGCTTTTTATGGGCTAAATTTCCCGGATCATTTCAGGAAACAGGGGTTATTTGGACAAACATGTTCCACTGGTTTAACAGGCTGGTTTATCAACGTGACAGATTTTTAATCACGTCTGTTGATGTTTTGATCTTTGGCAGTTTTATTCTACAATGGCACTGATGGCAAGCTGAAGTGTATGGACCCTGACTTGGAGTATATTGAATGTGCTGACCCAACTGGCTGCGGCCTTGGGAACAATGCAAAAGCATGGGATTGGCAGGTGAGAAGCAGATTTTGAGGTTGCATCACTGGGTCTTGAACTGTCTTCCCTTTTTAGCCCAAGTTACTTACTGTTCAATAGAATGACGACAAGGTATTCATTTCTATTCGCCGTCATCCCCTATTATTTTTGAACTGACATGTAATTAATTGACTTTAGATTGACTTGTTTTTGCACTGTAACTGACTAGATGGAAACTCAGGTTCATAGTTACGTGGTATCTGGCTTGGAGGTTTCCAAGCAAGTTCTTTTGTTGAGCGAAAGCGTGTTGCATGTGAGGGGTCTTTCATATTGGTTCAACTTTACAAGAATGTAGAGTGTCCTGCTGAGAATACCAAGATTTTCTGAGAAAGATACAAGATATTGCTGAGCTGCAGGAGACTTTTTCATCAGTTTTCTTTGAATATTACATGTAGTGAGAGGTACACACGCTGATAATATTAAGCATGTTAGGTTGTGTGAGTCACTGTGTATGATGTTCCCCACTGCTGCACATTTGTGCCTGCACAGGACCTAAACATGAAAACCTGCATGTGGTCACACCATGTGAAGAAGACAATGTCCCAACTTGCCACCAGTGTTGTATTCAAGTCCATTCTCAAGTCCCTTCATAAGTCCCGTCACAAGTCCCTTCACAAGGCCGGTCATAAGTAACATGGTGAACAATGACAAAGGAATGCTTTCGTCACAGCTCACTTTTGCTTGTGAATTCTCTTAAGACTGGATGACTTGTGATGGACTTACAGGGACTTGTGATGGACTCGAATACAACACTGCTTGTCACTGCATAACTTTACACAACTCACAGCCTTAATCCAGGCAAAAAAGAAAGCAGGCGACAGTTGAAAATGTAGTAGTGGCGGTAGATCATGCAGCAGAAACAACACAGCTGTCATTCTTCCCAAACCAATTTCTGCAGGCTTGTACTGAGATAACTATGCCAGAGGGCTCCAACAACGTTACCGACATGTTCCCTGCGCTGCCACTCACAGAGCAAATTAGGGAAGCCTACTGCAGCCAGAAGTGGAAGGTTACTCCAAAGCCAACCTGGCTAAATATCATCATGTGGGGGAAAGGTTAGAAATTATGCAAATTTATGACACCCCCCAAAAATTCTATGATCATTAGGCGATCAGTCTCGTTTTGTAACTTGTAGCGTAACTTTTCCTTTTTCCTGAGAAATCAAATAAATAAATAGAAAGATTATTAAGACAAAATTCCTGTGCCACTGACCCAGTTTCAGCCCTGTTGAACATAGGTTGTGTTGATAAATTACATGCAATGAAGTGCACATTACGTAAGATTGCCTGAGACTATTAGGCAGTGTTGGTGCCGTTGGAAGATGGAGATAACTGGACACAAGGCAGTACTGTTCGATATGAATGGGAAATCACATTTTACCCTGGATGTTGCTGTACATCATCATCCGTAATTGCTGCTTTGCTGGAAGTTGCACACTTTTACTGACAACCATGACTCTGACACCAAAACTCAAAAAGGGTAGGAGAAGGGGGTGTCACATTCCCACTCACCCCTCCCCCCCACCCAGAGATTCCTGTGAGTGTGCTTTTGTTCTCCTTCTTCACAGACATAAAGGCTGCATCCAATATTGTCTTCTGCAATGGGGCGTTGGATCCCTGGCGAGACGGAGGCGTGCTCGTCAACCCAGATCCTGCAGATTTAGATGTGTGCTTGATCTATGAGGGGGCCCATCATCTAGATCTCAGGTAAGGGTTTGAGAAATCGAAATTTTGAATGGGTGAAGCTTTAGCTCTCACTGCCTGTGCATTCATAGGAGACATGCTGTCTCAAGTTGATGAAGCATGTTAGATTGCATTTAAAGACTGACAAAGAGACAGACCAACCAGCAGACATCAGACAGTTGTGAGAGCAGTGAGGGTATTGTTGTGTGGCTTGACCCTCTCAGTGGAAGAGCTTAAGAGGGCAGTGTGAGATGGCTGGTAGGCAAACATGTCCCTCAGGAAAACTGTTTTTAAAAACAAAGGGGGAAGAGTGCAAGAAACTAAACTAGGAGGACCGAAGATGAAAATAACCCCCCCTTCCACAGACCCTTTTCCATTGGTAACGGTTTGCCAGTTTGCTGTTGATGAATGCTTTGCCCCCCCAAAAAAAAATTAAAAGATAAATAAATAGATGAATATATAAAAATAAAAGCCTGGCAACACCCATAATTACCCCGTAATGTGTGAATATTAGCCAAGCATTGAAACATTTTTGGGGTAAGAGAAATTGGCACATATAATGTTGCAACTGTTGCAAACACTATTTTCTAGATTTAGATTGTCTGATACTTCTGTTTTTCATAATGTGTCGTCTAAATATCGTTTTTCAGGGGAGAGAACGAAGCTGACCCAATCTATGTGAAGAATGCAAGAAAGCTACATAGAAGAAGGATCAGTTGCTGGATAAAGGAATGAAAATCGATGGTGCGATTATTCCTCCTGCCTGCTGTGTTCATTTCAATCTGTTACACAGATGAGCTGAAATTTATTTTATTATGTATCTTTACATTGAGGATAAAGAAATGTGTATGAAAGTTATGCTAAATGGAGGGTTTCACAGTAGAAACCACCCCAATTGGTGGATCAAGTGGGAACGGGCTGTAACACTGATGTAACATCCCTGTTTATATGTGAGAATCAAATTATAGGGTGTTTATTGTTGGTCTGCTTACAGTTGACAGAGACTTATTTTAATTTACGTTCAGTCAAAACAGATCCATGTCTCAGTGGTACTTTGAACTGCACATCTTCAGGATACTTTGTGGCCAGTTCAAGGAAGCATCGGATTTATATGTAAAATCTTGAGATTAATTCTGTTGAATGGAGGTATTGAAAAGGGGTCTTTAGCTGGAATGCCATACAGTATTAACATTTTACGCAATGATTTATTTTATGAACTGGTTTTGTAATATACTCTCTTTGTGTAGAAGAGTTGAAAAACCACTCAGATACGGCTCTGTAACTTAAGAGAGTTGAGGTTAATTAACCACAAGTGCCTTTTCCTATTTGCCAGAGTAAAACTCCACTCCAAAAGAGTAGAAAAATACTTAAAAAGATGTTTCTCCATTTAAAATGACTTGTAATCCTTAAAATTTCAAAAGTCTATTTATTGATTACACAAGTGTTATCATATTGTTTCACTATCAGTCACATTATCAGTTACATTCCATTGGCAGTTTATGTTGCCGTTCATGCCAGTGTGTATAATTAGTAGACTTTGATTACCGTGTTCACGTAAATATCAGGCCGCAAACACTTGGGTAAGTCCTAAGACTATATGCTCAAACGTCTCATTTAGGCCCAAGTTAAACGCAGATGACAAAATTAGACAACTCCTTTCTGCAAAATATTAAATTAGGAAGCTTAGTCACAACTACAGCAAGCTTATGGTTTGTAGTACATGTATTAACAAGTGAAGGCCACATTTGGTTCTCGAATATTGTTATGTTGTTTTGCTTTTTACGAGGTGCTTCTAGGCCTACATATCGCCATATGCACTTACCATGTTCTGGCGATGTAGGCCATGTGTCGAAACTCCACCGAAAATGCGTTTACTTGTATGCCTAGGCCTAATTTACTTGTAACGTTAGGCCTAAAACACTAGAAACTACTTGTTTATCCAATGATTCTATTTGAACTGAAGAAACTGGGAATCACTGTCGGTACTCAACAGCATCAAATTCGAAGCTGGAAGCAGCTAGCTGGCTGTGTATCGTTGCGATAGTTTTGTGATTTATTTACATCAGGTTAGCCCGAGACTAATGAAGGTAGTCAGGTCGGCCATTGTCGTCGATGCGTGCGCATGCAGCTGTGCAAAGCTTTATCATCCAATCCCATTGGTGGAAAACTTTGTCCTGCGCCTCGATCTTCAACCACTTTCAGAGCCTGAAAGTTGACCCCTGATGGCGCGCTTCCGGAACTCTTGGATGGAAAAATAACCTGCAAATATTTTAGAATTTGTAATATTTTTCGTTCGGTACTTCTTTAAAAATCCGACTTGGGAAAACACCGTTGGAAAATATTTGCTGGTATATCAATTTATAGAAACTGAAAAATTACCAGACCTAAAAGAGAAATATCTTGCCGAAAATTGACCCATCGTTTCCGCAAATCTGAAATACATGAAGAACAGTCAAATGCGGCGGTCTCGTACGCAGATGAACATTTACGGTTTAGAATTTTATGGTAGTCGAAAGCCGAAATGAAAACAGATGAAAATATTTCACATACTATTATGATTTATAAGGTAATAAACTTAAAGCAATAACTTACTTTTACGAAAGAATATTTTATTTTACCTTTGCTAACAACAACTGCGTTATGTCAATCAACGGAACACGGAATCCATCGACTACAGGTAGGTAAATCTTCACAACGTTTTACAATCTCGTTTTCACGTAAGCACGTGATGAGGGGAGTGAAAACAAACGTGTGCGTGCATGAACAGGGGACCTGGGTACGATATCGCTGCACCTGAAGGGCTGTTGGTGAAATTCGTTTTTTAACCATCTGCGGGTGATTTTTCCTAAATATTACTTGAGGAAAACTAAATTTGTCTTGTCATATTGGAATTTTACCTTTAAGGTAAGGGGGCAATGGGGAAACAAAGGGCATGTTTCAATCAGTGGTCTCAACACTGGCTCACTGCATCCATCAGGCGGAGTCGGCACGGAACAGAGGGAACCAAGACACGAAAAAAAGACGCTTAAAAATCGTAGGAATAAAACGAAAGTAATATAATTTGAAACTTTTCACAGCACACAGTGCTTGCGTCCGTCATGATGCACCCATCATAATGCAGTTCGACTGCTACATGTATTTTGGGGTGTACCGACACTGCTGCAAGGTCTCAGAATGTAGACATGTTGCAACAAGTACAACAGGTGGTTTTAAGATGGCCACATTCATCGTCAAGTGCTATTAAGTGCCAGAGTTCTGCTGCTAAACTTTAAGCGTCCCTGTTTTTAATCTTGAGTTCAGTAGCCATTTTAAAGATTCAAATAAATTTGATTTGATAGGAAAGTCCACTGTAGTACCATTAAATAAACGTTTTCGAAAACTGAAGTACACAGTTTTAAAAAATGAAGTATATTTTTTCGTTCTAAAGAAATCTGTTATTAGAATTATTGTTCCTATTGTTGGGAAAAAACCTCGTTTTGCGCGACACTGTTGTGGCTCATATTTAGGAAATGTATTTTTCCGAAGTTTTTTGAGGATATAAAAGTTTGTTTTATAAGATCTATTTTAAGAAACATTCGCTTAAACGAGATACGCTTTGAAAGCCGTTTTTACGATCGAGATAGGTCTAGACAGTTGGCGAAGAGCACGTCTCGGAGCCTACGAGGCAACTGATGTTCAGTGGTGATGAGTCGCCGAACCGGCTGACTGCGTGAAGGAGGCTTTCAGCATATGTTCAACCCCTTCTTGCTGTAGTGGAGTGACCCGAGCTGAGTTGACACGGGTGGTTTTTGGTTTGGTCGTTGACCAGCAATCTTAACCACAGTGTTTACTTCTCTTCATTGTTCGTAGTGGTCAGTTCGAGATATCAGCTGTCTTCAACTTTCTCCACAGCACAGGTAGGGAAACTTATTTTCTCATGTCAATTTGTCAATGAGAAGTTAATTTACTTGCGCACAGACCTCCCACATTATGCTGACATGCACCGGTACCCGGAACTAGTGGTAGCTGCATTACATATAATTTGAAGTTTCTTCGTATACGGTTAAGTAGCGATGATCTCAATTGATACTTTCTGCCATGTAGGCCTGTCTGCCATCCCATTAGGAAGGTATTCAGTGAGTTTTCTTTCTTGGAGTGGTATACTTGAACCTAAAGAGAAAAGTGTTTTGAGGTGTTCTTCGGAAAAAGATATTTTCGGTGAGACCAGACGATTTTTTTTTTCATGTCATGGCATCGTTCTTAATTTCCCAAATGCTTTAGTTAAATGCCATGTAGTGAATGGCCCCAAACCAGGCATGATAACATAGGCTTGTCTTCAGTTGTGATCTGAATAGCGCTAGCCTTGGGGTTGTTATTCCGACATTCAAATGTAAATAATAACGTTTAAAAGAAAAAATTCTGAAGGTCCCCAGAGCCGGAAACACATTGTTTGAAAATGGAATCTCTGCACTCATCTTTGATAACCGTATTACACTGGCCGTTATGCACTCTATTGAAATTGTAGAATGCTGCGGTTTGGCCCCGCCTAGTTTATGTAAGACGAGTGTGAAATGTTGACTGGTAAAAAAAAGCGGGGGGGTGGTGGTTTGTTTGGGTTTTTTTATACGGTACCCTTGAAATGAAAGCATACGCGTGGGAGAGGGGAGATGTGAGAAACAAATTTTTATGGTCAGTAACCTTTGTTTAATACCGGTATATTTAAGCATGTACTTACAAGCTTCAAGTGGAAAACATCTGGTCATATGTGCGTATAATGGCAGTTTGATAACACACTGAATGACCCAAAATTAAGTATTCATAGAAACAAATGAGTCTTGTATTCTTTGTACGGGAAAAGTATTTCAGTATTTCAGTAGTTGAAGTTAAGTTTACAGCATTTTGTTTGTTTTTTGTTTTTGTTTTTTCTTTTTTTTTGCACGAATGAGGGTGCATACAGAACCATTCTTTAAGGGGAAATTTTTTGGGTGGGGAGATTAGTTGGGAATTTTTAACATAGGCCTCACCAGCTTTCAGGGGCCTGGGTGAGGCTTCATATTACAAGCTTATGGGGAGACGATTCAAGAAAATGACATGGACCAAACAATTGACTTTGATTGTATTTCAAAATCATTGTTTTGCTTCTGTTTTGTGGGGGCATGCATGACCTTTGATGCCCTGGATCTGCAAGTGCTTAGGCCTATGAAACAATTATATGGGAGCGACTGCGCCCACAGGACGCGTGACGTCGAAAGATCGATCATAACCTCTATCATGGGGTAGCCATCTTGTTTTTCCATCATTCAAAGCAATGTAACCAAATTGAGGGCGGAAAGACAAAGAGTGTAGTCCCTTTTGTCAGTATGTGAAGATGTGTTACTATTACCAATGCGCCCACAAGGAGCACAGGTCTCTAGTCGATTGGAACGACGACTCCTGAACGAAGCTGATTTGAGGGTCTCTCTTTCATAAGAAAGCTTTTTGTAAATGTACAGGCGTATAGTAATTAGGAAAGTTGACCATCAGCATTCCACAATCCCCCACCACCTTGCTGTTTTGAATGCCGTAGCAAAACTACATGAACATGTAGTCTGTAAATGATGTGGCTAATGTAATCCTGGAGCAACACAAACCATTCCTTCACGGCGTAATAATACGAGTTCCATGGAAATTCTGTCACACAAACAGAAATTGGCTCGATTAAAATCGAGTCACGTTAATTGGAACGACATCATAAAATATAAACTTTATCAATTCAGTGTTTTACTGCTTATTCTCGTCTTGTCATTAATAATAGGCCTACACTGTTTCATCAATGTGGCCTCGGTCTGCTTGTTGGGTTTTTATGCGTATTTCATATCTGTATGTTTACAAAATAATTGTAAGACAAGTATTTTTTCATTATGGTCTTACCAACACCATGAACTGACACCCAGTTCGTGAAAACGGCGCAGTCAACAAATTTTTATTTACAGTTTGTTTCATAGTGGAAGTAAGATCGATACCAGTTTGTAAAAACTAAAACGCACGGAGTGCGCTGGAAGTGCCGCACTGTAGGCCCCTACCAGATGGTCAGTTCGTGAAAACGAAAATCACTCAATTCAGTAAAACGCGCACAAAATGAGATCACCTCGTGTACGACTGAGTATATGTCAGTTTGTAATGTCAGTGACGATTTAATGTCCATAAGTCCACAAAAATTAATCAGTGCATTTTGTTGTAACAAGTCAGTCGGACTGGGGAAAATCCAATTCAGAGTTACAATGAACTTCACTCTCTTGAAGAGTTCACGGGTGCCCCGCTAAGTCACAACTTAGTCCCTCCCTAAGTGGCTATTCAGTATCAACAAACACCGTGTCCACCAAAAGCGAAGTTTTTCATAAGTATCATGTACCAAAATAAGGTCGACGGTAGGATACCGTACTCAGACTACTGACGTTCTGGGACTATATATCAAAACAACTCTGAAAACACACTTTTCCATGGGAGGAATACCTACTACAGGTCACGTGATAGCGTGCGCAAGTGGTCCATTGTTTCCTGAGCTTACATCATGTACTCACACAAGCTCACTCATACAAGCTTTGAATGAAAGAAACCTTTCTCATTATTAACCACTATTCGTGTGGACGGCCCAAGTTTGCGGAAGGAAAAGAATACAAATCCTCTTAAGACTCGTACACGAGCGAATGTTATGAAACAAAACTAACGTGGCAAATCATCTGAGAGTGGTCACCGTTCGTCCGTAGGTGAGAAGTGCTCATTTGTGCGGATTTTAGAGAACCGAATTACTTTCGTTTTCACCAATTGATACCGATCTTAATGCACCAGGTAAAACGAATTTTAAGTACTTTAACCCTAACCCTCCTCAATCCTCCAACAGGTGAAGGATTGAGGAGGGTTAGGGTTAATATTTGGGTAAAGCAGCATAGAGTGATGGATCAAGTTCGTGTCAAACCTTTCAAAGCATTTTTCTCCGCGCTGAATAACCGTATTACAGGCTTGGTATCAGTGCGCATGCACAACCGGGTGCTGGTTCGAGTGTTAATAGCGCAGTTTTCACGAGCTAACACGTACTTGCAACCGAGTGTCAGTTCGTGGTGTCGATGACGATGAAATAGGCCTGTTTTCACAGATGCGTTGGGAAGGAGGAAAGGTAGGCTACAAGGGGAAATGGGGGGTCCGCCTCCCCTCAAATTCATTTCCCCATATTCGTTGATAAAGGTCCGTGAAGAAACAATGTCAACTTTTAAAAAAATTTAAATTCAACTGAGAAGTTTGTTTACTTTTCGGCTAACATATAGGTCTGAAGTCACACGAGAGACAGAGAGCTGGAGGCAGAAATGTCCAGTCCACAAGTTGAGTTCGTCTCGAAGGGGACTTACCACGGCAAGCACGGGGTCCGGGTCATGCAGCACCGCCGGCAGGGTGACATCCACAGCATTAAGGAGTTCACGGTGAAGACCAAACTGGGACTGGCCACCCGCAAGGAGTACACGAACAGCGATAACTCGGACGTCATTCCTACCGATTCCCAGAAGAATACAGTTTATGCACTCGCCAAATCCAAAGGGGTAAGGAAATTAAGCCACGTTCGTTTCTGATGTTTTTGTAAATAAAATATTGCTGTTCTTCACACTATAGTATCTCAGACACAGTGAAACAGTTCAAGTTCATTGTCCATCAAAAGGTATCAACTTCTCCACGATGAATTTTTAAGGGATGACTGAAAACGCGGTAAAATTGGGTGTGACGGGCACTGTAATGTGAGTGACGACAAATGCCGATTTTTGGAACTTTTTTTAGATTACGACGCCAGAACAGTTCGCCCTTGACCTTTGTCAGCACTTCACGGGAAAGTACGACCAAGTCCAGTGGGCTGAGGTTACCGTAGAGGAGGCCCCCTGGCGGCGTCTGAACCAGTCCGGCAAAGAGCATGCGCATGCCTTTATTCAAACGCTTGAGGCCAAGAGGTACTGTGTGGTGCAGCAGGAGAGAAAAGGTGAACATCTTCACTGGCCTCTGCCCAAGCCGTTGTTGTTGTTGGGAAGAGTTTGTTATTTGCACGCCCCTCACTACGATGCAGCGTGTTTGTTACTTAGTCAACGCTCTTCTAGCTGTATTGCCGCGCGTTTGAATCACTTGGATTCGGTTGGAAATGAAGTATTCGCTTATGGAAGCCTGCAAATTAGCAGCTGCGTGCATTTCCTGAGGACCTATGCCAATGTATTGTAATTAAGAAACGGCGTTTGAACCAGCACCGACCAAATATAAGGTTGCACGCTGCATGCAGAGGTCGTTTCTATTTACGTCCTGTGAAGTCTTTGATAGGCATGGACCTTGTTGGTGATTTGGCCCATGTACGGCGGATTCCAGCCCGCAAACTGGCGTGTCTCATCAGACGAGATACCGCACAGCTACTTTATACTCTTTCACACACAAGACTAATCCGGGTACTTTTGCGGGCAGCGATGGTTAATGCCGATATTTTATCACGCTGTCTTTGCCTGAAATTACAGCATTCTAGCTATACTTCCCGAGTAGCTGATAATATGGTCAGGGAATTTTCACGGTTTCGATGAACAAGGGCCCGTGTTTTGCGCTAGAGGTGGTATAGAGGTAGGCTACGTATCCTCCACACTGTTTGACCCAAGTGTGACTTGTACTGAATTTGTGTACAGTTCGTCTCTTTAATAACCATTGGCGCCCTCTCTGCTATTCGGCAGAACATAATCGCCCACGGGGTATAACAGAGGCTAAACAAGGCAAATGCAGTCTTGGATCAAGACTAGGGTGATAATGATATTGCTGGATATTCTATACGCATTTCACAGGATACAATCTGTTGCATCAAACACATTGCGCTGCGAGAATGTAGGCCCTTTCCAATATTCGACTTGGGCTCCGTCTCAGGCTTCGTTCCCAAAACCAATCCCCGATTGTGGGCCTGAAGCGTTTAAATTAAATTGGATTACTGTAATTTCTGAATCTCTTGCATCTTATTTGATGTTTTGTGGCACTATTAGACTAATTACTGCGCTTACAGCTTCAAAGTCAGCTAGTTAAAAAAACAGTTGAAGCCTGAGACGGAGCCAAAGTTGAGTATTGGAAAACGGCCCAAGACTTACTGGTGGGTTGTGTAAGGAAGTGCTTATAATGCTTTTATATACACCCATCACTATTTCCTTTGAACCGAAAGCTCCCTTACACTGCTATTTTTTCCTCCTAAATTGCTTTTATGTAGGGCCCCCCGTAGTTTGGGGAGGGCTGAGTGATCTGAAGATCTTAAAGACAACGCAGTCGGGTTTTGCCGGCTACGTCCATGACGAGTACACGAGCCTCCCAGAAACGGACGACCGCATCGTGTGCTCCAGCGTGGACGGCAAATGGCGTTACTCGGACATCGAGGGCATGGATTTTGATGAAACTTGGTATGAACAAAGAGCTAGACACCAGAAAGTGAAGTAGAATTCTCTGTGGTGATCGACAATTTAACCTCTTTGTGCTGGGGTATAAAGCCAAGGAGGAAATCGAGACTGCCGAATCTGTAATGTCGCCGTTGAACTCCCAGAGGTCGCTGGTTCAATCAAATTTTTTTTCTATGCACACGGTCATCAGAGCCCAATATAAGAACTGGAGATGATTTGGTAACTACATATGTCAGAGGAAGGGTGATCTGTGTTCAGTGTGTGTCACACAATTACGCCGACAATATCTGAATTACCCTCACTGTTGAGATAATCCTGCAGTTGGTCCTTCAAAGGTAGTGGCACCTTTGTCAAATGGCACTTTGAGGTCTGGGAGAACGGATGAGATTATATTGCCTCTGGTTCTGAAGGGGCAAAATTATACCAAAGGGTTTGCGATAAAAACAACATTTATTGACCTAATAGATGAGAGTCTATTCAAATAGCAGAGTCCAATTCAAATTCATTGTTTGATTCCCTAGGCATACTTGTTATATGAAATCTCGTAGTCTCATGCTTACATGTGTTCGCTCACACGCACAGGGAAATGTGTAAAACCGCTATTCTGGACGAGTTCGCAGGACCTCCAAACTCTGGGACATTCTCCTTCTCTATCCAAGAGATTCTCTTCCAATGCACCCAGAGGATGATGAACAAAGTAGCCGAGGTAAGATGCTTAGGAACGTGATAAGGAGAACAGAAAGTGCGTTCACCCGTAAGTGCTTCCTGGCCTTACGTACGCCTTGATGAATAGAGTTTATGAAGACATTTTTGCGGCAGGTCGGAGCATGGAAAAGGGAGCAAATACTATTAGCTATAAGATTGTGGGAAACTAAGAGGCTCGCAGTTAGTGGACCTCTTCAATATGAGAAGCGCCTGAAAGTTCTGACCAACAACTCAGTATTGCTCGAAAATACACTCTGCAACTTGATATTATTTTTATTTTGCTACATTTTTTTAACTTTTAGGTTGACCAGATTGAGCTGGACATGCCGAACATCCACTATGTCTTCGCTGACCTCGAGAAAATTGGCCTGGAGAACGACGGAGAGGTGAGAACTTTGATCGACTTGTTCCCAAACTCCTCTCCATTATCTAGTGTAAAGAGAGATCTGAACAATTGTCATTTTTTGGATATTTTCAGATCATTATGCCGACATCTGACCCGCACGGGATCATCCGTGTCGCCGTTTCCCGCACGCACTCATCACTGAATTCTGTGTAGGGAGAACATCTTCGAAATGCGGAGGTCACAAACTCAGGGAGTAGTGTAACTTGTTAAAAATACGATTTACTTGATAGTAACAACCCACTTGGGAAAAGCACAGGACTTGCTTGTTATAAGGGGAGAAGGAGCTTTTATGCGACAAATTGTAGACGTCGTGATTTTAAACAGAATGTTCTGCGCGCCTCGGAGACCTCTAGCATTGGACTCCGAGGCCGTAAATATTACAAGCACACTTTATGTCTCGTAGCCGTTATGTTGCGTCTGAATAACATACTTTTGCAACGACTGAGACAGACACCTGCATTGGTCTGTTACGTACGGAAGCCCTGGAGTGCCATCCAGTATATATTTTCACAGAATTAAGAACCTGTATATTATTTCAAAGTTCGGATTATGAAGTAAATTTTTCCACATTCGTTTTTACGAGATATTCATTCCCAAGTACGTTTGTTCGACACATTCTTCAGTTAGTTGTAATTAGATCTATAGTTGGAAACATTGTTTCTATTTTTGGAAACAAACCTTTTTACGAGATATATATTTTTATATTTTTATTTTTTGGATGAGAAATATTTTTGCCAAGTCAATTTTTTAGGAAATATACATTGTCAGGTTTGATTTATTTCTCACAGAAACAAGCTTCAAGAATATACAACTCATAAAACCGAATTTTAAAAAGCTCCTAAAATTGAACTTGGAAAAATATCTCTCGTACAAACGATTTGTTTCCAAAACAGAAACAACCTATTTAGAGATATTACGGGAACGAATTGGATAATATGTATCTCAAACAAACAAAACTGGAAAAAATATACATGTACTTCATAAAAACGAACTTGAAAAAAAAATCACTTTTTGAAAACGTATACTTGGCAGCACTCCAGGGCTTTCGTAATTACGAAGCAGTGACCCTCCATATGCAACTGACAGACTCGTGTCAACTGACAAGACTCAACTTGTGTTCCAGATATTGCAGCTAACTCAGAAGTTGAAAACAAGCTCCTTCAAAGTCACGTACAAAAAGCCATGATAATCTACTTGCTCGACATAATCACAAAACTTAATTTGGTGGTGTCCTTGGGATTAAGTCTTTTTACCATTTCTGTTTCTAAAGTTGTGTCTCAGCTGAAGTAGTTACGTATTTCTTTGTACTGTTATGGAGCTTATACAATTTTAATTGATTAGTTCGTATCAAATCGGTTATCTGTCAGATCTTCTGAACACTGTAATAATAATCATAATTTCTACAAGACAGAGTACCTACATACGGCTGTTGTGTGTTCCACTTTCATGTATAATGGCTCTTGGTCTGAATCAAAACAATAATCCTTGGGAATCATAATCCTACAAGGGTCGATTCAAAGGACTCAGTCGCAAAGCACGTCGTTCTCGAGGGAAGTGAAAACACTCCAAAGCACTTGCACAGAACAGGGACTTTTATTTATTGGGGGGGGGGGTTTGAGAACTAAATCAGTGCAAAGCCAAACACACAAATTTATCTTAATAAAATAATTTATTACCTATTTACAGTCCCGAGGATCACCCTCTCGTAGTTTTGTACAGTTCCTCAAATGAGGATATTCATTTTAAAAAAATGACGTCAGAGAATTGTTTTACGGTTTAATTAAAAGAACTACATTAGACGCCAATAACACCAAACATTATGCTTTGGAGGTTCAATCACAAGACAATAGTATTACAATAGTAAATCAAGTCAATTAGCTTCAACAGCGAAATATTCCACAGTTACAACACATGTAATTACCGGTAAGTGCACCAAAATTACTTCAAAAGCCACCAAGGCTACTTCCAAGTTCAGGAGAAAATATTCACCCGACACTAAGGGTAAACAATGCCACTCAGGCTAAATGGTACCACACAGGCTAAATAGTGCCACACAGGCTAAATATATAGTGTCATAAACAGTGCCACACAGGCTAAATAATGCCACACAGGCTAAATAGTACCATAAACAGTGCCATAAATAGTGCCACACAGGCTAAATTCTACAACCAAGCCTTTAATACAATATGACATAACAGTTTATCTTGGTCTGCATGGGCCTCTGACGTCTACGGCAGTCGTAGCGCTCCGTCAAACAGCTAGCGATGCCCTCACGAGACACAGCACAGAACAGTGGAGAGCATCTTGGCCGGACCCAAGGTAGTAAAACTGCCATAAGGTAGGGCTCTCTGGAAAAGTTGATAAATTCAACTCCAAATAGTTGTACAATACTGTTCCTCATAGCTGACAATTATCAAAGTTGTGACTTTTCCAGGAACATCAAAATGTATGACTCTTCTATCAAAATATTACGATAATCTTTTATACAAGTACCCTAAATTACTGAACACAGAAAACAATTATTCTTACAGTTTGTGGCTTCACGGTTGTCTGCAGTCAGTCACCAGTTCCAGGGTCATTGGACGGTCCGCTCAAAACAGGGAAAAGATGTATAAGCTGACAAGGTATGGCAACCCCAAAGAGCACAAGGCCCTTAGCTTAAATTACTCTTGTTGGCTTGGAGAGCCTGACCACTGGGGTTAATATGCTTTACAGCAAGACAACTGACTGACTATGGGTGGCACATCTTCACTCTTTATACACCACACTCCCTCACACTCCAGTGCACCCAATGAAAAGACCACACCCAACTGAAACATCCCAACTGCTTGTACTTACCATTCAAATGCAAAGTCCACAATCTAGAGCCCCAAGCACCTTGTGCTAAATGCAAATCAATGACATCACATACTGAAATGAATATTTAAATCAAGCAACTTCTCTTGTTGCAGCCAAAATTGGGAATCTCAATAAAACTCTACATGAAAGAAAAATAATAGTTGTCATTTTAAAAAAATAAAATGGGCTGAGATGTGACAGGGTTAATAATGATAAAGCACGACCTGGTCTCACTCACTCAACTTAATGATTACCGTAGTTTTATCTTGAATGTAATCCTAATCGTTAGTTTTTCAGGTCGCGTTTTTGTCTTTTCAGCAGTGAGAAGTTTATAAGAACATTTACTTTATTTTTGTCCCTATAAATGTCTGTAGACAGCACATGAATGAAGTCCACTCAATTATATAAATATGAACTGTAATTGTATCTTATTCCTTTCAGTGAGTTCAAGTTTCTTGTAGTCGGTGGAAGATATTAGGTTAAAGTGAAATAAACATCCGGAAGTCCGCGGGTCAGGAACAAACGCTGTTTAGCATTTTTGTCTCAAAGCTGCAGGGGGGTGTAAGTGCCCATTTCCCCCTTGGAGGTCATTCTGTAAATTTCGGGTTTAGGTTTTTTTCCTGTCCCTGTCACGTCTGATAAATGATTTTGTGAGTTTAGAACACGTTAATGAATGTCCAAGAGTGATTAAGTAAAGCAAATTATCAGCCACACAAATAAAATTGTTTGAAATCTGTTTCAGTGATACGATCGTGTCAACATTGAAATTACACAAGTAGTCCTAATGTAATAGGAACCCAAAAGAAATGTTACACGTGGGACCCCAAATTAACAGAATGGATTTCCTGAAAAAAAATCCCATCGTTACCGGGGGGCTACATTACTCCGGTCGTAAATCTCATGTTTTGTTTTTTTCACATGCAACTGCTTGCATGCATATAATGTTCGATTTAAAAAAGGAAACTGCTTCGATCTTGGGTCGATACGATATCGATAGCATGTGGTTGGATGTTCTGCAGCAAAAGGACATAAGCGACGACCTTCAAGTCCGTGGGTTGAAGGCTCCGACATGCAGGCAAAGCTGGCGGCCAGAATTGAATCCGGCACATTGAGTCTCTTTTAAGCATGATTGCGAGTAATCTAATGTTTTCCGAGTTTGTGGCGCTCTTGGTGTTGTTTTGGTCCTTGCTACTGTACATGTATTTACATTATACATGTATTGGCCTATATGATGACAGTAATTCGTCCAGTGTGGCCGTTTGGGTTTTGTGAATCAGTGTTTGTTGTTTTTGTTGATGGTTTTTTTTTCTCTTCGGAGGGTGTGATCCCTTTACGGATTAAAAAACGAATCTTTTTTCCTTCGTCGACCCGGGTCTTGAACTACGAGTTCAAACCTCCAAGATCAAATTTTCTGCTACATAGCATTCAATTTAGCTGTGCAATTTGAGGTCAAGTCTTGAAGAGTTTCCATTCTACTCAATGGCGTAGCTAGGATTTTACTAGTGGGGGCACAAAGGAGGCACCAGCATCTTATGGGGGGCACCAGCTTTCATGCGGTGTGGTTTTTTGAAGCAAGCTTTTCTTAGCCTTGTTCACTGTCCATTCATCCGGTTTTTTTTATTTTTTTCAGTAGGGGCACCGGGAATGGGGGGGCGCGTGCCCCCAGGCACCCCCAAGCTACGCCATTGATTCTACTGCGAGAGGCCTAAGGGTGCAATGAACGAATTCATTGAAAACAGTATCAGCAGTGGCGTAGCCACGTGCCTCCCCCCCCCCCACACACACACAAATTCCCGGTACCCCCCCACCCACACACACACACACTAAAAATCTGATGAATGGATAATGAATACGGCTAATAAAAGCTTGCCCAAAAAAAAAACTCACCGAAAGGAATGCCCCCATAAAATGTTAGTGTCCCTTGTGCCCTCCACTAGTAAAATCCTAGCTACGCCACTGAGTCTAAGTAAACAAAGTTCAGGGCTCAATAAGATGCTAGCCCACATTACTGGAGTTTCTGAAACAAACATTAAATTACTGTCTCGACCCAAGTTTTATATTTCTTTTCAAGTTTTGGTGCATGTGTTCAAGTTAGCCAAATCATGATTCGGGCTAAACAAACTCACCCCTCGAAAGTTCCAAAATCTACTCAGCCATTTTTCAAATGGCATCCCTCTACTTTTGGGGGCACTCAGGATCGTTTTTCCCGCAGTAATTTTGTCAACTCTCTAACCTCGGATGGAAGCTCCCGAACCCAGGGAATTGATCTTGGTCCATTTTTACCAGCCAAACAATCTCCTACTTCAAAAGAAACTGTGGCCCAGTGTGGGAGGCACTTTTTATGCTAATAAGCTCAGCAGACCCATTCCCTACGTAGTCTCCAGACGTCTTACAAACGTCCCGTGAACGTAGGGACGGGGACCAGTCCAATGTTTTCGGCTACGGGTGCACTGAACTAATTCAAGCTCCATTGAAAAATAGTGTAAAATCAACCAAGTTTGGAGCCCCATGGCAGGCAACTGAAGTCCCTGAGGCCTCTCAAACAAAAATCAATGTGTTGTTTGGTCCTTCAGATTTCATTTGATTTTCAATTTTTAGTAGGTTAACCAATGAATTTTTTAATTATCCGCCCAAAACAAACTCACCCCCCAAAAAGTGAATGTTGCCAAGCCCTCCCAGCGGCCATTTTTCAAATGACATCCCTCACCTTCCGGGGGCTCTTCTGACTAATTTTCAATCCCATTTTTGTCTGCTTTGCCCCCAGATGGGTGCCCCTGAATCTACAGAGATGATTCTGGGCCATACTGACACAATTCCACCATTTCTTGGCCCAAACAGACCCCTCTTTTCGAAACAATCTCTGGGGGTACGTTTTCTGCGCCTCTGCCTGGCGGAGAATTTTCCTTGAATTGGGACACTGCACCCCTACGGGTTCGGTGACCGGACCGGTGCACGGTGGTAGGTACGGGTGCAGTCGCGTGGGTGCGACAACCATACGGTACGCGCACGGGTTTCGAATCAACTCGGACCCAAACCAACTCGGAGCCATGGCAACTCGGACCCATGCCATTCCGGACCCATGCCAACTCGGCCCCAATACTAACCCGGACCCATGCCAACTCGGACCCACAACCAACTCAGACCCAAAACTAACTCTGACCTACGAAAACTTTTATTTTGTCCACTTTTACATTTTAGCATTTGATAAATGACACTTTTACACTGCATGCTGCCAAGATGTAACGTCCTCTCTACACGTAATGCAGGGAAACAGTGGCACAGGCTTCCCAGAACTTCTCCGTTTTCGAGTTTGAACAGGCATGGTGGTTGAAAACCGTACAGGACTAGATTTGATATCAGTATTGTCTTGGAACAAGGCGACGAGCGTCGTAGTTTAATGGGGCACATTTCCTTTGATGTCCTATTTGCCACTTTGTAATCTGGAATCTTAATCAGTTATTAGCTTCCGATTGACCACAAAGACTGATTTTGTCACCTTCCATTCTTGAAACCCTATGATCGGGGAGTGGGAGCTTGGGACAACCAATGGGAGCAGCTTTTGGAGTGTGATTGACAGTACCAAATCATTGACGCCCTTTCTCCGAAGTTTTTTGGCACCCCAGATCACCAGAAGAAATCGAATGAACTTTCACCAAACAGCCCCCAAAGTTTTTGTTGCAATAAAAAGCCACAGATAGGCCCTTCTGCTGTACATAAGAGATCCTGCATACTTACAACACATACTGGAGATATACATCAATATCACGAACATTGACCTTTTATAATGTCTCATGCTGTTATCCCCCACCTCGCTTTTCAAATATTTTTGGCCTGGCAAGTCTTACACCTCCACCTTGCCCCACCCCCCCCCCCCCCCGAATATCGGCAAAATTTAGGCAGGTGGAGGGAATTCATCCATGCAGGCCTAAACTGATTGTCCAAATAACGCAAACAGGTTGGCAATTTCGAACAGCACAAATCAAATCATTTTAAAATAAAAATGTGGAATATTTCCTATTGTCTTAAACTTGGAGACAGTTTTGAAGCGTAGTATGTCTGCTCGCAAGCTCATTATTAATATTTTGTGATCCCCACTTTTTTTTTTTACAATAAGACAAAGGATCATAGAATTATTTAAATAACTCCCGAATTTGGGATTGATTGTTTCCGACGGATTCAGAGTATTTCTTTCACAAAAAGTATTTGGTGTAGTGCAACCATAAGAGTGGGTCCGACTCGGAGTTGACTCGAGGTGGGTCCGAGTTGGCGTGGGTCCGAGTTGGTTGTGGGTCCGAGTTGGTTGTGGGTCCGATTTGGCGTGGGTCCGAGTTGGTCCTGGATCCGAGTTGGCATGGGTCCGAGTTGGAATTGGTCCGAGTTGGTTTGGGTCCGAGTTGACCTGATCCCCGCGTACGCACGTACCGTGAAAAGGCCATCGATATTAAATTCTATATCAAAAAGGTCTACGTGCACAATTTTCAGTTGGCCTGGCGTGCCTGCATGTAATTTAGTAATTAGCTGAGCAGCTGGGTTTCTGTACCGGTGGAGGAGAACGTCTGGATGTCTGGGTAGCTTGTTTGTCAGCTCTTGTCTCAGGTACTGAAACGTCACTCAATTCGTGGCATAGCCCAGGTAACGTTGGACTCCGTTCCCTTACATTTTTACAAGTTAACTTAACAAGCAAACAAATGCTTACCGACATGACCGAAACAAACCCTAATAACAAGTCTGCCTAGGCTAGCCCCACTAGTGTGGCACGGAGTCTCACTCCCGATCCGAGAGTGAGAGTCCGTGCCACACTGTAGTGGGGCTAGCCTCGGCCTGCTTCAATTTCTCAAATTGAGAAATACTTTCAAAATGTTCTGTCGATGTCATATACTTGAGGGACACTTGTTGAGAAGTATGATGTAGTTTCAAGATGTCACGTACAGGTACAGTCGTTTTCATAGATCCGGATTCATTACATTCCCTATCGGTTGAAATGAAAACCTACCTCCTTTGTAATGTTCCTCAGAATTACATCCTCATCCTACAACTTGGAAAACGACTGTACTTGAGGGAAATTCATTTCTTTCATGGCTGATTAAAATCCTATAGGCATTGGTATTGTAACGGCCCCCGAATCTGACTCGCCAAGAATATAACCAGAAGCCAGTAATTTACAGTTTCAGTAATTTATTAAACAAAATGTAGTTGGAGGGGAACTAAATTGTCTAACACTTACATTTCATTAACCAAGCCACAGCAGTGCGGAGTTGTCCACTGGTACTAATCTCTAAGAAATAAAATGAACCTTACACAGCCAATGCCCAGTCCCAAATCCACACTGGGCTCAAACTACAAGAGGGTTTTAAAGGAAAATACAGGAACAAGTCAGTTCAACAAAGGAAGTTCCAGTCACACTAAAAAATAATGGCTAATCTTATGTAGCATCCCACTGTGTGGCCACAGCCAAGGACCCATCTGGCTGAGGCCAGGCTGCAGTATGTAAGACATTTAATGAGTGCTGCTTTGGTTGGCACAAAAATAACTTTGATCCTGTTAATTGTTACAGTATCTAACCCTGAAAAATTGTCGCTCGGCCTATAAAGCTCCTTCAAAGAAGAACATTTCCACACTGTTCATGGCAACAGTATTCCTGTTACTTTCTAGTTGGATGTCACTTAGTTTCATTTCAACAGGTCAATTCATCTTTCACTTTCAACTTCCTGCTACCCTTGCACTCAATCATTGCAGAGGATTCTGTCGGGATCTATCTTTTTTTGTTGGTATTTCCCTTAGAGGTATGAAAATTGCTCTATGTAAGTCCAGTTTGGTATGTTTAGACATACTGCCAGTCAGTTATAGGTCAACTACCCATGTGCCGTCAAGACGCTAGATTCTGCTTCTTCTTCAAGTCATCATTCCCATTCAAGTCAAGTTCTCAAGATGAGTTTCCCCTGTGTTGTGTGCACCAAGGCTGTCAGGAGAAACCAGAAGGCTCTCCAGTGCAGCCGTTGTAACAGACGCCAACATCTGGCATGCCACACAGGGTTCTCTGCTGCAGACTCTGAGCGGTTCATGAATGGCTTTTCTGAGCTTGCTTTGTAGCATTGTGTGACATGGTTCTCGTCAGAGAATCCAAGATGTGCCACAACCAGCGGAGGAGTGCCAGGCAGATGCAGGGGCGTGTATTCCAGCTATAGGTGAGGTACGTGAGCGGTGACCTGAAGGCATCAGGGCTTCCATCTGCTTGCAGCCATCTGCACGTTCCAGCCATATGAAGAACCCAAGAACGCAAATCTTTTCAGAGCTACACATTGTCAAAGAGATACTTATTGCTGCATTACAAAAATAAAGGCTCTTCTCAGAGCCACACTCCACCCCCCCCAAAAAAAATATATAAATAAATTTTAACTTCTGGGTTTTTTGGGGGGGGTTGGAAGTTCTGCCCAAGTGCCAGATGGAAATTTTCAATCAAATTTTGTTTTATCATGTAAGGCTCAGGCCCCAAAATGGACTTAGTCTCAGACGGAACCTACTACGGCAAGCATCGGGTGCGCATCCTTCAGCACTTCCGCCATGGCAACACGCACAACATCAAGGAGGTTGCCGTCAACACTCACCTCTCCTTGGCTAGGCAGAGGGACTACCTACATGGCGACAACTCAGACGTAATTGCCACAGACAGTCAAAAGAACACTGTTTACGCACTGGCCAAAACAAAAGGGGTAAATATAATGATTTTTTCAGTGTAAGAGTTTGCGATTTTTTTTCGTGTAACATGTACCCTGTATCTTTTGCCTCCGAGTGGCAAAAGCACTTTTTATAATTTCCTTTTTTTTTCACCTGGCTCCCTATCTAATGTTGCCAGTGTCACAAGTTTTTTGAACCTGTTTTGGAATGTAAACAACAAAATAATGACATCCAGAGAAGAGGAATCACTTTTCCATATAACCCATTCAATGTCGCACATTTATTTTATTCCTCCCACTCCTGACAGATAAGGACCCCGGAACAGTTTGCCATGGACCTTAGCCGTCATTTCCTGACGACCTACGAGCAGGTTGTCCGGACGGAGATTTCGGTGGAGGAAGCCCCATGGCATCGGATGGACCACTCTGGCAAGGAGCACGTGCATGCCTTCATTCATCGACAGGAAGCCAAACGATTCTGCATTGTGCAGCAGGAGAAAAACGGTACTTTGAACAGATGACCTAGAGTTTATCATAATCGATAGACTGAGCTTCGATTTTTGAATCAGTGCCTTCAAAGTCTGGTTTAATTATCCAGAAATCACTAGGTCATTTCATGTTGTTTTGTTAAATTTGGCCCTTTTGTTTTTTTAAATAATCCTTTGAAATATCACTACAAAATAGTTGTTTTCTGCTGATGCCTAGTTTTGATAACAATATATAAATGTGATCCACATAAAATACACTCACAGAGGTATACTTCACAGCAAACCAGTTCAACTATAGAAATAAGTAAACTAGAGAATCTTCCCACCCACGAATAAAAACCATCCGCTCTGACGCTCCAGTGTACTTCATAGACAAAGTTCAACGTCATTTTTGTTTTTCTTTGTCAAAAATTGACTGGCATGTATGAAATGAGATGTATTTATTCCCTCCCCCTTCCAGGGCTCCCCAAAGTGTCATCAGGTTTGAGCGACATGAAAGTGCTCAAGACAACCAAGTCGGGATTTGTCGGCTTCGTGCGGGACAGATTCACCAGCCTGCCGGAGACCACCGACCGCATCCTTTGCACATCCGTCCGTGGGAAGTGGTCGTACTCCAGCGTTGCCGGGATAGACTTTGACAAAACTTGGTGAGGGCTCAGAATACAAACATTCTTGGGTTGTTACTCTACGTACTGCATAACATAGTTTGAGACTAGACAGTGTTGACTACAAGTGGTGTAGTAAAACTAGGCTCCCGAGATAATATATGGAACATGGATGCTGGACTCGGGAACCACTTTGTCAACTTTCAAGGTGCTACTATCGACCATCTGCCCAAAATAAACCATGTTATATTCATTTTACCGTGACACATATAGGTACATCCCATGCCCTTCCATTTTTTTATGCCTAGTAGGACGATGTTCACACGTGCACTACCACTGCAGTGTAACAGCTCAGCGATGGCTTCTATTAAAAACTCAAATGAAAGTAACGATAAAGGTTGGTCGCCAACCTTGCCTGAATGAGACCCTGCCTCAAAAAAATTAAACCAATGCAAAGTTTTATCATCGGATTCCATTCGTCCTCTGTCTTGCAGGGAGATTTGCAAGAATACCATTCTGGACATCTTTGCCGGGCCACCAGAGACGGGTATGTACTCCCCCTCTGTGCAGCAGACGTTGTACCAGGCTGCCCAACAAATCATGGCCAAAGTACCTCAGGTAAAGCTCTCAAAAAGACTCGCTCTCGCCCAGCTATCAAAGACTCCTCTCCTCCAAAATAAATCCTTTGTGTCCGACTGGTCGACTTTCAGTCCCGGACCTTTGACGTGCTGTTTGAAATTTTTGGTTTGATTTTTCAGGTGGATAAGGTGGAGTTAGAGATGCCCAACATTCACTACCTCTTTGCCGACCTCAAGAAAATTGGAATGGAAAACAGTGGAGATGTAGGTTTCAGTGTTGTGTTTATCCTAACCAACGTGACTCCAGATAGCATTGAAACTTCAGGACTCTGCAGCAGTCAGAAGTAACATTGTACATGTCCCAAAGAAATGCTAAAGACACCTTCCACACATTCCTAACAGAACATTTTTAAGGCTGGTTCATACTTCAGGGGAACGCCAAATCAAAGCGAAGTCACAGAATGCTTGCAGTGACATACTTCTCTGAAACCTTTTACACAGCCCGTGGACACTTCTAAGTCGCCCTTTCATCAGAGGTCACTCTTGACACTTCCCACAAAGCACCCCCTCACATACCACTAACAAGACACCCCTTAAAACTCCCTTGGCTCAACCTGGATATCCCATATGACTAAGACACCCCAGAGATAAACCCATACCTCATAAGCCCAAACTTTAATAATTCCTGTTTTTCAGAACCGGCGAAACCAAAGGCCATTTTGAAGTTCGCTTCCTTGTTTTTTGCCAGATCCTGGTGCCCACTGATGAGCCACGTGGGTACATCCGTGCTGCTGTCTGCCGTACCACAGCTCGTCTCTGAGGAGACCAAGTGTGACCCAAGAACCAAACGTCAGAAACAGCCTAAAAAAAGGCCTGTTTGTCCTTTCTGTTTAATTTTCAGATTAACGACCTCAGTAACTTTGTTAGGCCCTTTGGTCATGTTTTCCATCCGTGTTCAGTTCGCCAACATTGTATGGTAGGAGTCCTCAGTAGAATCTGTCATGTTGGTATTCAATTTACATGAATTCTTAACCTGTTTTGGGGGGGAATGCCTGATTGACTTGAAATTTTATACAGCAGTAGTAGGGATAAGTCAGTGATGTCATGTTTATTCTTTCGATTACATACAAAGTACTTAGAGAAGTATATTTTCAGGTTGTCCAGCAAAACAGTACCTCAAATAAAATACATGTACGGACATGGATTCTCTTATAAATGAGATACATATACAGTGTTGACATGGATCTTCATTGTTTACATTTGTATGTATTCTCATACATTGTGTCCATCATGCTTTTATTTTCATTCCTTGTTTATTTAGTTTAACCTTTTTCATCTATTCTTTGCTCTGACATCAGTGATCTATGACATTCATGATGAGAAAGAAAACACCCTTTTACTGAAAAAGAGGTGTTTCAACAAGTTTGCATGGCACATCCATATATACACAAGCGTAGGGAAAACGTCAGTTCGAGAATGACCCTTGACCCTTAATTGCCATGTAACACAGAAAGCTTCTTTGAGTTTTATCAAAAGCTGCACAAGATCTCATAGAAACAAGTCATGAAAGGACAATTTGATAATTGCAGCTGTTTGGGAATAGCGAGCCAAATTTCCACGGGGGTGTCAAATTCCCTCTTCCTCCAGTCCGTGCAGGGTTAAAGGAAGTATGTTATGTGCATGTAATGGAGAAAGTGAGGAGCAGTCATATGTTTACTGAACTCAGGGTATAGCGGTCAGTTTATCTGCCATTCCTCACCAGTGATCTCTATCCCCGATGACAATACTGTAAATTGTCGTAGGTCAACATCGTAGTGCAGTGGTCAAACCCCCTCCAGTCAAGCCCAGCCCCTTGTGTCAGAGTATAGCCTTATATCCTTCAACACTGGGTGGTTGTGCAGACGTGATGTACTTTGAGTTGTCGGTCCCCTTCTGTCCTGAAATATACAGAAATTTAGTTGCGGTCACAAAATGCATGATTATCAGGGGACCTACTTTGAGCCAGATTCTCTGGTTCCAGGGAAATATTCCACTCTTTATCAAGCACATTTTTGGTAACCCCATGGCGTAGGACCACTGGTCCACCCCTTAGGGTGGGAACACATTTTGTTTCCTGAGAATGAGTAGGCTAGTCGAGAACCAAGGTTAAGAATTTGACTTAAGAATGCCTCCTGTTTGGTTATCTACGTTCAGTCGTGACGAATTTTAGATTTCAGAGCACACAAATGCAGGCAGGATTCAATTTTCATTTCTTCACCTTTTTATTGCACTTCAAGACTATACATTTCAATTTAGAGAGTACACATTCCCGAATCGAGAATTCCTTAGCTATACGAGTTCTTATTTACAACGAAACCAATCGTGCCAGGTATAATAAATGCCACCGATATTAAACATGATTTATTACTGTGACAAGTATTTTATCAATTTGCATTGGTAAATGTATGATAATGAAACAAAATGCATTTGCAATTTTATTCTGAATATCCAGGGATTTTACAATACAGAGACGTCAGTTTGGTTAATTTTGTGCGTCTCCTTTTTAATCTGTCCATTACATCACTGAAAGTCAAATATATTTAACTGTAAAACAGAAAATCTGCGCTTGCAATTTACACCATTTGGTTTTGACATTTTTGTGGGATAATAAAACAAGTCACTTTCACACTTTAAAGGTTAACAGAAATTGAAAACATTTAGTTCACGTCAAGTGAATTTCAAAATAATAATAAATACGTAACCATTTCAAAAACGTCATAAATTCAATGTTCACCCCAAACTTGTGACCCCAAAATTAATAAGAATGATCCTGCGTTTCCCCGCCCACAAAAAATATCACCTTTTGGCTATTTGCGCTCCCAGGCAGATTTGATGACGTCATCAGCAGAATGCCTACATGCAGAGTGCACGTGTAACACTGCAGGATGGGACATTGTACATTCCGTATCGCACGCTTGCAGTAGACCATGTTGTGTTCGATGTAGCTTGGCCCCAGGCAAACACTGTCTCGGTTCAAGGTAATTCATGGTAAAATTTAAAAGACACAGTCCTACCGTGTATTTCTTGAACTGAGGCAGTGTTTGCCTGTGGGCCATTGTAAGCATGCGATACTGCATGTACTGTGTGCAGTCATGCAATGTACACTGTACATGTCGGTGTTCTGCCAAATGACATCAAATCAGCATGGGAGTGCGAGCGGCCAAAAGGGGATTTTTTTTTTGTGGGTGGGGAAACGCAGGATCCCTCGATTCATTTTTGGGTCAAGATTAATGGGGTAAACATTGAAGTTATGACGTTTTTGAAATGGTTAGTATTTATTGTTATTTTTAAATACTTCACATGAACTGAATGTTTTCAATTTCTGTAAACCTGTAACCTTTAAACAACTGCAGGTGCAGTAAACAAGGGGAGGACACCAAAGATTAAGTGGAAGGGGGGGAGTGAATTAATAGAGATGATATGTGTAAAATATTGTGTAAAATTATGATGTGTAAAATAGAAAGTTTTGTTAAAAGCACAAATTGGGTGAGGACCAGTGGCAACCTATTTCCACCACATGGCATTTTGTCTTCAGAACCAGTCATTGACCATTATTCCCGCTGCTTAGCAAATTGGGCTCCACACAGGTTTGTGTGCTAATGGGGCCTTACTTTGTTCACACGTTGCACTTTGCTATTGAGCCAGTGAGGGCCCACAGTCCACTGAGCCCCCCAAGAAAAAGCACACATAACATCTTCAGTCCTTCAGTATGGAGGTCTATCCGCCTCGAGCAGAAGCACCCCCTCATTGGTTGAAAAGAGCCATGCTGGTCGGGACTGTTCATTTTGTTGGTGGGGATGCAACTGCAACACTTGCGTGTTATAGTTGTTCATGGAATAGCATTGCGCAGTTACTACCAAAGGAGCCCCGGTTACTTAGAAAATTGCCCCCTCTCTTGGTCCAGCTCGGGGCTCATTGCAAAGAAAACTTTCACAGTACTTTGGTCAAATTCCTCCCAGCTGGAAAAGGCAACTGAGGAACCAGCAGGAAGTATTTTTACGTGAACAAAAATATGAGCACATGTTCAACATATTCTGGTGCTCATGTTTGGTTAAACTGCAGTGGCACCGCACTCACACGCACATGCTTCAGCTTGACGTGTGCGTGCGTTTGGCAAATCACGACACCTTATTGGTCGAAGAGGCATGCAACGCGTGCGTTCCACCTGTCCACGAGCACTGCGCCACCGCAGTAATGGCTTCTAATTCTGGTGGTCGAGTTACACCATAGTCTAGAAATTCATCTGAGATTGGAAGAGGCTCAATTTCATCCAGTGCCCTTGGATGGGCAGAGCATCTTGGGTCTCACTGCCATCAACAAAATGTGCAAACTTAGATCTAGTCTTGTCATAATGAAAGACAACTCGTTATCAGATGACAACTCCTGATCAAACACCGTACTTGCAAACAAGTGTTCACTTTTTAAAGTTTTTTTTTAAACATAATAAAGGAAACAGACTTCAAGAAGAAGTGCTAAGTATTTTCAGCCGGTTCCCCCTCTGAGGGCGGCAAGGTGGCACCGACCATGCCGGCCGGCAGGGTGACGGCCTCGGTGCTGGCGGGGTAAAGGTGGCTGAGTTTCTTCCCTGACTCTTTACCGATGCGCTGCTGGAGTTTCCGCACTCTCTCCTGTAGAGGCCACAAAAATTGAGAGGGGAAACATTAGCCCAAAAAAAAAAAAGATGACTTGACAATTACATATCGCTCAAGGCTTGGGGCGCACACTAACTGATGACAAGTTTGTGGCCAGTGTCACGGTGCTGCACAGCATCAACATCTGCTAAGCGTGCAAAATACCTGCTTAGCAAGATTAGGCTACCAGCCAAATGCCCATGTTATGTACCTTGTTTCCAACTGGTTCCCTGCTGATTTTTGCTCTGGCCAAATTGGCTCAGTAACCATTCATGCTCAACTGCAGCACCACTCAATTTAGTTCCGGTTCGTCCAGAGTTGGTGGTGATTAAGTGGCTGCAATGGGGGGGAAGGCCCCATTTTGCTCCAATGGCGCAAATTGCAGCTCAGCCAATTTTTCCCAAATGGTCAGGAGATTGTTCATTTCTGAACGACCAGCCCACCGGTGCATACACCCTGCACACACACTGACCTAGAAGGAGGTTGAACTTTAAACAATTCACAGGAAAACAAACACAAAGTCAGACTTAGGTCAGTAATTGCCCTGCAAACGCAGGATGTTCAACAATGGAACTGGCAACGATGTGTCATTGTCAAAGGAATCACAGACTCAATCGCAGGTTGAAATTGTTAACTTTAAATAAGTAACATGTATACCATTGGGACCCCTTTGGATGTTACTGATCCCTTTTTGAAGTACATGCATGATAACATGCACTTGTCTCACTCTCCAATGCATAGGCCCATGTGGAATGAGCTCAGGTACAAACTAACCAAGAAACAATACAGCAGAAACAGCAAATTTAAACACTATTCGTGCAATGGGTAAGGGCCTGTAATCTTGGTTCAAGTTGCAAGTTAAGGCCTCGTTACTGTGCATGCTGCGTGACACAGTGCAAGCACAAAAGTGGTTTTTCAATAACATCATGAACCAAGACTAAGCTACAGGTATGGGTGGATTAAAAGTAAACGAGGATTTATTTACACCAAATATACATTAGCAAAACACTGTCACTAAAGACAAAAAACTTCTAATTGGATAACTTTCAGAAGCTGCATGTATCTTTAGTTTCCAACAAAATGGTGACAGAGCCCCCTCCATGGTAACAGTAATGATTTGCATTCTCAAATTTGTGTATGAAATCAACGCGATTCTCCTCAAAAGTATTTGCATCAGCCTTTATATCACACAGCAATATTGTAAAGTTTAGGCTGGATCTAGCATTTTGTAGGCCTTGGGCACTAGTGTTCCATGGGCCCTGCTCCATCAATTTCACAGTGCTAGTTAGTGCTTGAGCCTTCCATTTGGCATGGATTCTAAGCCTCAGTGAGCTATGAACAAGCTAGTTTGACGTTTCCTCAACACAGACAAGTTACGAGAGAGATGCTGAAACTCATCTCCTGCGCATGCAGAAAATGTTGGTGTTTTCGGGTGTGCAACTTTTCCTCGGATCAGCCGATTGCCTCATTTTGCACTTCACACTCATGCCACTGAACCTCCCCCAAAAACTGCGCAAAGTCTTGTAAAGACTGGAATTTCCTCAATCAGTCAAAGTCCAAATTGCATAATTCCCTAGCCCTCAAATTTCAGGAATGCAACTTGGAAGAAACAAAAAACGAGGAAACTCCAATTTTTGCAACAATTTGTTCAGTATTTTTCAATTTTCAATGGCGCAAGTCTGAAGTGAAAAACGTGGAAATCAGCGGATCCGAGGAAAGGTTGCAGGTCTGAAATTTGTTCGTAGGCTCCTTAAGTTTTTCATAGGCCCTAGGCACGCGGTGCCTAGTACTATGCCTATTGAATGACCCAGCCCTGCTTCAGTTCAATTCGATACAGCACAAGATCAACAGCCATGCATAACTACGTACAACTGACTACCATGCACATTGAACAATACACTCTTCAGCACCAGCTGAGAAAGCTAGGGGGGGGCAATAAATTAACTGCATGCAGACACGGCCAGAAGTGACGACTGACAAGCCCACACACTCAGCGTGTACCTACATGAAGGAAGGGGCTACAAGAGGAGGAATGGGGGGCCTGGATAGGGTCACAGAATGGAACCCCCAGGGAAGTCAACCAGGGACTTCCGTTTGGCTGATGTCTTGGCGATATGCAAATGAAGTTTACTGAGCCGATCCTGTAACGATCAGAAAGATGAAGCCACTGTAAAGATTAAGACTTTCTTTTCTTTCATCGCGGTTGGTGGGTTCTAGGTGCTTGGCTGCAGTGGGCACCCTCGGCCAAAAGGCAGCATGTACACGTGAGATTCAACATATGATACTACATCACACATGGGTACATTACAATAGAACAATAACCTCAGGGCAAATCCACTAGTTAACCCAAAGGGTTCCACATCTCAACTTTCTGAGCGTCAAATATTATCGTACTAAATTCATAAAATAGAACTGCTCCATTTTCTCCCAAGCACTCCAATGGACAGGATTTTACTAACTGACAAGTGACATCATTTGCTCAAAGTGACAAGGCACCAGGATATATTGTCTACTTTTGCTTGCATTGGCATGTTCTTTCCTCTCACCACAAGAACTGGATGCAAGGCAAGAACAGGGTTGACCTGGGACAAATTTCAAGGAGCTGCTAAGTACAATCCATCTGCTCAGCATGGAAAAAGTTAGAAAAAAAAGTTTACCAGCCAAAATGTCATGTAGCGCAAACTCTCTGTGACTGGTTCCCTGAAACATTTTGTACAAAACAACAGAAATGTTGCTTAGCTTCAAGGCAGCTCCAAGAAATCGGGCCCAGATGGCAAGTTTCCCATGGGCCATGCACTGAAGAGTCAACACAGAGATTAGGAGACAAGTTTGGGGATGACATTCCTTTATTTTGACCATTATCTTTAATCCCGTTGTCAGAAGAGGACCATTACATAGTCTGGACTATCCCTATTCTGTTTAGACCACCTTTATTGGCATACTCTGCAGGGAATTTTAGTTCAAGAACCCAAACTATGGCTGCATCCGAATCTGTTATCTAGAGCTAGGTCTAGGTCTTCGCTCCATTGGAAATGTGTGGAGACGCGTAGACAATAGACCTAGCCATAGCTCTGGAAGCCCGTTCGGACACGGCCTTAATAACAATTTTAAACATATACATGTATGTGTAATGGCAATTTACACCAAGTACTGTATTCAAATACATGTATGCAACCTCAAATACACAGTTTTAGATTCAGCCTCGTCAATACAGTTGCGTGCCCTCAGAACAAAAAGGGTAGAACATAGGATTTCCTTTTTCAAATAAATTGTTCATTACTTGGGCTTTACACGTACATCCATCCTTTTCTAACCAAGGAATTATAATGAAGAAGCTGTCGGATGTCTGACACGGTAGAACTGGGCCTCAATTTGAGAGTAGTTAGAGGTACTTCTCATCTGAAAAGACCTGACTCAGAAAAACTAACTCCTCCTTAAACTATGATTTGATTACCTGAGCATTCTGAACAATGTTGCTGATCACGGCTATCTTGCGTTTGGAGTTCATCAACTTCTTCACATAAGGGTCCAACTCAATGGGAGGCTCACGTGATTGGCCCAGCTGCTTCAGAACTGGACAGCGGGTGAAACAAACACACCAAAAATCAACTAGGGCTGTGTTTCCATGGGGTTCAACTGACACTGGGTACCTATTTCTCCCATGATGGGATACCTACCAAACTGTGATTACTATTAAACACCTGCGACAAGACATGACTCAGTTTGTCAATTCAATATTTTCCCCTTCAAAGTTCTAAACACGGGCAAGTATCTGTTATCTTTATTCATTTTTTTTGGTAGCGATTACTACCCTGCTGTCCATTAAGGTTAGGAATCCAAGTTTAATTCAATAAACGTCAAACAAGCTTTCCTAAACCATTTAAACATTTAGCCACCCTTTCAAAGCCTCAACCCCACCTACCTTGGTGTCTCCATACCTATGTATACTTTTGCATGGTACTTATTACAAAGTAATAAGTTGTACATAGAAATTATACAAATCGATGTCAGGGGGCATTCACAATATGCATATTCAATTTAAATAAAAAAAGCCACAGATGCAGAAAAGAAAAAAAAGGATACTATGCAATTTGGAGGAATACATTTTTGGGGGGGACTGTTCAAACATGAATGCCACATCACAAACGTCTTGAAAAATCTGTACACGTAAAACGCCGTTTCCTCACTGTCCATCAGTTCATCTCTCTTGCAATTCATTTACGGGTACTTACCTTCATCAAGTTCTTCAATCTGTTGCCTCAGGTCCAGCTGACTTTCCCTGTGGAAACAATTGTATTCTCAAAATAACTTGTACTACTGATGCCATGTAGTATGTTTGGAGCCACTGGTTGATTTGTGTGACTAGTTTTAATTGATTGCTTAGCACTAGCCCAGACTGGGGGCCAGTCTACTGGACTCCCCAGTCTGGGGCTAGTGCTAAGCATGCTAAGTGAAATCAAAGACATGGAAGATGAAGAAAACAACAGCATGCAACAAAGTAGACCCTAGCCTTTGATCAAGGCGCCCACGGCAAAATGGATAGTCAAGATCACATGACGAACTGCATGAAAGCCCGAAATTAACCATGCAGTAGCCGAGCTGTGTGTGTCGTGAACTGTGCGCGCTGCCGCAAGCGCATTTGGAGCTTTGTTTCCAGTGGTTTATCTGAATTATTCAATATGCTAATGTTATGAATTATTCACATTTCTCTGAACCAATCGTGTTTTGGGGGCTAAGCAGTCCGATCATGTCTAGGCTACTTACGTCCATGGTGTTGCTGCACAACGGTGCGGCCTGGTATTTGAAACTTTTGCCATATCCAGTTAGAAGATTGACAAATACGTCTTGACCCTCCAGAACAGCCTTCACGGCCAACATTTGCTGTGGTTTCAATTTGTCGATTGGAATCCCAAGCTTCAGTGCTGCATATTTGAGGCAATTCGGGAAGAGATTGTCGTCTAGAGCTTACACCACTGCCCGAAAGGGCGCCGTGTTGAATATGCGCACCATTGCAATGATGAATAATTTATTACATGCACGACAGAGGCGATTGTTTTGATTGGTGGAGACTTATGCATATGTATATATTGTAAATGGGAAGAATTCCATATACGAAGTTCACTGTAATATTGCGTAATTACTACAAAAGTATCCTTACTTTGATCGCTGAATGAAGACGATTCCAATAGGCATTGAAGAGCTGAACATCATAGGACAGAAATGTGGAGTTTTGGGCACACTTTTGGAGCTACACATGGACCAGGTTTACATCGACAGGCGGCCATCTTTGCTTCTGAAGAACATGGCGAATGCGCACGACGTGTGCGCATGAACCGGATCATATCCGGAAAGAACCATTATGTAACAGGGGTTGGGCTGCCACAAGCATTGAGGTAATTTTATGCATGAATCCGCAACACGAGGAGTGCAGAGGGCCGTCATCTGTCTGGATGGATCTACACAGTTCACGAAATGCTGCGCAATGTGCCCTACTGTACTTGTACATGTACAATTTTTACTTGGGGGGAAAATAGTGCGTGGTTTGCGACAATTTTTAAGTTGGACAATTTGTTTAGAAGGAAAAAAAGGGGCCCAATTTCTTTTACAGACAGTTTGTAAGTTGGACAATTTGTTAAGAAGGAAAAAAGGGGCAAATTTCTTTTAGAGAGTGCTTGTCAGTTGGAGGAGTTTTTTTCTATATTTAAGGGAAAAAGGGAGCTGAAACCTGTCTTTAGATTATTGTGTGGCTATCTGCGCTCTAAAATGTGAGGGGAGGCTTGTACAGGAGAAGAACATCCTTAAGGATTTGATTGAAGTGGTCTACTCCTGCATGTCGGCAGCGCCACATGTATTCGGCCAGGTAGAACCCAAACTGGTCGCTTCCACTGGTGTGGATAGTCACCTCTCTCACCAATTGCGCTTAAGACTCCAATTCTCGCTCATAGTGCATGTATTGCTAATGGACGAAGCAAGACTCCACCTAGCCTGAGTTCTTATACAGCATTGGACTGAAATTCCTTCTTTCGTACGGCCGACTGCATTTCTACTTGTTCTTTCTCTCTTGGTTTACATAATACGACGGAGATAACTCACGTCATACAGTCAATTGTGCTCAGACATGTACCTTACCTAGTTGATTTCCTTTGGCACAACCTGCTTATATTAACAACGGAGAGCCACATTTATTTATATTTAAATATTCTAATTTATACAAATATTCGTGAATAATTACATATTCAGTTTCATAAATATTAATTTTTTTAAATATTCATCTTGACCTCATCGTGACCTCTCCTTAATTCAACCGTAACTTTATATGGAACATATCGACTTCCTCCGGCAACAAACGCTCGTGTGGCGTGGTCAGTTAGACTGCTGTATTTCTAAACCTAACAGTTCTCTTCATTGCAGGTTCGATTCCCCTTTACGACACAATTTGGATTAAATGTATTAAATGTGTATACTAACAGTAATAATCCTTGTACTAATGACAGGAAAACTGTGGAGAAATAAAAGGACGGGATAGTGAAAGAAAAAGGAAACGGTAGAGGATATAGTAGGGGGAAAAAACGGCGAAAGGACTCACTTTTTTGCCGTTTTATTGCGTGGGGCCCCTTCTTTTTAAACCTGTCCCCCTAAGTTACTGAACCCCCTTTCACATCTCTATCCCCCAAAAATAAATGTCGCCCCTTTTTAAATCTGTCCTGGAGAAAAAATTTCTCCCAAAAAGTGAACTTCGTATATGGAATTCTTTCCATTGTAAATATAATGAAAAACATAAGCTATGTGGGGCAGAACGCCAAAGGCGTGCGGGGCGTGCGGTTCATCGTGTAGTCTTTCTTCACGAGTTGGTTTGGTGCTTAAACTAGTCTCCTCCAGCTCCTTGCTCTTGAGCGACTATCCATTTTGCTGCGGGCGCCTTGATCAAAGGCTAATTAGACCCGTAAACAGGGCCCGATGAATACTCCTCCGTCATATACTGGGCCCCTGTCCCGATTCATAGGGATTTCTTTCGAAAAATTTTCTCCGGGATATCCGGGGGCATCCGCTTGATTTTATGAGCTGAAATTGCACCGGTATGTTCACTACTTACGGGGTAAACTATCTGCTAGGTTGTTAATTGTAGAAAACTCACCTTTTCCTTGTTTGGAGGAAAAGTGTTGTTTTTTTTGCCGTTTTCCCACTCTGCACGAATTTTGGCCTGACTTGTACATAACTCAGACTATGGTTAAGTTATAGGATGTACGAGAGCCTGTCTAATGCGCACCCAGACTTCAGTACCTACGGATCTGGTTCAGATCTGCGAGAGTACCTGTCGATCTAAGTACTCGTAGAAAATTACGGCTGTTTTGTGTCGCAGCTAATACGCAATGCCCTTGGTTGGTTCCCTGTCCACACACACTGCTTGCGGCAAATCATTGGTAGTGTGGCTCGCTCTCTGTGACGTGACACGAAAGTGACGAAACAGCCATCAGTTTTGTGCAAGTGGGGCAAATTTCATCCGGGATGGGAAAATGGCAAAAGAAAGGCAATATTTTTTCCTAAAATGAGGAAAAGGCACGTTTTCTACAATTAACAACCTAGCAGATGGTTTACACCGTAAGTAGTGAACATATCGGTGCAATTTCAGCTCATAAAATCAAGCGGATGTTTAGTTATGCCCCCGGATATCCCGAATTACTTTTTCAAAAGAAATCCCTATGAATCGGGACAGAGTCCAGTATACGACAGAGGAATTTTCGTCGGGCCCTGTTTACGGGTCTACTTGCCTTGATGCTTGAAATGAGGTACGCCTGGGCCTACTCAACGTGTTCAATCATAGAGCAAGGAAACAGTTTTGGGGGTTATGGTTCAAAATTCGGGGTTCATTACTTTTAGCACCCTGTTCCTATTATAAAGGAATAAATTGTACTTTTTTGAAATGACTTATGTAAACAAATTGTTGGTGATGTCTTCTTTTATACATGTATGTATAATATGACTGTAGGAAGGACCTTCCTCCATGCCTAAACTAATCGCCCAAGACTGGCGTTCTCCATACCTCACTAGCCGCACCCTCTCATCTACCTCCTGTACAGCTGGCCTTAGCAGCTCTAAGATTCCAGCAGCCATTGCATCGCGGTTTTCCGTGGGAGATATTGCCGGTTGTTTCGTACTCGTAGTTTCTGCAGTCATGGTCGCCGCCATCTTTGCTTTTCACTAGTAGGGGTCCTACTAATCAGCGTCAACACACCGTCAACACGCGTCAACACATTGATAGTAACGTCAACACACCGCCAACACTTACAAAATGCATTGAAAACAGACGTATCGAACTGCAATGTATGCGCTTAGAAATAATTTCTATTTCATGAAGTTTATATTTTACTACATTTCAAGGGAGTTTTTCACGCGAAAAAATTGTCTCTGAGCAGCCCCGCCCTTCGCCGCCATCTTGCCTTCTCATGGCGTTTGGACTCTACCATGGTTTACTGTATAAAGGTGACCCCCTGTAGCGTAATGGTATGGTCCGTCTGACTGAGAGGCAACATCGCGAGGCTAACGTCTTTCGTGGCTGTGTGGGGTCCAGTCCACTAATTCAAGCCCCTTTGAAAACAGTGTAAAATCAGCACTGTTCAGGGTCCAATAGCATGCACGCCAACATCCATGAGATTTCTGAAACACAAATTGTCTGGTCACTTATCTTTCAATTTCTTTTTAATTTTTTGTGGGTTAACCAATTACATTTTTAATTATTCCCACAAAACAAAATCACCCCCGAAAAAGTGATTTTCCGAAGTCTGATTTGCAGCCATTTTTCAAGTGGCAACTCTCAACTTTCTCGGGCACTTAGGACCATTTTTCAGCCGTAGTTTTTAGCCCTTCTGCTCTCTTATGAAAGCTCAAAAACCCAGGGAGTTGATCCCGGCAACGATTCACACAATCTCGTCATTTTGGGGGCCAAACAATCTCCTTTTTTAAAAGACACTGTGGGGGGCACTTTTAATGCTAATGAGCTGGCCAGAAATTCTCACTTGAATTAGTGGTCTGCATCCTGCGGAGGGTGCTATTTTCGTGAAATAAAATGGCTTTCCCTCCCCCCCCCCAAATGTCGCCCACTGTTGTTACCCAAATTGTATTTTAGGCATTATATTGCTATCGAATTGCATTTCTGTTAACTTAGAACGTGATTTGGGTGTGCTGACGGTGTCTTGGCGTTACTATCATGTGTTGACGCGTGTTGACGTTGTGTTGACGTTGTGTAGACGTTAATTAGTACGACCGCTAGTGGGTATAGGCGGTCGCGTTGAACTTCAACACGGACGGTGACATATTTGACTACACGCTAGAAGGTTGCAGCGCACCAAGGACGCAATTCGCAAGTATTATATCACTGCATCCAATCACTTCCACGTTTGAAGAGGCTGTTTATGTTTGTGCTTAAATTCTGCGATCAGTCGATTGAAAGTAAGGAGGCAAGACACAAAATGCATAAAGGTATGTTAAATTCAGACTTTTCAGGCTGCAAATTTTTGTGGAAGAGTCTCTCAGGATGACTCGACACGTAAAATCAAAATAAAAATAACAGCAATTTACCGCGAACTAACGTACCTGTGAAGGTCATATTTCTTCATGTGCAGTGGGCGTGGTTTAAACTGAAGTGGCGTCACACTTACGAACCGGATAACATGTACTGTGTCGACTCCGCGGCGCGGGTGCGCGCGACGAAGTTCAACACAGATAGCCTCGGTTTCGATGCAGATATGCACAGACGGCGCTAATGACCAACATCGATCTGCAAAACTTTTCAGATTTCTCATTGGTCCATTTGCCCTGTCAGCGCCAAGGCTCAAAGGCGAGGCTCAGCCTAACAGATACCTTGTTGGACGTGGGGGAGGATTTGAGATCACTAAGAAATATCGCTCTTAGTCCAACCATTTTTCTTTCGCAGAAACGTCAGCCTATAAGTATGCCCTCCCTCCCTAGCAGGATAAAGGCTAGAGAGAACAGGGTCACGTAAATAAAAAGATGTCCGGTCGAGTTTCTGCTCTTTGTTCACGAGTGAAAACGGGAAGTGACGGTGACGCAAATCATTTCTGTTTACAAAATGGCAAACGTTCTCAAACGGACTATTACTTGGCGACGGGCACCCGACCCGTCTGATATCACGGAAACAGAGTTGAAAATTGTGAGGATGTGTGACCTTAAAAGATAAGGCGAAGTTTGTTTTTCATTGCCAGAGCCGATGTTCTTCATTGTTTTTACCCTTTTCCGTCCTTGGCTGCTCCAAGGCCTGGTTTCCTCACCTGACACACGGCAAGGCACAGACCCTGGGAGACAAAAATGTATAAAAGGGACATGATGACATGACTGCAACATCGACGGTGGACAAACTGACATCCGAAACGCCAATTCGCGAACCATCTCCAAGTTGACAAGAATTTAAAGGTAATTTGTAGAAAAGATTTCCTTTTCTTTACTTTGAAAAATGCACTCAGCTGTACTTACAAATTTTTCATGGCAGAGTCAAACGTTGCTGCGCTCGCAAACTAGACAACGTAAGCCTCATGCCTTGGCTCCAGCAGATCCACGTGAAAGGTTTCAAGACCGTGAAAATAATCGAAGAAAATTCGTATATATACACTGGCGTTGCGAAATTGTTGACTCAAGTCATGCCACTTGGACTTAAAATCGAGTAGAACAAAAGAGGTTTTTTTTTAACTCATCGCATAGGTGCACACTGAGGCGCGCAAGTATATGCGAGTTTGACGTGGAGCTCGCGGCGTCTTTGTGTAGACGCAGAACGCGTGTAAGAACCCGCTTGTAACCACCTGTCTTTCATTTATTTCGCCGATTGGGGGTGCACGTCAGCTTGGGGCGGATTGTGACTTATGGCTTGACTTAAAGCAACCGGTAACCAGCTTTGCCTTGTAATTTGACTTTGACCTGCCAAAAATTAGCTATTACTAACGCAAGTCCAAAGCTACTTGAGCGACCCCAAAGGCCGATCAATTTTAAACAAAAGATAAATTTGATAAAAATACACTTCGTTCGACTAGCAGCGTCGACTTCTGATTTCAAGTATAGTCTGCCCTGCTGACGCGCGACGGGATAATGTGCGAATTTTGTACTTGAACAAAGAGACTTGTGACTGTAGCCTGGTATTTCGGACCGACTGACTTTTAACGTCAGTATGACGTCATTACTGGGACTCCATAGATTACTGTCACTAAGGGGACCACATAGATTACTGAGGGGGCTATTGGCAAGAATATTATACATTACTCCATAGATTACTGTCACTATGGATACTCCATAGTTTACGGTCACTATATAGAAGGGGTGTCACTGTTCGATGACCCGTATAACTTTTGACCCCTGTAACCTTTGACGTTGAAACTTTCTGAAAAAGTAACCAACTCCCCCTCTACCTTGTGTGTAAGTGTTAAGGTCAGAGGTCAAAGGTTTACGGAGTTATGACCTTTTTTCCGAGGGCACTATTTTTTTGGTGACCCCAAAATGTTTCCCATGAAAACGCTTAAAAATCACAAAAGATGACTTGAGATCCAGGTTTAGATACATTTTGCATCCGAATCAGGGCAAGGGCTATCCGTTGGGACCGAACAAAATCTTATGTTTTTCTTTATTTTTTTCCAAAGTTAAAGGAAGTGGCGTCATAACTTCGGTGTTATACAAGATAGGAGGTTGGTGTTTGGGAAAAGTTGTTCGCCTCGAAGTCTTCTTTCGAATGGTACCAGTCTTGACCCCCTGCAATGTTCCGTTCAGGCGGGGTATAGAGTAGGGTCATACGGTGTATTAATGCATAATTCCTTTGCACCATGGGGAAGACTTACATCCATCATAACTCTTGACCCCCGACCCCTAGGGAACCAAATTTATACAAATGAAGGAGTGCCTCCCTCTGACCTCTCATGTAGAAGTATGGCGCCATAGGTCCATTAGTGTGGTTGCTATGAGCGATTTTCATGTGCCTAGTTCCCGGACATGTACAAAACAGGTGGGCTTGTACAAATGGAAATAGGGGCTTTAAAAAAAAATGACGAAGTACAAATCGAAAAATAACCTGTCCAGAAATGATCAGTGGGCTCCACAGCAGTGTTATAGTCCAGGCCAATCCAAGACCAGACACAAGAGCATGCACAAGACAAGTCACAAGTAACAGGGTGAACAATGCTTTTTTTTTGGAGTTCATTTAAATAGTTTGTGACTTGAATTCAGACTGGAGGTCTTGTGCTGGTCTTGTGTGGCCTTGTGAAGGTCTTACGTGGTGTCGACTACAACACTGCTCCAGAACGTGTAATAAGCATGTTTTGTGTGACCTTTTTTTGATAGTTGTACCTGAAAAATTAGGGTTAAAGGGGTTAGGGTTAGGGTACGGGTACGGTTAGGCGTAAAAGGTACAGGTTAGATTAGGGTTAAGGGTTAGGGGTTAGGGGTTAGGGTTAGGTGTTGGATTACACTGCAAAAATTGGGTGTTAAATTTAACACCCGCGGTGTTATCAGAAGACTACACCAACACTTTTCACTGGTGTTAAAATTTTGGTGTTTTTTTGTGTTACTTGCAACACCTTCTAGTGCACTGTAACACTTATAGGTGTGCAAAGTAAAAATCATCGGTGTTAAAGTAGCACCCTATGGTGTGGTCATCTGATGACACCCAAAAGTTTTGATTTTAAGTTTTTACAGTGTAGGGTTAGGGTTGTGGTCAGGATTAGGGGTTAGGGTTGGTTAGGGTTAGGTGTTAGGGTAAATGTTGGTTATTAGGGTTAAGGGTGAGGGTTAGGGTTTTGGCTAGTGAAATGACCTGAATTGGACTGTCCAAAAACGATTTGCCTTGACTCTGAGTAAAAAAAATTGACTTGCTGCCATCTCTTTCTCAGGTGCTGTTTTGACATAAAATCTGACAAAAATATTTGTTTAAGTTTGTGAGTTGTTGGCCTTGAGGATCGTACAGATGAACACGAATATTGCTACGCATTAGCAAAGCAAAAGTTTTATTATGTGACGGCCTTTGCCAAGAGGCCATGTGACCCATGCGCAGAGAAAAAAAAGGAAACAGTTTTAGAGTATCTTTAGAAAGTCGTATGGGCTGATGACAAAAATTAAGTCTTTTCCAAAAGAAAGAAAACTTCCTTCAATTTTTACCTTCTTTGCTTTTTATATTGACTCTTTGCTATTTAGTTAAATCGTTTTTATTTACCACCAGCGACTTGTTCTCTGAGTACTTTGGACGCTGGGCAGTGGGGCACCCTGGGTATGGGTTCACGATTATTCACCCTGGGGGGCGTGTTCACGATTACGCCGCTAAAGTGAATTGGTGTAATCAACTGCTCACAAGGGATTTTTTAAATAATTATTTAAGGGGTCAAGTGTCATTGATTTCATTTCAACGGCACAAAATCATGAAGTTCCTGGGTGCACCCAGTTGTACAACTGTATGTTGTTTGATATTCATAACCCAAAGAGCGTGCACAGGGACCACTGTGAGTGCGCAGTTAGTGCAAGATGTCGCCTGTCATTGGCCTGTGCCTTTTGATTGTCGCCTCCACGTGCGCGTCGCCAACCCTGGAAACGACGAAGAAGCCCATCATTGAGCGTGAAGACGAAATTCAGCAATGTATTGACAACGACGCGTTGACCAAGGAGACGTTTGCAGCAATGGAGAGAATCGTTAAGGTAAATGACCCATTCATGCATGAGTGCTTCGTGATGCACGATTTCCTTTCGTTATGAAAGTTCAGCTACGCGTCGTTTTTAAGACGGTGACGCAATGATGATATTCACAAAAATGTGCATTGTGGTAAACCAAACTGCCACAATTTTTCTAGGGGTAAGCACTTTTTCAGCCGGGGGTGTTTTAGGGGGCCAAGCACTCATCAGCAACGAACCGATAAACCATCAACAGTGACGGGATCATTGTCAATAATTTCCTTTCTTGGCAAAATGATTTCATTTTCGTCCAATTTCATCTCTTTTTAAAACTTTTCTCTTTTTTCTTTATTTATCTTTTGAGTATATTCATTTGGGGGCACTAAACCCTTAACCTCCAGCGACGCCCATAGCAGTCAGTCGAATAGATATTTTTCTTTTATGATCCAAAATGCAGTGGACAATAAATTTCAAAGTGGGTTAGTAACGGGGGCCATACCCTCATCAATATCCATCAAGAAATGTGACCGAAGGGTACCCCCAACATGTCCAATTGCTTTACACACTCTAGACGATTGCTACCTGACACATCCCCAAGTGTCTGAAAAGAATTCTTCAGATTCCAGTGAAACAATGACCAAAACAAAGCAGGGGGGTCCTCTCCGTCTGATATCTTGCTCCGTATACCTTTATCAAAGGGCCAGAAATTTGTTGCATTTGAAAAATAATGAGAGTAAGGCGATTTGGGGGATTACTTTTGTCGTGGAAGTCGTGGGTTCGAGTCCCGCCCGAGTACGCTTGTGTTTTTTTTCACAAGCCTTCGGGGGCAAACACTGTGTATGTAGTGCGACAATACACATCGGGCAGGGCAAAAAGCTAAAATTAACTGACTATTTTTGTGTTCTTTCCTTCCAAAAGCATGTAAAAAGCCCTAAAATATAGACACCTCATTACTCAGAAAGGTCATTTTGATTAACGCACAAAGAAATTTCCATTTTTGTTTTTCTTCCCGCCCCCCTGGCCCCAATAGAGGAATAAATTCGGTTCAGGATCCGCGCTTGGGTATAATGGTGCACCGTCGTTACGACCCATTATTCATACAGACGATTTCCTCGAGTCGGTGCACTCCAATATCTTGGTAGTTTGGTTTTAAGCCCAATATTTGGGGTTGTCTGTGATTCAGATTTCCTCCTACGCCTACCAGTCCGAGAAGCTGGACGAGCTGGAACGCCTGGAGAAACACCTCAACAAAATGAGGCAAATTATCATAATCAAGGGGGAGGAAGCGAGCGAGTTGGCAGGTAAATCTGGTCAGAAATAAAAGGTCAACATGGTGTTTCCACAAAATCCAAGGTAGCAAGATCTTATTTTGGGGAACCGTTTACCATTGGAGCAAGCTGATCGAAAACGCCGAGAGGCTAATTTGCCATAAATCCTCTGTTTCGAGACACCCTCATGCTGCTTATACAGTGGCGTATTGTAGAAGCGAAAAGGGGACATCCGGAAGCAGTAGCTTTAATAGCTAGGGTGAATTTTTTCAGTGAAAACAAGGCCGGGTGTAGACTTTGTACCAAAAGTACTGAAAGAACAAATGAACTATACGCTTGTGTCAAGATTTCATTTTCCGGACGTATCTGTCGCTATGCTGCTGTCACGAAACGTCCGAACTTTCAGCCGCACGACGCAGAGCTTGTTGTATTGCTCAGTTAATCTGGATTTTTATTAATTTTTTTTCTGTAAAACCAAATTTCCCAGATTGCTTGGATGTTCAGAGATCAGGAGTGAACGAGAGTGGAGTTTACACTATTACTCCCCCTGGCTTGGAGCCGATGGAGGTCTACTGCGACATGGTGACTGACGGGGGTGGTTGGACGGTAAGCTTTCGACGATGTGTTGTCGAACTTGTCCAGGGATTTAGACTTTTAAAAAAATGCCAAGAGAGATTCACAATAACTAGCAGTGAATGTGATTTTTATGAACGATTTCCACACACACACACACACAATACAAAGCTATAAAATGATTTTACACAGGTTGTATAAGGGAGTGCGCCCGTGAACTTGTGCTCATCAAAGTCATGGAATAGACGCTCATAATGATGTTCTAAAATCTATAGGTTCGTTCCCGTGTATCATGTAATAATTTCAAATTCAGCACGAGGTTAGTTTGAGCACGACACCATTGTTTCTGCACAGCCTAAAGCTGTTAATAAGAAAAAGACACTTGGACCAACCGTAGGGTCTAAAAGAAGTCTGATATCAATAACTGTATAGTAAAGCAACTTCATTAAACTTTCCGAACGACAATCACAATCGTCCAGGTCGTCCAGAGACGCCAAGACGGCACTGTGAACTTCGACCGCGTCTTTGAAGACTACAGACAGGGCTTTGGCGACCGGGCCGGGGAGTTCTGGCTCGGAAACACCGCCTTAAGAGGCCTGACGGAAGACACCGATAATGTACAACTCCGCATAGACATGTGGGACTGGGAGGACAATTACAGGTACGCGACCTACAACGGCTTCCGTGTCTCCGGCTCAGACTTCACTTTGAGCTTCATATCAGGCAGCTACGATGGGACTGCTGGTGAGGAGACTAGCGCTCATTTCTCGTATCCGTTGAGTTAAACCATTTCTTTACCGAGTGTGGACTCACCGTTCTCGCAAAATGTCAAATGATTATGTGAACGCAGGTTGACTTAAAATGTGACCCAGTCTTTATCCATCCTAACAAATTGACTCGCAAGTATAGCGCATCTTTCACCTGTAAAGGCCGCTGTTTGTACTTCAGGCGAATGTGACAGTGAATCGAATTTGACGTCGCGAAAAAAGTGCAGCAAAATTTCGCTTGAGTTGAAATATATTGAACTGAGTTCCTAATTCTGGATGCAAAGGTAAAGTTGGTAATGTGGGGCTGCACTGTTTGGCCCTTATAATGAGACAATAGAGAAAACACAGACTAAGGCCGGTCTGCTGGACTAACTCCGTATCCTTGGATACGGAGGTAGTCCAGAAGACTGGCCCCAGTCTGGGACGAGGTCACCCCAACCTTCACGAAAAAATGATCCCGTTTTGTACCTCGCAGGCGACTCCCTCTCCTACCACAATGGCATGGGCTTCACCACGCGGGACCACGACGTGGACAGGGCGTCGGGCGGCAACTGCGGGGTGTGGCTGTACAGCGGCTGGTGGTTCGACCTCTGCCATCGGGCCAATCTGAACGGCCGCTACAAGAACGAGCTGGACGCCACCACGGGCATGGAGCAGGACCAAGGTATCCAGTGGATGGCCTGGAAGGGTAACCAGTACTCGCTGAAGAAGGCCGAGATGAAACTCAGGGTTGACAAGACGTCAAGTAAGTTAAATAAATTCACCAATAAATGCTTCACCCGAACGCGTTGTGTTGGCTTTTGTGCGGACTGACTGTCACGGAACAGCGGCTCCGTGAAATCATAATGATCATAGCAGTTACTGCAATCGGCGGGGACCCACTGCTAAAGACCAATGGTAGACCTAGCACGGCCACTGGATTCGTCTCTAAGATGTTACCGTGGAGGAGATTGAATAATGAAATATGTTCTAATTCACGATTCCTATTACAGTCCCAGACCACTTCTGAGGAATCCAATCCTGCAAAACAATGTATAACATAAATATTTTCACACGAAGTCACAGACTTTCAATTTGTTTCCTCGTGCATAGCAGACACTTGTAGGGGTCCAACTGTTGATTTCTTATTCAGCTGAAGTAATGCGGGCGCACAAACCAGTGGTATGTCCCACAGGGACGAGTGGTAGGGGAACTCCCCAGAGGAGATGTTAAGGTATTCAATAAGTCAGCACTCTAGAAACAAGTATATCAACACTTTTCCGTGGGAGAACATCTTTTTGATAATTGAAAATAGAATTATAGAATTATACAATTGTGTGATTAAAGAAATCCCCACTTGTCCCTCACCAGTATAAAGTAGTGGACGAATAGGCTGCCCTCGTTGTGATCAGGTGTCGGCTCACTTTCAAAATCAAATTCATTTTGATTTTTTCCATCATTCAGATACATATCTTGCAGACTGCGCCAAGATCATGGCGTCGGGCAGTTCGGAGAGTGGGGTGTACACCATCGCCTCCGCAAGATTGAAGCCAGTCGAGGTGTACTGCGACATGGAATCCGCCGGCGGTGGGTGGACGGTGAGCCGTGATATTTAGCTTCCCGGGGGAGGGCAAAATTACCTGTTAGGCGTGGGATGTCAAAATAAATCCCCTGGTCTGAAATTGTTCCCCTTAGCGAAAACTGGGTATATATCACTTGTGCACTGTAAAATAAACGCGAATACGTTGGCTAGATATGAACAACTATGGGCAGAATTTTAAATTGCCATCTTTGAAGACGATTGGATGTTGAGTTAGCAAAAGAGAAAAGGCTGAAGTGTATTTACGGGCTGTATGGGCCTTGGTATTTGAGTAATTCTGAGCGATTTCCAAGTGTTTTCTAAGTAAAAGCCGAAATCTTCAAGTTTGGACAAAATGTAGGGAGAGAATAATTTTCATTTCGAGTCAATCCAGCTCCGGTGCCCAGGGTTTGAAAAACCGATTCTCGATTTCTTTTTCTGTCCCACCCCATTACAGGTCTTCCAGAAGCGGGAAAACGGCATGACCGATTTCGACGTGAGCTTCGAAGATTACGCCAACGGGTTCGGCGATGCTTCCTCCGAGTATTGGCTGGGCAACGACGCGCTCCGGAGCATGACCGACCCCGAACGCGGTCTCTTCGAGCTCCGCATCGACCTTTGGGACTGGAACGGCTCCCGTAGGTACGCCACCTATCAGAATTTCGCGGTGACCGGCGACAACTTTGTCCTGTCTCTGGGCGAGTACTCTGGCACTCTTGGTAAGTAATCAATACACAGTCACAGTTCGTAATCCTTCTATACAGGATTTTTTTTCAGAACTTTCAGTGATTCCCAGCATTTCCTTGTTCTGAAGACTGTGCACATTCATCGACATGATAGACGCCCCATTTCCATCAAAACTGTTTGAATGATAAGCCAAGTCATTGTTTTAAGAGTGCATGCTCAAAATAAAGTGCGTCGCAGGTCATTCGAGAAAATCAGTTAATTCGCGCATCCGATGCCGTCCCTATCAGCGCGGCCGTATGCCGACTCACACGCTCTGGATGATGGAAGGACGTCGAATGCCCTTTTCTCGAATGACCTTACGTTTTCTGATGTTTACATCATACGTAATTAAGGTAAGTCATTTTGTGTCGTATAAGGTCGGCCTGTATTGAAGCACAACTACTTTTTCACTCCCCGTTTAATCCAAAGGTGACTCCCTGTCCTACCACAATGGTATGGGCTTCACCACGCGGGACCACGACGTGGACCGGTCCATCGCCGGCAACTGCGGGGAGTGGCTGTACAGCGGTTGGTGGTTTAACCTCTGCCATCGGGCCAACCTGAACGGCCGCTACATGAACGCGCTGGACGCCACCACGGGCTTCCGGGCCGACCAGGGCATCCAGTGGCTGTCTTGGAAGGGCAATAGGTACTCCCTGATGAAGTCGGAGATGAAATTCAGGCCGATGATGTGAACACGATTTCGTCAACGACGCTGCAGCGCAGCCGTAGGCCGAGCTCATTGTACGCATGCACGTTAAATAAAAGCCATACTTGCAGTTTTATCACCGGTTACAGTGGACTCTATAAGTCCCAGCCCTCGTTTTAATGTTGAAAAAATGTGACCCATTTTTCCCAAATCAGCCTATAGTATAATTCGACCACCAGAACATTAGAAGCCATTACTGCGGTGGCACAACGCTCGTGGACAGGTGTTACGCGCGCGTTACATGCCTCTTCGACCAATACGGTGTCGTGATTTGCCAAATGCACGCCCGCGTCAAGCTAAAGAATGTGTGCGTGAGTGCGGTGCCACCGCAGTTATGGCGTCTAATTGGATTATTCTATAAGCTATAATTTATTATGATTTTATAATGTTTCCAACAGTACTTTTATTGCTCGTAGCTGTGCATACCAAAGCGTTCTGCAGACAATTTTTTTTCACCTTGAAGAACATGTATATGAAAAGTTACAAAGGGGTAGAGGAATTTTCAATCATTAAGAAGTACATATCAGTCTGGTTTTGGAAAGATGGGTCACATACCGTTCTCATAACATGGGCTACAAAAAGTTTAATTCCATTTCGGTTTATTCAGGTAAAGTTTGCTACGAAGACCAGATCTACGTTTTTTCAAAGTTTTATTTCCTCAAATATTCGGCTAGCATTTTCTAACTAATTTTACAAACTGATTCAACCGAAACAAACGAAAATCGTCAGATCAAACCAAATTCATCCAGGTGGAAACTTTCGCTCTAAAAATTATTTCCCCTCCAATGTTAGCAATGGTTTGAGGGAACCTCTTCTAACACGACTTTTATTATGATTTCCAACATCAGCAACAGTCGAATATGACTTGTAAGGTTTACGTGCTTTTTGTATTACAACATGTATAAGTACTCAACTTTGTATGCGCATGAAAAATACAGAAAAAATAATAAAACGAAGATGAAAAACATTCCCAAGTGAGGACAGCTTCGTCTTCATTAAAAATTAGTGTCAGTGACAGTTGTAACAACATTGAAAATTCGTATATAAATCATCAGAGAGTGATAGGGAAAGACGTTGCGCGCTTTCGGAACACTTGGGAAAATTCGGTTTCGTTTTATCGTGGGCTTTTCCTTCGACCTCGGAATAACATACTTTACAACTGGAACAAGTGAAAACAACCCAACCGTTGGATTCACATTGGGCAGTTTGACGACACTGACTCAGAAAAAGGTAGCAATATTAGATGAATCTCAACTTACGACTTACGAAAGCTTGACACATAAGCAAGACACGTAAATGAGAAAGTATTTGTGTCGGGGACAAAGGGATGGGGGATGACTTAATTTTTTTTTAAAATACCCGACAGATGGAAATTTGAAAAGTGGGCGAGGGGGTCGGTGCTGATATCATTTGACACTATAGGGGCGCTGCTCATGGTACAGAATTTTGTACATCAGTAGGTATATTTCACTCACAAGCTCTGATTTATTACGTCAAGACGACGTATTTGAGTAACCTACTAAAAGTTGAAAATCAATAGAAAGCTGAATGACCCCAGAACACTTCGGGGTTTGTTTGGTTTTTTTTTTCTTGGGGGGGGGGTTAGAGGCCCGAGGGACTTCGGTTGCCTGCACCGGGGGCGCAAACGTGGTCGATTTTACCTTGTCTTCAATGGGGCTTCAGTTAGTTCAGTTCAAGCACAGAAAGCAGTGAAAAATCAAAGCGAAATAGCGCCGCCTGTTGACTCTCGGAGGAGGTTTGTCTCGGGTTTTTTCACCGGAAATTCAAGATTATGGCCAGTAGATCACTTTTTGTTTCAATTTTATGGGTCTTAGCCACAACTTGTTTTTATTCGCCTTTTCCCAAAGATACATCCAAAATAGTAAAACTGTTCGCCCAGCTCTGATTGTCTATCCAAATAGGCCCGAAATTTGGGGCCCAAACTATCCCTTTCTCTGACCAAATCACCAACACTCAAACTATCCTAACCCTAACGCCAAGAATATCCCTCACCCTGCTGTCCCCAACCCTACTCTCCTTAACCCTAACCACAAACCTATATATCCCTAACCCTGACCCCTTTCCCTAACCACAACCCCATCCCTAACCCTTACCCTATCCCTAACCCTACCCCTAACCCTATCCCTAAACCTATCCCTTTTAACCCCGACCCTAGCCCCAACCCTAACTGGGAAAGCGTGGCTGTTGTGCTTGAATATAGGAATGTTTGTTACCGTGAAAACAAAACAGGCATTAATTAGAGCAACCTTTGAAAATAGTGAAAGAAAAGTTGAAAGCGAGGTTAACTGAGACAGAAAGGTGCATTTTGAGGGTTTACATGAAAACAATTTAATTGTAGCTGTCATTGAAATAAAAAGTTATAAATTCAGATTGTCAAAATCTAACATGTTCTTTGACAACCCATCTTGCATCTTTATCCACTGTACATACCTGTTTCGCATAGGGCCTATCCTGTAGTGTGATGGATATACCTTTATTCTCCTTGTTCAGAAAATTGGGGAAATGCTCCCTTTTCTCCGACAATGATACCTCTTTCGAGCTGCGTTTTTATTATAATTTCTTGAACTATTCCTCTTCGTTTTGCCACTGATGACTTCCAAAAACACCTCTGAACTTGTCCAGTGGGAGAATGCGTAGGCCTACCTATGGGGACTTGTGAACAAAACAAAATCATGTCCACACGATGCAGGATGAGAATACGTTCGCTGGAATTACCTATGTCCACATGACGTTTCCCCTTCACTGATAAAGAGGTTTAGAGGCATTTGGGGGTTAGGGTCATTTTTTTGTAAAAGGAAGAGGAACAGTCAGGGAAACATTTTACAAAAATCCAGCTGGAAATCGTGTTGGCAGTTCAGGAAATATGGGTATTTTCAAAGAGTTTTCTTAATTGCTCAAAAACAAAGGAATGTCCACACTAGGCATGTAACGTAAATTTGGGTTTTTGGACGTGCACAGGTCTACATGCGTCTTCCAACTCTAAATTGTGTGGACCTCCTTTGAGCGAAGGTCCACGCGGCTCCATGAAAGTTGGCCACGCTTCATTTTTAACACATCCATAGAAGCCAAAAATTCTTCATGGCTTATTGTGATTTATAGGTCCGCGCAGGCTATTTCGGGTTTATTTACAGGTGAGCAAACCTCTTCTATTTTTTGCAGAGGAGTTATTAAGCTGCCATAGATAATAGATTTAATGATAAATGACCCCACAAAAATCTTGAAAATGCATGTACTCACAAGTTTATCGAGCATTAAAGAGACGTATAACTGAAGCCCTTTTTTCATCTTTTATACTCTTTTGAAGTTTTGGTGGGTCAACCAGTTGCCTTTGGACAACGTTTCATCCAAGTATGATCATCCATAACAATAGTGGCGTGAAGTTCGTCGCCATTATGTTCAAATAGATTCTGATGCTCCATTGCAACATAAAGCCCTCAGGGCCTCGTTTGGCTTAAAATTCTCAGAAATACAAGTTGCCAGTCCTCCTGGTGGCTCCAACCTTCTTTACAAAATTTCCAGTGCTGGAGTCACAAACAGTCTGGTAGCAGAGAATTTGACAGCAAGCAAAGAGTGACTTTTTGGACCGTGCAGGCAATTTCGGGTCTGGTAAGTGGCCTGCAATGATTGTGCAATCATAAGACTTCCTGGCGTGTCCCATGGTGACAAGGGCAGAGCAAAAAAACCTTGGACCATGTATTCAGGTCACCACTCGGATCAACAAGTGTTATCGTATGCTTGTTTATACTAACAAGATGATAAAAAACAAGTCCCAGGGCAGGGAAAATGAACAAATCTAAACAAATAAAAACACAGCAAAAACTGTGGTGTTAATCTAACACTCCCAGACGGGGGTAGTTCTCCCATAACAAGGGTGTTAGATCAACTCAATTCAACACCACTTTTCTTGCAGTGAGGTAATCTCGACCACTCTGGCATTTCGACTCACATTTTTATTTTGAGAAGCGAGCAGCGGTGACGTGCTCTGGTTTATTTGGGTTATCCGTAAATAATAACCGATAATTGAAGTTATAGCATGAAAATCGCTTCAGTTTGCTGTTGAGACCAGCGGGAATTGAATAAATTTTACACTTCTTTTAAAAGTTATCTCTAAACAGTTATTGCTGCTGTAAACATTTCAAGGAATTTTATTTATTTTATTTTGTGCTACACGTTTACAACAATTTGGTACTTTTATTTATTTATTTATGACAGCAGATTCAACGATTTGCACTTAGGTTTAATCAACGAATGGCACTTAGGTTGAATCAAAACTAAACCCTTCGAAAGTTCAGCGGATTTTTATCCAGCGGAAACATTTTTCTCAGATGTGACATTGATCAAGTTTAGGACAGAATAACGGGCGCCCGACGCAGTTTCATCTCCGTTCCCTTGAGCGAGTACTCCCTGCCGGGGTACCCGTGTCCAGTGTAAGTGGTCCAGGTCACCCCCTGGTCGGTGCCCGGTGAGAGGGCGCCGTGCTCTCCTTCCTCAGGCAGGTACGGCCCGTTCGGGTCAGCCGTCAGGCAGTAGTTGAACCAGAAACCACCCCGCATCCAGTTGGCGCAATTGCCGCCGCTGGCTCGATCGTTGTCGTGGTCGATGGTCGTGAAATCCATGCCGTTGTGATAGTCAAGAGCGTCACCTGTGCATGCACCCAGAGAACACAGATATAAGCGATATCATAGACAACAGTATAGCGTACCATGCAGACGTCAAAGGAAACCTTTCTTGGTAATCATTTTATATGCCTCAATTCCTCCTTAGAATTTTTTTCAGTGCCGGGTGTGTCTATTGTTTTACTCAACGGAACCCACGTCAAACACTTAAAATGTTTTCATCTGACACAACCGTAGAGTAGACCGTGTGTGAAGTAGGATACCGCCTGTAAGCCGACTTTTTCTTGTCGGTCTGCTGAAGCACAGGCTCGCATTGACCACGAAGAAATAAATTAGTATAATAGACTGCCTCAAATGACAAAACTGTGGCACTGTGAGTGACTTATACCTGCTGTGGATTCCTCAGCGAAGTTATCCGCCGTGAGTGTGAACTCGCTGCCTTGCACCGAGAAGTCCAAGTATTTGGCGAAGGCGGTGTTGTCGGCCCAGTCCCTGATGTCCACACGCAGCTCCACGTTCCCTCCGGATCCCCCGGAAACTTGCCCGGGTACAGTCAGCAGGACCAGGTTGTCGTTTCCCAGCCAGAACTCCCCTTCCAAGTTCCCAAAGCCCTGTCTGTATTCGTCCCACGTCCTCTCAAAGGATTCGGAGCCGTCCACTCGGCGCTGGAACACCTTTATATGGAGCATGCAGAGAAAAGAATGCTCGGGAATGCCGGTGTCCATCATATTTGCTATCTCGTGAAATCTCTTTTCTTTCCCCTGAGTGACTCTCAGTCTCTCGTTATTTTTCGTGACTTCGGTCACTCCATGCACGAAGTCAGTGGGTCCGTTTATGTCACTGAGTCCGGATTTTATGCGACCATCGGTGGGTATGAAACGGACTTAGGCCTAGCCGAAACTTCGCTTAAGAAATCTCCAGATGAAAAACATAATTCATGCAGGGCATGTGCATAAAGTTGCCGTTATTCTCCTCCCCCCCCCAGATTATGAGAATGAATTGAGAGCCGACTACACTTACGATCCAGCCACCACCGTCCGTCTCCTGGTCGCAGTACACTTGCATTGGATCGGTACTTTCGGGGTATGCCGGGTAAATGTCGTACAGGCCACTCTCAGTGAATCCTTCAGAGAGCAACGCCGAGCAGTCTGAATACCAAATAAATATTATAATATATCATAATTACCGTGTCCACTGCATGTTCTCAAAAGGACTGAAGGCTACCAACATCTCGAAATATTTTCATATTGTAGGCCTTTTTTTAAAATAGGTGCTGAATCAATACTCAGATCTGAAATGCGCTGATGCTATAGCTCGGCGCAGCCAGTGAAAATACCGTCTGGTGTTGCTGCTGCTGTGCAGTACTTGCACGTGTATGTGTGCTTCGCTTACAAGCATAACTGTACAAAAGATACACTTGAAAAGGACAGGATAGCGGAACAACAGCCCCGTGGAACATGCTCAACAAAGCCTTAAATATTTAAGGGAACAACGGCCTGTGACTACCACAATTAACCATTCGAAATACAACCATACCATGAACAGATGTTGCATCTGCCGTAGCCCCCCCCCCAACAATTTGTCATGAGTGTCTCAACCCCAACCCTCTACCCCGGTAGGGGTTTTTGCTTGTCACCCTAACTCCTCAATCTTTCAAAACCTCCGGGAACTCCAGTCCGATTGTGTTGAAGCAGTGTGCATGGTATCCTGGAGCAGTATGGAGGATGTCACATCTAACGTAGGCATGGGCCGTTTTCCAATACTCAACTTCGGCTCCGTCGGAGGCTTCAACTGCTTTTTTTACTGGTTGACTTTGAAGCTGTAAGCGCGCAGTAATTAGTCTAATAGTGCCACAAAACATCATATAAGATGCAAGAGAGCCAAAAATTACAGTAATCCAATGTAATTTAAACGCTTCGGGGATTGGTTTTAGGAACGAAGCCTGAGACGGAGACGAAGTTAAGTATTGGAAAACGGCCATGAATTTATGCATGGCTGAGCTTTCGGAAGGGTGATGAGGAGGGTTAGGGTTAAACGTACCTTCATAGTACACAGTCTCCGGCTCCGTAGGCTGCTTGTTGGTACTGTCCAGCAGGTCCTTGATGTTGCTCAAGCGCTCCTGCACCCACCCCACTGCCTTCTGCTTCTCCGCCGAATCCGTGTACTGGGCCACCTTGATGGCCACCTCGATAAGCTTCAGGACCTCGCTGGTGACAGCGCTCTGGACGGCCTCCGGGTTGGAGGGTTCAGTCGACTGGTGTTTATTGCCGTTCTCAGCGCGGATGCCGACCACGCAGCAGGCAAGCAAGAGCAGCATACAAAACTTCATCATCGTACACAACACCAATTACCAGTGGCTGTCAGAAAGTGGGTTTTTCGCACAAGCGATGTTCAATGAGGTAGACAGTGGGTCCCTAGTGAAAATCACACCATTACATTGATTGATAAGCCAAGTACAAGGTCTGCTCACGCAGCTCCGGTTATCGAATGTATATTGCTTCCAAGGGTATATCAAAATAGCATGTTTACGACGACAGCGTGTGACCAAGGTTTGACTTATCTTTGTAGGTGTGTTTCCATTGTCTGACAGAGGCCCTTGTGTTCGCCATTTTCATGTGTAATTCCAAAGTTCATACACAGCCATAATGCCTTTCTTTGATGTTGTCAAATCTTTTTGCAAAATAAACATCAAGACCTTTCGTTATCACAAGTAAATTCGAAAAGTCGATAAAACATGCGCAGTTTGTACCGTCATCTCGAAAACTCTGTAATATCAAACGACCTTATTTTAAAAAGGCATTTGTACTTTATAAACAGATCAACGTGTTCTTCCGATGTCTGGATATTTTTGTCATTGCCTACCACAGGAATTCGATCTGAAATCGATTATGGTTTCGATAATCTCAGGTAGACCACCAGAGTCGTCAATAAAACACTCGGAATAAACTGCAGGAACACTAACACAACGGTACACCTCTAAACACAGTTCAGCAAAATATTAATGATTCTTTTGCCCAAGCCTAAAGTCTGCCAATTTGTGTCACGATGATCGAAAAAAAAACTCCCAGGCAAAAACAGACGCAAGCGCTAAGTGGCATGTTACCAAGGGGGCGCACTCTGTCTTTCGGCTTTGCAGATTGCAACACGGCAAAGATTTGGGGCAAAGTCGAGACTCTGAAAAATTGATGGTTTAAACCGGACGAAAAGTCCACTTCCCAAGGGAGAAACAAAGCCCTGCGGGCTACAGGCCTGCATGTGCGCATGCCCGACACTGTAGTCAGAAAAAAAAATTGTACTTTTAGAATTGTCCAATTTGGAGATAAACTGTGCTTTGGTACGAGAAAAGCACACTACGAGGGAAAAAAATTGAACACGTTACAAAAGAGTAACAGGTGATATACAAGGTTCAAAATCCTCCACCAGCGAGCTCAGCAATCTTAGCGATCTAAGTTCAAACATGGTCCGTAACGCGTGTGCTGCGCCGCAGCGCCAATGCTGGTTACACGCCAAGCGACACAGGAGAGTTCCGCAAACTACGAATTGAGAAAAATCGCAATGGCTAACCTTACGGAATTTATACATTTTGCGATGAAGGCCCTACAACCCTTTTGCTCGATTGTCTTGAGACGGGAGCGATTGTCTAGTCTGGTTGTCATCTATAGTTCAGCCAACGGAGGCTGTGGCTTCAAATAGGCCTAAGCTAAAGGATCAAAATGGCCAAGAAAAGCTCTGAGCGATGATTCTCTGAGGAAAACAATCAAACTGTTACGCTAAGTAAACGGAGGTTTCGGAGCTTGAGCCTAGGGTCATAAAAGATTGTAAAAATCGGTCAGTAGTGTAGTAGGTCTATACCTACCTTTCTGGATTCAGGTCTTGCTCAAGCAACGAACATCAGTGTGAATTGTAATGACACAAAAGCAATTAAGGCTCTTATAAACGTTTGGGCAAAATCCAGAAAAGCCTTGATAATAGATAGTATAAATAAACATGTTAGCATTTTAGCTTAATTAACCTTCGTCTGTCCTTCCCGGTATAATCAAGGTCAGGGTGCTAATCTACCAGTGGCGTAGCTAGGATTTTACCTGGGGGAGGGCAGCAGCATCTTATGGGGGACACCAGCTTTCAGTGGTGAGGTTTTTTTGGGGAAAGCTTTTGTTAGCCTTGTTCAATATACATTCATCCATTAAATTTGCCACAGAATTGTTTCAAAATTGCAAAATATGATTTTATCTCATTTTTAGTGAGGGGGGGCACCGAGAATTGGGGGGACACGTGTCCCCAGCCGCCACCCCCCCCCCATGTAATCTACACGTGTGATGTTTGATCAGTCTAACCTCAATGCAATGGCATTGAGATAATAATATTTCATCTTTCCCCTTCTGACCTGGAAGATACACATTTCTATGAAAGAGCAGGGGATGCTCCTCCGCAAGTACGAGACTTGACTATAAGTTTTATGGGGCATCTGTGCGAGTCCTTTCTTTTGGAGGCTTGAGGTAGTTTGGTCTGCCGTTTGAAAACTTGGGCACAGAATTATAACGCACTGGAGGATAAGCTAGCAGGCGTTGCGCCTGAGAACGAACGTTGGTTTACTGAAAGGGCGCCCTCTCCAGGACGGTAGCAGTTTATTATAATAGTCAGCGCCCACGATCAATCAAATTCAAACGCTATGTAATGATCCTGAGAACTAGGCACAGTAGAGTACTTCATCTTCCCATCGAAAACGTTTGGGTGTTACTTCCGAACTGAACTTCGTTTTCACGTACAACTTTGCGTATGTTTTTATCATAAATTATTCTCAATCACCTCAATACAAAACCAGTAAGTGTCAGTAATCCTTACTTTTGGGCCATTCTGTAAAATCGGGATAACTGTTTTCAGCATATTCAGTTTCCCCACTTAACCGATGTGAACATAGGCCCGTAGGCGAAGGCCTAGTTGAGTAGTTCCTACTAGTTTAACGTTCGACACGCGACATTCAATGTTGAACAAGTAACCATTTGATATTCCATCGTTGACTAAGCAACTGTTTGACGTTCTTACACGTTATGTCATACACACCCTTAGAAACGATGGAGTGTAAAAGGGACAAAAAACAAACTGCACTTTCATTTCTAATTCTGGGCTTGTTTGAACACCAAAAAATGGCAAAATAAAACGGGCCATTCCCTAGGTTGCAAGGTGGAGTCGCTGATTGAGGAGAACAATGACATTAGATTCAATGTAATCTCCTGGCAGAGCGTGGGGTTTGGGTATTGTATTTTGATTTGAGAAACGTGTGGTGTGATGCATTCACTTTCCTACTCTGGTTTGCAAGACTCTAGGCAAAACCGTTTCAACTGTGGTTTGTTTGACATAAGTATTTGACATAATTGAACTCTCTTGGAAATCAAATGTTTTCTAATCTATGACTGGATAATCGCCAGGTCCCATATTGTTATTTCACCACTTAATGTGAAACAGTAGGTGGACCTATTGTCAAGTCTCATCGATTGTCACATTACGTGGTGAAATAAGGACCTGGTGACTATACCGTCATGGACGTTAGACTTGCAAATTCACATGCCAGGTAGGTGTGACAGGGACACTCAAGAAATTGGACCTCAAATTTATAAAATGATCCTTTCAAAGTTTAAATTTTTGATTTCTTACAACAGTAAGGTGTGTATCACCTTTCGGTGAAAAATTAGGCCTAACCTAGTCTCCTGGTCAAAGTCTTCCCTTTTACACAACTGAAAAGAGGAGATGTTGGGGAGGATGTTGCCAGAATATGTGAAATGGTTACCCATTTTTAGTTTGGAATATCCAGTGTAGTCTCCCGACCTGGGCCTTGGGTAGATATTTTGAGCTGACCCATTTTGACTTTTGAAAACAGGCAGGGTCCTACAAGATTACCCCTGTGGCAAAAATTGGAGAAATATTGAGTGCTACAACATAATCAAGAATAACTTGGTCATGTTTGTGAATTGGGCTAACGTTACATGTAAGTGTGGTTGTTTTCCCAGGCTAGGCTAGCCTTTTTTTGTGGTCTGAAACATAAGCCCGAGGCTTTCATTGACCATGTTTACAAGCAAGTTGGACTCTTTGTTGGGCATTTTAAGACCATAATCTCTCTGAGTCCCGTGAACTAGTCTGGAGGTTACCCTAGCTACCTTCATTGTGCCATTTTTGTGTTCAAAATAAAACCCACTGTTCTTTCTTTTGTCAGTTTGTAATAGGACCGAGCAGGTTACACACTAATACAAGATGTCGGAGCGAAAAGTACTAAACGTAAGTAGAGACATACTCGCCTGATACGAGTAAAAGTTGAAGTGGTAGTCAAGGTGGATTACAGTTAACAGAACAAATGAAAGTGCAGCAGCTCAATTATTTAATCGCAAACATTTTCATTTGCTTGTTCTGGTTTTTTTTGTTTTTGTTATTTAATTTTTCTTTTTAAATTTTAGTTGTGTTCTTGAATTGAACTTTTTTTTTTTTAATTTTTCCAGAAATACTACCCGCCGGATTTTGATCCGGATAAAGTACCTAAGCTACGCATGCAGCGGGAGCGGCAGTATACCGTACGCACCATGGCACCCTTCAACATGAGGTGAGCTGGTCAGGTTTCACTACGGATGACAAATTGAGAGACCGGGGGGACATTTGGACACCATTTTGTGCCCAGCATCTATGTTAATAATATGCTTCCCAGAAGTGTGATACGACTGAATGCATGAAGGATTGCTGGATTGAAGGTTTCACCTCAGAAAATTGTGGATTTTTTTCTAAGGTTAACTCATTCATACCTTGCTACTTATTGTGTTCTTCGCACCCTAAAACAAAAGGTTCAAGATTTACACAATCCTCGCAAGATTTACGCAGTCCTAGCGATTTGGGAGAAAATTTGAATCTTGAATAGCCGTTCAAGCCCTGAATTTCGCTGTCATTGTTACAACATCTCTGCTGGGATTTCTCTTCATTCTGCCATCTCACCCTTAGCTGCAGATTTTTAGAATTTCTCAATTGTACTCTGTGCCAGAGGCACGCCATCAAGCGGGCACACGAGACATACCACCCAAAGGGAGATCTTTGCTCTGGTCACTTGTTAACAAATGGAATCTGCGGGATACCAGCATGTTGTCGAGAGTTTGTTTCCCGTAGGCCGGTTGTAAAGTTTTATTGTCTGTCTCCACTCTTTGCTTCAAGGTGTAAGACTTGCGGGGACTACATCTACCAGGGGAAGAAGTTCAACGCCAAGACGGAGACTGTCCAGGACGAGACATATCTCGGCCTGCGGATCTATCGCTTCTACATCAAGTGTCCCAAGTGCATATCTGAAATTAGCTTCAAAGTGAGTACAAGTCCGTGGCCGATTGCTCCACAAAACTCAGAAATTCTAGAAGTGAGTTTCTGTGACTTTCTGTTTTTTAAAGTCAACTCTGAATGGGTGCTGGGACGGGTGGCGATAACTCGGTGGTTTTGTCCTTTGAGTCATTGTGAGCATGATGTGGATTCGTTCTCATTACATTCTCCAATTTCTACCTTGGTCATCTGAGGAATTTAAGAAATATGGTACTGCAGAACCTGACCATTACCTCTGCATGCTGTGCTTATAACGTCCCATGTTGTTTTGGCTCAAGGAACGAGCCATCCATTTCAGATGGGGGGGCAACAGAGGCAAAATAATTCTTTTTTGTAACAAAAATGAGAGGCAGACAGTTTTTTGGTCTTTTTCATTTCGTTTCCTTCTTAAAAGCCCCAAACTTGTTCCCTCTCAATGGAAGCCCGGCATCAATTTAGCACCGTAATGAACTTGACTTTTGGAGACCTTTGCCGTAAATCTCTGTAGAAAAATTCAATTAATTGATCCTTCCCCCAGACCGATCCAGAAAATGAAGACTACACCTTAGAGCACGGTGCCACCCGGCTGTTTGAGGCGGCCAAGATGCTGCGGAAGGCGACAGAGCAAGAGAAGCGAGAGAGAGAGGAAGAGGAAGCCAACAATCCCATGAAGGTCCTGGAGAACCGCACCAAGGTAAGGCGAGATGCTGGGGGGAGGACCTCAGACGATGGAGGATGTAGCTGTGGGCATCACCGGGGGGGGGGGGACGTGCAAGGGAGCAAATGGAAATCATGGGTGGACACCAATTGCTTGAGAATACCTCAGAATCGACCCCCTTCAAGGCTTCAACCGTTGTGGCTTGTCAGTTTGCTGCTGAGCGTTTCCCCCTCCCCCCCCCAAGGGTTTTATCCTGTTCCTGCAACACCCATGACTGGCACTCATGGAAAGGTGCCATACACGTTTGTGCTCATTCAAGTGAAAATTAGAAATTTTCTAGCCTGTGGCATGTGTTCATGAAACACTAAGCACCTGCACTGTCTCCCGCACAGAAACCTCTAACTCCCCCTCCCCCCCAATCTCCTTTTACCCAGGATTCCAAGCTGGAGATGGAGATCATCGAGAACCTGGAGGAACTCCGAGAGCTGAATGCCAGGAAAGTGGACGTGGACTATGCCGAGATCCTGCGTAGGAAGGCTGAAGCAGAGGAAGAGATGCTGAGAAAGCAGGAGGAAGAGGATGAGGCTTACATCGCGTAAGTCAGAGATTGAAATATTCCAAATACTTGGTTGTATTCCCTGAAAGTGGAGGATATCTCTTGAAAGATATCTCTGATCTTAATCCTTTCCGTCCCTCAAGAAGGATAAGTAGAAAAAATTTGAATATCTTGGCAATGTATTTACCCAGCAGTGGCAATCTCTCTTAACTCCATCTCTCCACGTTTTTCACAAAACAATGAATGACTTTTGTGCCACTATTAAATCTATAGTTTTGGGAAGCACAAGTTGGGCTGAAATCAGTGATGACATTACTCCGTTCTCCTCTCTCTTGACATTCCCTTGGGTAGGGACTTCCCTACTGCCAACTACAAGTTAATTTGACCTTTTTTATCGCTGTCATTTGTCACCTCAGTCAGTTGTTTGGAAAGCAAGACGGAGGCTTGATCAAGAGGTTAGAAGATGACCCGGATGAAGACGAGGGAGCACCATCGTGGCTGCCTTCATCCCAGAAAAACACCTCCATCAAAAGACCGTCAGACGTCTTGACCAGTGTCAGTTGAAATCCTTCCCTCAGCCTTCATTGTTCATTTATTTCCACAGTTTCACATACATACAATCTCAATTTTCAAACGCTATATAAATACGGGGGGAAAGCCGTGGAGGTACCCACTAAAAAGCAAAGCTTATGATTGTGGGCCCTTAAAGCAATTTATAGTTACTATTAATTAATTACCACATACAAAAGACTAACAGAAAACAGACAAGACGCTTACTCTGTATGTCAGTTAAAAATTACCTAAGTTTAAAAAAAAAATGAAAATAGGAAAAAGGAAAGAGAATAAACACCCTGGGAGATTTTAGATAAAGCTAATCAATTCCACATTATTAATAGTAATCATGCGCACATGGACAGATTTCGTACACCAAGAAATGTTGGTGTCGTTAATTACACAGGACGTGTAGAACTGAATCCGTCACTAGCAATTCTGAGTTTTTTCAGAGGACTTTGTAGAGTAGAGCTTGCACCTTGAGACAAAGAGTTGGACGTTCATTCTGTCATCGGGCACAAAAAAGAGCCAAAATTGGAGATTGGAAGGTAATCTGGGTTTACCCCAGTTTGGACACTCTCTTCTCTTTTTTATTTTTTTGATTGTTTTGACACTTTGTATGTCTTGTCGTTTTCCAGGACAATGATCCTCCAACAAAGAAATCCAGACCAGAGCAGACAGGGTCAAAGTTCAGCTCCAAATCAGCCCTCGCTGGATTGGTCAAGGTGAAGAGCCTGCAGCCAGCAAAAACAAATCCAGGTTCAAAGGATGCCTCCTCAACGGACTCTACTCCTACACAAGCTGACAATATTCGTATACGACCTCTCACGAGCGAAGCTGGAAACGGGGAAGTGCCAGTAAAAAAAGTTGCCGAACCAGTGAGTGAGCCTGCAACCTCATGCCAGTCATCAGCAACAGATGTGACTCAGAGCTCCAGTCACCATGATGACCATTGCCCGGGCAACAGTCACCATGACGACAACATCCCTGAAGTGGACAGCGACCAGATCTCAAGGAGCATTCAAGAGGGTCTCGGCAAGAGGCTTGTTAACACTGACGGTGGACGAGATGCCAGACCCAAAGCCAAGTCGGTTGGACTGAGCCTCCTGGGTGGTTATGCTGTGAGCGACGATAGCGATGACAGTGATGTGTCCAGTGGATAGAAGTGTCCAGTGTTTGCACAAAAAATTTTGCCCGAAAAAAACATGACACTTTCTACCCTACTTAAGTAGGATAATCAACCAAAGCCCGTCTCCTGGACCCAACAGCGTATTTCACATATTTGGATTATGAGCATGTGTAAATCCCTTTCACTCCGGGAATCCATTGTCACTGACTTTCTCTGCTTACACTGTCATTGTAGTTTCCGTTTGAGGGTAGCACAGCAACAAATTGACCTATTTAAGTGACACCAGAGAACCGATATCTTTTGAAACCTTTCTCTCCCACTGTCCAAGAAATTACCATCAATAATTTTTACATGTTACAGTGCCCAGTGCACCTTCAATCATTTGTATGAAATTGGCGCGTGATGTTATTATCACTTGGTCCAATGAGTTGCAACCAATGCCTGACACTGGTGGTTGGGTGCTTGGGTACCCGGTTTCAATGCGTGCCCGTACATTATAAGCAGCGCGTGCTGCTTGTAAGCACAGAAAGCTATTGTCATTAGTTTGGACGAGCAAAGAGAGAAAACAGACAGGTCACACCTGATCAGTTTTTCCTGGGTAGTTTTATTTCACAGAATAATACAAAAGCAGGGTTGATATGAAGAATGCTAATTGAAATGTGTCACTGTTTTAAGTCTTCACTGTTGGCCTTTCCCTGTAGATGTCTTTATGGTTCACTTTAATTAATTCATCTTTTTTTGAGACTCGATACAACTCTCTTGGTGACCCAACTCAAGTATTGAATGCATTATGGCAGAGAGCTCTGATTATGGCCAACTGTGTCGTAATCGTAACATTTAGCAACTACAGTGGCTAGAAACAGCCAGAAGGAATGTTCTTTGGGCCATCAGATGAGTCTCATGTTCGACTGTAAGAGGACTTTCTCTTTAATAATATAGTTATAGCTTTGAAGAAGACAGCAGTCTACTTGTTCTATCTTCGTTTTATAATCGGAATTCAACTCGAATAAGGTCACAAAATTTACTTCATTTGGGGAGTGCTTTGGGCACACAGTGCTGGGCTGTGAGATAAGTGTGGTTGCTGAGGGATGAAATAAGCGCAAATTGTTTAAAACAGACCAAATGTGCTAGGTGGACAAATTACGCCAACTTGCGCCGATGCAGAATTGGTGTAATTCCTAGAGGACTTCTGACCTCGCCAAAATGCGTCCCCTCGGGGAAACTACACAACATACATTTGAATAAGATGTAACCGGCAATCGTGAGTGGAGAGATCATCATGTCTCCATGGCCTCCACGGCGGTGTCGACGACTTCGTACTCCAGTGGCGTCACCGTCTTGGTCAGAACACCGGTGGTGCCTCGCTTATAGCGGTAGTCACCTTGCCTGCAGCGAGAGTAACGCAGAAATCGTGTAAAATTAACCACTTTGAAAGCAGTAACCACCATCATACCAGATAGTTGTCGTGTTTTGCTGTGGACAAATCTAGCATTCAGAATTCAACGCCATTACTGTGGCAGAAGTACGCTTGTGCACAGGTCGTATGCACGTACTACATGCCTCTCTGACCGATATGGGCAGGTTTGGACGACAACCATTATATGAATCAAGAAAAGCTATTGTCCATGACCCAAAAGTATTCAAATCTGCTGCAGAGTAGTACTAGGGTGACCGGGCTATCAAATTTAATTGATGGCTATGGATTTGCGCTGCCCGAGTTGCACAGCGCCCTCACCTGACTCCCTTGACATTGGCCACATCGTAAGGCCGCAGGTAGTCCACCTTGTCCTTCTTGATGACACACAGGTCCACGTTGGTGCCCGAGCCCAGGTCGTTGAAGATGCCGGCAGCGATGGCATCTCGCACCAGCTGCTTGGCCTCTTCCTCCTGTGGGGAGGAGTAAAAAGAAAAAAAAGGCGTGTGCCCTTTTAATAGAATGTTGATTGCCTCAAGTACTGACTAGGTGACAAAGTGCCCCTCGTCCATCAGAAGTGGATGACCTTTAAAGGAAACCTGCCCATCTGCTGAGCTTGGGCCCAGTTTCACGGAGCTGCTAAATACAGAATCATGTAAGCGCTTGATGCATTTGCTTAGCAAAAGTAGGTTACCTGCCAGAATGCCATGGATTGTATATGCTGTGTATTGTGACCGATTCCCAGCCATTTTTTTGCTTACTTTATAAACCTGCGAAGCATTACTTTCTACTGAGCGGCCCAATCAAATTGGACCCAGTTGGATTTCTTGAAACCAAAGGCCACTGTTAATATGTGGGAGGGAGGTTATTTTAACAAAACCACTTTGAGGCAAGTTGAGGAGATCAGCCTAAGCTACGGTCTCCCATCATTGTTTCAGGCATTGTTTCATGAACGTAATCCCTGGAGACATGACCCTGGTCATGGTCAACACAGCTCCACGCTCTACAGCAAAATGAAACTTTGATGCAAAACCAACACTGTGAGTATCTTCACGTGTTTTCCACAGCAAATTTGCCAAATGATTGGGCTGCTTAAAAAGAGCTTGTGCCTAAACCCACGCCAAGACTTGGAAATGATATTGGAAAACTATTCCGGAAAGGTGGTCCATACGCAAATCGCTTGACTGTGGCAGGCGACGGGGCAAAAAAATCAATGAGAAATGCCTGTGTTCTTCCCAGCGGTAGCAGAGGCATTCAGACACCGCCCTAGGCCCTAGTCCCAGCCCTCACCTCCATGTCCGGCTTGTAGCGGTCCTCAAACATGGCCATGGCAGCCAGCGAGCCCGAGCCCATGGTGGCAAAGGGCAGCTTGTTGGAGGAGCCATGGGGATAGATGTTGTAGAGGTGGGGACCCTTCACGTCCACGCCGCCCAGCACCAAGGCTGCGCCGATGTAACCCTGGTACCTGGTAAGGACGGGAAAAAGTATCACGGTACAAGTACTGGAAATAAGCCAAATCAATGTCCTCTCAATCCTGACGCCGTAGTTACTTTTTCTTGATATCTTCTAAAATCTGCATTTTCTGTAACCGATGGCAAATTCTCTTTAATGCTTGCATTAACCTGGCCTTCCAAGGAGTTCAACCAATTACACTGAAACTCAAGGTTTTGGAGCTTGTTACGGTTACGTTGAGAGTAAAGTACAGCCAGAGTTTATCAGAATCATGTAAAACCACTTGTCCGGTTTTTTCAATACTTGTTAATGCTGCATTTCTTCAGTTTGGGTAAAAGATGCAACGTCACAGTGTACGGCAACCTCACCCCCAGCCCTGTTGTCGCACACGTCTCACCTGAACAGCTTTTGCTTGAGCATCCTGTTGGCGGTGACCACACGCACCTCACGGCCCGTGGACAAGCTGTGCAGCTCCAGGTTGGAGGAGATCAGTTGGGTGGTCACCTCGGTATCCGCTGCAGTGCCTGCCCCACAACAGCTGCAGACAGGTGAGTCAACGGACAAAGATTTGTCAAACGGTATTATAGGTGGCCGAATCTCACAAAAATGACCCTCAAATGGTCCAGTTGATGGATTTTCTTCTAGACACACATTTCGCACGTCTTTATACTCTTCTTCGATGTACGAAATCTATTTGACACCCTGTTGGAGTTAAGTTATTGAAAACCAAATTGCCCTAGCTGTTCCAGACACCGGAGGGCGCTGTTGTTGTGATGTCAATCAAAGAAGACACTGTTCAGTTCGTATGCTTTCCATTCATATTGTGAACCCAAAATTTGTTCACTGAAAGCACCTCTGAGAAAGGGTTGCTTGTTGACTTGTACAAGAATAAATAGCCAAAGAAATGGAATTCCAGGACAGCAAAGTGCAAACACTTTCTGCCGTTTTGCACAGCATAGACCTTTTAAGGCCTCTTTTCAGTATTTTTTAGGTCATTTTTGTTTTATGTACCACTATTAAAGTTTGGTTTTGTGGAGAGTTTAGACACAATTTGTCTTTCTTTACTTACTAAATGTTGGGTGCCAAATAGTGAATCTTTGAACAATTCTTGTCGGCGACAATTGTGTCCTCTGTCGCTCTGGTGTCTGCACCAAGAATAACACCATCCTGATGTGGAAGAAAGCAGTACTGAATTAAAGGACAATTCCAAGACAAGGGCCTACTCTTGTTAAATTGCACCATACACCACTGAGCGAAGTCCTGCGAAATGGAACCGCATGATGAGGTGCACTATTACTGTTACAAAGTCATCGTGACTACTTTGTATTCTGCCACAGACTAATGTGCTGAAATCAGTATTGGATTGGACTCCATCACGAGTCATCAAACTTTAGCCAAGTCAGGAGCCATTCAGATGACTGTGACAAAAGCATTCCTTTACCACTGTGCAACCCTTTCACTTAGGACTCGTGACTGGACTTGTGAAGGGACTTATGATAAAACGCGACTTCTGCACCATTTCAACACTAGTTGACATAACACAGATTGAACATTAGCTGTGTCATCTTATAGTTTGACACAACTGAGCCTCTTGACTGATTGTCCTAGAAGCCTGTACCTTAAAGATGAGCCCAGCTATTGTGGTTCCTGTTTTCACTCCTTTCGGAGCCTTCAATCCCGTCCTTTCAAGAAGTGCATTCCTGTATCAAAACAATGCGGCAGTTCTTAAACCAGTTGTTAAACAGCCAGTCAACGGCTCCACACAGACTAGGCCTAACCTTCAAGAAATTGACACCAGCTCACGACGGAGTCAAGTTGAACGTAGTCTCGTACTCGTCAACCTGTATCCTGAGCCTGGACAACTCATGCCCCAAGTAAATTGTAGTGTAACTTCTGTCAACTTCCATTCATTTGAGATGGATTATATTGGGTGGGCGATCCTTACCTTGGCTGGTCTGTGCCACACTAGTGGGCTGGTGGGGCTAGGCTGGACTTAATCAAGCCCAAAACCTCTCGGTTGTTTCCACTCAATTTTGTTTAGAACTTCATACGGCTTGCATATAACTTCCTAAAAACACTCAATGCGCATGCGTCAAGTCGGAGAATTTGGCATGTTTGGAAGCGAAGAAACGAAATAAAATAAATAAAAATGGAGACAGGTTCACCACTGTTCACCATCATGACCACGTTCACCTTAGTCATTAGCATGTTAGCCTGACAACATCCTCTAACATATACATTTACTTTTGTTATCGCAATATTCCAACGGAAAAAGTGCATTAAATTGTGCGAATTTCATTAGAATTCCGAAACTGGCTTACCGTCTTGTATTTTCGAAGACAAATCCACCTGATTGAGGTTCAGCAAGTAAGGCCGCCATAGCTGATTTTTGCGTGTAAACTGATTAGTCACGACTTTCAACAGAGGGCGCTACGATACTAACGCAAGAAAGTTTACAGAGGGCGCTATTCTACAATACTGTAAGAAAATGAACGGTAACGCAAACATTTGACACTTCTTCAGTACGTACGTGGCAACACTGAGATTCGGGGGGGGGGAGGCGAGCGGGTTAGCGGTTCTTTCCTCGCTTTGCATCGATGAGGCCCGGGTTCGAGTCCTTGGCCCAGGCTTTAAGTGCATTTGGTTTCCAGTCCATACTCGAATCCATGTTTAGCCACGGGAGACCATGGATTCATATACATGGATGTATAGTGGAAACTGAAAATTAATGTTAATAATTCATTGTTTTGTTCAGCAAACATCCGTTTAGGTTTTACAATGACCAAATGTTTATTCAAAAATAAGATGTTGGCGTTTTTACGACGTAGGCTCGAAAAAACAAAAAGTAAATTTATAACATGGGGCCTAAATTTTATAGCTAATGTTACCCCACCCACGATTCTTGGATCATATTTGTTTTCAAAACGAAACATTTCGTGGAATAATTTTTCAAACGAGTGACAAATTTCAGATATGAAAACTTTTCCCTTTTTTTACATTCTAAAGTTTGTTTTATTTAAAGTTCGACAAAATGTTGGCACGTGGTTGGGTTTTCTTGCCATGCTGCCAGAGCTACATACTTCCCTTTATAGTTAATGTGCATACATGCTTAGCGCTAGCATTCTCAAATTTTCCAAAGTCGCTGCCCATCACATGCACAACACAAGTTGTTTGGTGCATTTTCGTATGTGGCCGTGGTTCCGTGTGTTTGCATTTCCAGAACTGTTAACCTAGTACCTAGACCCAATAAATTCCACTTTCACTGCCAGGAAAAGTAGCCATTTTGAAAATGCATCCCTCTGCAAAATGGCTAGTGCCACTTTCGGACCCGATTGCATCCAAATTGCTCAGAATTGGAAGCCTTGAGTCCGGCCCAGAGGTCCAGTCTCATATTTCTTCAATTCCTCAGTTCCATGGCTCTCAGGGCCCTCTAATGTAGAATATTTTGAATGTATAATTCGGCCGACATATTTCTGGCCTATATACGTGGGTGCACCCTGCAGAGGCCAATCTCGAATGGGAATAGTTGGTCACATTCTCATATGGGTCCAGCCTAAGGATATCAAAGAGTTGTGCTCATTTTTGATGCAACTAAAATTTCTGTGTACAGGTTTGTTCAAGTTGGGAATGACAGTCACACTGTATGGAAACAGACTCCGGTGTCAGTCAGTCAGTTGCTGGAGTTGTTTCCTCGCAATATGCCCTGTTGAAAGTTTCAGCTATCGAAGAACATCAGGATTTTCTAAACGAGGAAAGTAAAGAAGAAAGAAACGAATGCCATGCATGGTTTCAATTTTCTAAGCCGCCATTTTTGCCTCGGTGGCTCCATCTCTTGGTCTAGCGAGACTGGGCCAGCCGCCATGAAATCTTTTGATTCTGTAAGTTTCTTGCTAATATCAAAGGATCTGAAGCTTATTTTCCCTCTTTTGACAATGCGAGGATAAGTAGCCTGGTACATGAACATGGGTGCCGCCAGGATTTTTTTCACAAGGGGTTGACTCCACGCATTTTTTCCGGGGGGATTTCGGAGGAGGGTTTGGCAAAGCACTCATTAGCAACAAACTGATCAACAGTGGAAAGGGGTCAATTTCAAAGAGTTTTCTTTAATTTTTCCCCTTGAAGTCTCTACTTTTTTCCAGGGAAGTGGGCGAGTGTCCCCTTGTCCCCCTCCGCAACGCCCATGCGTAAAGCCTGGTTTCCATATCGACGTAAGAAACGCACAGAGCAACGCAATCAAGAAGCAAACTGCAGCGAAGACATATGGAAACATGTCCAACGGAAGTATCGCCGATAACCTAGACATAATGCAAACCAGCCCCAGACAGATCGGCAAAGTTGAGCCCGGTTCAACTTTGCCGACTGTCTGCGTTGAGTCGCTGAGTGGGCATATACAAACACGCTGGCATGACGGGCGTACAACAATGTTTCTCTCGCTTAGTACCACTCATTCTGTTCATTTTCTCCTTATTTCTAACATATGCAGCCCAATCGTCAACAAAATAGCTGACCATTAACAAATTACATCGAACTGGAGTATCAGTCTGGCTGCAAGAGGCATGCAACATTGCCATCTAAAAAAGTGCATTTTTCCGAGTTTCGGACGCCATTTTGTTGAATTTTGTGTGGAATGACGTCTTGCGGACTGTCTACGATACAAACGAATATGGAACAGGCTTAACCTGTAGGGGTACAGATACAGCCTCGAGCAGAATCACCCCCTCATCGGTTGAAGATTGCCATGCTGGTCGGGAGTGCTCATCTTGTTCTTAGCGATGCGACCGTAACACGTGCATTTCATATACCGTTTGTGATCCAGCAAAGCCCGCTTCCTACCAGAGGAGCCTGCCTTGCTTGGAAAACCGCGCCCTCTCTTGGTCCAGCTCGGGCTCATAGGAGGTATTCATCTCTGTTGTATTTCGAGGGTGCCCTCATCTTTGTAAACTGTTCGTGCAGTTCGCACCCCGTGGAATGCTGATGTTGACTTGTAATTTATTTTCAGCTGTTACCAATAACAACCTCCAATCGATTCCATCAGGGTGCGTAAATATGAAACTATAATTACTTTACCACCTGCGAGTGTTGCAGCTTTTACCTGTTAATTGGAACAATATGTATGTCATCCGGTACATTTGGGTAAAACTTCAGCGCACCCTCTATTTGGCGATTTATACTGTGACAAGAACCTGAAATTATAATAAATACCCATATATATTATTATTATTATTATTATAGATACCCATATAACTTTTAGTCGTTTGGTATTTTTTAAACACTGACCACCCCAGACAGTTTCGATTTATTATTTCACAAATCCAATAGACTAAGAGTCAACAATTTCATTCTGAGCGAGAACTGATTGTGCAGTAACAAGTTTATGACGTGTCGTAGCAGTCATTAAGGTTTTGGGTAGGGCCTATACATCATTGTTAACAAAGTTGTGCATGTTTCTGACCGGCGTCGTGCTTGGTAATGAATAAGCCACTAGCAGTTCGGCATTTCAAAAAGCAAAGTCACTCGAGAACAGAGCACGTGTGTACAAATCGGGTAAGGTCGCACTGATGCTGATATAGGTAGACTGCGAGCGCGCGTACTGCCGTTCCCGATGCGTTGGGTTTCATTTGGGGTATGGGCGGTTGGAATACCGGATCATCAAAAATATTTAAACGTGAGGATCTGTTGTACGAGTCTGAAAACACGAACACTCCACATAGTAAAGTGCACTTGACACTGGATACTCTGGTCGGGCTGCGGTTAAATCGAAATAGCGCACAGCGGGGGAAAAAGTGGTGGCCCGTTTGAGCACCCGTATCGGTTACGAATCCTATGTCGTTTTAGTCCACAAAGTCGACGATCGTCTTGGCCTTTGAAAGTACTGGCATCTAACAGGAACCCACCATCGTAGTTATAAACCACCCATGGCAGAGATCTGATTTCGCAAAAGGTACAAATTTAGCGATCCGCTCAGGGACAAAGTTTCTCTCTGACAAATTACCGCGCGGTGGTCAACTTTCTGGGTAGGCCTATATAGAATCTCCCAGACCCCCTGTTGGCACACTTTCATTTTCACCTGCAAATACTGTAGATGAACCCGGTAAAATGCTACATATATCCCCCGCCAACTCGCTGGGTCACGTCGCGATTCTTTATATGCCTCCAGATGAAAGGGTGGTATTAGGCGGCAGGTATATTGCAGAGAAATGCAATTCTGTGAGGTATAACCGCTACATTTCACAAAACAAATTGAGCTTGAAATCAGTCACATTCAACACACGTCATAATTGGGACAATTTATCCAGTGACCTTTCTGTGAGCCCTTTTCTGCTGTGCGCAGCAAGCTGGCGCACATGTACTTTAGGGATAAAAATAGTGCCAGTCACACATTTCGTACCACGAGAGGCCTTGCGGGTGTTAACCCGCTACATATATACACACAGGGGGCTACACAAGAGAAACCCCGTCCTAACTTTGCTGTAAAATTATTTCACAAAGGGCAAACTTATTCCGTGCATACAAATCATTCATTTGCATAACAAACACATGATGTACTGCAACCAAAGATGAGCGAATTAGTAGTAATTATTGCAACGTCAAGTTGACCCCCCCCCGAGAGAGGCAGCAATTTGCGCAGAGCTAACAGCTCAACCCCTTTGCTTATGGCGGCAATTGCTGCCCACTTCCCTGAGCGACCTCGCCGCCAGTTTGTTGTTTGAGCATGCGCGTGTCCGAGTGCGAAACCAGCGACAAAACTTTCTTCGGTGGGTCACGGCGATGTCAGAGACCCTAAACGCAGACATTTAATAAAAAGGTAAATACAGGCCACTTTTAGAGTGTTTTTATGAATTTCATTGGTCCATTCTTTCTTGGGAAAATATCATATGTCGCACTCCAATACACTGAGCTTCGTACGTGGTGAAATGGTACGTATAACAGCAACTAAGAGACGAAACGAGAGATTAGAACATTTAGTGGTTTTTCCAATTACTTAAAATAATGACGATGCAATCGTGGGCTGCCACTGTAAATTTTGGCGCAGAGGAATTAAGTTTGTGGAACCGAAATTGACACGACCGCAAAATTTGTCAGTCAGAGCTCACACTGTTTAACAAGGGAAAAAAACCTGCCGAAATCACGTAAAACCGGTCTCGACTCTATGCGTGTTATGTTGACATATCAACGTACCAGAAAATTAGCTTGAATTAATGTAAGTTCAGAACAAGGCAAGGGCGAAAATCTTGGGGGAGGCTGGGGTATATCATATTTTTTTTAACCGGGGGGAATGGGCTCTAATATCAGCCCCCCAGATTCTTGAGCCTAAAAAGCTAATTCTGCCATGTCTTGATCAACACTGCTGGTGTTTCTGTCTTTGGATTGAAACAGATCACAGACTGTGTCTAGAGATTTTGAGTATAAAGAGCCCTGTGGCAGTCCTTAAGCCTTCACCAGTTAGAGAGGATTGACGACTGTCAGGGTTAGTCAAATTTGACACTCCACTTTGCTCATTTCATCATCCACCACTCACAGTGTAACTCAGATAAATTGAACTATTTGAACATGAAAGACGGCTCGCATGATGTACAAATAAACGTAAAAGCAAGCACCTCCACAAGGGTACGGCGCGTGAAGTGTTAGGCACGACTAGTCGGTCTGCACGATTAGTCGATCGCGCTCCGCGATCGGTCGATCTTGTAGGAAAAAATCGCACCATCCTTTCCCTGCCAATAACCATCTCCCCACAAGCACGGATTACAAAGATGGCAGACTGATCGTCAGGTCGTGCCATAATATATTTTTAAATATCAACCAATAGCAACCATCGATCACTTGAGCAACCAACTTTTTTTCCAAAAACCTCTTATATATTCTGTCAACGTACGAGTATTCATCACGTGGATTCAGCAGTTGAAGATGATTCAATCGAACACAGGAAATCCCGTGCAATTCACCACTGCCTCAGATAAAAGCCAGTCAAAGATCGAGGCTGACGGGGTTGACGCCATACGGCGTGCAATGTCAAAAGGACCTATCATCGATACCGTGGACGTGCTGGAAGCACGTTTTGCTGGGCCAGACGACGTCAACCCCCCCCCCAACTGTTGACATCCATTGCCTTTCTCGAACCAAAATAACGTTGTGCAAACATTTTTAGCCAAGTTATATCTGTCTCCCCCGCGTAAAATGTTGCAAGATTGGCCTCGCGGTACCGATGGGCATAAATGTTTCGTCAACCAGTTAAATATTAGCAATTACTAAGTAGCAATTTGTAGTAGAATCGAATCTCTGAATTGAAGTTCACATGGCATTACACTGTATTTCATATCAGTTTGACATTGGTCGGGGGCCGACATAGTTCAAAATTTGTATAAAGGAGGTCCAATTTGGAGAGACAATGAAACTGCATAAATAGGCAATAAGGGATGCCTGCCTTACCTTTGCTTAACCCCTCTTAAAGCCGCAGATTTATGTTAAGTCGTGTGTCATGCTACTGTGACACATTTGTTTAGAATTACAAAATATTGCCGATATGGATTGGCGCTATTGAACATTTCCGCTTAGCCCGCTGGGTATAAGAACAGGGAAATGTCAGACGATGACGCGGAGAATCCGTCGTCACTCCTGATTGGTCGGTTGTGCGCCTGCCGCGTGCGCACACATGACAGCATTGGGCATCTCGTTCCGCTGCCCTCTGACCCCCCTTACGTCGCGACTGCTGACTACGCTGGTGACGGGACGCTCGCGAAGGAAAGGAAGGCCGTGCCGGGAAAAAACACCGGTCGAGCCATGTGTCTGCAACGTGTGCTCGGCGCTACAAGTAAGTGACCACGGAGAGGAATGTCTTGTCTACTGGAGGCACGCAGAACAAAATGATACCGGTTTCTCTAACCCTGCGTCTCAGCTGTTGTCGGGAACGAGATTTAACACTCCCGTTTGGAAATTGGACTGTCTGCTTTGCCTGCAGGTGCAGTGCTACTGTAATGAGATGTGAAACATGGTGAGATGGGTAGACGAGCACCCGCCACAAGACTGAATTCAGTTGAGCCCGGACCGTGTATAACCTCGTCTCCAAACGGCGACAGTTTCTAACTCGCCGCCGCGGTCAAACCGTCAGGGCCACGTGTGATCAACCGGGAAGGGGCATTGAAGGGTTGTTGTATACGGCTAAATCAACCCGAAACCCACAGGTGACTGCACTTGTTTTTCTGCCCGGGAAAAAGCCCGATGACGTCTCGCTGCACGACGTTGGTCCCTCGCGTCAATCTTCGGTGACAGTATTTGGATGATTATTGCATAACCTGGAATTACACGATGCCTTGCGCGGTGAGACGGACTGGAGGTCGAGCCTGGTACCTTGGCCGTAGGCATTGACAAGACAACGCCTGGCGTACACCTCGGGAACCATTATCGGGGTGTCCTTTCCTGTTGGTTTTTTTTCCTCTTTGGCGCCAACGGCCAGCTAGCTTTGATGTGAAGTGCGAATTATTTCAAAGTGAAAGTCGAAAAGCGGCTCGTCTCACCTGAACTTAGTGAAAGGGAAATAGTATGCGGCCCGACCTTGACCAGGATGAGCGCTCTGAGGACGGGAAGGCGCTGGTAATGGCATAACTGTTTGGTAATATTCTCATTCGTATAGAGCTGAAGGTCTTGTGTTGCAGGGAATTTTTTTTTTCATTTTGGAGAATGATAGAAATGTTGTTTATGCGCAAATGATTAAAATATTGCCCATTTTTGGCATGGGGGGAAGGGCCAAACTCATTTCCAATATTGATATATGAGTTGATGACGTACACTGTACATGACGTACACTGTACATGACATACATGTACATGTGCGTTTGGTAGCATTATGAACTATACACTTACAATTCCGGATTGTTTCAAACCATTTTACCACTTTCCATACCGAAGATGTTAAACTCGTCCGTCGTAGCCATGGTCGTGGCGCAGTCTCGTTAAAATCGGGCGTGACGATTTATATCGAATTTACACCCTGGGCAGACTCGGTTAGAAGTAATGTTAATTCAGCGACGATTTGACACGTTGTCAAGCTTAACAAGGTGCATTCCGGCGGAATGGGGTTAGCCCCCATAGGGCCACTTCAAGTCCTTATCTTACATGCTACATTGCGCTTTAAATGATCTGTACGTTCAGTGCTTCCGTTTTCTTCGTGGTTTCTTAGGATATAAGGCTAATTGTTTCCTTCCTCTTTTGCACCCTGCTTCAAAGTCACCCGCGTTGCACTGCGCGCCCGGAATGCACGCACTTGCCGTGCGCTTCACCCGATCCAGTCACCATGCGTAATAATAAGCACTCCTGGCTTTGATACGGCAGTCAGTGCCTCGCGACGGTCGCCAGAGCCACATGAAATTTAGGCTCACATCAGCAATTTCTCAGAGTCGAGCCCCTGGGAAGTCAGCGGCCCTTGCCCAAGAGGGGGCCCACAGAAACAGCAGTGGCGTCATGAGCTCCATCTTAATTTATGCCGTTGCCTTATTGACTGTTTATTTATGCTTTTGGGTGTTTCACTGTGCGCAGTTTTTTTTATATACAGGATACTCCTCAGTTGATACTGCGAAGATCACATCTTGGTTATTTTCTGTCTACGTGGATCCCAACAAAGCGAGCATGAGGGAGAAACGGTTGCTTCGAAAGAGATCATATATCATTTTTATAAAACTCAGAGCTAACTGAAATTTTAAAAAGGGACTTGCAAACTCGATTGCGCGTAGCGTAATGGTTTCCTCGCAGCAGCTGTGTCACGCGCGACAACGAGGCGATTTGTTCGAAGGATAATCTGTACTCGGACTTGTGCGACGAAGTTCAATTCAAGAGCATCATTGGACTTGCAGGCGTCTTGGCCCAAGGCAACTTGCTCCCAAGCTGTGCCTGGCTGGATAATTTCGTTATTTATTTCGTAAAAAACTACTTCCAGCGTCAGCCGCCACCAACTCAGAAACTGAACGGGCATGCATGTCAAAACTTAGACTTTTTTTCAAGGGCTTTGACAAGAAACACCGTTGTTCGAAGAACTAGAAATCTGTGCCTGACTAGTTGACCGGCCATATTTTTTTTCTCCAACTTCTGTCCCTGGAAGGTCACTGCGACAGCTGGCCGCCAGGTAACTGTGCTGTCCCTACGGGACAGTGGTAGACCACAGGTGTTCCGTCGGGAGTCTGTTGATATTTTAATGAGGCATTTGATTGTTTCTTTTAGGAATAAACAGTTGGTCGCCCCAGTATTATTACACCAGACTGAGTGGCCTACGTGCAGAGTTATGGGAAATTTAAATAAATTATTGAAACAAAAGCACTTTAGCTTACGGGTTTTTTTTGTAATGCTGCACATTTGGATTTGCAAATATGTGTAGAACCAATGAATACATATTGACTACGTGCACTGACAGGTTCTTATCTTATTTGAGCTAGTGTTTCCGACCTCAAACAATTTAATAGCCTAAGACGATGACCGGGGCGCCAACAAGCACGCACACAAGTTGCAGGGTTGAAAATGGGATCAAAACATTCTAATAGTCATAAATCATAATAGTCAAGGGTCTTGCGTAGAAGCTCAAATTAATAGTCACACGAAAACTCTGAGCTGAACAGAGCTAGAGATCGAATCAACATCACTCCTTGTACGCCGTGGACGACAAGTCTTAAGTTAAAGTACCCAATACCAGTAAGCCTAATTTCAAAAACAATGAAACTTGTGTTTTTGCTTCAGGCGCGTCCACTGCTTGCGTACAACGAACAAAAATTTTAATGGAAGATTGTGCAAACAAGATAGGAGTTTTTGGCATGCTCTGAGTATGAGGAATTTGTGTGTCGGTGTGCCTGTTTTTGTATGTCTTTTTCCTGGATTCCTCATCAGTGAGGCGGTATCGTCGTAAATGAACCAGAATAAATTAACTGCCGCTGTCAGTATATTCGGCATAGTTAACGCTATGTATACCGAATGTATAGCGCACGTACGTACATGTATTTATCAAACTGGAACCACGAGGCTGCATTGCCCTTCATGTAATTGTTGAGAGGACGAGAAGGTCGATCGTAGTCTGTCTGCCGCAGTTCACTCAGTGACTACATGTACAGTACATGTATAAACAGTGCGGTTAATGGTAACCATGCAGGCAACCCCGTATGCCCCCGTACCTTTAGTTCACTGCAGGAAGCGATCACGACGCTCGCTAGCCGAGTTGAGTCATATCTTTTTCTCTCTCTTTTGCCGAGGTACTGCAAGCTGCGTGTCAGTGACGGGGTCTACCCCGACCTTGGCCGTTTATACAATTGTAACGGTTAAAATGATACGCGAAAATAGCCGGGGGCGGCCGGAGGGGAAAAAAAACGAAATGAGCCCGTTGACACATGGGCTCGGTATTTCGGGCGGGTTTGTCGTCACAGTTCATAATTGCGTCCGGCCACCCGACGATGCTTTCAACACCCTGTGCCTTTGTTGCCCCAACATGGTTTCGTTTCTTGGCATGAGGTTTATTCAGGTTTCCTGTTTCTGACAATTTATCAGAGTTTTACCTCGGAGAGGGGACGACAAGTGTTGTGTTTTTTTATATATATAATTTTCATAAAACGTGCATGGACGTGAAAGCATCATGAAGCTTCCTGGTGAAGCCAGGTGATCGATCTACAACATGGCTGTCCTCGATGCAAGTTCCCAAGGGAACGAATTTTTTTTTTTTAGATCGATGTTACATAATCGAATGTCGAGGATCCTTTGGGTCGTAAATCTTCGTTCTTAATTTCGTTGCCAGCTGCAAGTGAGTAAGCATCAGTGAGTGGTGCGCGAACTACTGTGCAGTGCAAACCGCGAGGAAGACATTTTTTCCTTAGCATGAAAGTTTGTCATGCAGGTGGATGGCATGATGCTGCAACCAAAATAATAAATGTGCAGGTCTCTTACGGGAACATAAAACACACTCGTCTGCTTTCACTGTGAAAAATCATTAAAAAAGTAGTCGGAGTTTGGAGTTCATTTTCCATATGTCATAACTAAGTACAATGACATTAAAGCAAAATAAACAGGGATGGTGACAGATGAGAGTACCAGGAAGAAGCCTGTATTATACAAAGCTTGGTCCCGTTTATGATTATGAAGTGTAAATAAGTAAAGGTAAGACAAATAATTTGAAAAGAATATTAATGATTGACTTAGATAAAGCAGAGAGACTAAAGGAAACGGTTCAAAGAAAAACTACTTGTCAAGAGGAACAACCAAAACATGTTGCTCTTGTCGTTTTAAACTTCATGCATTAGGCCTATGCCTGAACGATTTTTTCTTTTAAGAAAGCGACGAAGTGCTTATGTATTTTGATTGTTTTGATATTAGCTTTTGGTTCAGTAATAGAAATGTTTTGCAGGTGGCTATCGTCTATGATAACACGTGTCGGCCTTTTCTCCTCCTCGTCTTTTTGCACGATCGTCCAACCCAGCCCCCTTCGGGCCAAAGTAGGCCAGATGACCGCTTGGTACATCGGCCCGGCGACCTCTCGTTGTTATCCCGACCCAGTCAAGTATACCTACACCGCAAAAGGGGGCCCAGTACCGTAACAGCGGGAATCGGTTTACTCGTCAAAATGCCCGCACCAACAATTCGCGTCGTCGGGGTGTTGACTTCGATTTTTTTCTCTCTCTCGAGGCGACGACGCATTACACACTGATATAAAACTTAATGATGGAGGGTGAACCGAAGGACAGCATATGTTTTGACATTGTATTCCCAATTATGTTGAGTTGAAGGAACTGATTTTGTGCACCCTGTATCTGACACGCTATTTTCGTGACGTCAAATCCGCCTCGCTTTCACATTTGCCCGTATAGTACGAACCGGCCTTGATGTGAAACGACAAGCCTGAACCTCGGCTCAATCGGATAGAGAGGTACTCACACAGAATTTAACTCGGGTTAGAAAATATCTTCTTAACTACACAAACAGCTTACGTATACAGAATGGAATCGTACCTAAAGCTTTAGGGTAACCAGCCGCCTTTCCAAGGCCGCGGGGTCCAACAACGAAAGGCTGGTTCATATATACTCTGCCGCCTTGCGAATATACAAAACGCGAAATTATAAACGCCACGTGGTACATCAAGTAATTCGTGCTGCGAAATCGCAAGGTTGAACGCATTCCAGCTTGAGCGAATTTCGCGCAAAAGTTTCCTGACGTTAAGTTCGCCTCGCTTTCGCCTTCAGCTGAAGTATGAGCCTGCCTCAAAGAAAGATAATAATATGGACTTATGTTTATGTGCAATCAGCTAATTTAAAATCGGTGTACCAAATTTTATTCACTTCTAACGTCCGCAGTCCACCAATGTTTTGCAACCAGAAGTGTTTATAAGGGTACCCCTTTTAAATTCTGGTGTTCTCACCTCAGTACACAGGTAGAAACAGAGACACTCATGTATGGTACTCAATACAAAAACAAGTGACAAGTAGCCTATAGATAGTGCACTTTGACTGGTTTATTCAATCATATGGCAGAAGCATGAATTTTGCTAATTGGAAAGAGAGATTAGAACTTGGAGAAGCATAGAATATAAAAAGGATACCCTAATGTATCTCCTCCCCCGAGATCTTGTCCTTCGAGTCAACCCCGTGACGCCTGCCAAAAGGTGAGTTGAGCGCAATAGATTAGATTCGCATTCTCAATAACATCTCAATTTGGCCGGGGCTTTTAGAAATCTCCTTTGCCATTATCACTCACCGCACGAAAGGAACGCCCCGTGTGGTTTGGTCGCAGCCCGCTCCCACTGCATGCTCCGCCCTCGGTCTAACCCTGCATTGAATACGTCGAGTCAAGCTCGGGTCATCCCGGCTGGAAGTGCCGTTGTTTAGGAGCGTGCTCGCAATCTCCAGTTTCATCTCGAGGGGCGGTTGCCCGTAGGGACCGAGAAAATTCGTTACAGAAAACCTAAAAAACCCACATCGCAAAGGAGTCATATTCTGACGAGTGTTGTACATGAACAGTGTGCCTGTGTCTACATTATCTACATTATTTAAATCACCTGAGAGAATCAGAATTTTACCAAAATGAACTGTTGTATAGTATATTTTTGACGAGACACGTTTTTAGCAGATGAACTTGAGTCTCTAGTTCGTCAGGGTTGTTAACCTGCTGCTTCACGTGATAAAATGCTTTTCCTCCATACTTAGACTTAAGGATTGCGCAGTCTTCAACCATTTAACTTGACCAAAATTGTTACAATGTTCTTTGTGACCTCTTATCTGAGTTCTTGAAGTTTGCTGGATGCGCACAAAAAGAAATAACACAGAGACAGCCTTGAAACCTGCATAATGTCGTGTAAATGAATTTGGCGCTGACCCTTCGAAATTAGCTTGCTTTTGGTGAGACACTATTACTGTACTCCAAGTCACTTTTTGCGTGTGATTTAGGAATATGTACCAAACACGAACGGGTTCATTAAAAGAGTGCAGTGGCTGCAAAAAAAGTGGAATCCTGAGTTTGAAACGAACAGACTTCACGAGCCTTTAAGCAAGTCATCTCAAGTTCAACAGCCAATTAACAAATTAACTTTCAGTTCATTGTCAGTGCAACCCAGCTTGGGGCTCGTCATCATCATCAAAATACTCACCGGGAGCCGAGGCTATCTCGGTCCCCAAATTGCAATAGTCCCCCGCCCACCTACTGTGTCTATTGTCTTCTTTTGCCTTCTCATCATGACGGACGGAGCGTAAGAGATTTAAAAAAAAACTTTCATAAATCTTCCATTGAAAGATAAGTGGAGTTGAGAATTTCGTATTTGACAAAGAACTATTTTTTTCCCTGAAAAACCGGCCTCTGTCCTTGAAAATATCTCTACCACAAGCACGAAACACGTAAGCTCGGAAATGGGGAAATATTTCTCATTTCTGCAGTAGGTAGTTGCCTAGTGGGGGGGGGGTTGAATGATTTTCTCTAAAAATCGTCCTCATGACGTACACTGCTGAGGTGTAGAGCGATGCTTCCCTCTGGATATTAAGGTATACTTGCAACCTTAGATTAGAGTGTCTTACCCATGACCTTTTGGTAAATTCTACCACGATAATGGACTACTCCTTTATACTACATGTATAAAATTTCATTGACAACTATAAACGACCTTGGCAGTAAGGGTCAATTGGCTTTATTCACTAGTCGGCCATATTGAATTGAAAGCGAGATTAACTGTTTTTATTTTAGGAACCTGCGAGTAAACATGAAAGCAAGAAAGTTCATCACAACTGAAGGCATGGAACCCAAACTAGTCTGGTACCACCCATTTAACAGATTACATTGAATAAGATTCGTAGAACACGATCCAAATGGCTTGCTTGTAAATAGGTCCGTAGTTTTTTTATTTTACTATTTGGCTTTCTGTCGTCCGTTTCAGTTTGGTGTTTGGGGAATCGTTAATCTCCGAATAGCAGACCTCCTCCGAGATGGTGTGTAGGTCTTTTAGTTGCACTTTCCCCCAAACAGCAGTCGTCTTGCCGTGCTGCAGCAAAGACTGATGACGTTGCAAATGAACGACCTGAACTCTGCCACCAACCTGGTCTCCTTTGATCACAGCTGAGAGCATAGATTGCGTTGCTACGGGCAACCAGTATTTTTCAAGAGCTGCTGTACTTTTGCTCACTGTGGCAACATTGCATTTGTCGATCGAAATGCGGTGCAAATTAAACGTGTATTCGTATTACTTTTACATGCGTTAAATGAAATGAAGTGATTGCTTAGTAGTAAGACCAAACTGAATAATCGCCACCAGTTAAAAAGTAGTACCTCCGAAATGGCGAGGATGGCAGGAACGTACAATTTGGACAGGCATGTCGTTTTTTTGTTTTTTGTTGGTTTTTTTTTTTTTTGGTCCAGCTGCAACGGCTCTCCCTCATTTAGCGCGCCCGTAGCCCGTCCCGCCATCCGCTTCACGAAGAACTAAACGCCGCAAGTTACCCTCAGGGAGATGGGGGCTAATTGTATCATAAAGATGGGGGCCTTGGCAGTATATCACTGCGTGATATACGGCACTACCAACGCCAACCTCCCTGCTGTTTTATCCACTCCAAACTGTAATCGCGCGCAGCAGAGTCGTTTCCAACTATTTCCAGCATTGCCCCGGCTGGCGGTGTGGTCCACCACGTTGGCAACTTTTGAAGGGTTAATTTAGCTCGCTCAGTTTAGACTGTGCATGTCGTAACCTTGTGACTGGTATGCGCGGTGCATACTGAAGTACATGTCTTGCTGTAGTTATAAATCCTATGCACTCCCTCAAATGAAAGCCATTATGGTTTGTATATTGTCGTGCCTCGCACAAAACTGATTGTGACCTTGTACGATTATCGCATAACACCTTTCAGGTCTTTTGGCTTAGTTAGGCGGGTAAATGAGTCGATGGTTGGGTTTTTAAAACACACTTCGCTTTGAAGCGATGCCCATTAATGATTTAGAAATGTAAAACCTATTTCAACCCGATCACTTAATTAAATCCTCGATTGCCGGGCCTTCAGTACTGAAACTCAACTTTTCAAAGCTCAGTCATTTTGCTGCATACTGTGATCATGCAATATCAAAGTATGACACACGGAAAACAGTGGGCCCCCCCGTCAAGTTGGATATCTTGCAGTCAGTGTTACGATATGATTCAGAGATGTACACTAGCATTACATGCACGTGGGAAATCATCAATTACCGGCGTTGGACCTTCATTGGGAAACTGTTTAGCGTTGAGGCGCGAGGTTAACCGCGGCATGAGTTTCGAAGCTATTCCGGGATTTGCACGCGGCTGTGATTCTCTTCCTCTCTAATTTTGCCGCACGTGCGAATTTGAGGTTTCGAGGGGAAAAAAAACCCATTCCAGTTTGCAAACGAAGGGTGTTCTCTTAAACTACGGTTGTTTTGGTCCTTTGCTAAGCTGCGGAAGGCTACATTATTGTACAAGTTGTGCAGAGGCTTTTTGTGCGTATAGTTTCCCGACGTCACGATATAGAAGTTTTTTTCCAAGCGTCTGTTTCACAGACCAGTCTACTCCGCCATGCATCCAACAGAAGTGTTTTGCAGGTTGTCGAAGGAATCCATTAATTGGAGCAAAATGAAGTGTCGCTAAATGAACTTTTTTCCCTGGAATACTAGTGGCAGAGATTTTACAAAAATGTTCTCCCCTACTACCTGCTTAACCATGGCCACTTTGACAAAGGTATTGTAAAAAGTGTAAAAGTACAACATGTGCATGTGCCACCTTCTTAAATTCTCGCGCGAAACCGTTTCCCTGTTTATCGTGAGCTGCCTGGTATACATGCCCTGTATCATACACAACGCCACATTTTCATTTGTGATGGGTTGTACAAAAAAGCTATTTTATTGTTTGTGTTCTGCATGATGAAAGCAGTTTGGTAAAAGTTGCTGTTCAAAATACAAAACGAGCGTGGGTTGGCCGGTCTGGTCTTTTTCTGTACCTCTGTCTCCGCATCAGTTTGTTTTTCTCGTATCCCACAGTTGGTTTCAAACACTGTCGGGGGGGGCTCATTACCATTAGCACCCTGTTCTTATAGTAAGGAAACAAAGTCTACTTTCTCAAACTAACGCTTATTTGTCACTTATTTGTGGATCACAGGTCTCTTCGGAGAGGTCATGTACACTGCCGTTTTTACTCAAAAATTTCCCTCAAAAACCAAAAGCACTGTTCTCTTTTCTCTCTAATATGAAAGAGGACATCACCAACAACTTGTTTAGATAAGTTGTTTCGAAAAAGTAAAATTTGTTCCCTTATAATAGGAACAAGGTGCTAAGGTAATGAACCCCACTGTCGGTACCAAAAGAAAATTGGTATCAGTTTGTTGATGTTCCCTCAGCCTAAAATGACTTGCTCTGAGCATAAAACCTGAAGGGAAAGTTCTGTATCCGGCTACCACTTGTCTTCCTTAATATGCCGTGAAAACTACCTCAAAGTGTAGCCTAAATCTGATACAGATTTGGAGGGAATCAATTTCATTTTTTTAATATAAACTTTTCTGTCATGGCCCATAAACTTTGTGCACAAGGTTTGAGGTGGTGACCAAATATGGAACTCTTTCTAGAAGAGTTCCACATACTTACATCACTTGACACCCTGTGCACATATCCTATGAGCCTTGTCTGAAAATTCTGTTTTCCAAGTAAATGATTCAATATTTTCACTGCTAAATCTGACTTTTGAGGGCATGTTGTCACTTCCCAATGGCTTATAAACCACTACAAGGGAAAATAAAGGATGTGAAATTCTCACCCTCTTTCCAAATGGATGCCTAAAGGTAAAAATGCACATGAAACCAGATTTTGGAAACAGCTGCAAATGTCTGCACTAGGAAATGACCTTAAAGATATGCTCAAAATCAGACCACAGTTATTTGTCCTGTCGCCAAGAAAAAAAGAAACCTCTAACTGTAGGTCCTGCTATCTAAATGTATTATCTTTCTGCTCTTTGATGCAGGCATACGTGGCTTGTTGGATTTGTCATACTACCTTACATTTGTTTACTCAGTGCTGCAATAAGAACAACAGTAGCTCCTCAAAATGGTTCTTCCTCTTCAGGTAAGAAAAAAATTGGATTCTCGCAAGTTTGAACCCATTTTTTCTCTCGTTATCACAAGCAGCCTCTTTAGTCTTAAATATAATGTTGACAGAAAAGTTATTATACTTGTCTTTTACAGATTTGGATACGGGTAATCAACAGCTGCTAACTGATGGAAATGGCAGCCCATTGAATCCAAATGCATCTCTCCGCTCCAACCATTCAGTTCCAAAACAATCCAGTGTTTCCCACACTTTGTCAAACAGAACTGCAAAGCATGCTCTACCTGATAGAACTTCCCAACAAAAGGCACTTGTGTGGGAGGACAAAGGCAATTTTGAGGAACCAACGACGTCATGGCAGTACCCCAGGGAAAATTCTCAAATGAGGACACAAATCCCCACTGTTAGTACACCAGTATTAACAAATTCTGACGAGAGCACAGATGTTGGACAAGTTTTGGATTCACGATTGCCAGAGGATACTGACTCATTTCTCCCTGTGCCTGAGGCAGTTTCAGGGATAAAGGATACTGAAGACAGTCCTTCAGAGGAGAGCACTCGTACAATCTTCCGAACGGCGACAAGCTCACCTTTCCCTCTGCCCATACCAGCCCCGGAATTTACAAATACAGATCACACCTTGAACAGTTCTGCGGCAACTGAATCTCAGGATGTACATGTAAATAATACCTTAAAGTATGTAAAAGTCGCCGGCACCCTCTCGTCAAGCGGGGATGATGCTGACTTTATACCGTGGAGTCACGAATTTGAAGAAACGACCAGCCATCGGTCACCACCACCGCTAACGACAAGTTTCACTCAGTTGACTGTGACAGAAGAGCTGTCAGAGTTGTTGGCTGTTGCTCAACAAGCCTGGGCACAGCTCCCTGCCGAAGTTATGGATACTGAGTTGGGCGAATTTTTAAAAATGTACAGTACCTTTCCTCATATTGAACTGGAATCTGGCCCAGTCAGGATATGGGTGAGTATCCCTGCATTTCCGTGGTTTATTGACAAGAAAAAACACCCCAAAATTAATGTGAAGAATACAAAGGATCTGGGATTGAATACTCTTTCTGACAGAAAATTGATATTACACAACCTTCTTGCTTAGTTGAAGCCTCTTTTTGGTAATGACATATTTCCAATATGGCAGCCTTTACAGTCATCTTCAAATGCCCATGTGTCTCTGCTTGCCGTTCTAGATATGACTGAGATATGTTATTGCCACCGTTGGTAAAATGGCACGTGCAGTTCAGAAGTGTGGCAGTCCACATTTTCCTGTATACAATAATATCTGATCCTTCACATTTGTCACAAATCACATTATTTTTTCTTGGATGGGACATTCCAACACGCACTTGTCACAGTGACCACATTTCCCTCTGTACACGTATGTACTGGTAAAGGAGCAGTGGTCACTGTGGAGCAATTATCTTCTCCCAGGTAACCCAGTGGGTGTTAAATGGGTACCAGCTAGTGTCTCAAATCAGAAATTTCGGAGGTTGGTGCCTTGGAGGATGATATGGGCCTCCTGAGGTTCTAGTTATTGGCATTTCTGGCATCAGCATTTAATAATGGACATTGTAAAATGGGTACCCATTTTGGGCATTTATGTCACGAATGGGGAGTTTTTTCCATCGCACTATTTCTCTGCAAACGGCAGTGTAACTGTGATGTGTGGAATAAAATAAATCAAAAAGTAATCAGGGAGGATTTCTTTTCAAGAGTGTTGTTTTGAAGTTTGCCTCTGAAGCCAAGATTAGTGCACTGTGTGGCCACATCCGAATCTTTTCAAGAGCTGGGCATTTGTGTCATGCAGTACATGCGTTGCTGAATGCCCCCCCCCTCTTTGTGGCAATGCCTTAAAGTGAAGAAAAATTAACCCAAGTGTTTGCCTTTTTATTTTGGACATTTGGGTAGGTACTGTGAATCCTCGTACTCGTACCTGTCATAATTCTTGTACTTCGTTTGTTTGTCATTGCATGGTACTGTGCACTTTCAGTATAACGGTGAGGAGTAGAAAGTTGAAGTATTTTACAGAAATAGGCAAGACAGTAAAATTTACTGGGTGACTTGTTAAGCACAAAATCTATTCAGAATGTAAGATTTCTCATTCAAGTCCCCGTCACCCAATTTTTAATGAGAAGTTCCGCACAGCTGAGAAGTACAATGGGTGCTTTCATATGTGGTAAAATAGCGCAGTTGCGAGTCCTTTGAGGATTTACGTCTCTGGCAGTTAGGTCTCTGGCAGTCTTGTTGTTCGTGAGCCCTTAATACCCTAAGGAAACACACAACATCAGATTTGTTGTACCTGCCAAATCCATACTGACTCAGGTGGCAGTGTACCTGCTAGCAAATGGTCTTAAAACATCCAGTCAACTTTGAAAACAAATATTAGCAGAGCCTGGTGTGTTATCATTCATTTTCCCTTGTGACAAGCGTAAGCCTGGGGCAAGTGTTTCTACATGAACTCTGACAACCTGTTGCTGCCAAGCTATTTTCTTAACAATAGCTGTGGTAATGTGAGCTGTACATGTATATTTCAGGATTGATTGGATTCAGGAAGTCCACCTCCATGGTGTGAACTGTGGAGTCCATAGTAGTTGAACTGCTTGGTAACTTTCACGGTCCATTATGCATCCTGAAGTATATGTTGCTTAATTTTAAAATAAGTAATGGAAAAGTGCAAAATTTTGAGTATTTGCAGTGACCGTCCAGCTTAGTACATGTACCTCTACTTGTGGAAGACAAATGGATTTTTGATACTCTTCTTTAATGATGATAATTTAGAAATTTCTTCTTGTAAAACTCTAGTTTAAAGAATAGGGAAAAGCCGAGAGTCCAGAGTCCTCTCCCCAAAGAATACATCTATGCCTGATAACAGGCCAAATGAGATTCCAATATTGAGCTTTTCCAAGTTGAGGATTTTGTAGATCTCTCCAGTCTGGCACATTTCACACTTGATGGGGGTCAGTTGGAGGCAAGAAGTGTGACATTTGACCAGACAAGGTCACAGAGTCTGGCAAAGAAACTGACCAGATGACAAGTTGACCTATTCCTTGAAGGTATCACCACTGTACTGTCTGACTACTCCCATGCAGTCACAACTAAATGAGGTCTTTGACCCGAAAAGCCACTTCATTTTAGTTTTTGCTGATGGAACACTGGCAGTAAGAAATGTACACACAGCCACAGGCTGTGAGACAAATCGCCTTTCTTGCAATTCCAAGAGTAAACATGTACAGCCTTCGATCCTCTCGGGATCCTCAGTGAACCTCAGATCCTTAATGTAGACATTTTGTGACCCCTACTAAATTTAGCTTATATCGCCTAAGAGCAACAGTACTTGAGTTTTGTGAGAGATATCCCTGTGGCCCTTGGCAAACCTGTATGATAGCTTGTGTACTGATGACCCTTTTTGGCACCCCTCCTTGGCACCCAATTAATATTGCTTATCTTTACCTTCTCTCCTGCACAGCTTATAACAGCTTTCCAATTACTCTTTTTTTCTCTGCAGCGTCTAAAAGGGCCCCCAGGCCCACCCGGACCCCCTGGCAGACCCGGTTTGAGGGTGAGTGGCAGGTGACTGAACCCCAGGTTTTGACCTCTGTCCTTTGCATGTATAACCCCAGTCCCAGCTGGGGTGAGGTATTTAGAGCAGTGCAGTGTTCTACTGGGCTGTTCGGCCTTTAGGGAATTCAGTCAGCTGGATTTTTTTTAACCTGCTAGGGAATGGTAACCCCATGTGGAATATGTTCTTGTTGGAGGTAATTGGTCTTTTGTTATGTGCTTGGGATCATAAGAAGGTTCTCAACAACTGAAATGGGCTGGGTTAGGGGAAGATTTCAGAGAAATTAATAGATCGTACATCCGGACGACTCTCTTTAATTTCTTCCATACCTTTTACTGAGACCAAAGCAGAACTCCTTGATAATTCCTGTTTCAAAGCACCACTTCTATGAGAACTATTTCATTTACGAATAGCCAAAATGCTCATGATGGGAAAACAGTTGCTGCTCTAGCCTTCCTCATCTTCAAGTTGAATTTGTAGAATCACTTTTTTTTTCCCCCTAGGGACCTCCAGGAAAAAAGGGCCTAAGAGGACCACCAGGGGAAAAGGGAGAGCAGGTCAGATAATTCTAAATTTCTCAATACCATTTTATTAATACCCATTTGCACTTGAATTGCATTGTTTGTATTACTCAATGAAGCCATATAATTGTGTAGTCAGGGTTGCCGCTGCTTGGAAAAGTCATGAAAAAGTCATGGAAATGTGTTCTCATTTTCCAAGCCTGGAAAAGTCCTGAAATTTTGTAAAAATGACTAAGGTCATGGAATTTTGCAAACACTGTGAAATTTCTATTTTTGGAAATAAGTGCATAAAATTCAACTGTTAAGTCTGAATTGTCCAAGAAATTGCAATATTTGGTCGTGGATTTTTATAATTTGGTCAGGAACCCTACAGGTGCAGTAGTAGGGTGTTGTAGAGGGAGTTGATGGGATAAGGTACACCATGTGTTGTCACCGTGAAGTTTCGTCACACTCTTTTGTTCAGATGAGACATGAAAAAGAACCGCATATTTCTTCCTTCTGCAAACAGAGATAGAGCAAAATGAAGCTATGAAGTGTCAGCATACAGTGACTGTCATAAAGCACCAAAGGTTTGGGGTTGTTAGGTGGCTATCTTGAGAATGTAGCAGTTACAGAGTTTATAAGAATCACATGGTGAAAAGAAGATTATTTTACCGTCAAGGTACATAATGGGAAGTCTCATTCATGGCAGTCATTGTAAGTCATGGGGTAGTGGTAAAACCAATGGTGGTGGAATGATTTTTATAAGCGGGGGACCAAGCCCAGGCCATTAGACTGAAAAGAATACAATTATGAAGTTGTTATCTATCTCCAACAGCTGGTAGGCCTTTAAATGGGGGGGGGGGAAATAACTACCTTTTCAAAGATGGGGGCAGTGTCCCCCCCTCCACTGCCGGTAGGTAAAACAAATTAAGTCTAACTTAAGTTGAAAAACATTTTAATTTTTTTTATCTCTACTGAAAAACGGTAGAAAAAATACACATTTAAAAGTTGCGCCCATTAGCAAGCAATAATTCATTCTGGTTGTAGAGATATATAGTGTGCTTCAATGCCTCACAACTTTCCAATAACGTGAGGTAGCGTGACGGACGTCGCGTATATCTGCAGTCAATTTTGACACTGCTACATTGAAATAACAGAGTGACTGATTGGTTTGATTCGCTTATTGCAGGGTGTGCCGGGTTCACAGGGTAGCATAGGGCAGCGAGGACCGCGAGGACTGCAGGTGAGTAATATGCACTTGTTTGCTTCTGGTGTAATGTGGGAAAAAAAATTGAACTTGTGACCAGATGGAAGCCACTTTCAGCCCAGATGGATCACTTTGATTGACAAGTGGGTTTGAGCTTTGTGGTTTTACCAATCAAATTTACAGTTGGCTTTTTGACCATTTAAAAACGGCAGTCTCCTCACAATGAACTATTATTAGACTCTTTAAGTTTAAGCGTGCATAATAAATTGAAATTTCTTAATCGTCATGGCATTCACTCCTTGCCTGATCAAGACTGTGAGCTTTTTGCCAAGTCGTGATATCCGCTCCGAGCAATGCGACAGACTCATTCTCATGTCGTGGAAGTCTGGTGCAGAGAACATTCAAGTAATGTGCAAATCTCGTCTTCTGGGTCTTGGGATGGGCACGAGATACAAAGGTGCACCAATGACTTCAAGTACACAGCATCGGTGGCTCTCAAGTAACCTTATGGGGGAATAGTTGGTGTGGTAGGCATAGTTGAGGTACCAATGGGCCCCGAGCAAGACCAAGAGATGGCATGGTTTTCCTAGCAATGGAAGCTCCTTTGGTAGGAACTCCACATGGCTGGTTCACAAAATGCTTTGAAATTTGTGCGTTGCAGTCGTGTCGCTGCCAGCAAACTGAACACTCCTCACCAGCATGGCTGTTTTCAACCAACGAGGTGGTGCCTCCACTCAAGGCAATTAGCAAACAGCCATTGCTCCTCACAGAAGTTAACAGCTGCCCTTGAAAAATCACTTCAAGGCTCTGCAGTTTGCATTGCCTTTGGTGTGTGAGCTTGCTTGCCAGATCCCCCCCCCCCCAGTGTTTTGGTTCTGTCTCAGTGGTGTTTATTTTCTAGTTCAGTGTAGGCTAGAGCGAGGTCCCTCAGAAACAGCTTCTAGGTTGCATACCTTCTGTCAACTTGTATATCCTTGTTTTGATAACTTGGGATGAGCTGTTGATAATTGCCCGATGATTGACCTTGGTTTATGGGAGGGGGTTCCCACACTCTTTTCCAAGAGATTATTCAAAACTTTTGTAAACTAGGGAGAAATGGCCAATGTCTGTTAGTTAAGTGGTTGCTTCTCATAGCCTCGTCTTTTATCTAAAGGCTTAAATAGCTCTTTGAAAGAGGACTTTTGTTTTTCCAAAAACCCAATTTCTGAAAAATGAGGGTTTTTTACTAGAAACTTGTAGTGTTGATGAAACAAAAATTCACATTTTGCTATTGTTGTTGATTGTGTTGAACATGGATTCATATTATTGTAGGGTGAAACAGGAAGGTCTGGAAACGTGGGACCTTTTGGGCCAGCTGGAATAAAGGTATTTTAAGCTTTGTTAACTTAAATTGCCTGAGATAAACAAATCTGGATATTGTATTTAATTATGTTTGGAAAACTTTTGCATACTAAATGAAAAAAAAAACAGCCTCTTTACACTTTTCAGTTGTTCAAGTAGACTCACCAGAATGTGTCGTTTTAGGAATGACAGACTGGACAAATTTTGGTGCTATTTTTTTATTTACATACCAAAAAGGGGCATTAAGTCGCTTATTTTTGAAGTTAGTTTTACATCGTCCCAAAAAAAATGTTCTAGTCGTTTTAAGATAAATGTTTGGTCTTGGTTTCTAAAATGTCAATTTTGGGTCTAAATTAGGGAATGAGAGGTGACTCTGGAAAACATGGCTTCAACCCAGGACAAGGACCAAAGGTAAAGTTCATTCCAAACCCCCACGTCAACTTACACAAGGCAGAAATCACTGCGGACATGTGATCTTCATCTAAATTCATAAAAACAAGCCGTGTGTTGCCCCTTCACGGTCCATTCCCTCATAGCAGAGGTGGTGAGCACAAATGTCTCGCAGGATAAGAAGAATCCGATTGTAAGCAGTCCTACCATATTACACGCAGCAAGACACATTGGGCTCACATCCCGGGATTATTGCTTTGCAAAATGCCTCTTGTCCTCAGCAACTTTGTCGGCTTACAGCTCCAAAAACATGGCCCCAGATTTATATGCTTGATTATTGATCTTGAGCAAATGGGGCAGGTACAAATCCTTGAGCATGAATGCCATTAGTTGCTCTGGCCAGACTCTCAAAGGAAAATTATTAGCTTGTCAGGAAAGTACAACATGTTGAGTCAACAGCCCTGCATCTCTCTTGATTTCATAATTCACTCTCTCAATGAGAGCAGCTTTCCACAGCAAGTCAAACCAACTGAATAAATGCTTGACCTTGAACACTTCTTTTTTCTGTCAGGCTTCTCTTTTTTTTCCTTTTCCTGTTTTTACACTGGATTGCAAGTAACAAGACTACAGATGTGCTCTCCGGGATTTGTTACTTCACCTACAATGTCCTGGATCGCTTTCTTTGCCCTTTGACCTCCTCGTCAAGTGGGCCACAGCTGTGTGCCATACTGGTCTGACTCAAGCTACCATTAAAAAGGAAACAAAACTCTGGGAAGGCCTGTGTCTTGCCCCACTGCTTTGTGTAACACTCCCTGGGGGGTTGTTTCATATCAATATTTGCTGTTTGAATATATAACTTAGTTGTCCAAGCAAATACTTCCAATTCTCCCTAGAGGCACACCTCTCCATGGAATTTCCTAAAGGGACACTTTAAATGGCTGATGCGACAGACTGTAGAAAGTAGAACAAATGATAACTTGATTGTTTTGGTCCTTGGTACTTCACAGTGAGGTACTGACCTTTCTGTTTCTATCAACTCATCTGGAGTTTGTGTACAAATCTAGATTTTGAGACAGAAATGTCCCGGTCAAACCCAACAGTATATAATGAGTACAGTAAACCAGTCTCCGCGGAAGCCTTGACTTTGGCCTGCCTCTTCCCGCGAAGCACCAACCGCAGGCCTACATCCCACACCCCAGCAGGTGGAAAATGAGGTACGGATAGATGGGCCATAATTGGTTGCGTTACTGTACGCCCATTGTAGCCTTGATTAGGGGCCAAACTTACATCTGGTTTGTTTCCTTTGCCCGTAGGGGGACCCAGGATATCCCGGGGAAATGGGAGGAGCAGGCCCACCGGGGGAGAAGGTAACAGTTTTCACTTTTTGTTTCTGTTTTAGTCACAGGATTTGTATTGACTTTGTGAACTCACTGAAGTTCGAGTTGGTCTAATTTGGTGTGGTTGACACAATTCTATTCTCGTAAGTTCATGCCCGCAATTGTTCATGCAAGCAGGATTCAGTATGCATAACATAAGCCCAAATCATTATTTCTCGTGCCTTCGGTCAGTGGACTCACATTTTTATTGTCTTTTGACAGGGTGACACAGGGGGCATAGGCCCCCCGGGACCTCCAGGACCGAATGTAAGTTCCTTTTGTTTCACCAGGGAGTTTTCACATGATATGGTGCCAACTTATCAGTAACATAGAATCAAATGATTGAAAACAAAATTGGCATACCCTGAAACCTGTAGGACTTGATCTTTTGCTGTGAACAATTCTGAGAAATGAAACCATCTACAAATCACAGCCTTTAAAACTAACCATCGCAAAACTGTCATACTGTCAAACATTCATTCAGACTTTCCAGTTGCAGATATAGGATACACCTGATGTGCATCCCCCCCCCAAAAAAGTTTTTTTAAGTTCTCTTGTTCTGGTCTTTTTTTTTTTCTTTTTTTTGGGGGGTCCTTTGTTTTTAAAGATTCCTTTTACTTTTCATCCCATTTTTTTCATTGTCCGTGGTTTTTCAATTTAACTTAAAAAACAGAAATTAGGGTTAAATTGTGCCCTGCCCGTAATTTTGGGGTTCAGCCCCACTTGATGACCCTCTCTCTCTTGTTAATTCCGGGCATCTCCTCTGCTAAATGCTGGATCTGCAACTGTTGCTGTGTGGATATTGTTGCAAGTTCATTGGAAATACAACATTGTACATTTGAACATGACCAACTCATCCTAGACACCGCTCCAAGTGTAATGCCATCAAACTCTAATTCCCAGTTTCAGACTTGCATCTCCATCCGTCCTTGATGAACACCTCTTGAGAAAAAACATTAACAGCTAATACGGGCAATTCACAATAGTGCGCCACCAAGAGTCTGCAACGTGTTAGCCAATCACAGTACGCGAAATCTGTCGACCCAATGCGCATTCGGAAAGGGTCGACAGATTTTGCGCAATGTGATTGGCTAACGCGTCGCAGACTCTTGGGGGCGCACTATTGTGAATCGCCTGTATTGTAGCACAGATAATACTGCAATCCACGGTATCATGGATGCCAGTTCCAATTACCTTGAACCTGGAGCATATCATCCTTTAGATGCTGTGGGTGTGTGTGGGAATGATTCAGAAGGAAAAGGTTATTTATTATTTTACAGTTCATGGCTCCTTGAAGGGTTAAGATGTGAAGGAGAGATGGTGTCCCTGGGCTCACTCAAGTCAAATTTCAATTCATAACAGAAAATAGCGTGAATATGTGAATCTCATTTGCAACAGCCTTGTCAGGTTTTTTGCGAAATCTTTCTGTGTGCATTTTTGTCTGCACTTAGTTGAATGAGATGTAATTTTTTAAACTCATAAGCCTGGAGTTCACCGAGTTAAAAGAGACTTGCAGAACGGCTGTACCTGATAGTATTAAATCTAAAAATTGCATCATCATGTTTAGAAATGACTCTTGAGGAGCACTGATGTGTGCGCGTTATGCACAGTTTATACTGCACTTAATTATAATTTTAAAATACCCAGAGATAATTATTTATTTATGGTGAGCTAATGATCACTTCAGAAACCAATTTGCATATTTTTTCCCAGGGGGAGACGGGACGAGAGGGCCCGCTAGGGGAAAGAGGATTTGAGGGAGTTAGAGTAAGTGTTGCCTTAATTTTGCATTTTGACTGAAATTGATGGTTTCATTTTTATACGCCACGTTACACCTTTGCATTACACTCTGAGTGACAAGAAACAACTTGTGCTGCGGGAGGTCCAGTATTTTCAGTCATTTGTCAGTAACATCAGAACCATGGATTTGACTCTAGTAGTAACTGAGATTGATGAGTTAACCAGTTGGCAGAGACAGGCAAGATTGAAAAGCGGCACATCACTCGCTGCTGATGTGCAGCTGTTTAAAAGTCATAACATCTAGAGCAATATGTATCTGTACACTGTTCACCTTCGTCTTTTGAATCTGTTATCAGTGTTGTTACATTTCTTGTTTACTTGTTATTGCAGGGGCCTCCTGGCAAGCCTGGCCCGGCGGGACAACCCGGACCTCAGGTAAGTCTTAACCCTGGCCTGCTTTGCTGGCTTATGCAACAGAGCGTTGTAATCGATGTCTTGGTTGCCGATTGGCTATAAGATCAATCGTCATGCTGCTGTTACCTGCCTCTGGGTTAGATCTCCTTTTCAACGGTAGGCTTCCCTTGCGTGCCCATGTGGCTTTGGCTCATTATATTGGCACCTCTGACGTCTGGCCATCATGCTTGCTGGTTCTCTCACTTTTTTGGCAAATGCTAATCGTACTACATTGCTGCCTGGTTATGGCTTGCCAATTGTTTGCTAGGCTGACCTGTAGATGGCAAGTTCCGTTTTAGATACTTCACTTGAGCTGTGTTTGTTTTGCTTACTTTTACTTGTTGGTTTGCACTTGCACTTCAGTTTCTGACTAATTCTAATACAGTCTTTCCAGCATGTTTCTAATTAGCAGTTTTTATTAAGCATATCTGATAATGAAAGCACAGATTTCTCAAAAGTGCCCCAGGGACTGTAGCTTGTAAGCTAATTCTGAATCTCATTCTCTTAGTACAAAACATGGCAACCCCCGTCTTGTGTAGTTGATTAAAGGTATCCAAATTATTATCTACAAATTCAGGGAGACAAAGGTGTACCAGGCCCAGTGGGATTGCCAGGGGAGGATGGCCCAAAGGTGAGAATTTGGCCATTTTGTGCTTGTTTTGAAACATACAGCAAAAGTTTGAATTATGTGTTTCTATTCTATTCTACACTTGTTCCTGTATTTTTTTTTCTTTCCAAGTAGACGATATCGTTAGTTAACCTGCAGATTTTTTTATCACTTGTAAGCATTGTTTGCATCAAAGAGTATTGTATAGATGTTGACAAGTTTTTTTGCAAAACAAGAGGAAATGTTTCTCCTGTTACTTTTCAGGGCCCTGATGGGGAATCCGGTCCTCAAGGCAGGCGAGGTTTTCCGGTAGGATACAATGTTGATTTTCCTTTGCGTAATATCTAAGAGCCATCTGTACTTGTGTTGTGTAAAAACAAGAAAGAGGCGGTGGAGAAAATGACTGATGAGTCAGAGGGGTGGTCCAGTAAGATGAGCCAGTGATTAGAATGAGGAAGGATTTTCTTTGTCTTGTAGGGTTTTCAAGGAACTCGTGGCAACCCGGGTCAGCCTGGAACTGACGGGGCTCCGGTAAGTATTTTATCAACTGCTTTATATCAAAGTTTACAGAGCTGAAAGAAGAGAATGCAGGAGTGGTAGCACAGAGGTCTCGGGTTCAGTTTTGGAAAATTGCCTCGTTCAACATCTCTCTTTTGGAAATTTCATTCTGTTCTTCTTTTAATATGCATTCTAGGGAACGAATGGCCGGCCTGGGAGACAGGGCGCACCTGGCGAACCGGTAAGATGTCATATTTCAGCTTTTCTGAAATCCCTTGCGTCACCTTGATCAGAATAATATCTTGCTGGACTTGTTTGTTGCCAGAGTACTGCTGTCTGAGGTAGAATGCATGAGATTTGTAAGCTGTGCAATTCGTCTCTTATCTTGCTTCTTCTGTATTTTGTCATGATAAATATATATTGTCACACTGTCTGTCTTGAATACTGTTTTCTGAATTGGCCTGGAATAATCATGTGACAGGGCGACATGACCACATCACAGTAATCATTAGTCATGAGATCAGCTAGCGTTCTATGCTACCCCACACACGTGCACATAAACGCCCATGCATATAAGAACCTCTGCAGTGTACAGGATAAAGCAAGGACTTCTCAACTGCTAATGTTCGAAGATTCCTCTGTTGCCCTTAATTTCCCTTATAAGACAGAGATACGACAAAACTATTGTTGACTACTGTCATGTAGGATATGACATTTTGAATGCCCTTGCAGACAAATACCATCCCTCACTTCTCAGCAGTCAACAAGTGTCAAGTGTATACTTTTTCTTGTTCACCTAGGGATCAGCAGGGCCCCCAGGTCCCAAAGGCGAGCCCGGTTCACAAGGACTAATAGTAAGTAGGATTCAAGGTGATCCGGTTGTCATCATTGAGTTCCATTCTTGGGCATGGGGTGAAGCTTCGCTATTAAACCCAAAGCCATGCCACATCATGTACATATCCTCCCGTGCCCTAGTCATGGGCACCACACACCGCTTGAACGATAGTTATCACTGTGGGCACACACTGCAAGTCCCCACAGTCTCATTGATAAGTTTCCGGTAGTCATGGAAAATCCTGGAAAAAAGTTATCCTGGAAAGTCTTGGAAAAGTCATAGTCCTGAAATCTTGTTGTCTGAGAAAAATCATGGAAAAGTCTTGGAAAATAAAGTCGTACAAGGGTTATTTTTCATGTGCCACTTTTGATGTGATAACGAAATAATGATGAATTTACAGACTGCCCTTGGCTGTCTATAGCAGTGGCAGTGGCATTTGTCTAGTTCATAATGCCAAACAGCTTTTCTCTGCAAAATGACACTGAATGTCATGAAAATTGTCATATTTAGTTCTGGAAATGTGATGCAATTTCTGTTTTCCAATTTTTGTGGAAACCCCGTCTTCGTAAAGATTGTTCCCTCTACACGGTGCAGATTCGGGCGTGATTGTGTGTGTGTATATATCAGAGACACCATGGAGGGTTTATAGGTAAATTTGCAAGACTGTAGTGTCTTTGTGTGGTTGCCGGTTGAGGCACAAGTGGCACCCAGCCTCTGTGTTGCCTCTGGGAAGAAGGTGCTTGTAGGCAAAGCATAAGGGCTTCTCAGCACAGTGCACACCTGAGCTTTTACCTCGACGTGGCCACTTTTTGACTAATAGCAAGATTCAGTCAACGCACTTGCTAATGTTACTCTGGAGTTATCTGTTCTTTGCCGTTAATGTACAGAGCCACACAAACGCCCTCTGAAGCTTCGGGAAACAAGCTCATTACTTTATTTATATTTAGAATGAAATTAAAAATGAGTTCGTTTCTGAAGCAAACTCATTATTCAAGACAAACGTTTAAGGATTTGACGTTGGACGCAGCTCAGAATATTTTTCAATCAATGGCACTTTGGTTGACTAAATGGGACTCATTTTTAAAACCTGTGCTGTGGCATTAAGAAGGATGCCTGAACATCCTTGCACCTTTCCCCTCCCCCCCAAGAAAAAGAGACGAGAGAAACATATGGAGATACTTGCAGCACGATGTTGCCACATGGACCTTGATATTCATTACGTGCAGTTACGTGCTTCGAGGAGTGAGTAACATCGCTGTTATTTTTTGTTCTCTTTCTGGAATTTATTCACAGGGCTTGCCAGGAGACCCTGGACTCCCTGGGCCAAAAGGTGAAAAGGTGACACATGCTTTCATCAATTATCTTCTCTTTTTTTCCTTTTTTTCTGATTTTTAAAAATTTCTTTCCCAGACATAGGCAAGATGTAATTTATTTGTTACATATGTTTTCCAAATTTCATTTCTAAGAAGCAGATCTGCAAACAGACTTCCTACCCATGCACCATCGGTTTGGCAGCCGTGTTTTTTGAAGTTTCTTGAAAAGGATACAAGAAGTCCATTATTCAGCAATGTGCTAAACACATCAAAAGTTCTGCTCGGTACTTAACTAATGTCTCCTCATCAAAGTTGGTGGAAAATCCCATACAGCACCATTGCTTTTCCCCCCTTTTTTTTCTTTTCCTGATTGCATAATAAAAGTCCTTTTTCTGATCACATCTGTCAGGGTAGTCGTGGCAACAGAGGTTTGCAGGGTGAACAGGGCGATCCAGGAACAAAGGTATTTTCTCAAGTTCACAACATGCCCTGCGTATTAGCCTCTTCATTTACTTTCTAGATGGAATTCTGAATCCCCTCTCAAAATTGGCCCTCAAAATTAGTTTGATACTGATCTTTTCTGTAAGGACTCATGGACTTTACCTTTTTCTCCTTTTGCAAGGGAAACACTTGACTTTTGTCAAGGAATTTAACTTGGGAATGATATGGAAATGAAAGAGAAATGTTGTGCTGGTGAAGTTGCTAGTAAAATATAAGAAGTAGGAGTCTCAAATTTCATTAAAAGTTAATATAACTTTTCTTTTCTTTTTTTCGTGTACTTTATGTCAGTTATCAAGTGGATACCGTGGTTAAAACATGCAGACAATGAAATGTCTTCATGAAATGTTTACCGATGAAATGTTTTGCCATGGAAATGGTTTTACAAAGAGTCTATGTGTGGTTTTGTGTGACTGTTTCAAATTGGGAAAGGGGGCAGAGGTAATTGGCTACTGGTGACAAGGTTGTTATTTGTTCCTTTGTTTTCTCGTTATGTGACAGGGAGAACCCGGGGAGCCAGGCTTGAGGGGAGAGACTGGCGACACTGGTCCAATGGTAATACAGACAGGGGTCTTTGCTCCGTTGAAAGTATCAAAAATAGCACTTGATGGAGTAAGAGTTTGAGAAATAACTTTGGTATTTGAAGGCCCTTCTAATACGAAAAGGGATAATTCTTACGGCTTTTTTAATATTGAACCTTTTTTAAACTTTTTTTTTGAAACCAGGGATCAGTAGGTGATAAAGGACCCACTGGAATCAGGGGAGATGTTGGCCGAAGGGTAAGTATCACATGGGTAACTTTGAACTTATATGTGACAAAAATGCCACCCCTTCTGAGCAGGTGACAAAGGAGTTATTGTGGTTATGCACTTTTTTTGTCTTCAAATTTTGCTTTCTTGCGCAGGGTGCTATCGGGGAGCAAGGCAGCCCAGGTCGTGGGGGCATGAATGGATTGAAGGTAAAGCTGGATCTGTTTCATGTGGCTACGCTATTCTCTGTTAAGCACCAATAGCAAAAACTGGAAGCCACCAGCCTAAGACATTTGATTTGGGCACAGTCTAAATTTATTTTAAACATGCCTATCCAATGAAGCTTGGAAGAGAGCCTCAAAAAAGTTCCCCTACTCTGTGATCTCTTCAGTACTGTCGCATTAGGTGTCCACTTTCAAGAAGGTGGGGAAATTGAGAAGTTTTCATTCATATACAGTGAGAAGTTTTCATTCATATACAGTGTGGATGTAACGATTGGAACGATCCCAAGAAATTGAAATAAGAAACATGAATTGGGTTTCTTAAAAGGAAAGACTGCTGTTTCAGGAAAAGGTATATGTTAATTACACAAAGGTATTGACCGATTCATCTATCTGTTCTTGGAAAATCTGGGTATTTTTTATGATCTGTCATAATCAGAGCATGACTTTAATGTCATACCTGTTCTGATTTTGACTTCTTTGCAGGGACCCCCTGGCCGTGCTGGTGCAGCTGGTGAGACAGGACCTAAAGGTGCAATGGTAAGTGCTCACTTTAAGCTTTAATCTTGAGCAGTCTGCTCATGGTATCTCAGTACAATTCCTGCGTAGATGCCTAAAGACCACTGGAGATAAAATTTACGAGTTTGCCAAGAGAAGTTACCTCAGTGTGCACACAAGTGACGTGTTTTGTTTGAAGGTCTGTGCTCGAACAAGACTTTTTTTTACCAAATACCGATCTCCCTTGAGGAAACGAAACTGCCTCATATTCATTTGTGCATCTGGCATGGAAGAGATTTATCCGCCTGATACTGGCCTCAGCATCAGGTGCACGTCACCCCACACTCAGTCTCTGTCATCAGTGAGGGTGAACTCTGTGCATGGAGCAGATGCCTCACAGAATGATTAAAGTAATCATGTTTCCCATTCGGATAATGCGATGACATAACATACATTATTGTGCCATTGTTAGTGAAGGATGACCCTCAATGGCAAGAAAGAATCCTTGCACTGTTCTTAGCCTGCCTGTCCATGCCTAACCTGGATCTAATATACCCGTACATGTTCAAAGTCTGGCTACCAAACTTGATTAACACTGACAAAACACCCATCCTCCAAACATTGAAATGTAGTCCACAGTACCTGTTTTCCATTTCATCGTCTCTTGGCACTTTAAAATTATACACCAAGGTTTTTGTCCTCATCGGCACCCAAGATATCCCCGGAGTACAAGTGTGTACTCAGAAGTATGCAGGCTGAGGAGGTGAACTGTGTGAAAGTATGTGACGTGAAAAGCTCACATGGATATGGTGTATTGGATGTCATGTTCAAAGTTGTCATTTTATGTTATTTCCTTCCAGGGCGATCAGGGTCCACCGGGGCCGACTGGCAGAATAGGAAAGCCAGTAAGTCTGATAATTTCCATGTGTCATCAGATTTTGCATATGATGGTAATTCTAAGGGTCTGTATGCAATGCATTTTTTTACAACTACCTTTGGAAATGCACCTTGGTGTTTCTTATTTTCGGTTTTTTGGTTTGCTGTTTTAAAAGGTATTTTGATGGAGGGGTATGGAAATACAAATTTTCATATTCATAAGCAAAACAATTTCACTTTTCAATGCACTTAATCCCACAAGAATGTCGAATTAATTTCAGACATTGAAGAAAAGGCATGAAGTTTCATAAGAAGTGTCTCTAAGAAAGTAAGAAATCTTAGACCTTGTCCGAAACAGTGCATCCCCGTGTATTTTCAGTGGGTGCAGACCTAGACCTTGCTTTAGGCTACAGATTCGGATGCAGCCAGTAGTGGATTCTTTCAAGTACCCGGTCCAATTTTGTGGAGGTGCCAAAGACAGCAAATAGTTGATGAGCACAGTCAGGTTACTGGGCAAGATGTCGAGCAATACGTGTCATTTATGACTACTCTCAGCCATTTTTTTTTTCCTGTAACACATCAATACAATAAACGCTGAATTTATTTTTTTCAGGAAATCATTAGACCGCATCCTATTGATAAGGATTTTGACCACGGATCATTTTTTAAAAATCATATTACTTGCTTGCAGGGTAGACCTGGAAAGCGTGGTAGGAATGGCAGAAGAGGGAAACCTGGTCCACAGGTGAGTGCACTGTGGTAAATTGAAATTGTCCATGCCTTATCATTCAGCGATAACACTTGTGTTTTTTTCATATTATGTCAAACAGAGTAGCACTTGTCCAGCATTTTCATAATTCCTGCAGTCAGTTCATTGCAGGTCTAGTGAAAACAAAAGTCAAGTTTCAAACTCTTTGTTCAATATTTTCAAGTCAGCGGTATTCCTGGAAAAACAGCAGAAGCTCCAGTCCACGATTGGAAGTTCTTCTTGTCCTGGTTATCCTGTTTATAAAAAGACCAGTGTATTATGATGTCAGTTTTTGGTTAGGAATTTTTACTCCTTTGATAAAATTAGGACTTGTTTTGTCACATGAGGTTGCTAAAATGACCTTCCTGTCTCTGCTGAGTCTGAATTTTTCAATCTTTGAATGTAGAGTTGTCGCGATCCCATTTTTGTTACTTATTTTATTTTTTTTCATCCTCGGACAGGGTCCTTCGGGCAGCATTGGACTACCTGGCCTTCCAGGTGAGACGGTATGTTGAATAGATTTTTTTTTTCCTTCTCAGTTACTGTGCCCCCATTTTATTTTTTACTTCCTGAAGCTCCACGCGCCTTCCATTCAGAAACTTTCCTTCCATCATTTGGCGACCAGGGCTGAGTGCTGACAGATGCATATTTGTAAGTTACCTTCACTTGCCCTTTTCCCCCGACAGGGCACTGCCGGACCACCAGGCTTGAAGGGCCCATTGGGACAGCAGGGAGTTCAGGTAAGATGAAGGCTGGGCCCTAAATGGACTTTCAGCCATGGCTACGTTTGTTGTCAGCACGCACTTGCCCGTATACCTTGTTATCGGCAGAGACATAGTTCTAGGCAAGATTTTGGATATGACTGCAGATTCATGATTCTGTACCATTTTGTTTTTGTGCATTCTTGTACATGTACTAACATTCACACAACTATGGGTAACAAACCTACGGTGTCCTGCAGTGTCTTGGTGAATTTGTTTTTGGTTTCTTGTTGAATTTGTTTTTGGATTTGTTTTGTTTGTTTTTGTTTACCCTTTAAATGAATTTATCACAAGCACTGTGTCATAATTTGTAAACAAACCTTTCAATGAATTAATCACAAGCATTGTGTCATAATTTGTAAACAAACCTTTCAATGAATTAATCACAAGCACTGTGTCATAATTTGTAAACAAACCTTTTAATGAATTAATCACAAGCACTGTGTCATAATTTGTAAACAAACCTTTCAATGAATTAATCACAAGCATTGTGTCATAATTTGTAAACAGACCTTTTAATGAATTAATCACAAGCACTGTGTCATAATTTGTAAACAGACCTTTAATGAATTAATCACAAGCACTGTGTCATAATTTGTAAACAGACCTTTCAATGAATTAATCACAAGCACTGTGACATAATTTGTAAACAAACCTTTTAATGAATTAATCACAAGCATTGTGTCATAATTTGTAAACAAACCTTTCAATGAATTAATCACAAGCATTGTGTCATAATTTGTAAACAGACCTTTTAATGAATTAATCACAAGCACTGTGTCATAATTTGTAAACAGACCTTTAATGAATTAATCACAAGCACTGTGTCATAATTTGTAAACAGACCTTTTAATGAATTAATCACAAGCACTGTGTCATAATTTGTAAACAAACCTTTCAATGAATTAATCACAAGCATTGTGTCATAATTTGTAAACAAACCTTTCAATGAATTAATCACAAGCATTGTGTCATAATTTGTAAACAGACCTTTTAATGAATTAATCACAAGCACTGTGTCATAATTTGTAAACAGACCTTTTAATGAATTAATCACAAGCACTGTGTCATAATTTGTAAACAGACCTTTTAATGAATTAATCACAAGCACTGTGTCATAATTTGTAAACAGACCTTTTAATGAATTAATCACAAGCACTGTGTCATAATTTGTAAACAGACCTTTTAATGAATTAATCACAAGCACTGTGTCATAATTTGTAAACAAACCTTTCAATGAATTAATCACAAGCATTGTGTCATAATTTGTAAACAAACCTTTTAATGAATTAATCACAAGCATTGTGTCATAATTTGTAAACAAACCTTTCAATGAATTAATCACAAGCACTGTGTCATAATTTGTAAACAAACCTTTTAATGAATTAATCACAAGTATTGTGTCATAGTTTGTAAACAACGTGTAATTACTGTTAGTCTTGTTCATTATTTTATATTTTTGTTCCATCCCTCTGTAAAATTGACCTTAATCTGTCAAAAGGTCTTGGGAAAAAGGATTCTACTGCACTCAATACCTAACATTCCTGAATCACCTTCACATATCATGTGAACTTAATGATGGTAAATTCATTGGTGTTAATGTAGACCCCAATGTTGTCAATTTCCTTATTCTTAAATTTGTTTTGGGGTGATTAAGTACACGATGTTGAAATAAATGTTCAGAATCGTGATTTACCCTTGGCAAGTAAGAAGTTAACATGAAGCAATGCAGCAAAGCACGCATTAACTCTTGCTCAAATGCACTCAGATTTATGTCCTTTCACTGCTTATAGGGAGATGCTGGTGAGGCAGGTAATCCAGGCATTCCAGGGGTCAAAGGAGCTGCAGTAAGTCCAATTTTTCCATTCTGCTGAGTGCTGATCACATACAGTTTTTTTTGTGAGACAGGACAAATGTCAATCTCAAGATAGGATCAATTTCAATATATATGCCGGACCAGTTTACGGAATGGTTTTGTAGTCAGTAAATTTTCACCCTTGTAGCAAGAAAACAAGTTCAAAGTACCCTGAAATACAAGACTGTGAATTTCTTGCATCAAATTTGATTAGTGCAGTAATGATAAACTTTATAATGATCACAGTTAGGGAGTAAGGCTGCCATTTTCAGTTATAGCAAAAGTTATGCCATAATATGTTGCACAAATCACAACTGTTGCACATAGCATAGCTTTCATGAAACGAGTGATTAATTTTTGCACAATTTACTCTGTAAAATCTTGTGTGAAGGGAGTTGAGCTGTTGTGTAAAGTTTGGTGAAATAGGTGCTGGTCACCTTCGTTCACATGCTTCTGTGAAGTTTGAAATTTTGTTTCTCCCTCCCCCCCAATATCTTTTCTGCTTGACAGGGCTTTGCCGGTTTACAAGGTCCCCCAGGCCCACCTGGACCACCAGGCTTCCTGGTACAGTAATCTCTAACGGAGTTTGTACTGTAGAGAATCAATTTTATCCTATGTAGGCGTGTTTGTGAGTTTGTCGAGACTATCTGACAATCAGTTCTCTCTTGAAACCTGCAAGTGTATATTGTGTTGAAACAATTTTATCATATTTTCATATCATTGCAGCCGCTTAATTTCTTCAAAAATGGTTCTAGAACTTGCCTGGTTATTCAGTAAAGTTGTTGATCTGCATTTCCTGTCCAGTAAAATGTTCACAGTGCTTCCTTTTTACAATGATCTTTGGCGTGCCATGTTTTGCAGGGTCCGGAAGGTCCCTCTGGTAGGCAAGGTGACCCTGGGCTCCCAGGTCCCCTGGTAAGTTCATTTGGTAAGATGAAATTGTGCGTGCTGTGATCACAAGCATGTCATGATATACCTAGGCATGCATGACAAGAAGGTACACTATGCAAGCAATTTCAGGAATTTGTTACAGATGCCCCCTGCTTCTTACTCTTTCTAGTCAATTGTGAAAGCAGTTTAAGAGTAGGTCTTGTGGAGACGTTGAAATTCAGCCCTCTTGGCTTCTCTCTCTGGAGGTTATATCTGTTATAATGAATATTGATTCCTCTCTGATTTGTCAAAGAATGCCTGCACTTTTCTTAATAATGTTTTTGTTTCGACTTATTGTTTTGAATAATCTCTGACAGGGTCATCCTGGTGTCCAAGGAACAATAGGCCCTCCCGGGTCACGGGGACCGGATGTGAGTCAATTTTTCCCCCGAACTGGTTGTGTACAAACAAGACAAATTGATGAGAATTTTGAAGTTAACAATCTGACATGTTTAACCTGCTGTCATTGCTTCATGCCTAAGGAAGTGTTGGTTGTTCACTGTTATAAGTTTGAGAAAGAAGACGTTTCGAGACCACCACAAAAGAAAAACCAGTTCAATATTACAGATATTTGTAAGAGGCATTCAATATTTCCCCAGATCAACTGATTTCTTCATGTCTTACTTCTCATAGATTCCATTGTAAATTGGGAAACACTAGAAAATCTTGTGCAGGTGGACATGTTGGAAGTTCCCTTGCATGCCTGTCGTTAACTTCATAACAGCTTTTGTTGTTTGAATTCGATCAAAGATCGGACGTTGATTTTGTTCTTGTATTTCAGGGACCTCAAGGAGAACCAGGACCAGCGGGAGACCAAGGTCCTCCAGTAGGTACCCAGTCAATGACCCTTCATCCTTCCCTGTTCTCCCCCCCCCCCCCCGAGAAGATAGTAGACAAACTTGTTCATTGACGTTTAGTTACAATCAGAGGTCTGAAGAACAGAGACGTGGAGCTGACACATTTTCTGAGCATTAAACACTGGAGCAAAAACAGGCTGTCAAGCCAGAGCTTGTGTAAACAGCATCGCTCTTGATTGGTTCTGAGCTGTTTTTCAAACAACCTGTCAATTTGATTAGTCAAATTTTCTGCCCGTAGTAGCTCCTTGAAAAGGGACCGTAAAATGCACTGTTTAAAGGATCAATGAAACTAAAGTGTGAAATATGTTTTCTCCGAGACACTGTACCACAGAAATACTGCCTGAGAAGTTTTTTGTTTCCCAGTGGATGAAGGTTAACCATAACCCCTAGGGACCATTGAAATCATGCACGTGCTTGTTGGATTCAGAATGGTCAGGATTACAGCGTACTAAAGAGTGCCTCTTACAGATGCTTATACTGCAGTAAGTTTTATTTCCGACATTTCTTGGTTAGAATGAATTGTTTTTGAATTGCTCTGCTGGTCAAATCTTTCAGGGCCAGGATGGAGAAAACGGCCAAACAGGGCAGCAAGGCCCACCCGTAAGTCACATTTCTGTCATTTTTAGCTGTTTTTTTTTTCCTCCAAATTTTTCGTGGCATATTTGATGCCAGGATACCTTGACCTTAGTTAAGCATTTGTCCGGCGTTTCCTTGATGGAAACATGTCGCAGCATCATCTGATGCAAATCGTACAAGTAAAAGGACATGGCATTTTAATCCAAGCATAATTCCCCCCCCCCTGTCTTCCTGATGCAAGTTTTGTTTTTCCTGTCGTAGGGCTCAAGGGGGATCAAAGGAGCAGCTGGTGAGAACATGCTGACTGGGCCTCAGGTGAGTTGTCAGTGCAAACCGTCTTTGAAGGAAGAAGCATTCGTGAAAAAACAACTACTGTAGGGGTAAAGACATTTCTCTAAACCCAGTTTCTCCTTCAAACAGCAGGGCCCTGACTGCATCTCTTAGAGGGTGATCCATGGAGATGGTGGCTCCACCTGAAACTAAAGCTACTTCACTGGTTTTTAGACCAGCTCTAAAATTTTCCTGATTTGTGTGGTTTTTCGATCATACAGGGACCCAAAGGACCAACGGGTTTGACAGGAAATGATGGTGCAAGAGGACCAACAGTGAGTATCTGGAGTTTTTTTCCCTTATCCCCCCCCCTCCTAGCTATTTTTCCTCATTTTCCAAAACGACAGGAGCTCAATTTCTATCAGTTCTAGCAAATGCAGTTTGGATTTCGTACGACATGCACCTACAATCTGAAACTGTATCCTGACGTAGGTAATTAGACCACTGTTTTCCCATTTGTGACAGTCAGTGTTTTGAGTGACCAGTGTGGAATGTATTTGTACTTAACAGGGCCCTCCGGGACTTCCGGGACTTGCAGGAATCGTGGGACAAAATGGCGCCAAGGTAAAGGAGAGATCTTGTGAACAGTGCAAGTGAAAGCGAACTTTATAATTGCTTTTGTTTTCGCTTCTTAAAAATCACGAGGAATTGAAATACAGTTTATTAGATGAAGGTGCATTTTTTATGCAACACAGGCGATTTTCATCCGGATTGTCAATTTTCTGTTAGCGTTTGGACATTTTGTCTTCCACAGGGAGATTTAGGCTTGGTAGGGGATGAAGGAGACACAGGCAGGGCAGGAGATGAGGTTTGTTGAATTTGCCATTTCTTCTGGAACCGACTTGTGCATTACACCAGTGTTGGTAATACTATAAATGAGTAGTGACCTACTATTTGAAACTGCTCATCTACTTTTGTTCAGCCTGCCAGCAGCCTTGAGCGGCTTGATGTCGGCATGGGGTTGAACTCTATTTATACTTTCATGGGCCTGCTAACCTCAAAAGCCTGGGCTTTAAGCTCACCAGTCCACCCGCACAACACTAGCACAGAAATACTCTGCTAACCTTGTAAGCACAGAATCCTTTATTACAGGATGCATTTCCGAACACATAACCAAATTTCCTTGCCAAGCCATGAAAAGCACCAACGGTTGGGCACAGAATTTCTTCCACATCAGGCTGAGATTCTGAGGTAGGCAGAGCTTCTAAAGTTAGCAGAAATCAGAGATTTACCACTGTTGAATGACTTTATTATTGCCTGCTTCCATGATGTCCCTTCTTTGCAGGGTCTACCCGGTCCCAGGGGTCGTGAGGGGCCAAGTGGATACAAAGGAGCGAAGGTAGGGCTTTGTATTCTAATGTGTGACACTCTGCACTGATAAAAAAGTATTCCTTGACAATGGATCCACGCCCTTCTGGGCAGTTGTCTCATCTGCTCTACCTCTGAGTTTATTCCAGTGCCAGTACAAGTGGAATTGTCATTGTGTTTGTTTTGTGTTGCATTTAATGAGATTTGTTTGTGTCTCTTAAGGGTGAGCCTGGGCAGCATGGCCAGCCAGGGGAGAGAGGTGATGTGGGTTTACAGGTGAGTCTGCGTCATAATTGAACTCCTGCACTCTGACCCAAGCGGTCCTTCATTCTTGTTTTTCCCCAACTGGCTACCTAGCTAGGCCCAAATTTGTGGCACCACTAAACCAAGGGCGTCAATCCATTTTGAAAAGTGGGGGGGAACATAGCCCTGATCCGAACAAATGCGAGTGCGGTGTGGGGCCTGGGGCCCACTCAAGGGCCCTGGACAATTTTGGAGTATAGATGCTCTGTGGTGTTATCCGAGATAATTTCTGGCTACATTAGCCATTTTTTTAACAAATGCTTTTGCAACATTTAATTTTTCAAGTAATTTTTCTTCTTGATTTTACATATGTGTATTTATATATATTGTGTTGGGGGCCATGGGTTCATCTTTCCTTTTGTTTTCTACCTGGGATGATGGCTCCAGTCCCATTAAAATTTACAAGAATGATTTAATTTTGTTAACAAAACCAGATCTTTTATCTGTACCCAATTTTATCAAGTTCCATTTTTATGTTTCTTACTGTCAAACGCAATGTTGCTCTGCACAAATTGTTATACTCACATATTGATTTTTGCTGTGAATCCTTTCTGAGTCTCTCCAAATTGAAATGGTAGTAACTTAAAATTGAGGAAAATCTAACCTTAAAATTTGCCAAAAATCTGCCTACGACTGTCTAAGGATAAACAATGTAATTAAGGCAAGAGTTAAACCAGGAAGCTCCCACAAGGTTTAAATAAACAAACGCTGTTCTCATCTTTAAAAGGTGCACCAATGCAACAAGTGTCGTGGTGAATGGGAAAGTTTAAATAACACTTTCCATTTTTTTCATTTTTTAAATTTTTATTTATTTTTGTTTGTTCAGGAACCATTTCATGAGCTTGTCTGAAATACAGGATCAAATATGTAGACATTTTCATTTAGGTTTTGGAGAAAAGCGGGGGGGCGGGACAATTGACATGTCCCTCCGACCCCACCAATTGATGCCCATGCGTCTAACCACAGAATTCTTTGTTAAAAATCAAAATGCTTACAGTTCTAGCCTAGAAATTTGGTAATAACTCTATAAGCATAGAATCTGTTGTCATAGGATGTATTCATGTGAATTAGCTAACTTCCTCACTAACTTGTGAAATTCACAAACTGTTGCTCAGAATTTTTGCTAGGTAAGCAGAGATTTTTCCCGATGCGATAAGCAGAACCGTGGAGTTGGGCCTTAAAAGAAACAAAATCTTACACTTAGCTATAGGGAATCTCCTTGCTTTTGTTTCTTAAGTCAGAATCAGAGACTGCCACAGATTCCAAGCACATCCAAAAGGATCCATAGAAAGAGTTACTTCACAGTAATCATAAAAAGAGGTCAGATGCCGAAGGATTGCTTGTCCAAAATCTAAATTTGATAAGGTTCTTTTCCCATTTTTTATTGACTTCCTTAGGGTGTCCAGGGTCCAACTGGTCAGCAAGGGCCAAAAGGTGCACCAGGTAATCGAGGCAACCCAGGCAAGCGAGGCTCACCAGGCAACAAGGGAGCTATTGGATCTAAGGTGAGGATCCCATCAAGGAACAGTCTGCAAGATTTTGTCAAGTTTCTGGATCATCAGCCATGTGATGGGAATTGGAACGTGCTTGTCCATTTGAAATTCACGGGAACTTAATTATATCTATAGGTAGCTGTTGCTATCGCTTGCATGTTGAACCTGTGCACTGTTGCAGTGGAACTTTAGGAATAATTTCTTTGAAATGAGATATGACAGAGAAAAAAGGTATAATCTTGAAGAGTCTGGGTCATCCTGTGTGGTAACAGTGACATTCTCACGCCTACTCAAGAAAATGGGCAAAGGCCCAATAGTTTGTGTTCTATAGAAAAGGAACATTCGTAGTTTCGGTCATCCAACTTCCAACCAAAGAATCGTTGACTTCTGAGCACACAGCTATGATGAATGGGCCATCTGATGTGAACCGTGTGATTTTGATTTTTTTTGCTGTCCAGGGAGACACTGGCGTGCGGGGTTTCCAGGGAAGCAATGGTGCCAGAGGACCCCAGGGCGTACAGGGTGTTTCAGGATCACAGGGAGACAGAGGGGGCAAGGGCACACAGGTAAGGCTAGGCTACGGACTTGTACGTAACCATTCTCAGCTGCCAATGCCACCAAGCATATCTGTTACTAGTAGACATTTGAGTGCTGTTTCCGTCATGTCACGGTGTTCAGATACATTCCTGTCACACAAAGCGAACACAAGTTTGCACACATTCAGTTGAAAATAGGTTGCGCATTTTTGGGTTGTGCACATTCACTTGAAAATTGGTTGTGCACATTTACTTGAAAGTTGGTGCGTACATGCAGTTGAATGTTTGTTGTGGTCATTCAGTTGAAAACGGGCTGTGCACATTCAGTTGAATATTGGTGGGGCATATTCTGTGCCATTTACACTCGTGAACCGGTGCAGCACTTAAGTGACTATTATTGAATCTTTAATTAGGATGGCTTTCAGCAAATTTCTCCTGTAGGAAATTCTGACTCGGAATCGGAATTTAAGACCACAATTCTGTTGTGATTTTCTTGTTCATCTCCTAAGGGACCACCTGGGATGCCTGGTCCAGACGGACAGGCCGGGCCAGTAGGTCCAACTGTAAGTACAAGATTTCTTATCCATTTTTATAGACAAAGAGAATTTTTGAAAGTAACTTGTGTTTTTACACTGAACATTTCGCCTCGAAAAATTGAAACCATTAACATGGACCTGTCATTGAAAAACAGGGCAACCAGGGGCCAATAGGGATCCACGGACCCAAAGGACATCCAGGCAAGAAGGTAAGAAAGAACTTCACAAACAACAGAGCATGCTGGGTAAATGTTTCTCAGTATCTTAAGGTTGGAAAAGCTCTCTATCAAATGTCCGTGTGTAAAATTCAAAGACAAGGAGCAAATCTAGCAGTCCACGGCCCCCTGTCTCCGTAAGGCGCGTCGCAGGGTTTTTTGGTCAACCTGCAGACCGTCATATCCGCAGGTATTACACCACAAGTATTTGTTCTTCAAAATTTGCTCATCAAATTCACAAAAATGCGACATTTTCTGCAGGGTTTTTCAGGAGACAAAGGAAGTGCCGGCCGAGACGGAGATTCGGGCACAGTAGTGAGTATCAGTCCATCACAATGAAGCTCAGTTGGAGTAATGGAAAGCATTGCATTCTCTCCTTTCCACAACTGCACCCGTTATTTTGGTGTGCAATGCTTCACCCTCGCATATGCTAAAGTTTCTCCAAAGTGTCAGGTACTTCTTTTTTTGATCCATAATCTCCTACTTTGTTGTTCCTGCAGGGACCGCAGGGACCTCCTGGAGACAAAGGAGAGGAAGGTGAGACGGGACAAGAGGTAAGTATCTACTTGAAGGTCATCTCAAAATTTACATTATCTCCTCTTTTTTTGAGCAAAGCATTGCCAGCAGGCATCGTGTCACTTTGCGAGGCCATCAAGTATAAATTGAAACACATCAAAATCATGTCAGTCCTAAAGTAAGGCAATGGTGAATCACTGGATAAGAGGGTGTGAGCCCACAATAATAATGCATGAAGTTTTCCATCCACCAACTGTACAGGTTGCCCCTGTGTAAAGAGTATAAAATCAATGTTTAAAACACTGATTTCTCATTTGCTGTTTTTCACTCCAGGGAGACGTTGGAGTCCCAGGTCCTATAGGCCCATATGGAAAACAGGGAGATCCGGTGAGTTCTATAAATGACCTGCAACATTTGTGCATTCTGAGAAAATTGACCTCAGAGAATCACAACCTCTTTCACAAACTCATTACCGATTTCATTTGACCTTGAATGTCCTTTTCACCTCAAGAAGAATAAATCGTCTTGTTCTTTATCCAAACTTTCCAGTTTAGGTAATGTGGGCAAATTGCTGCTAGTAGAAAAAAAGGAACTTTGTCAATTTTTTACTTCCCCCCCTGTTGGGATAATGTTAAAAGGCTAATAAAGTTCATAGCCAGTGTTGTCAAACTTTGACAAGGCATAAAACATTGAGAAGTGAAGAACGAGAAGTATGCGAAAACAGTGCACAATCACGAATCTTCTTTGTGACGTCTTGTTTCACGTACTAGAATATTGATGTCTTGGGATTTCTGAATGCAACCTTTATTTTGTTTTGGCCAGGGCCACCAAGGATCACAAGGTTTGCCAGGCAGTCCAGGATCACTGGGGACTCCTGGGTCAGCCGGCCAGCCCGGACTTGATGGAAAGAGGGGACTGGATGGTGAGCCAGTAAGTATCTCGTACCCTCATGAAGATAGCATGGCCTCTGGCATTTTTAACAGAGACAAATCAGAAGGCATCAGAGTACTGTCTGCCCACACGTTTCCCCTGAGATCAACCACCATTACTGTACTGTACTGTTTGGTTAGCGACCAGACATCTCACTTAGTAAATTCAACAGAGAGGCTCATTTTCATGTAAAATATCCATGAGTTCTTTATCAGATGCCACATTGGTTACCCTTGCATCGTGCATGGTTGTCGTTACTGTTCCAATGCAACTGAGGGTGCTGGCTCCTTTATTGTTTTCATTCTTTTTGCCGTTTCTAAACACGTTGAAGGCCTGCCAACCATGTAAATCTTGTGTGTGGCGCTGTTGGTGTGTATTTAGATGTAAAAACAAAAATTAACGACTTTAGGAGGTACAAGCACCAGTCTGTCATCTCCACATGATCCCTTCTCCCCTGCAGTAGTCCTCCAATAAATTTGTCCAAGTTAGCTGAAGAGTTTCATTTTGGGTTTTTTTTTTTTTTGATCGGCAGGGATCAACAGGGCTGGCTGGGACTCAAGGCAGTGAGGGAAGAGAGGGGCAGGAGGTAAGATCCTCTGAACTGTTCATAAGCCAAAAAGGAGGCAGGCTACCAGCCAAAATGTCATATCCCATGTATCGCTTGCAACTGCCCTCAGATAACTCGCGCTTAGTTCATAAATTCCCAAAGCAACATTTTGTGCTTACAACAGCTATGTGAGATTAGCAGTCTGTGCACTATGTGGAGTTGATGAGATAGATCTAACATATATTGAGGTAAAAAAGAGATCCTTCAAATATTTAAGTAACTCTTTATGAGTGAAGGAGGGTTCATAAAAGGTTACTGTCCATTAGTAAAATAAATTTTAAATTAAACCCTGCATGTTGTTTCAGTTGAAGTTCATCTTGTCAGTTTATGTATTCTCAATATCCTTCTTGAATCAAGAACAAATGACTGCATTTACAGCGATTTTTGTTTGTGGATTTCGTTTTATCCACGGACATTAACCTGCTTCGTTGAGCACTTTGAACCATTTCTCCTTTTTAGACTGAAATATTTAAAAGGAAAAGTTCATTTTCTTCTGCAGGGGCAGATAGGTACAGCAGGGCTGGCAGGAATTCCAGGAACTCCAGGTGAAAAGGTGAAACCCCTCTCGATGTAGCTCTGAATCGGGATGCCTCTTGATAACATTGTATTTTGTCCAGCGATGTCCTGTTGATATGCTGCACAGTTTTGCTCGGAACTCATGAGAACGACTTTTAGATTTTGGGTTCTTAAAACTTTACAAATTTGGGACTCCAACTGATGAGCACTTGCTTAAGGTACAGATGTCTTGGAACTCGACCTCAGGGATCAGGCACCATGCCTGTATTCTATCCTTTGCAATTTTCGAGGGAAGTATAGAGTCTGTCCTTCTCTACTTTTTTGTGTAAATGTAGGGCAATGAAGGCAATGCTGGAGCACCAGGCGAGCGTGGCCCAGTGGGGATTCAGGTAAGACAACTGACAGGGCACCTTCCTCTTCAGATTCGGAAGAGAAATACCTAGAATAATAAGGGGATGGAGATATTTCACGCTTTGGATACGACAGGTGTGAAGCAAGCTTTACCATGTGGCTGATTCCAGAAATCAGGGGTCCATTTTTTTTTCATGTCCCTGCCCTGTCACATCTGACATATGATTTTGTAAGTTCAGAATACATTTTCTAATTTCCAAGACTGACGAATTAATGCAAATTACCTGCCAAACAAATAGTCATAGTTTTAAATCAGTTTCGGTGATACTTCCATGTCAAATAACAAAGGTCAGATGTAACAGGGACACCAAAATGTCACACTTTTGGACCCCTAATTTCTGGAATTACCTTAATACCATAGATTTGCATGGGGCCGTGTGTGAGACCATAATTTAAAGTTGATACAAACAGAAATGCTCCTCCCAACCGAAATGCACCACAGCTGGGTCTTCTTGAGGAAAAGGTCCCTCCTATCTCACTCGCATAATGTACTTCAAATTTCAAATGATGATTAAAACGAGAGTGGTTGAAGTGTGAAACTATGGCTGTTATCCTTTGTTGCCAGGGTCCAGTAGGCCCACCAGGCCTGCAAGGAGACAGGGGTCCACCAGGAGACAAGGTAGAGACATTTTGCAACCGCTCAGAATTAGAGGCCATTATTGTTAAGCCCGTCCATTTTGTCATAAGTTAGTACTTGATAATTCGAAACTTACCCAATTTTTTTACACATGCCTTGAATATTCAAACTGGTGAACTGCTATTCAAATATTTAGTTGATGGTCACATATTTGAAGTATTCGAAACAGCCCTCAGTGCCACAATCACGCCCAGATGCTGCACACTTCCTTGACTCGTAAAGATGACATGACCGACTGAAATTTATGAATGCCTCAGAAGTTTAAGACCGTGAGCATGAATGTAATACAACCACAGCATTGGCACTTTGACATTGTAGTGGGCAGTGTCCTTGTTGAATAGATCATTTCATTACTCCAGTCAGTTTTTGTAGCTCATGTTCTTGACGTTTTTCCATCAGAAAACAAATGTGCATCTAACTCTTGTGCTTTCCAGGGTCCACGTGGCATCATCGGTCAGGGAGGTCTGTCCGGCCCCTCGGGAGAGGCTGGACTCGTAGGGCCAAGGGGACCTATTGGAACGCCAGGCCAGCCGGGTAGTAAGGTGAGGCAAATTGACTGAAAAGGTTAACGTTCCATATAGGTTATCTGCGCCGTCTCTAGTTAGTCTCCGTAGCTTAGTTCTTACCCGTTTTTTTTTTGGCAAGGAATTTCGCTGGATCTTTCAAGGATTCAACACTTCACTTAAAGATCAATCACGCTGCTTTGGCATAAAATGATTATTTAACAGGGAATTGGTCATTGTTGCCCATTTATGAAAAAAAAATTGTCATTTCGGGAGTTCAGTTTCACCACAAGAATTCTACGAGTGAAAGAAATGCGTGGATGAGGGCAGCAAACAAATGTAGTGGTTTGATGATGTCATAGTACGGCTCTCATGCCCCCAGAGTTTCTTGACTTTGTGGCTGTAATAGGGGTTTTCTAGCACGAGAATAAAGAAAAAAGTGGGTAAATTAAGTTAGATGTCGTTCTTTGCAAATGCCCATGGTCATCTGCCCAAAATTCATCGGGACCATACTCTATCCGGTTCAACTTTATCATTCGATCCAGAGTGGATCAACATTGTTGATGGACAAGCAATTCCAAGTGGCTTTCACTCTCAGACCTCTTTTAATTCATAGTTAAGTGCGAGCAAGTACAGTGCTTGCTCACGCGGGTGCGTTCAGCACGAAATAATGAAACAGTCGTATAATTGCAGAGCCGTAGTGTGACGTCATCAAAACAGGCTTGTATTGGATGCCCCTGACGCATTCGTTTTCAATTTGTCTGATGTGAAGGAGGACTTCAACTCGTGCTTTTGACGTCAGTAGCAATCTTTATTTAATTTTTACCTACCAGATAAATTTAATATAACTAGATAAATTAAATCTTACTGAATTAAATATAACTGAATTTCATCAAAATCAAAATTGTGAATTACCAATGTGATTGATCTGTAAGGAGTGCAACATACTATAATTGTACTTCATCAAAAGTCGGAGACCCCCCTCACTGTGCATTAATATTGGTGAAGTTGAATGGTCCTGATTCAGTTAAAGTTCTTGAACAACCGAGTGGAAATTGCACGGAAATATGAGGGATTTTTTATTAATAACTGGGGTGTTCGTTTGGGTGTGAATCAGTAAAGGTTGGATGTGGGATTGAACTGATCTTTGATATGTATTCATTTATGTTTATTTATTTTTTTTTATTTCTGCTTGGTTATTAACCTCCAGGGACCCGCCGGTGAACAAGGATTACAAGGGTTGTCTGGTTATAAAGGCAGCAAAGTAAGCATTGCTCTGAATTCATATGTTTCTTCAAAATTGCTTTTCAAAGGTGGAACATTTTCGTAAAATAATTGAAAGTGTTTTTTTTTTTCAATTCGTGTGACAAGAGAATGCTGGAGTCAATATTCATTGTCATGTGGTTTTAAACTTTGTCATTGTATTTGCTCTAAGTTTGAGTTGTATTCTTGTTGATAACTTTAATGAACCAGTCGTAATTCTGATTAGCAGTGCCATTGTTTGCTGCATTTTTGTCATTCTGTGAAACTATTTTTTAAATTTTCTTTGTTAGGGTAACCAAGGGGATCGTAGTATAATGGGTCCTGTTGGACCAACTGGATTCCAGGGTGATGAGGTAATGCCTTGTTACTTCTTATTTTTCTTAAAAAACAAATTTTCACCTTTCGTCATGTTGGCCAGCTAGGCCATAGTACAGTGTTCAGCCATTTCATACAAACTACAGCTTCCATGTCCATTCACAAGTATGATATGTTTTTGGATGTTGAAACCACTTGCAGAAATTTCTAACCACGGGGGGAACACCGTTGATGCGACTTGTCCTCTGTTTTATGTCATTATACGCCGTAGAGGGCAATCAGGCCTTGATTCATTTCGCACTCCAGCCTCTGGGTCATGATTCAGTAGATAGCACGTTAAAGTTGACTGTGAGTTTTGATGGTGTCCTTTATTCTTCAGGGGATTCCTGGCATCCAAGGTCCAGAGGGCTTCCCAGGAATGGTGGGCATCATGGGAGAGTTTGGAGATATGGTAAGTTACGTGAAGAGCCAGATGGAAGTAACTTGAGAGCTTTGAAATGCCTTCTGGTTCAAAGACTGTTTTTTCGTTTCACTTTCTGTCTTTATTTTTATTTTCTTCTTTTAGGGAAGCAAAGGGGACTTGGGACCAAAAGGACCACAGGTAAGAATTAATTGCCAATTGCTAATGATTTTTTTAGCTGTGTCCGTAAACGGAATAGAGATAAACGCAGAGGTAAAACTGCTCAAACTCGGTGCTTCTTTGAATTACAGTTTGGGCATCAGACTATTTGCTTGTGGAGTCTTGCGGATGAGAAATCAGAACTTAGGAAGTCACTACATTCTCCACGTTACATTGGTCGTTTCTTTTATATAAAACGGATTTCGTACATTCTGCAAGTTCCTTGTGCTTCAAGTGTCATCTTTATTTTCATCTTAAATCTGATTTATGTCTGTCTTGTTTCCTCTGTGCAGGGGGAGTCTGGCCCACCGGTAAGTCAGTTGGATAGGTTTAGTTATAAAATTTGCCTAACTAAAATTAGGGACATGCTAACACGTGTGTAAATTTATGTTAAAGTACAAACATGTGTTATGATTCCCAGTGCTGGAGGACTCAAGTCCCTATTTTCAAGGACTCGGACTTGCACTCGGACTTGGACAGACAAGACTCGGACTTGGACTCGAAGAATGAGGACTCGGATATCTCAAGGACTCAGCCCTCAACCACCAGATTTTAACCTGTATTGTAATTTCATTGAACGAAGACACAAGTCTCATGCTTTTTCGAAAGTCACTTCCATTGCACTGCAATGCTAGCACTACATGCGTTGCCCAGTTTGAGGACCCTGAGTTCAGACGAGTTTTGAACGGAAACTCAGTGCACGGTGTAGGCATGGATGTACAGTGTACACGTCTTGTCTCTTTGTAAGTAAAACTACGTCTGTGAGTATTGTGCAGGGTTGAATTTGCACCAGTGCGTGGACGCTGTGGAACGGTTCCCTGATGAAAGACTCACAAATGAAGCTTGATTATATAGTAGAAGAGTCAGAACCAAGGAACCAGACTAAAAAGTCTACCATGCCAAACTGGCATGGTTAAAAGCATGACGCATGAATCTTTAATTTGAAAATTGTACAAAACTTACAGTTAAATTTTTGTACACCCTGGAAACATTGTCACACGTCTATATATCTTCTAATATTGCATGTTTTAGAATTTGAATGAAAATCTTTTGCAAAATGCCGTCTGAAGCTCAATACGAAGCTGGAGTGTACTCACAAGAACGGACTGAGGCAAACTTGCCAACTCCACCGCTTTGGACTATAAAAGCTACTGCTTTTGACAACTTTTGTATTCAATTCGCACCTCTGTCTCTCAAGTTCCACATTATAAAAACATTTTTACATTGTTACCTAATCTGAAAAACTATTGCATTGTACTCCAAAGAATGTACTAAATTTAGCCGCAAATGTTTCCTGCTCTGGACGCCTCCCAACCCCTGCACCTTAACATCTTCTTTCCCTTCAAACTTCTGAAGAAACAAACGCCTTTTCTGTCTCCAATATTGGGAAGTATGCTGAGGCCTTTTCCGAAATGGGCTTTCAGATCTACAGCTGTGGCTATTGTGAGCATGGCTTTGTGCACTTTGTATGGGCAGAGGCATAGAACTAGCTAGGTCACACGATTTGGATGTAGTCTGAGCACTCTCCAATCAGCTTTTCATCAAACAACTTTTTTTTCCACAAAGAATTTGAATTTGTGATTTTAACATTTTTACACTTAGGAAGCCTTAAGTCCTTGTAAAAACAACCGAGGGTGAAACATTTTACTAATTCAGTCAAATTGCACACTACACAGCTATCTTTGACCTTTTTTTCTGTTACCAGAAGGGGTCAAATGATTGCTGTCCAGTGATATTAAATTGTCCCCTTTTAACGTATATTTTATCTTTTCTACACTAATCAAAAATATTGAAGCTATTTTCTAAGACATATAGTGAAGGTGTCATTATGCCAGTCAAAGTTAATAAAGGTCAAATGAAAAGCATTCTCAATTATAATTTTTTATAAAATGCCCTTTTAGATCTTCATGATGTGTCATATTTGTGAATTCTGATAATGTGTTGGTGTCGATGAGAGCACTACTTGAGAATCATAAAAGGACTCGGACTCGGACACAAAGACTCAGACTTGGACTCGACTCAGAAAACAAGGACTCGGACTTGGAATCAGACTCAAATGGCAAGGACTCGGACGTGGACTCAATGGCAAGGACTCGACTACAGCACTGGTGATTCCCTTACCCTCTGTACTGAAGTATTCATGCACAGAAAGCCACCAGCTGAAATTAACATGTCCACTTACATAGCGAAGTGACAACTTGCAATGTACCTATGATTTATTTCACGATGTGAAACATGCAATGTGGTCCATCATTTTTTGCAAGTCTTTCATCCAAGATATAACATTTTAAATTTTTGGGGGTTTTTTATTTTTTTCAGGGACCACCAGGATTACCGGTAAGTTGTTCATTGATCATTTTTAGTTGATTTTTTTTTTTCAAAGTCAAGCGGGTCATTCTTTAGTGCAAAAGTTATCTGTAATGTTGAATCCATCCCTATTGTGAAGTACTGAACTGAATAGCATGACCATGTGGAAGAACTGATGCACTGTTTCCTCATCCTCTTCCAGAAAATGTTTCCAGTCAATGACGCAGAGAGCATCCACAACCTCATCCATCATTTCTTCAGCGTTCCAAGGAAGAAAGAAGTTGGGGTATGTTCAGAGAGAGAAGACTCCCGGATGAATAGTCGGCCTTTTTTTAGGGGTCTTGGAGATCAGACCTCTTGCAGTTGGTACTCAGTAATGGTTCCTTTAAGGTGGCAAGGAACCATTGACAAACTGTGAAGTGCAATCTCTATTGGAAGTCTGATCTTAATAAAACAACCCTTAAAAGATCGGAAAGCTTTTTTACCTCTCCCAAGGTAGCTTTACACTTGCGTTTCATCATGGCATTTGTCTGTCTTTACCCAGTTTCCTCGTGGCATCATTCACGTGAAGCACAGTTACAATAAAGTGGGCCTTATTTCTCAGAAGTCATTATTTACACACCAGGAAATGGTCCTGTAGGTTGCTCCAGATTTACCAAGCTTGACGTACCTTGGATTACATCAAGCACTGATGTTTGGATGTTGTAGCAGTTTGCTTTTCAATTCATTGTGCATTATCATAGGATGTTGACGTCTTCTACATGATGAAATACCTTGTCAAGTACATTGACGACATCAAGCATCCTCTTGGGACTAAAGACATGCCTTGCAGGACATGTAGGGACCTCATAGGCTGCCATGAAGACATTAGTGAAGGTAGGAGCTCAGCTGAATGATATCAGTGCAATTTAAGTTCTTCGATTTTTATACCCAATGTCTCCCTCTACCAGTGTTATTTAAAAAGCACCTGTGCGCAGGGCTTGTGCGAGAGCTTTTGAGAAGAAATTGACGAGCCAAACAAGAATTGCATAGGGCAATGTAATTCTCCTTCCTCTGAAACCTGTAGCTGAGGCCTTAGAATAACACTGCTTAGGTCTCGTTTCGGAGATCGTATTGCAAGCCCAGTCGATGCTGTCTTTCCCAGCACACCCTCGTGGTGAAAGAAGAACTCTCTAAGAGAAGGCCTGTCTCTGAAATTTGCTTGTGAATTGGGTCGTGCACTTCTGCCAACCTATAAGAATCCATGGCTTGTTTTGGCTCGTCTTTTGGTTGAATGTCGCAGCTTGTATTTTAAGTCTTTACTCAAGCGATTCTCGACTCTTGTTCTGTTTTGTGACTGTCCGAGCAGGTCTGTTCTGGATTGATCCGGACATGGGCTGCTCTTCGGATGCCTTGCAGGTGCAGTGTGAGTACACTGAGCTGGGGGCAAAGTCCTGCCTCATCCCTCCAGATTCCTCACTGGTAAGCCACACCCATAATCCCGTCATTTGTATATTTGTCTGCTGGTGAATCGAAGACACATTAAAGTTAAAAAACTACAAGGGCAGAACAGTTTAAGCCATAGATCTTTTAAGGGATGTTAAACGAGGCAGTATTCGGAGATGTGGGAGGGGAAATCACAGACTTCATGCCATCATCACCAGGTGTGATTCAAACAGGCATCCACCATAATTGAAAGGTGAAGAAAGCTGTACTTTGTCAACCTCACTTCAGGAATCAGTTGTTCCCGGATAGTGTTTGGTAATTTTAGGAGAAAACATGGCCTGGTTTTGATCAGGAGCTCTAACATCATTTAATAGTTCAATGCCTCAATTTAAAGAGCCTTAGAATTTTTCCACAGATCCACTGATTTCCCTCTCTTTATTGCCATGTATGGCTCTGCAAACTGTAGAATGCTGTACATTGTCTTGGGCTGCATTTTTACACATTTCTCTGTTGGTTGCCTACTTAAAAAACCCCAGCGACCTCAAATCAAGAATATTCGCCCGTTCCCTTAAGTTTAGAATATTAACATCTGCTTCATGTTAACTTGTAAAGGTACTCTCCATATTTTGGTTTCCCTGTGGCAAAATAGCTGGAGTTTGGCCTGACCCTCCCCCAGCTCAAATTCCTTCATCTGCTGAGCACGGAGGCCAGCCAGGAGATCACCGTCCACTGCTTTAATGTGTCTGTCTGGGAGTCGCCCACCGGCGACCCCGCTAACAGCATCAGCTTTGTGGGCTGGAATGGCGTGGTCTTCCGACGAGGTGGGGACCACGAGCCCACGATCATCAAAGACGGGTGCAAGGTGGGTTGCGGACTCGTAAGGGGTCGTGATCTCAGGTCAGCATACTGACAGCCAGCCATAGGTTGTACTGAAGGTTTTATATTGTGGAACAAGAAGACACTGTTTCCTTAACCACTCGCTGCCGGGTGCTTTTATAAATGCAGTGCACACATACGGGAGATTTTCAAGATTTTCAGTTTTCAAAATTCTTCAAAAATTCATCATTTCATTTAAGGGACGTTTACACCCACAAGAATGACTGTTTAGTGGCAACTCTAAGCTGACAGGCAACCGTCATTGACTCCTGAGTATTTCAGCCAGTCCTGCCGCCCTGTAAAGAGAGCCTTGAATTGTGAGGTGTTGCGTAATTTCCTTTGTCCCCAGTGAATGGGTGTTTTCTCAAACGCAGCTGGATTAGCATGCAGCAGTGCTGTGTCGCTCATCAATGGGCCCTAGAGCACTGTTGTCCGTGGTGCTAATCCGTGGGCACGCTATGCCCAAAACAGTGGTATACTGTTTAAAAACGGAGACGGATTACCTTCAGCAAGCCGAAAAATGATAGCAGTTCCCAGGAGCAGGTCTTTTGTTCGGAGTATGGTCTTTTGTTACACAGACCAGCTCTTTTGTCCCATTTTGGGCACTCCAGCTCTGCGTATTAACTCATGGTGCTTGAAACGGGGTTCCCCGGCAGCAAGTGGTTATTATATAGAACACAAGTTTAGTTCCGTCTCCTATAACCGTTTTACTGGCACGAATATTTTCCTGGCACTTTTATCATCCTGCACTCCCTCTGCACACCCTCCTCAACTCCCTCTCTACCCCACCTCAAGATTGCAAAAATGACAGCGCATCGAATTACTATCTCCCTTCCCTAAGACCTAGAACACAACACTGACTTCCAGAAAACTGCCTCGGTGTTACAGTGTTACCCCCCTCCTGCCACCCCCCCCCCCAAAAAAAATCTGTCAGCTCCAGACTTCGAGATTCTTCATCCTCTTGATTGCAGACTCCAGAGAGGAGATGGAAGAGATCAGTCCTCAGTTTCAAGACCCAAAACATGCAACTGCTCCCCATCGTGGAGGTCATCGTCAATCCTGAGGTCCACAGAACAGAAATTGGTGTGACGGATTACAAGATTGATGCCGGTAACCTCTGCTTTGACTGATTTCTTTTTCTCTTTTCCTTTTTTTTTTCTCATGATTTTTTTTCCTGTTTTAAGTAATTTTTGTGAAGGTCACTCGTGATCTCTTCAGAGAGAAGTTCTCCGGCAAACTTTATTTCCACCTCAAATGATAGAAATTAGTTTTTATCAGTCATATGCTGATGCACTCATCATGCATATGGCCATTTAGTAGTTCTACTTGGACTCTTCTGGTTGTAATATTTTTGGGGAGAAAAACTTTTCAGCAATGGATCAATTCAGTATCTTCAGGACCAATTTAGTTTCAACAGGAAAAAAATGCACAGTTCAAATATTTTCAGAAATTCTGATCAGTTTTCCTTTTTGCCTGAACAAAACTGTACTGTTCTGTAGTATCTTACATGGTTATATTATGACCTAAAATATTGTAATGATGTACTATTTCTGTTAATGTGCCAAGTTGTTGTTTGGAAATTTTTTTTTAATATTGCTACATTCTTGCCTGATTTTGAAAAGGTGATGATATATTGATATGATAAACAAAAACGAAAACAATTTCAATTTTATATAAAGGTAGACGTACAACAAAACTGCATCTGAAAAAAATTGACCATTCTCGACGTGCTTCAAGGAAAATGCTAATTCACACTGTTCATTTTTGGTTAGTCTTTTGCTTCTTTGTAGGAATGGCGTAAATTTCACTTTACATTCGTATTAAGTTTGTTACACGTAATGCGTTCTAAAAGCCCGCGAAATTTGAAAATAATGTCGAATCTTTACTAGATTAAAAACTGGAGCCGGCAAGTTCTTTTTTGTTTGGGATGTAAAACAAGAACATTACATCTATCTACCTCATGTGATAACATGCTGCATATGGAGGCTTGGTGGGTTTTGAATCGTGCAGTTGCTTGAGTAAAAAGCTTGTAACTTCTGCTTCTGTTGATTCACTAGAAGGAGTAGAGCTAGCTTCATCATTTCTCTTGCTTAATAAAGCTTTATGTATGGGCAGGTTATCGTATTCAAAATGGGGTAATTGTCAGTAACCACACCCTTTAGCGTAACCACTCGATTTTGAAGAATATAAAAAAATGTAGGTTTATTGAAACTTTGATTTCCCATTTCGAACTTTGCCATTTTTGAACTTTTGAAGCCATTTTTAACATTCATTGAATGGATAAGAAAGTAATGAATGAAGGTTTTTACAAGTAATTAGGACGGGCCCCTTCTTACCTGCTAGTGATAGACCTAACCATCAACCAGTTTTAAACTATTTTGTGTGAAATAGTTCTGAATTCCCATTCAAAAATGCCTTCTTGGCTAAAAACGGTTGAAAGATGCAAACTGGAGTTGACATCGGCTTTTAACTTAAAGAACAGCAGTGAATACTCTGCCCTACATGCTATGCTTGTCCAACAACCAGCTTAACTGTCTCGTAATCTAGAAATAACCCAAGCCCAGTGTGGTGCATATTGATTTCTAACATTTTTATCTCAAGAGCTCAAATGAAACTTAGTTTTTCTAGTCAGTATGATTAACCACGATGAGCCTCTTCAGGCTTGTAAAGAGTAAAATATTGAAAGGTCTTTTTAAATGTCTTATTGGTATCCTTTTAGGTACTCTATCAGGATTCCATTTTATAAACTGCTCAATGGTGCTATTATATTTTTATTTAGATTTCTAAAGTGATTTTTATGTGTATGTAGAGTTTGTGTTACTGCGTATTTTGAAAGGGGTCTTGGAACAAGAAGGGAGGAAAATCAAGTCTCGGGTCTGAGACTGAAACAGCTGGCATCCCATTTGGATATTATTCAGAATAATTTCGCAAGTTAAGATGTTTCTCTTTGGTGTGAACTTCTACAATGAGCCAGTTCAGTATTTCAAAAAGCCAAGGTCTTCCTGGAACATAGGGCGCACGAGTCAGCGTGTGGTTGCGCTGATAGGACAGACTATTGTGGGAAAGTGTGTAAACTGTTCCCAAACAGCCTCGTACTAAGCATGCACTGTTGGAACACTGAACTGGGCTCATTGCTGAACCTGTAGAATAGCCACTGCATCGTGATTTGATTTGTAGGATGGTGAAGCAACCAGTTTATATGGTAACTAGCTAAAACCTCAGATTTGGTGGGGGGGTGGGTGTCTCCAGGTATTGTTATGGGAGAATTTTTGTGTTACTATTTAATCGTTATAGTGTCAGAGGGACAGAGTACTCCCGCAGCTGATTCCTTAGTTTAGAGTTCATTCTTCACACCGTTTAAGTGTTTGTCGATTTCATCAGATTTGTAGCATCGGCCTAGTTTTTACAGTCAAGTATATGTAGTTTGCATAGTTACCTTGTTTTTTTAATAACAATTTTTTTTTTAACTGCCATTTGGTGTAAATGTAGCAGGCCAGCTCTGAACGTTGTACTTGTGGTTCAAGTACACTATCCGGTTGTAAGTGACTTCGTCACAAAGGCGGACGCGCCCCGATTTGCAGGCTGCCATTGGACGATCGCTGAAGTTGCGCGTTAACTTGCGGTTCCTTGTCAATGGCGATCAATGCACGTAACTCTGTGTGCAGTGCATGTGCGTGGTTTGAACCAAAGTGACGTCACACAAGCTGGATTCACATGGTAATACTGCATGCTATTCCTTTTTCAGCATCCAATTGAATGACCAAAGATCTTAAAGTAGTTTCTACATGGATACAGTAGTCATCTTCTCACTTCTTGTAAGATTTCTTGTGCATGGCATATGCTGGGATTCTTCTTTTTTTTTCTTTTCTTTCCATAATCAACCCTGTAGTTATCCTTGGCTTTCTTAGGTTAGAGTGGTTAGAGTGGCAGTGAAGCATTTATCACTTAGCTGTACAAAGTAGCCGGTTTTGTTTTCCCTTTCTAAAAAATTAAATCAATTTTACCAATTAGTCGTCTGTCTGCTCTACCCTGTTTTTAGAGAAATGCAAGAGACACTTGGTTTTATTGCCGACAAAACAAAACTGCCAATTTTTTTTGCCAGTAGCTGTATATCCAAGATCAAAATTAGTAAAGTTTTTTTCAATGACTTCAGATTCTTTTCCCTGCTGGAGTTTGATTGGATTGAATGTATTCAATAATACCTCACAATTAGGTAATACCAGGGATAGCCCATGAAAGTTTTTCAACTTATTTCCAATGGGGTCCCTATTGAGTTAAGTTATGAGTTAAGAAGTGGGTCCAGTTTTAGAGGCAGGAGGAAACTGGAGTACCTGGAGAAAACCTGCGAGAGCGCGTATGGACTGGAAACCAAATGCACTTAAAGCCTGGGCCAAGCCGGGACTCGGATACCCAGCAAGAAATGAGACCGAGGGGTACCCCCCCAACATGTCCAATCCCTTTACACATCCCCCCCCCAAGATGTCTGAAAGGAATTCCCCAGATTCCTGCGAGACAATGACCAACACAAAGCAGGGGGGGTTCTCTCCGTCTCATACCTTGCTGCATATGGGGACTCGAACCCGGGCCTCACTGGTGCAAAGCGAGGAAAGAACCACCATGCTAACCCGCTCCACCTAATGAATGACCTTGTTAGACCATTTGGGTATTTTGATTCCTCTACACCGAGTGTTTGTCCAGGCTCTCCCTAGCTTCATCATTTTTTTTCCAAGATGTGGGCCATTCCACTCCTGTTTCACCATCAATCGTCATTTTTCTACAGCATGTAGCTCTTAAACATCGAGGTCGTTTTTATTGGATACATGAATAAATGCCATTGATTGTGCGGAAGATGCCTCAAAATCCCCTAAAACATGTTCCAACTCACATCCTTCAAACTGAAACAGGAGCAATTCACAAGTTGCCAACCAGTATAAGTAAACTACGATGGTTCTCACCCATGCAAGTGAACACACACGCTCATTCTCTAAAATACAGAAGAGTCCACAGTCCATTTTATTAAAATTACGAATACTTCGTGTTAATTCAACACAAACGAGCATTAATACCTAAATTCACTTAATACAACAAATGAACTACAATCTAAAATTCAGAAATCCCTTGTATTCTAAAATTGTTATCATTCAGAATAACAACGAAATTCTTCAAATAAAGTTGAGAAATTTTACCGGAACTAAAAAAAATGGTGCAAGAGTTAATTAGCACAATAACAGCTCAGTTTCACAAAGTGGGACAATACTAAAATTGACTTTTATGTACAATTAACAATTCATGTGCAAGGTTGAACGTCTACAAAATCATGGCATATGGAAAAAAAATCAAACATTTATGGTTGAAAATGTTTTGTCCTTTCAAACATGTATTTTGAAAACCTGAAAACAAAGTTTTGATTACTTAGAACAAAATTAACACAGTACACACAACAGACACAACATGTTGATAAAATGTAGCTTCAAATATGCATATTTACAAATAGCCATTAGGAACAATCTTTATAAAAAATACTGAATCTGAATAAAGTTCCACAATTCAAAACTTATTTGCTCATTGAAACTAGCAGTGATGCAGTTTGGGACAGTCACATCATAGCAAGAATTAGATCTTTAATAAGTAGTAAAATTTGGCTTCTTGGAAGAAATGATCAGAATTTCAGTGGGCATTTTCTGTTAAAAAGAGGGCACAAGATTTTCTCTAGATTTGATATGGAATGTACAGGTATAATGGGGTTCTCAACAGTGCCAAGAACTGCTACGGCCAGTTTGAAAGCCTTCATTAAAAAGGTTCTCATTCCAAACTGACCGTTCTGTAAAGGGCTTCATTTCAGCATCACAACTGAGGTAGTCTAAAAATCTTTGCAAAATCACACAATGCCGTCAAAATTCATGTTCAACTTCGTAAGCCCTTATTCACGAAAAAACCTCACCGGTTGTACACTGAAGATGAGACTATTGGATTTCATTCCCTGTGGAATTTTACCCCTTTGTGACCTGCGACCTTTAACCTGTGACCGCATCAATTCATCTGGACCTCCTCTGTCTTGACCACTTCCTCCTTCATGGTCTTGGCCGGCTGCTCTTGGCCCCTGGCGTCCGTCCTGTCCTCCCTCGCCTTGGCGACGATGCACTTCTTGATCTCACGGCCGATGGCGGCAGCCATGGGCGGGGGGACAGCATTACCCACCTTCAGAAGAAACCCCAAAATATCTTTATCACTCATTCGTCATCAGCGCCCTTAAGAAGCAAGTAAAGGGCTGATTCATACTTCCAAGGAATGCAAACTACAAATTTGGCTTCCAAAAGCATTCACAGCCAAATTCTGTGAAGGGTCAACTGTTTTCATTCGGGTCACGAGTTTACATTCAGGTCCACTTTCCTGTCCACTACAAAGCAACCAGTGAGTCCCAAGAAATGAAATTCTGAAACTTCTGTGTCACTGAACAGCACAGAAGGAACATTTGAATGGTTCATGGCAGCTAACATTTGCAAGCTGCACTGTCATTTTTCCCTGAGGCCACAAGTTAGGCACACAATCTTTCAATATCCATTATATACTTCAACCCCGTATGTACCGTAATACTTTTGAAAACTGCGCCGAGATCCAAAATCATCAAAGCTTACTACTGCAGAGCAGAGTGAAATGACAACAGTATCCCTTCAGTCAAGATCAACTTCTGCCGGTTTCACCTCTAATCCCTGCAGCTATGTCTTAAAGCATGGACACAACTTCCTCAAATTTCCCAGTCTTAGGAGGACAAGTTTGTTTTTCAAAGTCCACCCACCTGTCGGTGTTTTTCCAAGATCGTCCCAAAGAAGCGATAAGTGTCTGGGAAGCCCTGGGACCGGGCGCACTCCCGCACGCTGACCACGCGGTGTTGTTCAGGGTGGAGCACTCGACCCTGGAGCAAGACAAAACAAAATGGCCCAGTTATCGAGGAACATCTTTGGATAGAAGTCTATACAATTAACTTCAGAGCTGTAGCCAAGTCCATCCGAAGTCCTTGCAAGTCCTCCACAGGTCATCCAGTCTTAAGCCAAGTCACAAACTCTTCAAATGAATTGTGATAAAAGCGTTCCTTTTTTCATCATTCACCCAGCTACTTTTGAACGGTCTTGTGAAAGGACCAGTGACAGACTAGCCTATGTTTAGTGAAAGTTTCACTTTTCAGTAAACATTTAGTCAATACTTTGCACATGCAGTGAGCAAATAAACTTAATACAGGGGTGTGAGCGGCCACTTAAAACTAAAGCTGAAAACAACTAACTAAGAGCTGAAATTTAAACAATTTCCCGTACTTTTGTGTAGACCAGGTGTACAAAAAAGCTGAAATTCAGGGTCAACATCTAAACAAAAAAGATGAAATCAGCTAAAAAGCTGAATTCTCACACCCCTGTTAATAATACATTTGGACAGGCATGCCAAAATTTACAAGCCCCAATTTTTCTTTTTAGATAAAGACCAAGTCTTCACCCTTCCAAAGCACTGGGAGTGAGCAGGAAATACATCCTCAGAAAGCAAAAAGTGGTTTCAGTTACAAAAGTTTCCTTGGAGAGGACGGGCAATTTTGGGAGCTTGGCAGGGAAGGGACAGGCAGATATTTCAATCCTATATGAAACCCTGAATATCAGAATTTCAAAACAAGGTTCTGTTAAATATCGAACAGATTTAGAAATGGTAGATTTGGAAGTTGTAGGAATGTGGGAGAGTTTGGAACATTTTGGTTAGTTCAAATTATACAGGGAATGTAAATTCAGGATAGATTTGACATTTTGAGTTTGCCATACCTGCTTGCCCATTGGCTCTGGGTTGGTCACTGTGGTGCTGAAGAATCCATCCCACTCTAGGCGACCATACAGCCCTGCCCAGTGGTTGTGCCGGTTACCAGTATGTGGCAGGCACCAAGGAATCAGCGTGTTGAACTGGCGATAGGCCGGGTCGCACTTCTCACCCTCAGCACAGGAGCAGACGCCTCGCAGGGCACCGTTGCTGGAGTAGCCGTTCTTCTTGTCTTTGTGAGTGTAACGCCTACAGGAATAAAACGGGGTAATTTAGATCTTGACCCTAATAGTCCCAAATCCTCCAATTTCAATAAGATGTTACATACACCCTTCGTGGTTAGGGTTAAGGTGTGCAGAAATCTTATTGATTTGCCCATCAACGATTCCTTAAAAAGATCACACAGTAAAGAAATGCAAACTATTTTAATTTGCACAGAAATAGTCAGCTTAAGAAATACTCAAATAAGACTGCTCAACTCAATGGCATTACCATGACAATTGCCTTCACTAACAACTTGTGAGCTGTCAAACCTTCAAAAGTTAACCACTTTGCTACTGCCACTGTGGAGACTTTGACAGACGAAGTGAATCAAAGAATAGACCCTGAACACCAAAACATCACTGTGAGGATCCTCGCGTGAGTTCCCCTGCCACACCAATGGCATGGGCTTATGTGCACATTTTGTTGAAAATTCCCTACGTGCAATCTGCACCATTCCCATGAGCAAATGTTCAAATGCAAATGAGCAGGTCAGGAGGCGCTATCTTCACAGCAGAGACTCTGTATTATCAAACCCAGTGTTGTATTCGAGTCCATCACAACTCCCTGCGAGCCCATCATAAATCCATCACAAGTCATCCAGTCTTAAGCCAATTCGCAAGCTATTAAAATGAGGTGTGAGAGAAGCATTCTTTTGGCATTGCTCACGCTGTTACTTCTGACTGGCCTTGTAAAGGGACTTCAAACTGGACTTGTGAAGGGACTTGAGAAATGACTTGTGTTGGACTCGATTACAACACTGATCAAAACCACTTCACAGGGAACTCACAGCTTGCGACAGACAGTCCCATCCGGCAGCGTGATCTGAATGTTGGGCAGGTCCCTCCAGTCGGAGCCAGGAGCCAAGGGAATGTGCCGCATGCGGGTGGCCACCAACTGGCTCATCTCTTTGCAGATGTGATCCCTGAGGATGGGCTGGTACTGGTTGCCACGGATCTACAACAAACCAAGACAACACCCCAAACTATCAAATATCTAATCTAATTAAGATGGTAGAGCACTTGTACGGTATTCCGGAGGTCCCGGGTTCAAATCCCACTCCGGTCAATTTCTGTGTTCATGTTTATACAAATCTTATCTGTGTTCCGGACGGTGTCCATTACACAAATCAACTTCGCCTGAGCACTGGACAACTCTAAGATGTCCTCGATTGGCATAGCACAGGTAAGTAATTTTGTTCTGTGTGACAGGTCAAATTTTGCTCTTTTTCGTCACACAAAAAACGTCCCAAAATCTACTTTTTTAGAGATTTACAAATGATAAAACCACTAAAAGAACTGACCTTTCGCTGGAATGCAGACTGAGGCTCTCCGTCATAGGAGATCTCCAGTTTCTGCTGGCCATTGTGGATCTCTGGGAGGTCAGACATGGCCGCCCGCACCGTGACGGTCCTGTACGGCGCTGACTCCAGCCAGGAGATGTTGCTGCCGATCTTGCGCTCGTCCACCATCACGCTGAGCTGGCAGGCGCGTGGCGCAAAGACGTGGTCGGGCTCCGGGTAGAGGGGCAGCTTCTGGCCAGGAGCGGCAGCCAGGATGATGGCCCGACGGCGTGTCTGGGGGACGCCGTAGTGACCGGCTTGCAACACACCAAAGGTGCACTGAAACAAGGGTGAATGGGGACATTGGAGAACAGGGAGAATGGAAATATTCTGTTCGCACCTGCTGTTCCTAAACTGACAGCAAAGTCATCAAGTGTATTCAATCTGGTTTGAAATTTATGTTGCAGCACTCCATTACTCTTCAAATGAGCGTAGTTCTAGATCTGCATTTTGAGGACTAAAATATAGCAAATCAGAAGCTTGTAAAATGCTAAGTTTCACAACTACTTCAGTTTTTGTGAGTGGGTGATGCTCAGTAAACACGTTGCCAGAAACATGGAAACATGGGGTCCAAAATTACTTTTTGGGAGCTAAAACAATTTGACAATTTCTTTGTTTAACCTTTTTATGGCCTTTCTGAGTGACTGAATATTTTTTTACTTGCTTTTGAAAAGAAGGGAAATGAAAACCTTCCACAAAATTGCGGTTCAATTTTTTTTCACAAAGAATTGAAAAATAAAATAGAAATTGCTAGGGGTAAGCCCGTTCCCCCATCAACCAATAGCCTGAAAGAATAATCCAAATATTTGCTCAATATCACTTGCAAAAAAAGATGCATAACACACCTGGTATCCCATGCGAACCAGGCATCTCAGCGCCAGCTTGAGAACCATGTTCTTCTTGTAGGACACAAAGTTACGAACGTTCTCAAGAAGGAAAAACTTGGGCCGGTAATAATCGCAATAGCTGAGGTATGACGAGATGAGTGAGTTCTGTGAAATGGAAAAATGGTAAAAAAAAATAATAAAATTACGTGGAAATGAAGACGACAATCATATGGAGAGTTTTTACAGGAATATGCCAGACGGGCCTTCTTAAAAATTTACTCTTTAGGTTGGGTTGATGATAGGGCTGAGTCAATTCGAATAATTCACTATCCGAATATTCAACCTTTATTTGACTGAATATCCGAATATTTGGTCGTACCGACCCGGCAGATAGTTGATGAACAAACCATATACAACATCAGTTGCAATAAATACACACAACTGTACATCATAATCAATATAACAGCTTCTCACATCTAGGAGTATCTCCAGCCACGATTTAGCAAGATTTAAGACATGAACAATACTTTTTGCCCAGTTGAAAATTTCTATTCCTTTTAAATTATTTAATGAATAATTTACTTTTTGAATTGTTGACAGATTTATGTCACTTTTCATGTAAATCTGCCTGAAACAAGCCTCCATAGTGCTTTTTTTTCTCATTTAAACAAAAGAAAAAGTTTCTTTGCTCTTGAAGTTTCCATTCGAAATTCAAATTCGGAAAATAATATTCGAATATTAGATAATTGATCAAATATTCGGTTATTCAGCACAGCCCTAGTTGATGACATAATGTCTGCTGTCTGGTAAAGGATGTAAATAAGCCATTTGCGAGTTAAATTTGAATAAAATCTGGTACACTGAGGTCTTTAAATTCACGTGAACATAACTTGAATTCTCCATACTAAAATCACTGTTGCCTATACCTCGTGATTCGGGGCAAGCATTTCCCTAGTTACATAAGAGACGCCTTGCAACAATACACTGTTTTCAATGGATAAGAACGGCACAAAGGAATGTGGAAGGGTGAGTAGAGCCGCATGCCACCAAACAATCGGCCTTTTCACCGTGTAATTCAAAGCGTGCAGAGCACGCAGGGCCACAAACCGAGAATTTGCAGTTTCGCAGGTGGCATTCGTGGCCAAGCTAGGCTGGAATTCTTGGAGTCGGCTTTCGGGAAGAAATTCCCATCATCAAGGGGTTAAGTCCACACTATAAACGTAGCTCTCATGAAAAATCAAGCCAACATTTGTTGTCAAAGTTACCCATCTTCCAAGACGGCCATCCTTCTTGGAACTTGTTCGTGAGGACACTTGCCTTAAACTTGGAGTATTCCCTTGAGTTAAAGCGATTCATGCCGCTGAATCCCTGGCAGGGCGGACCACCGCACAACACGTCAACCTCTTCCCGCTGGGGCAGCTTCTGCCCTCGGTCGTTGGTCTTCTCACCCTGAAGGTGACATGGACATTCAAATCAGAAAGGATGACACTTTTGAAGTTGTTCACCATCATGCGACAACAGTGTGCATATTTTATGAGACCTACCTGGCCTAGTTCTGCTCTCAGAGGCAGAACATCTAACCCAAGTGCAGCATGACTTAGTCACTTTTAAGTGGTTTCGCAACAAAACAACACAGTCACTACTGGGGACATAGTTCTCAACACAGCATAATACAGTATTGAAGGGGTTCTGCTATTCCCAACCCTTTACTAGAACTAAGAGAAAGACCCAGTTTTACAGTACCAACGGTGCAGTTTTTTGCAGAATAGAAACTCTGTCTCTTCACTGATACTGCAGAAGGTTAACGCACGTCAACTTCATAACCGACTTTTTTTCTCATCAGTGACACGATACCCATGCAATAGCCATGAACAATACTTTTTCCGGTTGAAACAATTTCTCATTCCACTTGCAGAGAAATGGATCCTAGAAAGGATAGAAATAAATAGCGACAACTTGCCACCGTCCGTTCTTTTGGGCTAGTGATGGCTTCTGCTTACCTCCATGACCAAACTGAGCAGCAGATTGCAGTCCTCAGTGAACACCGTGCTGCCTGGATTGTTGAGTCTGTAAGCCTGAGCAGCCGGCTCATCAATCTCAATGGCCCACTTGCTCTCGCACAGACCAGCCTGGTGGAAGCCCTCTGACAAGCCTGACATGGTGTATTTCCAAACATGCAAGAAGGTTAAAAATTTAACTAAAAACTCTCAGAGACAATGTGAACAGCCGTCAAATTAAGTCTCTGTATGACAAGATCCAACAAGTCACCATCTCAATGCTGAACATATCGAACAAAATGTGCCTTTAAAGCAATTTTGTTTTAGTTTGCAAAGAGCAAACTGAGCGGTATTTTGTATGTATCACTTAATCGGACACCTAATGAATATGGGCATGATTTGGGTGAAAGATGTCAAGGGACCCTTTCTGCTTTTCATTCTACCAGATTCCTTTAAAATTCTTTAACGCAAAGTGAATGAGGCATTTTGTAGTAATAAACTGAACCGGAGTTAAAGATAAAGCAAACACAGACAGAAACTTAGGAGCATATGAAGCAGACGGCCATCCCAAGAACATTTCGCTGCGCAGCAAATATACAATGATATCTAAGACTTCCATAACATTTTCTTCTTCTACCCCTAAAGCCACGGATAAAGTCTCATTACCTCCACATCCAGCAAACACGTCCAGCGATTTAAGTTTCTGGAAACACATTTCTTCTTCCTCTTCTGACTTGACGGTTTCCTCAGACGATTTGCTCTTTCCCTTCCCCTTGCCTTTTCCCTTACCCTGAGCAGAGAAGACAAAATTTTCAAAATGATGCTATGATTAAACTGGAACATGAACACCAATCAAAAAACTAATAAGAATATTTCATAACGTTCAAATTAGCACTAACTTAGAACATTACCTACCGTCATAATAGACCACTTAGCATGAGAGTAAATGATAAAGTCAATTACGAAAATCTTTATATCTATTCGTGCCGACAATGTCTTACCTTCCCTTTGATGCTTGTGTTGCGTGCCTCTGGAGGCGGATCTTCGAACTGTCTGGTTTCACTGTTGTAAGCCTGGAAAGATATTTACTTTTATTTATCGGTGTCTCAATTAAATGCATTTTTACAGCTAATGAAAACCTGTACCAAAATCTGATATCCTTTTGGTTACCTAACTCAAATTGTAGAAAATCAGTTTGAACTTTCAGACATTACTTTGAACAAAATTGTCTTTGAAATTCTTGTTTCCTCTTCAATCCCCTGCAATTAACAGCAAGATTGTCACGCATCAAAACACAAAATCGCAAGAGTCCCCAATGCTGACTTCAAACTCACAAAGTACAGACTTTGCGAATCTTGCCGATTACCAAATGGCAGCTTTTCCATAAATTCCTCTCAACTTAAGAAATACACACCATGATGATTTTTATGCAAAGTTCCGTTGAGCCATGACTCACCTCCAAGAAGTAGAACCGATACTGCCCTCCATCACTGTAGTCCTGGATGGATCCTGGAACATCATCGCCGCAGACGACCACCGGCTTGCCCTGAACCCCCGACAGGTCAACCGTAGCCTCTGCCATGTAAATACACACCAAAAAGAATGGATGACAACTGAACGCACTCATCCATTAAGAGAAGATGGGCAAATCCGAGGTTCTCAAGACAGCCTAAAGCAGAGAGAAGTTATCGTTCCTATGGAAATAACAATCAACCATCCCCAGGTTGGATATAAAATCCTCAGCAGAATTGCTACTGACTGAACCGCTGTACAACCAACAAAGCGAAAGCACTTTCATCCAGCACAGCTCGCACTTCTGCCTATAAATTAACTTTTTACAAGAATCACAGTTGATAATTTGGCGGCAGCTGCATGCAAGATTTTTCATTCAGGTGACGATCACAGCCTGGACCTCCACAATAACAGCACTGGTGTTCTAATCTTCAAACAATTTATGAAGCTTGATATACTTTAAATGTCCTGCATGAACAATTTTTTCTTGTAGGAGGGATTTGAACTGAGGGCCTACAATATCGTCGCATAGGTGTCCTACCCTCATTGCTCCAGTAAAGCAGGTTCAGATCCGACTGCTGGCCCGCTGAGGCACCCTTGTGGGTGTTCTCCGGCCGGTAGAACTTCTGTACTCGCAGCTTGATCTCGTCTGAGCCCTTGCGGGTGAAAATGCCAACGATGCGACCTATACGGAATGGCTCCGGACATTCACGGTTGTTGCCCTTGATGTAGTCTGAGGTCTTGCGGTAATACTCAGGGTGGAGCTCCTCATCCTGTCGTGGGGAGGGAAAAAAAACAGGAATGAATGAAAGTTTAACCCATTACTTTCAGTACAAGCTCTGGGATGTGGGAATGATTTATCCCTGAACAAGACGGCTGCCAAACAATTTCTTGTGGAAGGAAGACAACGCAGTCTATAGTATATATCACTAAAAAGTGATAGTATCTTTTGGCAAGAGCTGTGTGCATTAAGTTAATCTCAATAGCAGGGCTTGAATTGAATGACAGCCACATATAAATATTTGCATTTTGTGTGGCCTCTGTGCCCTTTCCCGATTTAATTTTTGGCCTTGGTGACCTACCTAGCCTACTGGCCTTGGTGCCCTGGAAAATTTTGCTTCATTCAAGACCAAAGTGGCCTTGCCCTGAAAAATACGAAATTCAAGGCCTACAATGGTAAGGCAGATTTCATGTTGAGGTCCTTGTTGGCGCTCTGTAACAGTCTCCAATACCAGTCTGATGTGTAAGTCACAGAAGTCTTACCACTTCTTTCTTGGCATTCTTCTTGGTGGGCCCCATCTTTGCTTTGATGTTGAAAGAGAAGGCATCAGGCATCAGGAAGACACTGTCACTGACGCGGTAGTCATTGCCTTGAAATGAACATGAACTGCAAATAAAAATAGAAAATTTGAGAAGAAATGTACAATTTTGCACTCGAAGCCCAAAGGCATCACTGCAGTTAATGCTAATTTATGGGCACAACAAAAAAATATTTTTCAGGTTAAATAATCTCTGATGAAACCCCCAAATGTCCAGTTTTGAAAAGGGAAGAATCACCACTGACATAAACCCACCTGTAATATATTTTGCCATCTCCATCTGGGTTTTTTATTTGTTCCCCAACCTGCGGAGTTTCTTTCTGAAAAACAGAAAAATCTAGAGAAAATTAGACAGGATAATTTTGCTGATTGCAACAGTAAACAGTTCAATGGCTTATCACCAAGGGCAAACATTTTCTCAGTTCAGGTTTTAAACCTAACCATGACGTCTCTTTGAGCAACTCCGAGTCCTACAAATTCTCCTTTTTCCGGAAACCGGTGACACAACTTCCTCTAAACCTCAATTTGAATCATTCAAAATGAACAGTAAGCCGCAAATAAAGTATAAGAGAGACATAACTTCCAATGAACACCACTTTCACTCAAACTCGACCACCTGGTCGAAGGGTAATGCATTTGACTCAACTAACAGGAAACAAAGTCATTTCACCTTCTGGATTTCCTCAGTCCTGATGCAAACTGCGCAGAATCGGTGTTTGGGGACCCCCTTGGGCCTCGCCACCGTCTTGACATCCTCGTAGCGCGCCAGCTCAGGATCATACCATTTCTGGTAAAAGAAGGTGCGGTGGTCGTCCTCCTCAATCACTGAATCATTTTCTGGATTCTCGATCCCGCCCAACGAGTACCAGTCGGGTGACGCCTCTTTGTAGATCACCTACAGGTAACACCAAACAAAAATAAATTTCATTTCACGAACATACATCTTCTGCTGAGTTTTGTCCTTAACCCAACTTGTTTCCAAAGTAAACGTGGGTTCTTGCACAGCTTTGGACAGGTAGGACTTTCAAACGAATGCTCAAACTGGATAATCAAAACTTTGCATTTCTTCCCATGGCTACTACCTCAGACCAAACAGGCAGTTCTGGGAAAAAAGAAACCAAAAGGTCTTACCTTGCACTTGGAGCTGACGGAGGCAAGATAGGTGTCCTGGCATTCGTCCACTTGGAAGAGCTCCAACGGGTCTGAGGTCTCACCCAGCACCGTCTCTGAGCCATACCTGCAAACCATCAAGCCAGTATGTCAGAAACTGAAGTAGGCTTGAACGACGCATTTGCTAAATTGCTCATTAAGCAGCCTCATTTGAAAGCAGCATTACCTTTTTAGGCTCAAATGAGGGTAACATTTTCATGTTTATGTATTTATGTTAAAACCCCTGGTTCAAGATTATGTACCCAAATTCATGTGCTAATCCAGCATCAGCTAAAAACCTGTGCTGGATACTACAGTTGGTTACAGTACAGCCGGTTTACCATTTTTCCCTATTAAAGTAATTAAAGTGTTTAAGCGATAGATGTGGCCCATGTTTTACTTACATGAACCAGTGTGCATGGAACATAAAGTCCTCTCCTTTGTCTTGGTACATGTACACCACCTTGGCAATGAACAGAGGCCGTTCAGGGTCATCAGGATGGACCAGGACGCAGTCGCCGGCGTCGATTTTCTCTTCACCGACGAGGGCTGAGGCGTAGTAGCTGCGCAAGCCCTCCACTTTGATGGGGTCACCCAGCCAATCCACAGGGGTCTGAATATAAAAACCAAAACAGAGTTAGGCTGTCGTAATATTAAGCGAGGAACTATTTTGCACCCTGCGCACTATTAGCACCATGCGTCATATGGCCACTCTCCTGTATCATTATGGCTGAATAAACACACCGCCAGGAGTGTCTGGGAACTTCATCAAACTTCACCTCACCTTGGCATCTATACAACACTGAAATCCCTTCAACTATCATTTACAGTAGGGCCGTGTATCTACACTAGGTACGGTTACCGGACTGCTGTCAGGAGCTGTTTCCAAATATACCCAGCAAGAAATGAGACCGAGGGGTACCCCCCAACATGTCCAATCCCTATACACATTCCAGACTATTGTTACTCAACACATCCCCCCCAAGATGTCTGAAAGGAATTCCCAGATTCCTGCGAGACAATGGGTAACACAAAGCAGGGGGGGCTCTCTCCATCTCATACCTTGCTGCATATGTTTCCGAAGTACAGGGCAGGGTATGTATAACCCCAACTTTACAATGAAAAAGGAAGGTTTTAAAACGATTTCAATGGAGAATTTTGTTAATAAAATGTGGCTTCATAGTATGTGGCCAGGTTTGGATTAGAATACTGTTTTCATATCCGTTTACAAAGGTTGTTCATGAGCATTTGGGGAAAGACAGAATCGAACATTTGAATGCAGATCTTCAGAAAAGCTTGCTTTTTTTTCCTTCCGTGAATTTTGGAGTAAAGATTCTCTTACTGCTACCCCGGTGTTTTATCTTGAAGGCAATACCTAGTTCCAGTACCTCCTGTGAATGCAGGGCACAAATTCACAGTAACAAAGGAAACATTGGCTTCTTTATAAGTTTTACCCTTTGTTTTCTCTTGGTCTCCAGGGCCGTCTTGTGGCCGCGGCGCCGCGTGTCCACAATGTTCTCCTCCTCTTCGTACTCAGTGTCATCATTGTCCTCGGCTTCTTTGACGGCCATGTTGGGGCATCGCCGGCTGATGCAGGCCTGCTTGCTCCGCCCTGTACCGCCAAACTTGATCATGTCCCTGCAGGCCACGCATTTGCCGCAATCGGGAGCCTGACACACCTGTAGGTGGGGCAGAGTGGGAGGAGAGAGGGGGCAGCAGCCAAAAATCAAGGGTTGAAAAGGGGAGGTTATCAATCCACCAATCAAGTGAACAGCAGAAATTGTTGATTAATCTCCGTTTTCTGGAAAGAAAAGTACCAAGGCCAATTTCACAGCCATAAGAAGAGAACATATCAACTTCGAACTTTGACACCTCATTTGCAAGGTCTCTATCTCGACTGGGCTTCATCAATTTGGCCTTTTTTCCTCAGCACCAAAAACGGCATTGCCATGCAACCTGCAACACTGGTACATTATTTCAAATCAAGTTTCATTCCAAAAAATTAAGATCTGGACAAATTCCTTGATAATTAAGTTTAAAAACCCTTTTCCCCCGGTTCCAAACATAGCACTGTTATGCAGTACCCAGACAACAGGAACAGCGACTTTACCTCACAAATGCCGCATCGCCTCTTGCGGATGATGTTCCCTTGCTCCTTCTGGATCTGTCCCTTGAAAAAGATGTCAAAGATGTTGCGGACCAGTGGGGTGACGGTTGCCATGGAGCGTATGGCTCTCCTCTCCACCTTGGGCTTACGGGCAGCCTTGCGAACTGCTCGTCTTAAATTGGGGGAAAAATTGAAATTTTGGAAGACGTTAAACCTTGAATCATTTGTACCTCTTTAAACAGAGACTCAATTTACTTGTAATCTAAGTTTGATAGGGAAAGGGTTTACGAAATAAGAGATCCACCGCACAATCTTCAGAGGATGATCACTCAAATTCTAGGCACAAATTTGACAAGTCATGCACCCTCACCCCAAACAGTAACCCCAAAAAATCTTAAGAATGTTTGGCTTAGGTGAAAAGGTTTCATTTGCTCCTCTGTATAACATGTGAGTTTCAATGGACAGCTCTATTTGTGGAGAAAATGGACAACTAACACTTGATTTGGTCCATGCCAACTTCCGTTATGAAATTCATGGAATCATGGTTAGGCCATGTTGTCATGGCATTGTTACTGTCAGGCTGTGTCTTAGAAGTAGCTCTGAATTACATCAGAGTGTTTATAGTCTGAAGTAAAGACTGCTGGTATCTTGTTAACAATTGCTTCTCTACGATGAGTGTAATGGGGGAGGGGGGCAACATCAGCCAACCTCTTTCCCAGGGTGACACCAGCCAGCTTGATGAGATCCCTCATGCAGGGCGTGGTGATGAGTAGAGTTTCTTCTTCGTCTGCCCCTTCGTCGTAACTCTCCACCTACAAATGTTAAAATGCATCCCAAGAGATGGCAAATTTCAGAGGCAAAATTCTAAACCTTCAATGTTGGAGGGACAGCAAAGCTCTTTTGGAGAAAACCCACCCAAACCAACATTACTTATGACTTAAAGTGCTATCTAAATAAGGTAAATGTTACAGAGAGATAGGAGGTTCAAACACGGTATTCATGAGGACATGAGATATAATTCCAGACTGTCAAAAACGTGAGAAATAAACCCCCAAATGATAAGGCATTTTACAATCACATCACTGGTCTGGAAGGTAAGAGGTAATGCCACAAACCTGTTCAACAACAAACTGAGCATGACGCAGAAGCGAGTCCTCGGTGAAACTACTGCAGTTCTCTGGAGGCACGGTGGTCTGACAGAGAAGAAAACAGAAATCAAATCAATTGCTAACAAAATCTTAAAGGAATGAATAGCGAAAAACAAAGAGGGCAGGAACTTCATGGAGGCAATAGCCTTAATGCACCTGGTCTTTGCTTTCACTGCCCACTGAAACGTCCCCATAGACAGGTTGATTTTCTAATACAAGTGGCCTTAGCAAATAAGAAATTGCCTTGCCCCTTTAAGAACGAAGTTCCTGCCCTGAAGATCCCACACTGATTTATCTAAAACGGGAACAACAAAGAAACAACACAAAAGCAGGTTGCTTGAAGACCTTAAATGCCTCAAAAGTCTGACACATTTCCTCAGGCCGTTTTTTTTTTGGCTTCGCTATACGGAGGTTTTTCTATACCTCAATCTGGTTGATGAGGTCCTCGTACTCTGCCTCAGGGTTGTTCTGCAGGAACTCAATCAGGATCTTGCTCATGTAGATCTTCTCCTGCATGGCCTTCCAGAACGGCGTGTATGCCTCGGAGGGTGCCATCAAGATGTACTCGGCAAAGGCTGTGAAGGGAAGCAAAGATAGAAGCCATGATGAATGGGACTGAATACTGCAAAACATGACGTATGCTTAACAGGAAAGATGACAACTTGAAAGAATCCAGCAAAGCGGACAAATTGAAGATGACAAGGTTTTTGCATTGCTCGCAAGCCACATATCCCAGAGCCAAGAACATGTCACTAGATGCACATCCTATTTGCTTTATCACTGTGTGATAGGTCTGCTCAAAAGTTGACACAACAAAACGGCAACCTTCAAAAACTGATGCCTGAAGTTGAAACAAATTCGAGAGTTCAATTTAAGTCTGGCTGCTGGCTTACCTGTTCCAAATCCAATCAAGGCCTTCTCTCCCCCATCAAATCCGGCCGTCCACCATTCATTGATTGGCCCCATGGCCTTGGTAGGAATACCGCCTAATGCAGACAAAAGCAGAAAACATGAAAGAAAACAGCAACACAGGTACTATGCTCTCCTACTCAAACTTTCTGTAATTTAATATTTGTGGCACAGTCAAGATTAGGTTTCATTCTTACATCAAGAGGGCAACTCTACAATTTTGGCCTCGGAAAAGGAAAAAATAGGTACTTCCAACATGCAAACGAGACCCGATGTTTTCAGCTGCTTATGGCATTGATGAGAATTTTTCTTTAAATGGGGGAAGAGGTAAGACAGATTGCTTCTAAAGCTCTGCAGGCTTTATCGTTTTTACCCTCAGTGCTGGAGTTGTCGTCATAGATGGGCTTGACATAACCACTGAAGAATAGCTCCTTGTTCTTCTCAATGAGTCCCGAGTCAAAGGGGCAAAGATGCGTGTTTTTGTCATAAACACTACAAAAAGGATAAAAACAAAGAAATGGCAGATTCGACGTGATTTTCTAGAAAAGGCTACCCTGATTTTCAGTTGATGAAAATCATAGCATTCCTGCATTCCATAACATTCCATGTTCCATCAACATAATAACTTGAGAGGTAACAAATCACCTTTCAGAAAGAAAAAGTCCTGGAAATATTTTCCAAAACGACAAAGACTGAAAGATAAACTCACCAGAAATTTGTGATTTTAAACTGCAGTCTTTCATCATACCCCATGGCTTCCTGTTCATCCCCGCTAAGTAGCGACAGACTCGGGTCAGTGAGGGTCACAAACTCTTCACGCTAAATAAAATTAGGACAAATGAAATCAAAGAGATTAAAAAATGACTATAGTCTTAACAAAGAATGTTTAATGCAATGTCAAACACACCAAACAGAATCAAAAAGTGACCCAAGGAAATGTAATTAGTTCAAAGGGAATGAGAGATCGCATTTAAAAATATTGAACCCTTTAAATGACAAATAAAAATCAGAAAAAGCAAAGATATACTAACAGCATCTTCTGGGTCACCGGGAAACATCTTCAGGTCAGGATCGTCCAATAGTTGACGGCATTCCTTGCAGCGCGGTGGAGCTTGCTGGAAAAGGATAAATCGTCATCTCATTCAGAATCAGATTTTTCTCAAAGCCTCTTAAACTTACAAACTTTTCAACAAATTTTACTAACAACAAATGAGGCCATTAGAGGGTAAAAAAAAGATAGGAATGTTCATTACCTTTGCAGGTGATTTCGGAATGTTTGCTGGAGTTGTGGGCTCTGGCCTCTTCCGCAGTTTCGGCCTGTAAGTTGAAAAATAACAGTGACGGTGGAATACTTCGTACAAATACGAATACAAATTAGTACTCATGTGTGAAAGAGTGCTTGAGTAAATGCCCCAAGGACACTACCAGTTAACAATATCTACTCCACAATTTTCCAAATGAACATACCCATCTTGGAATTCATCTTTCACTTCACCATTAACATGTTTTGCGATGTCTGTGTCAGTTGTCTCGTCTTCGACAGACTCATCATCCTCCGTCTTTATCCTCTTCTCCTCTTGACCTCTGACCTCCTCCTTGACCTCTGAACTCCCACTACTGGTGCTTGCCGGCATCTCGTCAGACATACTGCAGCAGGATGCAATCTCCTCACTCTTGCGTTTGGCGGGTCTGAGGGGAAAAAAAGCAGATGCATGACCATGATTCCACAATTCTTACTGCAATCGATCAGTCACCCTAAATGTAGCCCAGCGGTTGTCTCGCTCAGGAAGTCACACGTCTGTGAGTTTTAAAAGAGGGAAATGTATCTTGCTATTTTTGTATTGACTCAACACATTAAACATCCAGAAGTTATGTTTATGGCATTAAAATGAATAATTATAGCTTTGTGTCATTTACTGTGGTACTTCTAGTGATGTATTCTTCTATACTTTAGCTTAGAAAGTTAAAAACAAGGCAGGAAAAATATTTAAAAACTTGGCTTCAAAAAAAAAAGAGTGATTACACCTCATTGCAAAGAACGTTAAAGGAACTACATAATTATATTTTCCAAAAACTGGCCTCTCTGGAGAGGCTCTAGGAGTGCTTACAATTTGGAAAACATGCTGAGGAGGCTCTTCTGTTTCGGGTCGACCTTCGGTGACCTCTTTCGTTTGATAGAGCCAGACTGGGAGGTGGACTTGTCATCTTCGGGGGGACTCTCGGTCGAGGATGATTTTTCCTCTTCGCCAAGGACTTTCCTCTTCCTCCTTCGGGCCTTTATCCCCTTCTTGACCTTCTTGTCTTCAGCTGGGGAGTCAGTGTCCATCTCTTCCTCTGACTGGCTGGTGGTGGTGGAGTCATCCCTGCCGGCATCGCTGCCATTGCCATTGTGCACGCTGCCGTTACCATTTGCCAAATGGCCATTCTCAGCAGGTGGGGTCGTCACATTTCCATTCACAGTTGGGTTGGGCGGCTCTTTGAGTGCATTGGTGAGCAGAGTGTTAACTTTGGACAAGTATCCTTTCTGTGAAGTCATTATTCAAGACAATATTTAAGTTGCCTTTCTGAAATTGTCTGACGTCAATAAAATCAAGCAACTAACTAGCTTCTAGGTCCAGAGTGCCGAACCCTTAAAATCCATGCAAAACTGAAAATCACTTTTTCTAGAAAGTATAGTCGGGTAAAGATGACTTACCTCTGTCAGACTTTCGTCTTTCAGCTCTTGATCCAATTCCTTCAAACTGTAAAAAGGCAATACCACAACTAAGTGACAAGTCACTTTGGCAAAGTATTTTCTTGGCACCACAAACCACTCAGACATAAGTTGGCCGTTTACGAAAGCATCATGAATTCATGGACTAAATTGGCCAACAAGAAGCAGAGTAAATCATTGGGAATCTTGTTGGGTTTAGCATGATCAGGTTTAAATTTCAGGGGTAAATATTAATAGGTAAAAGCTGACGGAATGATTTCACTAATTTGAATGCTGTAGGCCTTTTCCAAACATTCTTCCCCCCAAAAAAAAATCCCTCCCCAAAAGTTCAGAGTTTCACATTTGTTGACTTTGTAAAGGTAAAAAAGATTACATTCCATAATCCACACTGGATACATTACCTTGCCTGGGTGTCTTGGGTTAGATGTTCAAAGAGCAGTTTACACTTCTTCTTGATGTATCCCTTTAAAAATAAACACAGACAGACTAAGGTTAATTCTTACACCGCATATGTTCCCATTAAAAATCTGTCTAAATGCCGAGATTAATGGCTGAGCAAGGAAGCCATGGCACACTGATTTGCATTTCTACAAACCGCTAGCACTCCTTGTCCAAAAAAGTGATTTGGTATGGACTATGGACCTTTTTAACCCATTTTACTGGATTGTGCTAAATGTAAAAAATACCACCCTGTGTGCTTCAGCCACATACAAGCTATCCACTCATTAATTACCCTCACAACACATCACAGCCCAGCATGAGTGTGACATCACAGGAAAAAGGTTTATACAGAACTGATGGGTGAAAATTTAGGGCGCATTTCTTTTAATAACTCTTGATATGAAACTCAGTTTCCTCAAACAAAACAAAGACAAAAAATACACTTCCCACCTTCTCAGTCAGGTCGCCATCCTTGAAGTCCTGATCTAGATCCTTCAGTCTGAAATCGACAAATTTAAAATTAAAAGCAGTAACTCCTTGCCTAGAGTCAGTTTTCTGCATCTAATTTAAACACTGTATATGGTCGTGGTGTTCTTTTTCTTAAAGTATGAAAAGGTTGTGTTTTGTGTTCTTAAACACTGCGATCCCGTTCCTGCATGTAACAACAGAGGTTGTGCCTAACAACTGGAAGGACTGTGACACAACACATTCCATTCATAAAATGTCAAGAATTCCTGTGGGTTTTACTTGGGGTCAGTACTTTATTTAAAGTGGCAATAGTTCAAGAGCCACAGATCTGGCAGTCTTTATGCATAACTGCATTTTGGGAGTGTGAGGTGTAAAAACTCACTACTCTCTGTCCAACTTTATCAACAAATACATGTATCTGATGTCATTCTACAAACCAAAACTTTGAGAGAGTACCTTTCAATTCTTCCATCACACCACCTGAGTAGGCCAGAGTTATACCCATTGTGGATATGTTGCAAAAATGCATGGCCAGTTCAGTGACCAGGTTCCAATTCAGGAAACCTCACGGAGAGAGTAATGCATATGCTAACCACTAGTCGTCACACTCAGTCAGGTCAACAGGGGAACTCAGTGCAGAAAGAATTCCATGCCAGGACATCAATCGATACAGTGCACAAACCCATGAGCACGATGAGTCTGGTCTGAATAATCTGAAGTGTTTTCAAAGTAAATGCTTCAATATTCCTGCGAACTTTGACCTCTGTGATGGTCGATATGCCACTACAGGGAAAAATTAGTGATACATGTGTACGTACCCAGCAAGAAATGAGACAGGGGTACCCTTCACACACACACATCCAATCTATATACACCCTAGACTATTGTCGCCCAACACATCGTCTGAAAAGAATTCCTGAGGTTCCGGTGAAACAATGAGCAGCAAGGGATTTTCTGTGTCTCTTGCTTCATATGTTTGTGTAAGGCTACGGAATTCTTCCCAAACGTCTCTCACCACTTGACCCTACGAGACTTACCATTGCTCGGTATTACATTCATAGTGCATTCATTTCTGTTGTGGGAAGAGTTCCATATACAGATGCCAGTAATTATTCCCTAAAGTGACCTGGTCTTAGCCATCAGAAAGCAAAAACATGTCCAGAAAAGTTCAATTTAGGAGAGAAAACACCAAGTCGTTTACTGAGAAAGCACTCCAGATTTTTCAGACCAGTCTTATAGGGTTTGTGCATTATCATTATTTATTTACACCAAAATGACAAGGACAAGCAAAAGCTGTTGGGTCCGAGTGCATGAGCGCACTGTTCAAGTGTAAGTGATGTCTGTGGAGCAAGTTCCATCCTGCACGTGGCTCGCGGTGATCTTTGGTATGGCGCACGCTACCCTCTACACTGTATTCACTGACTCTAGCCTGTTATTAGATCTGAAAAATTGTTGCTGAATATTTACTGAATGAAAAGAGAAACCAGAACATTGTAAAGATTGAGTATGCTTTTTCATTAGAATTACTTTTTATAACATATTTGTTTTCATATTTCTCTGCACTATTTCCTTCATTTTTAAGGAGAACAGAGTTCTCTCTGCTTCTTTCTGTACCGATGACCACATCAAAGAGGTTAATTGACTAATGTAGAATGGTTTGGGTTTCCCTTTAATGTTACTCTTCAAACATGTGACAATTCCATATTAATTGGATGTACACATATTGTGTCCGACCACAGAAAGATTTGAAGTATCAAACTTCTTTCATTGTTGATATTACTACAAGTACATATCATGCAATTCTCTTATAATTAACGTTTTCACAGTGACTTTCGTCATCTTAGGAGTTATGTATTTAATTTCTCAATTCTTGTGTAATTTTTAGATGAACTATAAAGCAAGCGCAACTGTTCACGATGAGAAAGGAGAGCTGATGATCTATGTCAGGGTTTGGATGGAGATGTAACTTGTCAATGAGGCAGGGCATGTTACGTTCACCTGCTAAATGGTTGATTTCTTATATGTGTAACCAGTAAGACAACATGGAGTCATACTATGTCATTGCACTCTCGTGAATATTGTGAACAACTGTCATGTGATGAGAGCAACCGGTGTTTTCCATGTGGCCTAATTATCATCTGCATTTTCATCTTGATGAGAAATTGGTTAACAGTCTGAGAACATTATGCGCAGTTCGTTTTATTTGTCCACATGCTAATAATTAATGTTCCAAACATGGTTAAATCCAGTATGAGACGACATTAATTAATAAATATTTTAACTGCTTTTTATAGCTATAAGAGTACATTACATTTAATCATTACATTTAATTAATGTAATCAAAAAATGGAATTGTCTACATGAAAACGTACTTCATAATAGCATGTTAGCTTATTTTCTCTAAAATGCATCTATAGCTAATCTTATCTGATGCTTGTCTTTGTAAATCAGCTGATCAGGAAGAGTAAAGAGACAATGCGGTGTTAGTGTTAAATTAGTGCTTTTCTGTCATAGGTCGAAATGAAAGTTTGTTGAAACAATAACATTCTATTCACAGCAATCTTTGATGCACTTTGATTTTATATTCCAATAATAGGTTACAGAAGTTGAAAGTATAGACATAATTATTCAAAACACAGAAAAATATTACATTTCAAATTCGTGAAAACGGATTGCTTTCTTGTGAAACAGGTTTATATACTATTACAAGAGAAATACCGCCACTACAGTGCACAAAAATATTAATAAATCTGAAAATCGGCCAAAAATCTTTGTTCGTTTGTTACTCTTGTTTTCTTGAGTACAGCCAGTACCTAGTTCATTTCGTTTTGCTAGACCTTTATGGGAAAATGAAGGACTCAAATAACTGTCCTTGAGGGCAACATATATGTATTACAATTACAGACAAGACCTTAATATTTGGCAGTACTTGGAAATATTTTGTATCTAAATTCGGGCCCGTCTTTGTTTGGAGGAATATGCCAAAGCTGTGTCGGATAACAATAAGAAAAAAGGTTTTTGGTTAATCCTGTTTATGGAATACGGATACATTTAGAAAAATGGCTAGGGTTTAGAATTCACCCTCTTTCCTTCAACAGCTGAAGTGTAGACATCATTCAAAACCACTTTGTCGAATCCATCTCAGATGTTGTGCCCCAAAACGATACCCTTTATGATATGCGGTAAAGGGGGACCCCAATGTGACACAATGTAACTAATGTAAAGCTACATGTATATACCCTAAGGCTATTGTGCCTACTGCACCCCCACTCAGAAATCTGAAAGGAAATCTAAAGATTCCACCAACACAAAAGAAGACACAATAGAAGGGGGTCCCCCTGTACCGACTATCTTGCATCATATTCCCAAAATACCTCTGAAACTGTATGAAGGGCAAATCTAGAGAAAAGGGCATTATGAAATCAACCAGGAAGAAGCAAGGGAAAAAAATGTTAACAGAATAGGTGAGTAGGTCTACCATCAGTGGGTGCACAGGTCACACTTCAAAACACACTGACCATTCCATGTAGAAACTTTGGATCAAAGCATATTATACGGAAGTATAGCCACCAGTGTACATGGAAATCCCCTTATTACATGTAGTTACGTACATGTACTATTCATTCGCAGTATCAGGAAGTAAAAGTACTCTTATTTTCATGTAGGTCACTGACAACAACACAAGGGAAGCGATACATACTGGAAGAAATCGTCTCAGACTGAATACAGTCAGCAGATCGACAAGAAGCATGGCGACAACACTGCAAATGTTGATGTTAGTGACTGCAATGGTTACACTATCCCACGAGCAAGAAAAGACACAAGTGATGCCAAAGATTGCCTATGAGAACTGCGGTAAGTTTAACAATAAAGAACACATTCTAATCAATCAACAAGCGGCACGGAAATAGGAAAACTATCAGAATTGCTCATTGCTGGCAGATCAGATTATGTCCAGTCTCTGACATGTATGAGAGGATCTAAAGATGTACAAGCCACCTCTGTTAACCATCGAAGGGAAGTCACCATGCGATCAGGTGAAGTTAAGAGCGAAAGACCCTTAGTGAACTCTACAAAATCTGGGGCAAAAATTACTTTCAAATGTAAAAAAAAAGAAAAGAAAGAAAGGTTGATCAGCGGGAGAAAAGGATCGCGGCACACTATATAGTATGAAGAGAAATGAAGTTATCAACGAGAAGAGAAACATGAAGTGTAAAACCCCATTTTGGTCATCAAAGGGTTAAAGTTCAAATACCTGACACGTCGCTTTATATTTGTAGCAAAACACTTCCAAAATAGTCATCCGTTTTTACAAGACTAAGATGTACATCAGACAATAAGTGTTCTGTGACAGAGATACTTTTTGAAATTGTTTTCGGGTTTTCTATTTCGTGTCTAATGACCTAAACCTCCTTGGTAAATTTAGTAGTAAGTACCAACAATGCAAGTTACCGGGAATGGTTTGAGTCTAAGCAACTATTAACCCTAACTCCCTAGGGACCATTGAAATCATGCATATGCTCGTTGGATTCAGAATGGTTAGGGTTAATGCCCAAAACATCAAGCACACATGTAGCATTGTTACTGGCATTTTGTTGGGCAGAAACACAGTAGGCAAAAGATTTGCGATTGAATCAAAAGTTGAAATATTACAGTGTAAATAGTGGTGTTTTTTGGCCAACAAAACAACCGTGCATGTGAAACATCGATCTAATCATTGGCAAGAAACTAAAAGAGTTAAAGTCATATTTATTTTATTTGACAGTCCAAAATATACATGTATTTATGGATCTCGTGACACCTGTAAGCTTTTGATTGATTTTCTGATTAATAGGACCACCATTCAACTTGACCATATTTCCCAACCCACCAAAAGTCAGACAAGTACTCAACATTACCGTCGAAATTGTAGCAGGTAAGTTGGTTTACATCATTACTCAAATTCTAAAAATTACAATGCCTGTTTACACGATTAAACATTAGAGACAAGAAAAAATACCTCGAAAGAATGAACATTAAAGCAAAGACCTATTTCTACAAAGGGTAACAAAAAAAAAACAAAGTACGAGCAAATAATTCACACTCACACAAAATTGAAATAGGGCAATTTTATTGCCAAAATTTCAATTTGCATAATTTGCTAAACAAACCGACACCTATAGGGTTGGCCATGCAAAGCAAAATCCATCACCCCGAATAAAAGAATTTAAGAGTTACACCGGCATGAATTCTGCATGGTTTAGAAAAGGTCTTTGTAGGTCTGACCCCAGAATCATCCGACTGTCAAAAGATTCTGGTGTCAGTTTTTTGCTTTCTTGCAGCTCATGATATGGTTGCTGGAGTCCTAGAAGCCTACATGAACTATTGGCCGTATCACTACAAAGATGTCTACTGCGCTGATGGTAAAACAATCGATCCTAAAGGTTGCTACGTCACAAAGGGAGGTAGGTCCAACAGTGACTAGAACCTTAGACGCCTAAACTGCAATACCAATGGTTAAGGCTTCTCAGCTGTATAACTATGGTACAATGTACTGACTGAACTGTACGCGGGTTACCTGTCAGAAGCCACAATCCTGGCCAAATCTCGTCGGGCCCCCCAGCCACCCACCGGCTTCATCTTAAAGTTGGGTCTCAATGCACAGTCTGCAATTCAGCTCGAGATGACAACATTGACAGTGGAGTGGGGGACCTGGGGAGGGTATGGCCATTGACACGTATCCCAACAATTTTGGCCAGGATTGTAGATACGATCCTAGGAGATGTGATTTTATGTTGACCAACCCAATCGATAGATGTGGTTTATTACTGTTCTAACCCTAACAATCCTCAATCCTTCACCTGTTGGACGATTGGGGACTGCTAGGGTTAATTATGCAAAGGTTTCCCAAAACAGCTGTCGGGGCTCTTTAGCTTAAAAAGTTGATCAGCTGTATAGTCTAATCTTCAGACGTTTATTATTTTGGATTTGGGGGCTGTGCCCAACGTGTATTACAACACTGTATACTCAATGTTTGCCCCGAAAACTTGAGAAAAAACCACAAGCATACTTGTGTGGGACTCGAACCCGTGACTTCCTGCTTACTAGTGCAGACGTCTCAACCACTCGACCAATGAGCTTGCCAGTGACAGCTGGCAAGTTTAATACTATACTTAATTTAGTTTAATATTATACTTTAAATCCACAATTAATTTACATCTCCCCGGCACAAATTCATCTATTATTTATTATTATTATGTCTATCATAGAAAAGAGAGTGATTTCTGACATCATCTGGATCGATGATAACTTCAAGGAGGTAAAAAAATTACTTTTTACACATTTTACGTTACTACAAGAAATAAAATCTAATTGAATTTTTTCAAAAGGAATTTTTAAACCACCAGGGGCCCTGGGACTATTTTTGAACGACTATATTTTGAGTCCAACCACACACAGATCTAAGCTCTGTTCGTCAGCAGATATTTGAAAGAAAAAGTTAAAATCACTGGTGTTGACTTCTTAAATGGAATTTTCAGTGACACTTCATAGCAGGATGTCGATTAAGTATACATATATATAAAACTGTGAAAGTTAGCGGTTTTCATTTCATTTCTCTGGAACCCCAACGCTGATTTAAGTTTTGTGACTTCTTTGCCAGAGCTGAAGTTTTGAATACATTACTCTAACAATACATCTATTTGACACATGAAAAGTCTTCATTTCAGAAGTAACCTGCTGTACAATCTTAATTTTTTTCTTACTTTCAGATGGACTATAAAGGAAACGCAACCATCCGTAATGAGAGAGATGAGCTGATGATCTGCATTAGGGCTTGGATGGAATAAAGTAGTACACGCTTAAGACAAACTTGACCAGTAAACAGGTGGCAATGGATTAATGAATCAGAAATTGGTTGGTTTTTCAGCAAGAACGGCCAGTCAGAATCAGATTTTACGGTCATGAGCTACAAGTCAAGAGAGATAATAAACTTTTTTATCCGATTTATATTATCTATTTCCAAATCTTCCTGGGAAAGCTTATCTAATGAAACAAATCAAAAGCTGCTGCTTCTTTAATTGACTAGTTTTTAGCTGCTTTTTATAGATGTAAGAGTACATTAGATTTAATCATTACATTTAATTTAATGTAATCAGAAACAGGAATTGTCTACATGAAAACGTACTTCATAATAGCACGTTAGCTTATTTTCTCTAAAATGCATCTGTCGCTAATCTTATCTGATGCTTGTCTTTGTAAATCAGCTGATCAGGAAGAGTAAAGAGACGATGCGGTGTTAGCGTTAAATTAGTGCTTTTCTGTCATAGGTCGAAATGAAAGTTTGTTGAAACAATAACATTCTATTCACAGCAATCTTTGATGCACTTTGATTTTATATTCCAATGATAGGTTACGGAAGTTGAAAGTATAGACATAATTATTCAAAACACAGAAAAATATTACAGTTCATATTCGTGAAAACGGATTGCTTTCTTGTGAAACAGGTTTATACTATTACAAGAGAAATACCGCCACTACAGTGCACAAAAATATTAATAAATCTGAAAATCAGCCAAAAATCTTTGTTCGTTTGTTACTCTTGTTTTCTTGAGTACAGCCAGTACCAAGTTCATTTCGTTTTGCTAGACAAAATGAAGGACTCAAATAACTGTCCTTGAGGGCAGCATACATGTACATGTATTACAATTACAGACAAGACCTTAATATTTGGCAGTACTTGGAAATATTTTGTATCTAAATTCGGGCCCGTCTTTGTTTGGAGGAATATGCCAAAGCTGTGTCAGATAACAATAAGAAAAAGGTTTTTGGTTAATCCTGTTTATGGAATACGAATACATTTAGAAAAATGGCTAGGGTTTAGAATTCACCCTCTTTCCTTCAACAGCTGAAGTGTAGACATCATTCAAAACCACTCTGTCGAATCCATCTCGGATGTTGTGCCCCAAAACGATACCCTTTATGATATGCGGTAAAGGGGGACCCCAATGTGACACAATGTGACTAATGTAAAGCTACATGTATATACCCTAAGGCTATTGTGCCTACTGCACCCCCACTCAGAAATCTGAAAGGAAATCTAAAGATTCCACCAACACAAAAGAAGACACAATAGAAGGGGGTCCCCCTGTACCGAATATCTTGCATCATATTCCCACAATACCTCTGAAACTGTATGAAGGGCAAATCTAGAGAAAAGGGCATTATGAAATCAACCAGGAAGAAGCAAGGGGAAAAAATGTTAACAGAATAGGTGAGTAGGTCTACCATCAGTGGGTGCACAGGTCACACTTCAAAACACACTGACCATTCAATGTAGAAACTTTGGATCAAAGCATATTATACAGAAATATAGCCACCAGTGTACATGGAAATCCCCTTAATACATTCGCAGTATCAGGAAGTATAAGTACTCATATTTTCATGTAGGTCACTGACAACAACACAAGGGAAGCGATACATACTGGAAGAAATCGGCTCAGACTGAATGCAGTCAGCAGATCGACAAGAAGCATGGCGACAACACTGCAAATGTTGATGTTAGTGACTGCAATGGTTACACTATCCCACCAGCAAGAAAAGACACAAGTGATGCCAAAGATTGCCTATGAGAACTGCGGTAAGTTTAACAATAAAGAACACATTCTAATCAATCAACAAGCGGCACGGAAATAGGAAAACTATCAGAATTGCTCATTGCTGGCAGATCAGATTATGTCCAGTCTCTGACAAAGATGTATTTAAGCCACCTCTGTTAACCATCGAAGGGAAGTGACCATGCGATCAGGTGAAGTTAAGAGTGAGAGACCCTTAGTGAACTCTACAAAATCTGGGCCCCAAATTACTTTCAAATGTAAAAAAAAAAAGAAAAAAAAGAAAGGTTGATCAGCGGAAGAAAAGGATTGCGGCACACTATATAGTATGAAGAGAAATGAAGTTATCAACGAGAAGAGAAACATGAAGTGTAAAACCCCATTTTGGTCATCAAAGGGTTAAAGTTTGAATACCTGACACATCGCTTTATATTCATAGCAAAACACTTCCAAAATAGTCATCCGTTTTTACAAGACTAAGGTGTACATCAGACAATAAGTGTTCTGTGACAGAGATACTTTTTAAAATTGTTTTCAGGTTTTTTATTCCGTGTCTAATGACCTAAAATTCCTTTGTAATTTCAGTAGTAAGTACCAACAATGCAAGTTACCGGGAATGGTTTGAATCTAGGCAACTATTAATGCCCAAATCATCAAGTATACACTTTGCATTGTTACTGGCATTTCGTTGGGCAGAAACACAGTATGGCAAAAGATTTGCGATTGAATCGAAAGTTGAAATATTACAGTTTAAATAGTGGTGTTTTTTGGCCAACAAAACAACCGTGCATGTGAAACACCAATCTAATCATTGGTAAGAAACTAAAAGAGTTAAAGTTATATTTATTCTATTTGACAGTCCAAAATATATTTCTGGATCTCGTGACACCTGTAAGCCTTTGATTGATTTTCTGATTAATAGGACCACCATTCAACTTGACCATATTTCCCAACCCACCAAAAGTCAGACAAGTACTCAACCTTACCTTTGAAACTGTAGCAGGTGAGTTGGTTTACATCATTACTCAAATTCTAAAAATTACAATGCCTGTTTACAAGATTAAACATTAGAGACAAGAAAAAAATACCTCAAAAGAATGAATATTAAAGCAAAGACCTATTTGTACAAGCAAATAATTCACACTCACACAAAATTGAAATAGGGCAATTTTACTGCCAAAATTTCAATTCGCATAATTTGCTAAACAAACCGACACCTATAGTGTTGGCCATGCAAAGCAAAATCCATCACCCCGAATTAAAGAATTTAAGGGTTACACCGGCATGAATTCTGCATGGTTTAGAAAAGGTCTTTGTAGGTCTGACCCCAGAATCATCCGACTGTCAAAAGATTCTGGTGTCCGTTTTTTTGCTCTCTTGCAGCTCATGATATGGTTGCTGGAGTCACAGAAGTCTACCTGAACTATTGGCCATATCACTACAAAGATGTCTACTGCGCTGATGGTAAAACAATCGATCCTAAAGGTTGCTACGTCACAAAGGGAGGTAGGTCCAACAGTGACTAGAACCTTAGACTCCTAAACTGCAATACCAATGGTTAAGGCTTCTCAGCTGTATAACTATGATACAATGTACTGACTGAACTGTACGCGGGTTACCTGTCAGAATCCACAATCCTGGCCAAATCTCGTTGGGCCCCCCACCCACCAACCGGCTCCATCTTAAAGTTGGGTCTCAATGCACAGTCTGCAATTCAGCTCGAGATGACAACACTGACCGTGGAGTGGGGGACCTGGGGAGGGTATGGCTATTGACACGTATCCCAACAATTTTGGCCAGGATTGTAGATACAATCCTAAGAGATGTGATTTTATGTTGACCAACCCATTGACGGAAACGACCAATCGATAGATGTGGTTTATTACTCTTTTAACCCTAACAATCCTCAATCCTTCACCTGTTGGAGGATTGGGGACTGCTAGGGTTAATTATGCAAAGGTTTCCCAAAACAGCTGTCGTGGCTCTTCAGCTTAAAAAGTTGATCAACTGTATCGCCTAATCTTCAAACGTTTATCATTTTGGATTTTTTGGGGGGCCGTGGCCAACGTGTATTACAACACTGTATACTCAGTGTTTGCCCCGAAAACTTGAGAAAAAACTACAAGCATACTCGTGTGGGACTCGAACCCATGACTTCCTGCTTACTAGTGCAGACGTCTTAACCACTCGACCAACGAGCTTGCCAGTGACAGCTGGCTAGTTTAATACACGTCAGGCAGGGCAAACAAAATCCACAATTAATTTACATCTCCCCGGCACAAATCCATCTATTATTTATTATTATTATTATGTCTATTACAGAAAAGAGAGTGATTTCCGGCACCGTCTGGATCAGTGATAACTTCAAGGAGGTAAAAAAAAATTACTTTTTACACATTTTACATTACTTCAAGAAATAAAATCTAATTGAATTTTTTCAAAAGGAATTTTTAAACCACCAGGGGCCCTGGGACTATTTTTGAACGACTGTATTTTGAGTCCAACCACACACAGATTTAAGCTCTGTTCGTCAGCAGATATCTGAAAGAAAAAGTTAAAATCACTGGTGTTGACTTCTTAAATGGAATTTTCAGTGACACTTCATAGCAGGATGTCAATTAAGTATACATATATATAAAACTGTGAAAGTTAGCAGTTTTCATTTCATTTCTCTGGAACCCCAACGCTGATTTAAGTTTTGTGACTTCTTTGCCAGAGCTGAAGTTTTGAATACATTACTCTAACAATACATCTATTTGACACATGAAAAGTCTTCATTTCAGAAGTAACCTGCTGTACAATCTTAATTTTTTCTTACTTTCAGATGGACTATAAAGGAAACGCAACCATCCGTAATGAGAGAGATGAGCTGATGATCTGCATTAGGGCTTGGATGGAATAAAGTAGTACACGCTTAAGACAAACTTGACCAGTAAACAGGTGGCAATGGATTAATGAATCAGAAATTGGTTGGTTTTTCAGCAAGAACGGCCGGTCAGAATCAGATTTTACGGTCATGAGCTACAAGTCAAGAGAGATAATAAACTTTTTTATCCGATTTATATTATCTATTTCCAAATCTTCCAGGGAAAGCTTATCTAATGAAACAAATCAAAAGCTGCTGCTTCTTTAATTGACTAGTTTTAATTGTATGTCCCTCACAGCTGTTCAGTAAAAAAAATAAATAAAATTAAGCTGCGTAATTTATGCGTAACCGTTTGGTGTTAGTTGTGTACCTCTGTAATCATTAAGCAGGTGATCTCCAAAAGCTGCTTGATAGATAAAACCTTTGCAAAACTTCATACTAAAATCAAAATCATAACTTAAATGTGTTCTGAGCTCTAAAGCGCCCATCTTACAGTAACAACATCTTGTTCTAATTTTAATTAATATTGATTTATGAGTGTTTTGGGAATTCTGTATTTACCTGTTCATGTACGACTTTACCAATTGCTACTGCTATTGCATCGCAAAAACAACTGGTAATTTTTTACTCACTTTTGCTCTAAATTGGTGTAGATAAGAACATCCCAACTTCTCGTCACAAGGTACTCAACAGTTGGGTAAATCTTTTGGAAAATGACCAGTTAAGTTTTATATTAAACACGACCAACATTTGATATTTACAAGTAGCTACAGTATGCCAACCTTTTATGCCCTTTTTTATCACTCCGAAGTGTCCTTTAATTTGTTGAGTTTATTCAGTTCAATTCATTCCAAAGTGGAGGCTCAAGAACTAAGAACGCACAGTTCACAGTTGTTACTGATATTAAATCATGTAGGATGAGCAGGAAACTTAATGATTATGCATGGGACTTTGGTTTGCTGATCTCGCTGCAGGTTTCATTTTTGTTAATGCTTGTAACTACTTTCAGTAGGTGTCAGATGTTGTGAATCCGTAATTTATACATCTTGTATTGAACAATTCTCTAGTTCGACTGACAAAAAAAATGCAGATATTTCTGAAAGACAGAAGTAGTATCTCCTGATTGCTGAACGGTTTTGACAGGGTTCCTGTGACAAGATATATCTTGCCATAGTAAAGCAAGCTAGATTATCAAAACACTCCAACTCTTACTGACACGTTAATTTTCATCAGTAAAGTTTGCTGGGATGTACATGTAAAGGCACAAAGACTCCACTGCACATTAAAATAATTTGCTCATGCACAGTAAAGGATCCTTTTCCTCTCAATATTGCAAAACCTTCTTTGGCATCACACTGAAAAAATGAACATTCCAACGAAAAAAGACCTGTGTAGTTTGTAGTATGATCTCCTTGACAGGGTGACGTCGTTATAAGGTCCGCCTGATTGGCTGTTTACACATGCACATAATCACATCCAAATAATAATGTCAAAAAAAATTTGTAATTCTTGTCCGGGTAGAGCAAATTGCTTAATTACGTCAGTCTTGAGACCCAATTTACCCTAAACGTCACGATTGTATCCAAGAATTGATCCCTGTTTAGGCAAAAAAAAAATCTTCGGTTTCTGGTCACTGTGCCCGTCGCCTTAGACCTGCACGTCGGCAAAACAAAGAATTTTTTTATTTTGCATAAAACGATTTCCAAAAGCCGCCAAATTTACTTGATCAGCAGGAATTCTGCTATGGTGCAATTTTAACATGTTTTTAATGGGTGGGGTTGAGTAATCTGTACGGTAAAGGAATCCCCCTAGGCCTCCATACATTTCAGTCAATCTTATCAGATGACGTCATTCGTGTATCTTTACATGAAGGCCATGTCCGAATCAATTGGCTGCAGCTTGATATTACGTATGATTCTAGGGAAACTGGCCGTGGATGCTTTCAAATACTCAATGTAATTTCCGGCCGTAGCCAATTGATTCGCACCCGGGCACACGTACATCTGTGAACCAGACAAACGAAGTGGTCTTGCGTCCTGCATAAGTATACAAATTGAAAATGCTTTTAAGCAACAAACCGAGAAGAGCCAGTCTGTTTCAGTGTCGACGACGCAGTGGTGGTACATATGCATGCAGTGCATGCAGTGGCAATGGACATGCATCGCGTTATGACAACCAGACACGTAACAACTCATGCATCATTGATCGTCACTTGCCAAGAACAAAGGTAGATTAGAGTGAGAGGAGATTTTATTTTCTGAGCTGAATTTTTTCTCCAGTTTATTAAATGCAGCTTGTTTCTCATAAGCTAAAACAGAAAACAAAGTGCAGAGTATATCATTTACCTCATGAGAATTTCATTTTCATTTTGACTCTGGAGCTGAACTATTTTTTTTTTATTTATTTTTTACATAGGCTATTTGACATGCAACTTGTTTCCTCTAAAAGCTAAAGCAGAAAACAACGTTCAAAGAATGTCATGTACTGCTACCTCACGAGAATTTCATTTCAAACCGGAAACTGGAGCTGAACATTTGTTTTTCACACGTGATTTTTCCACGGTTGTGCTACTGTATTTTAACAAGCTCAATCCTGCCAAGAATAGAAGCCTCTTTTTTGAGTGAGATGACTGAAACCATTGCCTCTCGTCATATTTTATGGTCTTTTTATTAATTCAAAGATGTTAATTCACACTTCTTGTAGTAACAAAGCCATGCGCTCTAAACTGTATGTGCATGTACATCAATTCTAAGGAGAAAAAAAAGAGTAAAAAAAAACGTCACCGCATCACTTTTGGACAAAGCCCATGACCAGAAACCGGAGTATTTTGGGGGGGGGCTTTATACAACTATGCTTTACATGCTCCTCAGACGAATCAGTTATCTTCTGAAGTTGTTGGACAGGACATCTTGTTCAAATAATGATTTCAACTGTATGTTAATGTTCTAGAGACAACGTCACATGGCACCAGCCTGTAGCGGACCATTCACAAAAAGCATGCCGTGTTGGCACACGTGCACCACGACAATTCCTGAGTGCTGTATGTCTAGTAAATGTGATCACATCAAAACTGTACACTGGACATTGAAGCGCTTAGGAATCAGTCGTCGGTGCACATGTGCCGATACGGCACGCTTGTTGTGAATGGTCCACTAGAGGCTAGCACGCCATGACGTCGTCTCCAGGACATTAACATGATATACATGTAGTTCAAGATGCCAAAATGATGGCAACCGCAAGCTCAACAAGACCGTTTCTGATTTGAAGGGGAAATTTCTCTTTTCTTCCCAAATGTGAGTAAACCTTATCATCATTATTGGAATATGTGGTTCTCACTTGACATGCTTGATCCTAAGCCGGGTTCCTTAGACAGTTTAACTTTAAGGACCATTTTGGAGGTGAATTCGGAGGACTTTGATTCAGGGTAGGAACTATTTTGTGTGAAATGAATTAATGGAAGCAAAAGCCTATGGAAGGTGCTTGGACTATCACCCGACCATGTCAAAATGTTAAAAAGGGCAATTTGTAGGGTCCTGGTTAGGCCTAGGCCTACTCAGAGTCAGACCTACCCTTATTCATAATTCTGCCATCTGCCAATCATCTTTTCTTTCTAATTGGTGGCTGTGAAGGATTTTCAAAAATGGGATGTAGCCTAGGCCTACAGTTGGAACTTTTATACAGCCTTACAGGATCAGGATCGTATTGCACGAAACACATGCCCATAGAAGGATCCCAATAAGACGCTTTTAGCGTCGATCTGCGCACTTCTGCGTTTGAAAATGAGGCTGTATGTGTCAGCTTCGATTCTTAATATGATTAGACGATTGAAAGTAGGGAGTCAAGACACAAAATACATAACGGTATGTTAAATTGAGACTTTTCAGGCTGCAAATTTTTGTGGAAGAGTCTTTTAGGATGACTAGACACGTAAAATCAAAAGAAAAAATAACGACAATTGACCGCAAATTAATGTACCTGCGATGGCCGTGTATCTTGTGCAGTGGGCGTGGTTAAACCTGAAGTGGCGTCACACTTACGAACTGGATACTCCATGTACTGTGTGGACTCCGTGAGCGCCCGCGACCAAGTTCAACACATAGAGCCTCGGTTTCGATGCAGATATGCACAGACGGCGCTAATGTGAAATCCCTCTATAACTTGGTCAATACAACAAGGCCAAAGATCGAGGCACACAGGCATGCCAGGCCTGGCGATCATTGTCTAACAACAACACACGTTACATGTAGCACAGGGCCTAACGTCATGAACGTTAGTACACAAACTAGCCCATGTTGGACGACGTCTACATTGTATTGCGACTTTCGTCCAACCTGGGCTAGTACCTAGTACCTGAGTACACACAAATCAAACATCTGGCGCACATCGTGCAAAGATAAACCAAGTCAATTCACCTTGCTCCCACGTCCTGGGGAATAACAGCCTTGGTTTCCATTCTTGAGGGCATTCTGCTTCAACTGCAATCTGACAAATCTTAATTCAAAAATAAAGTGTGAAGAAAATCGAAGTTATTCTTTCGCCGTTCACCTCTGTTAAGTGGTTGGCACAATCTCTCACTGCATGCATCACACGCAGACTTTCGCGCCAAGTACGTCAGACTCCCGGGAAATATTGGGTGCTTCCATATTTCAGATAGGTGTAAAGGGGAGCATTTCTTCTCATATAAAACATTTATTGATCACCAAACCTGAATAAAATCTAAATTTCTGATAATTGTTTTATGTTTTTTAAGAAAAATTATTAAGAGTAATTCAGTGTACATTTAACATTAATTTTGGAAAAAATAATTTTCTATACGAAGCCATAATTATTTTGGTATCAACCACAGACCCAACCCGGAAGTATTTTTAAGAAGAATGGCGGCTGTTACGAACGTCGAACATGGCACTGGCAAACTAGATAACATGTAAAATGATACTGTGGATTCCACGGATAGTTGTGTTTTGAACAGCAAGGTATCACTAAATGAGGAACAGAGAGTAGGCCCCTACAAGATTTTAGACAAAATGATGGTGTTGGACTCGTGATCTGGGGGATTTGTGCTGTTACACAACTACTGTAGCTGTAAACAGTGGTAAACAATTAACCAATGACATTAAATGCCAGGCTTTGTCTTGTCCATGACAAGATCGAGATAAAGTGGCAATAAGAGTGAATAATCATGATAAATGTTGCTTTATTATGGACCAATAATAAGGACCCATCAGTAGCTTGAGTGGCTCCAACCCTAATGCTCATGAAATCAGCATGATCAGTAGGCCTAAGTTACTTAGTTCACTTTGGCGAATTTCGCAATGACATGGCCCAGGCTGGAGTTACTCAAGCACGTCAAGCTAACTTATCAGTTCTGGAAGTAGCCAGCATTAAATATCAATCAGTCCAGTGTTACACCCCAACCATAGCATTTTGCAGTAGTTAAGCCAGGGCCCAACACTCAGAAACTGTTTTTATTCTTTTTTAAAGTTTTGTTTTCAGAATTGTGTAATATGTCACAGACTGAGAGTCAGAGTTCCTTCTTGGAGGACATCAAGACTTGGAGTCCCGACACCTGCAGAGCACAGCTGGCTGACACTCTCCCAAAGCTCATTATATCCTTGAGTTTACAAATCTCTGTTTTGGTTGAACAAAGAGAATAGCCCAAAGTGGGATTGGAACGCGGAACCACTGAAATACTGTACAGCTGCTGCCTTGACTGAGTTTTTCACCCTGTGTTGTCAATTTTGTTGATGTTTTTGCAAATTTCACTCTTATTTTCTTGTCAGATTTCTGAAAACCATACGTGCCACATGCACAGTCAGGCTTCATGGTATGCCTCAAGTCACCATATTAGCAAAATTGGCGATATTAGAAACTTGCATTTGGTATAATTCACGGAGGATACAATTTGCTATTTAATGTAAATATAAGTAACACGAATCCTGGAGAAAAATAAGAAGTTTTACAGTTTAATCAATTTAGGTGTTGAATGAGAAATTGATGGCACTTAATTTGGGCTAAATAACTGAATGTCCTTACAATGGGAGCCACATGTGGTAGGACTTACCTCTTAAAAAAATTTATTCTAAATTTACCTTTATTGTTCATGGTTTCAGATATACTTCGGTCAAAAATGTGCCTGATTCACAGTTTTATGACACTCACTGAAAAAAGTTCCTACTCAGAGTTTAATGAATTTCCTTGACCACACCCTTCACATTCAGTACAGTAATGGAGGGCATACAGTCACCAAGATGGCCACCCTGAAGGTCATGGTGGGATCGTTCCTTCCCTGGTTGGAGCTTGGAAATCTTGAAGAACAGTTCTTAACAAATGTTCTCCCAAAGGTTATAATTTTTTCACAAGTAAAATATGGACCACAGTTATTTAATAAATCTAAATGATTTTACAAACACTGGATCATTTTTAGGAAGTTAGTGGTCGTTTTGAATTTTATAACCTCTTGCTTATAATAAACAGCATAAACATCAACCCATTAATTTTTCAAGTTTGTGTCTCTGGATTTATATTTTTACAGACTTGTCAACTGTTTGATGACACTTTGAAAAAGGTGTCTCCAACCATCGACAGTGTGTCAATCCAGGAAGATGGTTGCCTCCTCAAGGAGAAACTGCAGACGTTATTGCAGGTACAAATAACACGTTTCTCTCTCTCTCTCCCTTTGGGAGTGCAGAACTACAATTTTGAAAAGCAACATTTGGCTGAAATCTTTAAGACCTCTGATAAAATAACCAACAAGAAGATGGAACCGAGTTTTTAAGTAGTGGCAAATAGACAAAAACACCTTTACTGTGTCAGCATCGTTTTGGGTGAGAAAGAGAAATGTATTTTGTTAAAAACACTTTGAAACTTTACTGTACTTTAATAGCAGTGCAAAAGATGTGAATCAAATGCAGCGAAAAATTATTTCCAAATTTTATCCTATAAACAACTGTTTCACAGTGATTTGATAGATACCCTAACTTTTTCTGACCAGTTTTGGCTGAAATGTTTATTGAGATGGAAATAGTTGGGTATATAAAGTCAGGAAATGCGACATGAAATGCCACTTACAATACAACTTTTTAAAAATTTTATTGTCCCTATCTGTAGATCATCTTGGATACGCTGGAGTGCCTTTGCTCCTGCGTGTCACACATCATGAACACTTTGTCAGGGGGCGCCCTCTCCATAGGCAAGGTGAAATCGCTGCCCTCTTCCATGTTACATATCATCCACGCATCTTTCCATCACTGCAAAGTAAGCACTTCTGTCACAGCCAATTACTTTACAAGTTTGTGAAGTTTACATTAACAACTCCCCAAACTTCAAACAAAATCCCACTGTATTCAATGTAGCCCTGCTGAAAATGTCCAATTCATTTACCTATTGAGACCAAGTCACTTACCCTTTGGATCCAATTCACATACCAATTGGATCCAATTCACTTACCAATTCCAAAACCGATTGCTTTTGCTTGGAATCAATTGGCATCCAATTGGGTTCAATTTGTTCAAATAGTAAATTGGGACCTTTTTGCAGTTGGACCATTTCAGACCAGTTGACACCATTTGAATGCCAATTCACAATCCAATTGTAGCCAACCGAAGAACCAATTGAAACCATTTTAATACCAGTTCAAATCAATTGAGTCCCATTTGAAAACTCCATTTGATGGGGGAAGCTGAAAGTAAACCAATTGGAACCAGTTGCATCCCATTTGAAATTTCCAATTGATCAAGGAAAACAAACAGAAAGAAAGCATACCAATTGGAACCATTTAATTCCCATTTGACATTCCAATTGATTTGGGAAAATAAACAGCAAAGAAAAAAATGCCAATTGAATCCAATTGCGTCCCATTTGAAATCTTCAGTTGATGGGGGAAAACAATAGGAGAGAAAACATACCAACTGAAACCAATTGAGCACCAATTGATTACCAATTGGACCCAATTCATTCTAATTAAATCCAATTCAAAAATCAGTTGGTTTGAATAGGCCATATTTAGTAGGGAGCACAGCTGATTTTGCTAAATCGTTGGGTTTTTCACCAGGACAGTACCACCGTATACGGTGATCATTTTCCCCTGGTGTCTGAGATCCTGTCTTCCCTCTTCAAGAAGGCGTACAGTCTGCAGAAGTCCCTGACCGTTCTCCTGGAGGCGGTTCATCTGACGTCAGAGGATGGGGACGAATGCATTGAGGTCATGGCCCAGGGTGAGTTGTCATGTTTTCCTGTACCTAGAAACCCTTTTCCGGAAGATCACATCTTCCGACCACATCTTCCGACCACCTTGGATTTCTCAGCATGTGTGGATTTAGAGTTTGAATACAGGATCTGGATTAGGTGTTGGGCCAGGATCGGAAAATTGTATTTGGATGTCCAAATTTGTAATCAGAGCTTCCAAGATGTCAAAGTCTTTTTGTCTTACATCACCGTAATAGCTAGGATGTCCAAAAGACACTCAAGCTGCTTCTAAATCTACTGGCTAAGGCTAGGGCTGGGTCTTAATCCGCGGGAACAGTTGTACCTGTAGCCTCTGTTAGCCAATTTTCGACTTACCCTCCTCTATCTTGTTTAGCTGTCTTGAGTTTTGGATCATCAGTGCGCAGTGTACTAAGAGACCGACATTTTCCGATCAGCACAGGCACTTTAACATGTTGATGAGTACACGTTTGCAACCTCATTTGCAGTGTGTACAGGATTCCACGATTTGTGTGTCGTCATTGGTGACATGGACAGCACGTTGTTGGTCAGCACCTGGAGGTTTCTGGTCAAGTTAGTCTGCAAGCACAAGGAACTGTTGAAAAATGTCCTGCCGGTCAGTTCACGTCCAATCTACATTCAATGTTAGGCCATCCCAAAGGAATACGCACGGTGACAAACCTGTAACATTGGACTGTATTATCAAGTAGACACACAGTGGGAAACGGTGCCTTAGGCTTACAAACAGTGAGCCAGTTTAGTATTTCAGTAAGGCAAGGTCTTTAAGGTACAGTGTACGCACATGAGTTGGTGTATGGCTGCTCAGATAGGGCAGACAATTGCACATGCATGTTCCTCACTTCGGGCTTGTGCCGTTGAAATATCCAAACTGGCTCATTTAGGGGCCAACAAAAAATTTGAGTGCCTACGAAAATTCCACAATGGTCATAAAATGCACACAGCTGTATTTCAAGCTTTGATATCTCTTAGAATTTTCAATTTTGGGAGAGCTTCAAACAGTAGAGCTAAGCTCTGATGATGTCATGCTTTGTTTACATGTATACTTTCCGATGGAGCTTGGAATCTGTTGTGCCCACCTGGTTTCTGTTGGAAAACAAACTCGTGAACAAAGTCAGTCGGTAGGTCTATTCATGTCCTTTTTTTTCTTTTGCGAAGATCCATCCAATCGTAGCGACCTTGTGCTCGGACATCAAGGCCAACTACGACCAGTGTCTCCGCCTCGCCCCTCACCCGCCCTCCACTCAGTCCTCCCAGGGTGGCGACGAGAAGGCCTTCGCCAAGACTCTGAAGATCTGCAGCCTCTGCGTCAAGATGCTGATGCACCTCCTCAAGGAGCTGGATGGCTACCTGGGGCCATGCATGAAGGAGATGTACGAGCTCATCTTGTCCTTCTTGAGGTAGGTTTGAGAAAACTTGGTGTGAGACGATCAAAACTTTTCTCCTTCTGAATTGGCTACTCTGCTACTTAAATTTACTTTCCCTACCCAAGCAAAAACATTTTCCATGTGTTACCATTATAGCATACTTCACTCGTAACATTTTTCTTAGTAGGAATGGTGAGGTAAGACAATTAATGGCATTTAAATTTTGTCGGTGTTGCATTTCACAAAAATTTAAAAATTTCTCATCCCTTCCTGTGAAAGGTCAAAGTAAAAAGAAGAGCACAGTTTCATTTCTTGTTCAGAGAATGTTGTTTTAGAATCTCACCTAATCCAATTCCGTGTCAGTACAAGACGACACTCTCCACTGTCATTTGAAGGCCCTTCTTTTAAAACATCATGGAGTGTTTTTGCAACTGATAAGCAAGGGATAAAGTCTTATTTCTGCCCTTCCCCTTTCTCCTTGAGCAGTCTGGCCCCGCCCAGCATCCATGCCCCCAACGTCTTCAGCAGTGCCAGGAGTGAGATAGACAGAGCCCTACTGGTGTGTGTCGAACCGCTGCTCCAGCAATTGGTGGACAATACCTTGTTCCGCGACGCTGTTACTGCTGTGAAGCAAGGCAAGTAGAATCCAAATCTTGTTCATTACAGACCTTCATCCAAGTTAGTTGGTTATGGCTGCCAACAGTGTGTGGGCCTATGGAAGTTGCTAGCCAGTGGCTTAATCCATTTCTCATAGATGCTTGGGTTGTGGTACATGGTCAAATTGTGCTATGGGCTGTTTCTGTCTGGTTCCCAGAAGTCTGGAACACATGAAAGCAATGTACTATACTGTATGAATGTAAAGATCTCTCACCTAACTATTGTAGCCTGACTAACTGTGATTCCCAAGACTGAACAAAAGAAAAGAAACAATATTCAATATTTTGGCATTGTTTTGTGTCAAGTTATTTGGCATGTTTTTGGACTTTAAAAGTCCAAAGTCTGTCTTCAGAAAATGATCTGTTATCTTTAAATAAAGATCAAGGAGTTTTGAGCCCATGATTAATACAATTTAACGTTAATCACAGACATCCATGGAAATTGTTGGTTGGGAAGACTTCTGACCTTGGTAAAGATCTTGCAAATTCTGCCATCCTGCCAAGAGCAAACTCGTGCTGCTTGGATGGAATCCACAACTCCAACATGGGAGGAGCCTAGAGTATCTGTTTTGGGGGCAGTCTTCAGAAGTTATTCCAACTGTAAGTTTTGTTATCTAAAGGATGAAAGTTGCATCATTTCAAATTATGCTGGACACAGTCAAATCCATCCACACATAATAAAGCTTATGTGATAACCCTAACAGCCCTGAATCCTCCAATTTTAATATGATTTTGTGTTTTTTAAAAAATCATCCATTTCTGACCTGTATATCCTAGGTTATGTTGAACTAGCCTTACCAATCAAGTTGCCAATCGTTGTCCGCCAAGGTCAACCCGAGCAAGATGTTAGTTTGAGGGAATATGTCGTTACCCAAGTGTGCGGCTTTGTTGCAGCAGTAAGTGCTTCACAATTTGGCGTCGTGGAGAGGTGTTTGTTGGAAAATGTTGTCTCCAGTCAGCTCAACTGTGCCTTGTTGGCAATGGATGTCTGGTGTTTTCTTACAAGGTATGATTTCCTTTCATTTGCATCCCCCATACAATTAAATACATCTCTATGACAACTGTAGGCATTGTTATGGTAAAAAATAATTCTACAAGGCCCTTGAAATTTTCACAAAAATCTGACTTTTAACCCCTTTGCGCCGGGAGACGGTAAGAACCGCCGTAAAAATTGAGATCCTCAGCCCGCATTTCAGCTATTATTCTCGGCCCACGCTCAAGCGAACACGGTGAAAGAAGGCAGACCCTGGCTCTTGTATATATGGTGATTGGCCTTTGTGTGTTGCCAAGAAATGAAAAGGCCGAAGTCGCATCATAATCACCAGCTTCACAATAGTCCCCACTCTGAAAAGAGGCAACGGGAATGTGGAAGCGTGAGTAGAGCTGCATGCCACCGAACAATGAGCCTCTTCACTGTGTAATTCAAAGCGTGCAGAGCATGCAGGGCCACAAACCGAGAATTTGCGGTTTGGCAGGTGGCCTTCATGGCCAAGTGAGGCTGGAATTCTTGGAGTTGGCTTCCGGAAAAAAATTCCCATCGTCAAGGGGTTAAAAGAAGGGTCTAAATGGTTATTAAAAACCTTTTTTAATTTGGTTCAGATATGGCACTGCTGACCTGTGTGCAAGTCATGTTTATTTAGTGGCGGACCTTTTGACCTCTACACCGGCCAATCACAGCCCAGGTTACACGCACCTGGGCATGTTGCTGTGGCGACTGGTTCCTCTAATGGCACAAGAGCACCAGGTAAATCTAGCACTGCTCCTTTGTTTTGCAGCCTACAAAAATAAAACTTTTCAGTTCAACTTCCTACGTTTTACTTTCCATGTTTCCAAATAAAAATTGGGGAAGATGTGATAAAAGTCTTCATGCAGCTGTGAGTTTCTGGGTTTTTTGGTTTTTTAGATTTTTCAGTTTTAACATCTGAGTCAAAGTTGCAGTAAACTGAAAAATAACCTGCCACTCAACAAGCCTGAACAAGTTCACATGGAAACTTTTGTTTTCTGTCCCTCGTTCTTCAGGAGGAATTACCAAGAATGTTTCCACCTAAGCAACATGTTGCGTTGTGGCGACACATAGCTCTACCTGCCTTTCAAGAAGCGACAAGGAAAGCGATTGCAGAGGATTTGGTTGGGCACGGCTTGGCACAATGCAAGGCCTGGCTTAATGCAGAAGATCACACCTACGGCTCACTTGAAGAGTTGGTAAGCATGCACAGGAATTGACCTGTCGCTATGAGCAAGGTATTGAGTTTGATTGTCTCAGGTTTTACGAGTCTCATGTCCATTTTGTATGCCATGTAATTAAACAATATTTCCCAAGCTGCATTGATGCAATTCTACCAAGATAGGTCAGAATAAGTTATCACCCAAATGCCAGTAAGCTAGTGCATTTTCCAACATGAGTTAATGGCTCATGAACAGTTGCATGGAAGCTCACTATCCTAACTATTGAGAAAAGTCTTACTGAAGGTAAAAATAAAGCAGTAGAAATGCACAGGGGCACCTTTTCTCAAAAGTGCTGCCCAGGAGAAATAACTTAATTGAGCTAATTTTGGAAAGGTGAGTTGAAGGACACACTTTGTAAAATACTTGTATATTCAAACTGACCCCTGATGCAGTGCCCTGGACAGTAGATCTGAAGTTCAATTGGGCAGCAAATCTTGGGTTTAGTCATTTCTTGAGTAAACAAAATAGGTTTGAGCAAATACAGGATGGTTTATAGCAAAATATCAAGGAATTTGTGACATTGTTACAGTGTTTTATGAATTTTTTGGTCACTCAGTGTTTGTTTTTTTTTCTAGAAAACTGGGTTATCTTGCATATCCAACGTGTACAGACAATTTGAGAATTTAAGCCTGCCAGTCAGAATGCAGCTAACACAAAGTGTCATGGAGACAGTGACTGGACTGTGGGAAGTGCTCCCATTGGACAGAATCAAGTCACATGATATTACCAACGCTTTGATTGACTTGACTGGTTTGATAGCATCTGGATTACAGCCCTCGGATTTAGCCAAGGTAAAAGTATTATCCTTTCTCATGTAAGATTTCACATAAATCTTGTGGTAAAGACAAATTTCCCCAAAACTTTACAATTTCTTACAATATCAGATTCACACCTTTTCCTTCATTCATATTCAAGGCAGTCTCATTGTGTATTTTTTCGTTAGGTAACGAAAGATTTATGCAGTTTTCTACCAAGCACATCTTTGAAACTGAGGCTGGAGATTATCAACCTCCTACATAGGTGCAGAAAGGTTAAAGTTCACGGCAGTCCCAAGGTAGGGTTATCATAACTATCAACCCCCCTTCTTAGGGACAAGCGTGCTTTTGTTTCCTGTAGGAATATGCCATGACCATATATCCATTATAGCGCCCCCGCTTGACTACAGTTGTAAGCACATGGAAAGTGCACAAGGAAGTAGCCATCTTAAATAAAGTAGTTACATAGTAAACGTCCTCTCCTCAATCTCATGTCACTGAGGGTACTTTGGAATTTACTTTTAATCACTATATGCCTGAATGGAAATGGGTTTACCAGGTAAATCTAATAATTGAAGAAAGAATTCTGTGATGTTAGACACAAGAGATCATTTCATAGGCTTTTTGGAATTTTGTTTTCAGCTGACAGACATTTTAGCTGGCTTCGCAGAGTTGTTCTCCGGTGTACTTGCCGACAAGAATGCCGTCTTACATCAACTTGCTTTGCAAGCTTTCAGTGCATTCGCAGAGGTATTGAATTGAGACTGTGACAAATTATCTATATTATATTGCCTATTGTTATGAGCCCCAAGCAAGACCAAGAGAGGGCGTAATACAGTTTCCAAGCATTGGAGGCTCCTTTGGTGGCAACTGCACTTCGCTGGTTCACAAATACCTATGAAATGCACATATTACGGTTGTGTCTCCACCAACAAAATGAACACTCCTCACCAGCATGGCTCTTTTCAACCAATGAGGCGGAGCTTCTGCTCAAGACAAGTGTAATCTATAAAATATGGAATAGTAGCAGTGGTGGGCACTTGAAAAAGCCTTTTTTATTTGGAATTTAAAATTGTGGACTGAATTGATTATGATGATGGTGGAATTTACTATTTTTAGGAGACGGCTCACGAGTCAGTTGTACCAGAGTGTCTTCAGGCAGAGTCTACTCACAGCGCTGTGGTGGATTTCTTGAATCAGGTGAGTATAATATTAGTTATCACACAAGTGCTAGCGGAACAGAAAATAATGCAGTGCGTCTGTGTCCTGTATGCCACGAGGCCACACACTAAATTATTCTGTGTTCCGCAAACACGCCACCTTTGAATTTAAGTAAATTTCGCAGTTGTGCGTTTTGTTTTTAGCCTAAAAATAGCACACTGCATTGGGTTAGAACAGTGCATTACATGGGGTTTGATATGAACGGTGCGATACAGTTATACATGTTGCCATGGATCGACCAATCAGAATTGAGAATTTAAGTTTGCCTGAAGATAATTAAAGCAAATAACTACAGAATTGAGAATTTAAGTTTGCCTGAAGATAATTAAAGCAAATAACTACAGAGGGTCTGTAGAATTGGCTATTAAACACATTTGCCTACCACCCAATCAGTGCCTACAGTACAGTGTTGTATGACTCGAGCCCAGGACTCAGACTCGAGTCGGACTCAAGTCACATTTTTCATGACTTGGACTCGACTCAAGTCACATTTTCCATGACTTGGACTCGACTCAAGTCACATTTTCCATGACTTGGACTCGACTCAAGTCACATTTTCCATGACTTGGACTCGACTCAAGTCACATTTTCCATGACTTGGACTCGACTCAAGTCACATTTTCCATGACTTGGACTCGACTCAAGTCACATTTTCCATGACTTGGACTTGACTCAAGTCACATTTTCCATGACTTGGACTCGACTCAAGTCACATTTTCCATGACTTGGACTTGACTCAAGTCACATTTTCCATGACTTGGACTCGACTCAAGTCACATTTTCCATGACTTGGACTCGACTCAAGTCACATTTTCCATGACTTGGACTCGACTCAAGTCACATTGGATAATGACTCAGACTCTACCACAATAACTTGGACTTTCATTAAACATATTTACTGTATATGCCGTTGAAAATTAATTTGTATGCACCCGTGCTATCACTGGTTTCCGTGCGTGGAGCGTCATCAGCTAAATATCCACTGACGAGTCAACCAAGTGCATCATATTCTGTATCCACAAATCGTGCGGCGATAATTAGACTGCGCTGGGCGCACATTTGTTATTTACACACAAGTACAGACACGCATAGTCGGCTTCATAGCCTCCAGAACCAATCGTGAATATGACACTTTCAGCAAAATGGACAGGCTCGCGTGTAAATAAAAAATGTGTGGCCCGTGCTGGGCGAAGTGGTTTTGGTGTTGGTATGGGCGTTTTCGAAACGACTGTATTCGGCTTAGACTTTGGTCTGGCTAGGTCCAACCATTTTGAAGCTGCGTTCGAAACCGTATATTCAAACTCTGACAGGAACCAGCAAAACTGAAGTCTAAGCTGAATTGGCTGAACAATTTGATTCATGACTTGTGACTCGGACTCAAGGTTTGGGACTCGAGGCTTGAGACTCGGGATTCAGACTCGGACTCGACATTGGTGACTCGACTGCAACACTGCGTACAGTATATTGGCTCTCGTCAAGCAGTGAGGCACTGCAGTTTGTATCAACCATCAAAAGGTCCTTCGCATTCTTATTAGATTAACTGGTGCCCCTTTTGTGCATGCACGCGCCCATACCACCTACTGTCCACAAAAAAGCCTGATATACATTGTCCATCTCGTTTTTGTACATAGATTCCAAAGGAGTGTACGTCCCCAGCCAAGACTGAAGTGGAGTGGTTGCAGGAGCAGGCAGAAATCCTCCTCAAGGCTCTCGCCAAAGACGAGGCAGTGAAAGAGCCGAGGCCAGATTCAGCTGATGAGGAACAGGAGACGTGTCTCCCACGGCAACAGAGGACTGGCCAGGACATCGCAGCTAATCACACAGCTCATGACGAATGCAGTGATGATCAGGTGCATGCACATTTTTGATATACATGCATATCCGCTTTTGGGTGTTTGTTTCACCCCCAATTTGAGGTGTGAAGTCTAGCCTCTGATATCAAGTTCCTTCTCCACTTTCAAAACTAAAAAGGGCATCACATGCTGAAGGTTTCTCGAAGGTTTCCCACTTCTAGAAGATTTCCGTGAATTCTCTGAAAACCATAGAAAGACCAAAAAGTCTGAATGCTGTCTCTACAATTGCTGACAGTGCCATCCAAGCACCCACACTTCTCTGCTTCAGGCAGAATTTAAGTCACTTGGGTTTATAATGGGTAAATGTGGTCCCAGCCCTGCCATGCTTCTCTTCTACATGACAAGACAGAGGTGTGGCCTTCGAGGTATGTTCAAGGTATGTTCATTGGCTGAAAAGAGTAGTTATATCAGGAAAGTCTTATACTGGAAATCTGTTTGTTGGATTAAGAAAGTGAACTTACAAGTTTAACATCATGCATTATTACCCTAGCCTGCTGCCAAGCGTCCCAAGAGGGAAGCCACTGAGGGAGAATATCGCCAGGCTATCAGCGAGATGCAGGCCAGCCTGCAGGTCATTCAGGAACTAAAAGCCAGAGATCAGGAGTCACCTCCACCCTGGCTCCGGACAGAGCTGCTGACCCTTCAAGAACATATTTTAGGACTGATATCAGACTCATAATTTTGAAATGACTGGAACTACTTTTCACTGCATTAGTCCAAAAAGGCCATGCAGCTGCGTCTACTACTCAACTTTCCTGCTGATAATAACATGTTCACCTGTGGAGGTCACCAGGTTGTGACTGCATCCGTTTTCCTTAGAAGCATGTATGTGTCAGCCGCAGTCCGACTAGATTCTGAGATGAATTTGTAACATACCCACCAGCGCCATGTGGTTTGGGCTAAACTGTTCTGTATTCACCTTTGAACATCCATGCGCAAGTTTGACCAAGTGCTATGGGTGAGTCATAGTTCAGTTAAATCTGACCAAATTGCCCTCTAGACAAGAGTCCAGTTGACTGTTTTGGTCCAGCAAAGCAAGGTTGGTCACTTTGTCGGTAAGGAGTAGCGACTCTTGACCATAGCTTGATAATTGAGTGGTTTCCACTGTAGTTATATTGTACGGAGGTAAGGTAGGACAAAAGAAAAATGACCCAACAGTCCTTGAACGCACTTGTTTTAAGTTGACCCTAATCAATCAAAGAGTGCCCCCTTCTTTTGCAGTCACAGTGGTTCAAATAAGGCCAGCGTAGCATCAGACAGGTGGCGCATGGCATTAGGCACAGACACATGGACCAAATGCACCTACTGTGACACGTGAATTCAACAAATTTTCAAATTGGAGAAACTGAAACATATGTCTTTATGCCAATTCTGTCCAGTGCACTTGCTAATTTTGGGGGAAAACAAGGCTTTTTTTTCTATTTTAAAAGTTCTGATAAATGGGAATTCTGAGAAACTAAAACATTTGTCTTTTATGCCAATTCAGTTCAGCGTACATGCTAATTTGGGGGGAAACAAGGTCTTTTGTAAATTTTTAAAGTTCTGATAAATGGGAATTTTGTATTTATAAACACCTGTTGTGAGTTGGCTCTTTCTTGATAAAATTCGTTCTGATTCTCATGAATATCTAATGAATGAATTACAACAGAAGACAAGAACATGCAAGACAATACTCAAAGTGCATTTTAAATTGTCTACGATTGTATTGCATCTAAAAGCAGTTCAACTAACATTTTCGCAAGCCCATTTAATATTCATGTGGCATGATTAAAACAAAGGAAATAAAAAAAATGATTCATCAAAAGCTGCCAAAAATGTAACATACACTTCCAACAAATTTCGAGTGGATGGAACACCTGAACTATATTTATGCAGAAATGCCGCTTGGGATGTTTGCATGTAGAAATGGTTATCCTCAAAGTGTCAGCGACTTTTCTAGATGAAGCCATTTTCCCTCAGATGAAAATATTTTACACATGCATGCAAATGACACTGAAATTGACATTTTGACTTCTTGCGCTGATTAACTAGTGACTGACAGGCTCACAGTTTCAGGGAATATACAGTTTGTAAGATGTAAAAGTGATTGAACTTATAGGCAACTTCCAGGGATCATTGTAGAAATTCAATCAGAAATATGTACAATATATATACAAAAGAGTACTCCAGCAAAGCGAGATCATTCTTGCACAAAATGGCATCAGTAGAGCTCAGGACTAGATGTACAGTGGTACTGGGTTCGAATCCTAGTTCTGCCAAAAATCGGTTTACTCTTTCATAGTCCCATCGGATATTTTTAAGTAATGTTGTAATTAAACCTTGGGCAAAACCTTAATTGATGGGATAAGTTGAAAAAAAGGTCATTTACATAAATCTCAGTTACATCCTTTATAGATTGAAATGATTCAGTGATTGATGCGAGGTTTCTCAAATCCACAGAAAGCAAATTTCAGCTAAGCACCAAATTATCATTTCTAGAATTTCACATTTTAAACAGCATTAGAGCTATGCCAAATCATCAAGAAAAACTTCACAGACAAGCTCAAGTGAAGCCCAAACAACATCGGGTAAGTTTGATCATTATGTACAAATTCCATTCTTGAGAGTTAAAAAACACAACACAAAGTCAGACTGCATTCTCCGATCTACAAAAAACTTGAAGCTACTACAAACTATCAGCTACAGTCTCGCGTGCTTTCCCGAGGAGAGAGAATGTTTTCATTTCAAATTCAAGGCCTCCATCACAAAGTAACACGCCTCCAGCGGGTCAACGATCTCCCGCATCTTGGACCGTCCCAGCACCCACTCCGGCTCCACCCGCCGCTGCGGCCGCTGCTGCTTGCGGGGAGTGGGGGCCGGCATCAGGCTGCTGGCATTGAGAGCGCTGGTGCTCAGGAAGCTGGCGCCGAGGAAACTGCTGTTGCTACTGCCGGTGTTGGACAGGCAGGAGTTGTTGAGGCTGCGGGCCTTAGCCTGGGCCCGCTTGGCCTCTAAGCTGTGCTTGCGCTCCGTCAGTCGCTTGATGCCCACGAGCCTCTCCTTGTTCTTCGGGGCCGACAGGATGATCTGTAAAACGGAAACAAGCATGACATCTTCGTCATGGAATAGACCATTCCACTAAGCCTGGCCCACAGTGCCCGTGGACACTCAACATGTGCCCTTGTCTAATGCAACACTACTTGTTCCAGCCACATGCATCGTACACGCAACATGCATGTCGGACCCAACTCACGGCGGTGATTGGTCAGAACCCAATAGGGCGGGGCTTAAGGGATCAGTCTATTGACTGTTCCCTTGAAACTTAAATACACAAAACAAAGGTGTAGATAACAGCATACCCCCTCAAAACAGCTGATATGAGGGAAAGTTGCACGCTGCTGTTACCGTTGGGAACGGCTTTGGAACAACAGCACAGACCCGATCGGGAAGAGTGCTCCATGCCTGTGCATGCTTTACTCACGAACAAGTAAGCAACTTTGGAGCATGACTTTGGTGCATGACTGACCTTTGCCCGTCTGGGATCCTGAGCCAACGTGCCCAACAACATGCAGACTTTGCAGAAGATCGGGGTGCCCTTCTCCCGGTACATCTGCATCAGGTCCAGGATGACGCTGACGGATTCGGGCTCCTCAAACACGGCGTTGGCAGTGGGAGGGTACTTGAGGGAAGAGTAGAAAACTTTTACATTTGAAGAAATACCATGCTTTTTATTTAAGGCTTGTTAAAGTTAAACTTTACCCACACTCAAGCTCTCATAATTACTACTTTTAAGGAACAAGAATAGTCAAAATAACGTGTGAATACATAGCTGCTTTAAGATCTTTACTGGGTGGAATTTGTGACAGTACAAACCAAGTCAGTCCTTTAGATTCCTCTTTTAAGGAGTTAGTTAGAAAGGTTAAGGTGTTATCACCCGTGGGAGGAATCTAACTCCTTCATGCACAAAACTACCCCGTTCAAAAGTGTTAAATGCCCCGGGTTGAAGGCAGTGCAAACTAGGGTCAAAGATGTTGCTGTTACCTTGGTCAAGTTGAGGAGGATGTTGACGCTGTATTTGATGACCTCCATGCAAGGCAGGCTGCGATTGCAGCTCCTGATGAGAGTGAAGATGACTGGCACCGCCTGACCCTCCACGAGACGCTCGCAGCAGGCCGCCGACAGACGGCTCACCACATCTGCACGTAGAGCCCAGGTAAAACGTCAATGCAAACAATGCCAAAGAGCGTTTGGATCTGCAAATCATCTACAAATGTGGAAGCACACTTGCAGAACTATCATAGACTAATATGGTAAGCATATAAAGCCTAGTCCAATCGTACATCATGATTTGTCTTAACTCTTACGGTTTGTGCCTCAATTCCAAAAAAAGGTTAGTTATTTAGCCTTTGAGATTTGAACAAGTTAGAGATTGAAACAGTTGTGTAAAGCTCCTATTACTAATTTTGTTATTTATTTTAATTTAGAAGGTACTACTTAAAAAAATTTAGATGAAAAGGCCGACAAATATCAATTTTACGGAAGGGGAAAAGCCATCCATTTTATTGATGATTTTCACTGTACATTACCAAATCTTTCTTTTAAAATCAAAGTATTAAAGAAAAAAGGTCTGATCTGATAGAATGGAAAGCAAGGGCTTTGTGTATTTAAAAGCCGATTCTCTATGAACAAGTGAAGAACACATGTATCTGTTTCTGCGTCTTAAGTTATTCACTTTTCCAAAACAAAAACTGTTTATTATCTTTCCTGTGAATGAATTTAGCAGTAAAGATGACGTGCCAAAAAAAAAAGCCAGAAAGAAACAATTTTTATATCCGTCTTTAATTACTGCTGTTCTTTTACCTAGACTGATGAGTGCCTCCAGCAGGCCAGACATTTGCCTGTACTGCAGCAGGTAGTCAAGGGCAGACGCCGTCCGGTTGCAGAGTTTTTTCTCCTCCGTGACCGCCTTGTTGGCCTTGATGCAGCGGGCGCGGGCGGCGGCAATCTTCTTGCTTTTGCAGCTGCGGCGTACGTGGAGACCGCGCCACGCAGACTGTGGTCAGGTTAGCAAACAAGGACGGTTTCTTTTCAATACATGTAGCTGGAACATTCATGCTTATAAAAACAGATTTCCAAACGGTTACAGCGGAACCCCGTTAAGAGGAGGATTGTGCACTGCAACATCCTACTTGTAGCACAGAAAAATTCAGATCTCAAATCTTTAGCAGTCTTTGTTTTCTAGTCATGATTTCATAAACTTCTTGTTATAGAAAGGTAATTTTAAACGTCCCACGGACTAGTTCTAAACTGGGGCCAATTTCATAGAGCTGCTTAAGCACAAAATTTGCTTAAGCGTGAAAAAAACTTGCTTAAAAAAACAAAGGTTACCACCTCAAACTCTATCTGATTGTCATGCTAACCAAAAGACAGCTATTATACGATCCCAAAACAATATGGAGTTTTGGCTGGTTACCTGATTTATCAAGCAAGGATTTCTCGCGCTTAACCAAGCTTTGTGCTTAAGCAGCTCTGTGAAATTGACCCCTGTTGGTACTTGCTGTAGTAAAAGCGGAAAATTTGCACCATGTGTCGGAGAGGCCATATGCAACTTGCCTCCCACACCCTCACAGGATAACTTTTAAGTGACCCTCTAGGGGTCCAGTCGTCAGGACATACCTGGATGGTCAGAGCTGCGGCCTTCATCTTCCTGACATATTGCCTGGCCAGCCACACTCTGGCCCGGGCCTGGATGCGCACCGCGGCGCGCTGCCGGAGGGCCTGGTGCTGACGTACACGCCGCTGCAGAGCAATTATGCTACGTCGGAGCTTCAGGAAATGGAGGCGCTGGAGAGTGGCACGCATCCAACGCTGTAAATTAAGAGAACAAACGAAATTCAATCTTAGTTTCGGTCAACCCTAAGAAATGTAGATCTTCTGCACAAGATATTCTGCACAATGTACTTAACACGAAGACACCTTACACATGTACTGACATTGACTCCACAAAGAGAAAAGGTACCACTGAGGTTTTTAAAACAATGTAAACCACATCAGACCCGTTTCCAAATAATGAATAATTTCATGTGAGAAGTTCTTTTTAAACTTGAAATTAATGGTAATGAGGCACACTCCATAATACATGAACCAGAGCTGTAATCAGGACCAACACGAGACCAGACATAAGACTACTGACAAGACCAGTCACAACACCGGTAACGGGGTGAACTATAACAAATGAATGCTTTTGTTGCAGTCTTGTTTTGATCTTGTGGGGTCTTGTGGTTTAAGAGGTCTTGTCTGCAGCAATGACTTAAATTTGTTGCTTAAATCCACTTTTCAATCAGCATTTTCCCCTTTTAGGAGGTGTCACAGGTTAACTCAGTTACCTGAATTATCCTGACGGACTGCATCTTGGCTTTGGCAGCCTGACACATTTTGTACACACGATAGCGATGCTGGATCCTGATTGCGGACAGGTGGAACCTGGCAACAGAGGAGAAGCGCTCCAGCTGGGCCAGCCTGGCCTGCCTCTGGGCCTGGAGAAGGTAGGAGAGAGAAGGGAGGTCATTAAACATCACCAACAACAACTGATAACAAAGATGCTGGTATTAAATAAAAGGTATTCATTCTGTTATTTCCTTTCCTGGTTTCATGGCTACCAGAGAAATACTTGCCCCTAATGGTTAGGGCTTGTGTAAACCAATTCCTAAGCTAGAGCGCAGGGCAAAAAAAATTAGGCAAAGATGGCAAACTTACAAAAGAGGTCACTTGAGGTTTTACCCTGAGCTACGGTACGCCACAAAACCCTGATAAAAACCTCGTGAAACCTTGAGGTAGACCTTAAGAGACCACCTGTGTAATTTTGCAGGCTTCCATTCCAACACTTGGTGTTTGACCGATACTTAATCAGAGATGGGGTCTTTAGGGCACTTTGGACAAATAATTCAAGGAAAGACCAGCCTAAGGTCTCTATTTCACCACCATTCACAATTCTTCATTGTAAAATGCAAAGATTTACAAAATTGAATGTCGTAGGTCGTGCCTGGAACTTTTACTTTTATAGATCAAGTCACAATTTATATTTAAAGCACTGTCTGTATTTAAAGAAAGATTTTTGAAAAAATTACACCAATTAGAATTGATACTGACAACAGCGCTTTGAGGTTTTCTGATAACGTAATGAACAGTCTTTTCTGTTATCATTACTGCTAATATGGACACAGGTCTCACCTCAAGGATTTTCCGTGCAGCGTAACCTCGAAAGTGCCTCTGGATGCAAACGGCGGCTTGCTGCCACTTCCGCATCGTGGAGACCATCTGCCGTGCTATCATACCCCTGGTACGAGCCTGCAGCAGCAGGACGCACTTCCTCACTGACTGGTATCTTCTCTGTTGTGCGTAGCCCCTGTAAGCCGACTGTATTTTGACTGCGGCTCGGATCCTCTTGGTGAGCTCCCTCGCCTGCCGGCCTCGGATGAAAGACTGGATTGTGATGATGGCTCTACAGATCCTGCCATACTTCCTTTGCTGGGCCTGTGTCATTATCAGAGCACGGTATCTTGTCTGGAATGTGACAGCTGCATGCCTCAGAGATAGAAAATCTCTTCTGGCAGCTCGGGCCTTGAAGCTTGCCCCAATTTTGTTGGCGGCATTTTGTAGAGCTAGATACCTGCGTCGCTGAATGACCATCCTCCAGTAGGACTGGATTTTGATGGCCGCACGGATCCATTTGACATACTGCCTGGCGAGCCTTCCTCTCTGATAGGCCTGAATGGTAATTACAGCACCACGCTGGATGTGATAGTTTCTAGTGGTTTCCATCTGAAGTACATGGGCTCTGTACCTCCTTTGCAAGACTAAAGTAGCTCTCCTGATTGCCTGGTATTCCTCTCTCTGTTTTCTGCCTCTGCAGGTGGACTGGATGACAATTGCCGCAGACTTGCAGTTGATGAAACGGCATCTCTCGGCGTGAGCCCTGTAAAAGGCTTGGATCACAGTCGCAGCCCACCGCTTTGCCTGGAAAGTTTGGACAGCTTCCCTCATCAGCAGGTGAGCTCTGTACCTCATCTGTAAAACAGCCGCTGATCTCCTCATCAACAGGAAGTCGGTGCTCTGTCTGTGCCCTCGGTATACAGACTGTATTGTGGTCGCTGCCTGCTTCATCCGGGTGTAATTTTTTCGAGCGGTGTAAGCCCTGTATGCGGCCTGTGCAGTGATAGCGGCACCACGCTGTATGTTGTAGGCTCTGAAAGCCTGGTCTCTTAAAACATGAGCTCTGTATCTTTCTTGAAGCACAACGGCAGACCACTTCAGAGTCAAGAATTCTTTACGCTGCCTCTTTCCTCTGTACAAGGCTTGGATCCTGGCTGCTGCCTGCTTCAAGATGTTGTAGCCTCTCTGCTGCGCAAGTCCTCTGTAAGCTGCCTGAATTTTGACTGCACTTCTTCGGGCCAGCAAGAAGGCATTTCTAGAAGCTCTAGTCAAAAGGTGACCACGGAAGAACTGCTGGATTGTCACGGTGGCTGCGACGAGCCTGAGGTAGCAGTTGCGATCCCTACGCATCCGATACAAGGCCTGGATTGTTATAGCTGCTGCCTTCAGGTTGCTATACTTCTGGAATGCCACATGCATTCTGTACACTGACTGAATGAGCCTAGCTGCGCGATGCTCCCTGGCTATCTTGCGGCCCGCGTTTCCCCTGTACACTGACTGTAAGGTTGTGGCAGCTTTCTTCAGAGAGGTGAACATAAGCTTCTGTTCTCTCGCCAGTCTTGTGGCTCTCCAATACTTCTGCAACACCTTGGCGGCACCTTTCATCTTCAGGTACCTGGTGCGAGTCTGGTAGGCTGCGTGGTTCTTCTGAATGGTTGTTGCTGCGGCGTGTAGCCTGTGAATGTGCTGGCGAGCCAAGTGTCCTCTGGCGTAAGCTTGCAGAGTGATGCATGCACCCCGCTGAATGTGGTACCGGAGGTATGTCCATCTCGCCAGCTGGGTTGCCCTGTACCTGCGCTGGATTATGATCGCTACCTGCTTGAGCTTAGTGTATTTACGGCGAGCTTGGTGCATGCGTACAGCAGACTGAATCGTGACGGATGTACGTTTCCAGTTGAGGTACTGTCGCCGCTGGCAGTACATCCTGAAGTAAGACTGCATGAGTCTAGCTGACCTGTGCCTCGAGGAAATGCGTCTCCCCACTTGACCTCTGTATGCAGACTGCAGAACGACTGCAGCATTTTTTAAGGCGAGGAAATCCCTTTGAACCTGTCGTGACAATCTGGTAGCCCTCCAATACATCTGTAGAACCAAGGCAGCACCTCTCAGCTTCTGGTACTGCGTTTGCATCAAGTGGGACCTGTACGACTTTTGAATCTGAACGGCGGCTGCGTGTAACTTCCGAATCTGTTGACGCACCATGAACCCACGTGTCGCAGCCTGCAAAGTGATGCAAGCACCACGGACGACTTGGTACTGGCGGCAGACAACTTCAGAGGCTTTCCGAGCTCTGTATCTTGTCTGGACAATCAGCGCAGCACACCTGAGGGCTCCATACCTGCTACGAGCTTGCTGCATGCGCGCAGCAGATTGGATCCTGACGGCCGCCCGCCTCTGCCTCTGGTAACGCTGCCACATTAGGTGCATTCTGAAGTAAGACTGGATGACTCTGGCAGACCGGTGCTCCTTGGCAATGCGCCTTCCGAGTTTCCCCCTGAAGGCGGACTGCAGGACAACCGCAGCTTTCCTCAGGGACATAAATTCCTCTCGAACCTCTCTGGCCAATCTGGTGGCTCTCCAATACTCCTGCAGTACCAAAGCAGCATTTCTCATCTTCTGATACTTAGCCTGGGCAGCCTGGGCTCGGTAGGACTTTTGAATCAGGACGGCAGCCTTGTCCAGTCTCTTGATTTGCTGACGCACAAGGAGCCCACGTATCCCAGCCTGCAAAGTGATGCAAGCTCCACGACAGATCTGGTACTGGAGGGAGGTTGCTTGTGCCAATTTCTGAGCCCGATACCTATTCTGGATGACCGTTGTTGCCCATCTAAGTTCCATGTAGTGATTGCGAGCTTGATGCATACGAACAACTGATTGAATTTTCACTGCGGCTTGTTTCTGAGAGTTGAAGGTGCGTCTGGCTACCAGTCCACGATAAGATGACTGAATAACAATGGCTGAGGACTTCATCTTTAAGTAATCAATTCGTGCACATTTTCCAATCAGATAGGCCCTGGCGTGCCTCTGGAGGCAAATTGTTGCTGAATGTAGCATCTTATACATCTGTTGCTCCACATGAGCTTTGTATGTTGACTGAATCAGGACAGCAGCTGCGTGCAATTTCCGCATCTGCCGACGCACCAAGTGCCCGCGGACCCCAGCCTGCAATGTAATGCAAGCTCCCCGAGCGATCTGATACTGGATCAAGGTTTCCTGTGCCAATCTCTGGGCCCGATACCTCGCCTGGATAATCAACGCGGCTCGTCTCAAACGGAGAAAGTGCCTGCGAGCCTGATGCATGCGTACGACCGCCTGGATCTTCAAGGCAGCCCGTTTCTGGGTCTGGAAGTTACGTCTGGTCAGCAGTCCACGATAAGACGACTGTATGATCACGGCTGCTGTCTTCAGCTTCAAGTAATCAGTGCGTACACTTTTCCTAACCAGATAAGCCCTGACGTATTTCTGGAGACAGGCTGATGCTGAGCGCACGATCTTGAAGTTCTGTCGCTCCCTGTATCCCTTGTAAGTTGACTGAATCTGGATGGCCGCATCATTCTGAGCAGCAATTTGCCGACGAGCCAGTACTCCTCTTGCCCAAGCCTGAAGGGCTATGGTGGCCTTCCTCTGAAGATTGTATCTTTCCATCTGGTGATCCCGGCTCACCTTGGCTCTGAACCTTTGTTGTATGACCACCGCAGCCCCCTGAATAGCCCTGAAGTGTTTCGTGGCAATGTACATGCGGACGTAAGACTGCAAGGCGATGCAGCATACCCTCAAGTGACGGAACTTGCGCTGGGCCATCGCTGCACGACACCTGGACTGGACCAGCACCGTGGCTGCTCTGAGCTGCAGGTAGTGGCAGCGGGCTGCTTTCCCAATCAAGTAAGATCTTGTGTATTTCTGAATGCACAGTGTTGCTCTTTGCATCTCAAGGTAGCCCTTCTGTGCCCTGTGCATCTTCCAGACAGACTGGATAATGACGGCAGATCCATTGAGGATGGCCAACCATCTCCGTGTCAAAATTCCCCGGGCCCATGCCTGAAGGGTAATGACGGCGCCCCTCATAACCTTGTATTCCCTCAGCTGGACCCGACCCTTCTCTTGGGCTCGGAGGCGTCTCTGCAAGACCAGGGTGGCAGCCCGTAGCAATTCATACCTGTTCTTCTGGGTGTATCCGCGGAACGATTTCTGGATGACTATGCAGGCTCTCTTCTGGAGCAGAAACCTCTGACGCTGCAGGAAGCACCGGGCTAGAGACTGCGCTTTCACCACACGGCGAACGTACATGGCATACCGCCTGGCCACCATGCCCCTGTAGAATGACTGCACGACGACAGCAGCTCGACGAAGGCTGACATACTCCTCTCTGACGGATCGGGCGTGCAGGGTGGATCGCCAGCGCATTTGAATCGCTGAAGCGGCAGATTTCATCTGGAGGTACCTCACACACTGTAAGTGGGCTCGGATCCGTGCCTGAAGGGCAACGACTGCGGAACGCTTCTTGCGGTACCCACACCTGCATGCGTAGCCCCTGAACGCAGCCTGCAGAGTGAGGCAGGCACTGCGCTGGAGATTGTACAGCGCCCGCTGCTTGCTGCCGATGCGTTTAGCTCTGAACCGCTGCTGAAGGATCACAGCGGCTTCGCGCATCTGGACGAAGCGGCATCTCTCCTGGTGGCACCGGACGGCAGCCTGCAGAGTAATGACAGCCCAACGTGACCGGAGATAAGTCTTGCGGGCAATGTACCGACGCAGGGCAGATTGGATTATGATGGCTTTGAGTGTCTTCCTGTGATGATGTCTTGCCAAGAATCCTCTGACATGTGCCTACATGAAAACAAATGGGAAAATTGTTAATAGGCAGAATAAGTGAACAATTAACGACAATACCAAACAAAGCAATATACAGTTTTATATTTCAAACAAGGTGCAAATTTAATAAATATTTCAGAGAGCAACAGTGAAGTAAATGTTGACATCAGCATCCTCTTCCCCAACCTATTTGGGTCACTATCTACACATTGTTAACGAAAATTCATCGATCGGTTGTCAAAGAGATTAATTCCAACCTGAAGTGAGATTGCAGCTCTGTGTCTCCGTAGTGCCAGTTGTACCTGCCGTAGTGCCTCTGCCTGTCGGCATGCTATGACCCGCCGCCTCATCGCCTGCAGCTTGACGATGGACCCTAGCAATCGCTGGTGACGCCGTCGGGTGAGAAACGAGTGGACAGCACACTGTATGATCTTGGCCGCAGCCTCTTGAGCCTGCAGGATGAATAGATGCCAATCATCCAGCCAACCAGTCATACCAAAAGCATTTGCCTCTTCAGCTGAACAGTAAGTCCAGTTGCTGTTCAACTATTCCTGTTGGATTGCTGTGGCGATTAATTTGGTGTATGGGCTGTATAGGGGATCTTCAATGTTTGTACTTCAAAAGTGTCAAATGATTCAATGCCAAATATTCTCAACACTGCAATTCAAAACTTCCTGTAAAGGATGTGATATTGCTACTTGACATTTCATTATGTCAACCTTAGTTAACTGTACGTTTTAACTGAGGAAAATATACCATTTTTTCACCATCCAAGACCAGACCAGCAAGAGTATAAGCATTTTTTTTTTTGCAAAAAGAAAACACCTAACAGGTACAAAGAAAAAAAATAACCTATAACGTGCGACAAATAAGACATTTGTAATAACCTCCTGTGTGAGGTGCAAGTGATCTGGAGCAGACTTGCTTACCTGTCTTTGTTTGACCAACTGACGTAGTCTGTGGGCCTTCCACACCACCTGTATGGTGCACGCCGCCCTCGTCTCGGTCCGCAGATCCAGCAGACGGGCACACAAGTAAGAGACATAGGTGATCACAACCTGTCGAGAAGAGGAAAAAGAGAGTTTGATCATTACTTTGTACCACGCTGACGCACTAATCAGAACTTCACACTTTGAACTGTGGGTAAAATTATTATCCGACAGATTGGTGAACAAGAGTTTACATCAAGTCATTTCACAGAATAATCATCCAATAAAAGCTTGCTCTGTAAGCGTTTGCTTCAACGAGCACACTAAAATGTGGTTTGCTTCATGCGACTGTAGAGGGTGCAACGAGGGCGCCAACTGCTTCACACTTGACGCAAGTTGAACTGATGAGCATGGAGTGACACATTCACGTAGCGAGGCTCCCAGAGGTGACCAGACATATTCGTTACCACCAACCTTTTCATCCGGGATGGTGTTAGACATTTCGGCCGACTTCACCACTCCAGGAACACCGCCCAGCTCCGACACCTTGTCGTACAACACCCTGAAGTTCTCTCTCTCGTTGGCCAGAAACCGTTCACGTTCTCCTGGTTTGCCCGTGCCTTAAAAAAGAAAGTAATACTGTACATTAGGGGAAGAAAGATGACGCAATCTCTCCGTAAAGCAAAATGTAGCATTTATTGGATCAACTTAATCTCAGCTAAGTCTGCAAAAGCAGAATTACATGCTTAGCTGCACGGTCTTTCAAGAATGATGACAGCACTCTTTTAAACACAACAGATCTCTAAGATCTACTGTATTTGAGAGATTAGACATTACTGTTAGACATTACCGAGTCTCCTGACTCGGACCGGCCAGCCGACTCCGGCAAGCTCGGTGGTCGAGTGGTTAAGACGTCTGCACTAGTAAGCAGGAGGTTGTGGGTTCGAGTCCCTGCGGAGTAAGCTTTTCACAAGCTCTCGGACAAGCACTAAGCGTACAATGTTTATCAATATATACGTTGGGCAAGGGCAAAACCTGTTATGAAATTTAACATCTCCCCAACGTAAAAATACATCTTGAAAAAAAGCTGCTAATCATTGGGTCAAATTGCTTCCAAGATCCTTCTGGTTGCATACATAATGTCATAAATATTCAGATGTCAGAGTTGGACAAACTAATACATGTCACATACTTGGACTGTACACGTTAGACCAAGTGCCATCAAAGCTGTCGTCATTTCCGCTGTCTCGTGCGTCACCCTGTCTCTGATATTGTGTCTGTGTGGTGTCCTGGTTGATGAGACCCAGGGGAAGCAGTGATGGATGGTAGTGGTGGACCAGGTAGCACAAGGCCCGACCATCGGAGAAAGCAACTGTGAAATTCTCGACCTAAAAAAGAACCATATACATATTAGCGAAATGAATTGTGAGCTTATTACAAGCCGTTCAGGGTGATGAATCAAAAACATGAAGTGGAAATTACCAAGTCTGCAGTCAACAAGATCACAAGTTCAACTAAAAGCTCATGAACAAGAAAAGACCTGCTCCTGGAGAAATGCTTTTTTACGTAAGTGGAGAAAACTCTCAAATTCTCAGACTTAAGACTTTCCTCAATGCAAACTGTGGTTAGATGTGCAGGACCATATGAAGCGTGTTTTCTTCAATGCCTTTTACGTCTTTCATAGTATGTACACTGTACAGTCTTGTTCCTATTTCAGAAGTTAGCCTTTCCAGAACCAAGTACTTTTCACATGGGTTAAAATGACCTCATTCTGGACGGCATATGCAAACTGACTGTTGCAACCTACAATAAACGATGGGTTTTCTACAATAGAGAACTTAACATTGCCTAAATATATTTCACAATATCCATCAACTTTACCTTGAGCCCATAGAAAGAGCAGACTACTTGGCACCATTTGAGAAGCAGGCTGAGCCGACTGCTCTTGAAGTACATGTTGGGCTCATTGGAGTCTCGTCGGTTGTCCCCCATACCTAACATCAGGGTATCTGTAAGGGGGAGTGTTGCGAGGGCATTGAGGTCCTTCCGGAGACGGAGGTTCTTGCGATGGATGGCAATCTCCTCCTTCAGCTGCTGCTCGTTCAAGAGGAGGCCAATCTATTGATGATGATGCAGAAGACAACATTTGGAGAAAGGCAAGAGATTAAATGACAGTTGAAGAATTAACAACTCCTAGCAAAAAGACAGGATTACCAAACCTGGAATGCATTATCACTTTCATTTATGTGTAAAAACAAACTGAACATAACCCAAATAAAACACAAAAAAGGGTTAGGCAGTAACAGCAAATCCCAAATTTATTTTCTGACTGCAACTGTCAATTCATGTTGTAACTCTTGTGTAATTGATGGAGTTTCTGCATCATGTACGGTGGATCTAAACTGGTCTAAAATTAAACTCTTCATTTATAGTACTACCCACAACAAAGTTGACTCTGCCACTGAGGATTCCAGATATGTTAAATACAACAATCTTGTCCCGATATTACTCATGAATGATTCAAAAACTGTTTGGGGGGATTGTGACTTGAGAAGTTAGCAGGAGAAAGAAGAGGGGGGGGCAATGTCTTTATTGAACTCGACACTTGTCACATACCTGAAACTGGAAGATAATCCTCCAGAGAAGTTCCAGTGTCTTCTCCCTGTGCCCGTCAACAACGGCACGGGCATCCACCCCTCCACCTGAACACAAAAGTGAGGGGAAAAATGGAACTCAAAAGAAATTCAAGTAAACAACAATTCCAGGTATCAAGCAAGGTGCATCTTGCAAGATTTAAATTCTTCAGGATTCGCTTTGGAGAGATTTTGCCTCCGACGTCCAAAATCGCTTTGAAAACTCTCGTCAGAAAGATTTGGATATTTTCTTCAAGAGCGATACACTTTCAAGTGCGCGGCAGTAGACGGCTTACCATCCAGCTTCAGTGCTTTGAGCGTGACCTCCACGTTGTGTATCTTTTGCAGACGACTGATCGCCGGGACGCGGAGCTGGGACGACAAGGTCCAGTCATGGATCAGGAGCTCCACCACACGACTGCAGGGTCACATGGCGAACAAAAAAGAATAGTTTCTATTCCATTAATACTTGGTGCATCCAATTATTTGGCATCATGTCCTAAAATACATAGGATATGCTGATTTGAAAGTCCATTTGATGATTAACCATTTACTTGTTAGAGGTTATTCTAACCTATTTACTGAAAGGGCATTGAGCTTTTCCCTCCGGGTACTGTCTGACAGGCCAAGATGCACTCAAATCTGGGGACATTTCACTGGGCATTCCCCCCTTCAGAGCACTGCAGTTGGGTTTCACGCAGAACAACCGTCACAGAACAATGGCTCTGTACAATACTTATCACAAAGCATACCACGCCATTGGCAGGGGCCACTGCATATATGACCATCAGTCTGGCCTATGACGTCAAAAATCTGGCGCGATCTGACCAATCAAAAGGCTTGTTCTAACAGCCTGCAACGGGTTGTATGGGTGTTTCCATGTTACAGGGTGCCTTTCTTGAACATTCCAGCATATGGAATAAAAAAACTGACAACAAATTTCAACTTCAAAATTTGATTGGCTGTGCAAAAAAAACCTGACTGTAGACATAAATTTTAAGTTCTAAAACAAGTTTGTTCTGATGGGATTTAAAATTCGTCGTTGCCAACTTAAGATATTTAAGTTGAATTTGGACAAAAATTGCAGTATCAGTACGGAAAGGTCACTATGCCCATATATGGTAATACTCTAAACTGACCATTACTACCATTACCACGGTCACTAGATTTATCTATAGCTGCCATAATATCTCAACGGCTATCACCGCAATCCCTTGCCCTTTGTGACAAGTCCTCTTGGAATAAACCTAGCCGAGAAACAGTACACTCCTGAAACTTACTTGTGATAGGAAATATGATAACTAGAGCAGTGTTGACAGGGCTAAACACGCAGTCAGCTTCGGACATTAATGCGCGATGGCGCAAACAATTCAGGGACTTGAAACATGTTAACCACTCACGCGAGTCTGACCCCGCATCGCAGGTCCGTGGCCAGCTTGGTGACGGAGAAGTCAAACTCATCCAGGGCCGTCTGCCGGTGGGTGACACTGTAGCCCATGAAGCTGAGGTGTCTGGTCAGGTCGCCCTCTCCACGCAGGTACTCGCGGGAGAAGTGCAGCAGGATGTCACGGCTGGACTGCGGGTCGACAAAGGGAAAAATAACGACGGCAAAAAAATAATTTGAAGCGTTTCAAAGAATAAATTATTAAACCTTGGACAACGCCGTGAAAATTTTAGTATGGAACAAGATAAAGGCAAATGAAACACTTCCACAGGCACATATAAAAATACTAAAAATAAAATCTCAAATGTCTAACAGGATGTAATGGTATGTGGTGGTTCCTGTTTGATACATGTGCATAAAAAGAAGGCTGATGTTTGTTCCTTTTGCAGTATTGCAGTTCCAATGTACCTTGAATTCCGAGTCTTTACAGAAGAGGCAGGGGTCGTGGTCTATGAGCCTTGTCAGCTTGGCTCGATCCAGGAAGAAGACCAGCACCAGGAACTTCTTGAGGGTGAACTGAGACAGGGCCTCCTCGTAGCCTGCAGGGAGAATCCTCGGCAGAGGTCACAGACTGTTGCGGTATCAGCTTACTATCAATTTTATTGGGGCCACTTAACAGGAAAAGTTGCTTTTTAAGTGTTAAGAATTAATCAGCTGGGAACCAGTCAAAAGTGGTATTTAGTAGCACACATTCTGGCTGGTAACCTCAGTCTTTTGGCCGAGTGAATATTTTGTAGATGTATGTTTAGCGGGTCTATGAAATGGCCTTTAGGCATCAATTGAAATTAGCAGCCATTGCAAAATTTAAAACCTGGCACAAAAAGTAAGAAATCATTGATTGGCACATCTTGTGCAGTATGTGAAAGGACAGATGACAGAGACCATGACTTGCAAGCTCCTCAACCAACAACAAACTAAATCCAGGAAGGGACTGCTGTTAACTTTACCTGGGCCATAGAGATGGGGCACGGTGGGGTGAGCAAACTGCGTGGCAATGTCCGGATTCCCAAGGAGACGGGTGATGATGAAGCGAGACAGGCCGACCATGTCGGTGTTGCCCTGCAAGGGGAGGATCTCGCCGTAGACAGTCTCCAGGCCAATCCGGAGCCAGAGGGGGTTGTAGGACAGGAACAGATCCAGTAGTCTTTGCTTGATTCCTGTCCACAAAGTGAAACATTCATTGGATTGACGTGGGTGAGCAAGCTGTGTAGAACGTACAGTAGTTAATTGCATGCTAGACATTTCTCAGTTTGGCTTGGAAGCAATTTTGTTAAGTTAGAAGAATTATAATATTGCTGCAGGTTGCAAATTTCGTCAAGTTGCAAGATTATGAAGAGAACAGGAACCTAAGCCCAAACCAAGACTTCAACAAGGACCCTCTAATCATTTTTGGTAACATTCTCACATGCTTTATGCGAAGGGATTGCAGGTTACCTTAAATCCATAATAATCATTGTAATCCTTCTTACCGTAATCAGCATGAAGCTTGCGGTCCGGCCGGACTTCGATCCGCCTCTTCTCAATCTCTGCCTCCAGCTTCTGGATGACACGCACAATGGGCTCGCTCTGGAAGAGCATGCACGCCCCCCGGCGCAGTCTGTTGAGCTTGCGCTTGGCCGTGTAGGCCCGCAGGGACAGATCCTCTTTGGAGGGGGCCAGTGCAACATTGGCAGCCTTCCCCATGGGCTCCACGCAGAGTGTGCCAGCGTCAACTGCAAGCAAACGCGACAGCAATTCATTACAAATGCACCACAATGAAAACAGCATTAAAACCCTTGGTCAACATAATTTAGGACCTGCTATATGCTGAGAATCTATTTCAGAATTTGTGGCAAGATATTAAACTTGACCAGCTGGGGCCAATTTCATAGAGCTGCTTAAGCACAAAATTTGCTTAAGCGCGAAAAAGTCTTGCTTGATAAATCAGTTAACCAGCCAAAATTCCATGTGATGTACATGTATATTGTTTTGGGATTGTATTTAGCTGTTTTTTGGTGAGCATCACAATCAGACAGAGTTTGAGCTGGTAACCTTTGTTTATTAAACAAAGTTTTTTCCCACTTAAGCAAATTTTGCGCTTAAGCAGCTCTATGAAATTAGCCCTGCAGGTTGGAGTTGAAACCTTAATCTTCTGCTTAAAAATGCTGACATTTTTCAACCACTCAACAGTGTAACCTGTCACGGTCAGCTGACATTGACATGACATGACCATCACCTCATCAGCAAAACTTGAAGCAGTTTCCAATTCAGGCAAGTTTTCCTGTAAATAATTCAGCTGTTTGCAAATGTTTGCAAATTCTCTTCACTTTCACTTGAAAAGGGAGGCAGCCTTTACTTGAATCCATAGGGAAACAGAATAGACGAGATCATACTGAACAGGTGCCAGGGGAATTTGTCTACAGATTCCTGCAGGCTCTGTTGACAATCCAGTGTTACACCTGTTTCCAACACTTGCAAGAAAAACATCAAAATGATTATTTCCGAATCCTAGTTTGATTTCCTGACTGAGGATTTTGTATTTCAAAGAGGATCTGGAGAAGAATTAGAATATTGAATTTGTGACGGAGTTGTAGGGAAAGCATGAGAGAAAGAAGTTTTACTTTTGGTAGCCTTGCAGCTGGGGTCCTTGGGGCAGTCTTCCGGAGTCAGGACATGGTTCAGCCAGCGGGTGAAGCCTCGCTCTTGCTTCTCCATCCAACGCTCGTCGTAGAACATGTTCTTGGCGGCGAAAGGCATTGGGTGTCGGGGAATACCTGAGGCAATTTCAAACAAGACATGTTGACTTTGAAAGACTTGTCCTTTGAACGATCTAGTCTGGCATTCAATACAAGGCACTCACTACGTACAAGTCAGGAAATATTGACATTGCTTATCAGGTTCTGAAATTCAGCTAAAAAAAATAAAAGGACAATCCAAACTGCACACAATTTTGTAATGGCCTATACGAGAAGCAAAAAAAAAGGTAAGCAGCTGAACCAAGGAAAAGTTGCATGGCCATTTACTGCGGGTTCAGTAATTAAACAATGCAAATGTTAACATTTTTTCTGCACTCCGTATACATGTACATGTTAGATGTGAAGTAATATATTACAGGGAAAATATCGACTGAGTGTGAAAAGTTTCCCATGTTACAACAAAATTGTGATTACTGTTTCATCATTGCTGCAAAACAAACAAACACATCTGATAAAACATATGTCTAATAATGAAGACTTCTTAATAAGGCAGCCATACCTGTTCCACTTGGCTTCAGCAGATTCAGCTTGGCCATTGGCACCCCCTTCATGGGACCTTTAGCCTTGTACTGCCCAGTGGGCCTTCCCTGTGCTCTGGCCTTGGCCGTCTTGCCGGACTTCTCTGCCGCCGCTGCTCTCCTCAGAGCCAGCGTCCGGTTCGTGGTCCTGTCCCGCGGCGGCGGTTTCTTCTCCCCTCGGCTTTTGACCTCCTGCGCTTTCAACTTCTTCGGGGGAGACCCAGCTTCGTCTTTGGGGTCCGAGACCCGTTTGCGGCTGATCAGGTGGGAAGTGACGACGCTGGAGTGGACTTTGAAGTCGTCAGCTCCCAGTTGGGCTGAGTTGTCACACCGCAGAGGAGGGGATACAGGAATGTTTTCTGGAGTCATGGAGTCCAGAGATGTCTCACCCGCTGACTGAGACATATCTGACTTGAGAGGAATATCAGCCATCAGAATACATGTACCTTTAATCTCTGTGCTTGCACACATCTTGGTGTCTTGTGACTTCTCAGCACAATGTGGCACTGGAGGGACCTCTTTGGGAGCATCGACACATTGCTCAGTGATGCCTTTGCCAAAGACACATGGATCGCAGGGAACAGCAGTGAACTGTGGCTCGTTTAGACTATCCTCAAATTCGGAGGGGCTGCTCATCTGCTTTGAGCTGCAACTCCCTTCTGCCTCTGCAAACAAGAAAAGATTCTTGCGTATGTTGGCAGGCTTTGATGGTTGCTGTGTGTCGGGTGCCTTGTTTTTCGTGACCGTGGTCTTTGCCTCAATGGACAGGCGTTTGGGGCCACTGCAAGGCTCTTCCTCATCCAATTCGGTTATGCATTCCTGGACACCGTTACCAACACTGGGACCTGCATTTTGGCTGATCTGTGTGTCAGCGAGAGTGGGCTTGGGCAGCGTGAATGGTTTAGCGGTCTGTAGCAGGGGTGACATCCCACTGCAGACAGACAGCGTCTGCCTCTTCAGGTTCTCCAACAGGAGATCCTGGGCCGTCAAGGGCATTCCCTCACCGTTGATCTCTGCCAGCGAAGTGTCAAGTGCAGTGAACTCCTCCAACGGGCTCCCCTCGCAAATGTCCACAGAACTGGGTGTGCTCAGATCCATCTGCGGCTCGTCAGCATCTCCAACCTCCACTTGAGCCGCCAGTCGCCTGGCCGATTTGCAGGAGTCAGATTGTTTTATCGGCGCACGGTTCTCTTGGTTTTCCTTGCTTGCTCTTCCATTTGAAGGCTGTGGCCGCTTCCCTCCCGGTACCTGAGGTTTCTCCACCATAACTTTGGGCTTAAGAATCATAGTTGGTCGGCTAGGTTTTAGGACTGCTTGGGGCTGGGTGACCCTCAGTGGAGCTTTCCGATGCACTGAGAAGGTGCTTCTCCTACCTGCTCCCTATTAAGTCATATAATAAAATTCAATTTGTTTTGTCAGAGTTACATGCGTACATTTTCTGGTTTTCACTTTTTGGCAGTATTTCTTGATTTTAGCTCGATCCTTTATAAAATCCCATTTATTTTTTTCAAAAAGCAAGCAACAAAAGCCTATATGCAGAAGGGAAACTTGCACTGAAAAAAACATCTTCTCTGTTGCATTAAGGTCGGTTCATACTTCACGCAAAAGCGAAAGCAAACCTGAATTTGTGATGTCAGATCAAATTCAAACTCGTAAAAGTTGTACACATTACAACTCAACGAAATTTTGCTGCAAATTTTACGTAACATCAAATTCACTTCGCTTTTGCATTCACCTGAGGTATGAACAGGCCTTAAAGTGAGGGTTATCCATTATCTCATCCAACCGAACAAAAGCTGTCTTCCTGGAGGAGTAGGGAGTTATAGGCCTACCCTCTTTTTAGGGGGATCCTCCGCAGTCCCCAGCAAGATGGCCTGCAGTCTGAAGGCCCCCTCACACTTGAATGTCACCATCTCTCTGGCGTTGCCTTCCTCCTTGGGGGTCCAGGTGATCGGCAGCCTCATCAACTCGCATCCGTCCAGCTCCCAGCATTTCTCAGGGATGGAGAAGCCCTTGTTGAAGGGGAATTTCTCAAGGCGGAGCTCCTGAAAGGACAAAATCAAAGTTACTAATAAAATGACACGAAATGGGTTGTGTATTGTGTGGGAAGACTAAGAATTTTGGAGAGTAATCTGTGGCATATAATGACTACCAGTGGGTCCACAAACCTGAGGGAACTCGAATGGATTCTCCACCAGGAGCTCTCTGGTTCTTGTTGCTCCCGTCCTGACGGTATTGAAACACACCATCACTTTCTTGGTGAAGTGCGTCAGCTTCAGGACGGGCAATTCCTCCTCCTCTTCCTCCCTCTGGAACTCTGGAGGGGGGACCTTGTGGGGCGTCCCACTGAACCACCCTCCACGGGACTTCCTTGGGGTGGTGTCGCGGTCGTCCATCGGCCAGGGGTTGACGGCCAACGGTGACCTGCTTTCGTGATTGTCCATGGTCTTCAGCTAGAAGCCTGCCTTTGTTGTCATGACAAACAATGAGGGAAATTTTCCTTCAGGCAATTTACCTGAACGGGTTGGAAAAAGTAAACAAAAGATGTGTTACCGGATCATCATGCTCATTTGGGAAAAATCACATGTAATCATTTCACCTTGTTTTTTGGTTTCTTTTGGTTTAATTGGCAAACAACATCCCTTTTCCCACATTGCCACCTTGTCCACCTACAATCATGATGACCAGTAGTTTTGACAAATGCAGTGGCTATACTTATGAGTTATGGAAGTTTAGACAGGTTGTTAACTACATGTACATTTGTTATACCAGTTTAGTGCATTGGAAATGGAAACCAAACCAGATACCAATGGACCTCAGACTTTATTTCCCTTAAAAAATCTTCCAGGGGTAGGAATCTACCAAAAGGAAACCTGTAAGTATGCAATGCTACAACTAAAGAATTAATAAGAAATAAAGAAGTCACACGACAGTTGCGATTAACTGCAGGCACTTTGTTTCAAAAACAGCTGTTTAACGTGACTGACTGACAGGACTGACTAAAATCATAATCAGTCATTAGATATGACACGACCATGACAACATGACAACATACATGACACGACATGACAGGATGATTAAATCATGAACAATCATGACAATGATAGAGGAATACCTCTCCATCATGTCCAAGGGGATGTCGGACAACTCGACCGTTAGCCAACTCGACTTTGGACAACTCGACCGTTGAGACAACTCAACCGTTGAGACAACTCGACCATTTGCCAAGTCGTCCGTTAGGACGACTCAACTTTGACAGAGAGACAACTTGACCAGTGAGATCTCTACACATAATACAGTCGTTTTCCCAGTTTCAGATAACAAAAATTATTCAGTCAGTTTGCTGCTTCAAAAAATCCTCAAATTCCAGTGAAATGTGGTCACCATCTACCTTGTGTGCTAGAGATGCTACCAAATCAATTTCAAATTTTTCACTTTTAATTCGGACGCACTGGATTGACAAAAGTGGTGGCACTTTGGATTGGTTTCAGGAAAGTAACCAGGGAAGCAGCGAATCCATTTTCAGCCAGAACCATTGTAAAAAGCTTATTTTCTAATGAAAAATTTCTTTATTTAGAGAAAATATGTTCATAAATAAGAATTCAAATGAATTTTTAAAAAGTGGATCTTGATTAAATTTCGACTAAACTTTTTCAGCTGCACAGCGCGATTCATCAACGATGCTACCTCGTGCCGCACAGTTGACAAACCCATAGGTCACGTACATTTCTGCATTGTCTGTATGGTAAGATGAGTTCGCAACGTCCAAAGACATAAATTGATGGTGGAATCATCAGTCACCATGGTCATGATGGTCACCGTGGTCATAAATGTTCACGCACTCGGGGCCGACATACTTATTTCATAGGCTGTAGATACATGCATCTGTGCTTAAATCAAATACATGTAAATGAGGGCGCTGTTCATTTGGGAACTCGTTTCCTGAAATAAGAGAGTGTTATTAAAAATTGTCTTTTTCCACACGCTCTAGCTTTAGCATGTCTAGCTCCTCTTTCAACAGTTTAAGCCTGTGCATGTGGGGTACCAAAAATCTCAAAAATCTCATTTCAAATCATTATTTCTTTGCTTTGCAATATCCCAAAGAATCCAACCTTCAAAATGTTCCTCATCCTCCAATACCCCCATAAAAAAAGAAAACAATAGCCTAGGCCTAAAAATGCCCAGGCCCACATGTTTAAAATTCCGGAACCTCCCTCATTCCAGCTTCCCCCGTCGGGCATGTCGGGTTGAACATTTTCAGAGCGAAGCTAAGTTTTTACGCGAATCTGTACAAATAACAAAATCAAAGAAGTATGGCAATTAATCCCCCACATGTAGTCACGGTTTTGCCCCAAAATTACAATTACTTCCTAGCACATTCTCTCAAAATCTTGCAAATTTACGTGTATCGTAGTAGGCCCGTAGACCATTCACTCACCCGCCTCCTTTACGCGATGATACAGTAACTGAACGCAACGTCAACATAAAATGAAATACAGTGCTAGGCCCATCACAAAAAACACGTTAAATCTGCCGCATGTTGAAGTTCTTTCGAATCGGCCAATCAAATTCTTACATTCGCTGCATAATTGACCAATCAAAAATAAGGGAAAGGCCATTTAAAGTGACCTCTGACACAAACCTTCACTGGTATCCGGCGTAACATATAATAGTTAGATAGGTATTGTGCGTCAACCACGCAAATTTTGTTTGCGATTTTGAAGTCCACGTACTATACTATTATTAAGTCTTGTTTTAACTGTAGTTGTTACGCCCCAACTATAGCATAAGTCCCAACTATAGTTGGGACAATCCCAACTATTGTGCTGCAGTTGGGCTGGCCCAACTATTATTGACCAATGTCTGTGGGAATGTCAATGTGTGTCACACTTGACACAATTCATCAAAAATGTGGCACTTAGCCCTATAACCAATGACATGACATTTGTAAACAATATGACTTGGGCACATCATACACACAGGAGCTCTCTGCTGTAGTTGGGTCGGCCCAACTGTAGCACTCTCGTTGGGACGGGCCCGACTATAGTTGGGACTGATGCTATGGTTGGGTCGTACATAGTTAAAGTTGTTTGTGCGAGACTTGTGCTTTTTTTTTCTTTCTTTTTTTTTTTTTTTTTTTTTTTTGGTAATCGCGGTGGCTATTCTTATCCACGACAATCCCAGGTACGTAAATGGTACATGTACATGTAAATGGCCAGTAAAACGAAAGAAATACTTAATCTCTAATTTCTAATCTCCAGACCAAAACACGCGTTGTCTTTCTTCCAAGTTCCAGTGAGTGAGTTCTACGCCAATGTTGTATCGGCAGTTTATTTTGCATCTTCTGTTCGCGGGGTACCCCCGGCCTAGAACTGTCGGTGACTGTGGGGTACCGCCCCGCTCCGACGAGCTTGGTGGACGTTGGACCTCCATGACCTCACAGTTCTAGGGGTATGTTCGCGGGGGACTAGGGCGTAAGCCGTATCACTAAACAGTATGGCTGATTTTGCACAACTGTGGAAAGGCATTTTGGGAAGGAAAAAGTGGCAATGTTTGCCCCTTTTTTCCTTCTACAAGTTAGCTAAGTTATATGCAGCATATAATAATAATTTATTCATTTTTAAAGCGCAAATTTCATATAGATATATTCAAATGCACTGTACAATGAAGACATTAAGCGTGGAGCAATGAATACATTTAAACATGGTTTAGCCGATGGCATACAAGGGCACCTCAGGCAGCCGCCAAATGACCCATATTCACCAACAACAGTAAAGGGGAGACAGTAAGAAGCAGTTACAGTTTTAGAGGTGGGAGGAAAACCCCAGAGGAATATTCTGGGTAAAACCCACAGAGTCAGGTAAGGACTGAAAACCCAATCCACTTGTGGACCAAGCCGGGATTCGAACCCGGGACCACAGAGGTGGAAGGCGAGGAAAGAACTACCTTGCCAACTTGACTCCCCTAATATCCCATTAGTGGAGTTTGTTTGCAGTATCTAGCAGAAGCTATGTAGGTTAGTAGTACAGTACAACAGTGTACAAACTACCAGGAGCCCCAGTGATAGGTGTTGGGGTCAAGCCCGTTTCCGCTGTACCCCATCCCCACTAGTCCTAGTTTGAGTAACGTGGACTCTACAAATCGCACTTTTTAACATATCACCCAACTATGTCCAAATGTTAAAAAAAGGCAATTTGTATTTAGACCACTTTGCCCCACCATCTGACCGTGTATGACCATGGTCTACATCATGATAGTATGTGATCCACGATTATCTTTTAGTTTTTACCCAGGCAGATGCAGCGCACGTTTGTCTACCCAACCAAGTCACAAGTTCCAGGTTAGGGAACTTGTCAAAGAATTTGGTAAAAAGTTCCATGTTTGGACATTACTTGACACCTGTGCACAAACCCTGAGGCTGGACTGAATTTTTTTTTTACTTCTTCTTGGTAAACTCTTCAATATTTCCCCTGCTGAATATGAATTTTTTGAACATGTTATCGCTTTCTTATGGCTAACAAACAACTGCAGGGGAAAATAAGTGGTGTCTATGTATGGAATTTTTTTTGTAAAGGCTAAAAAATACGGTAATCCAGGCCTCGAGCTTAAACTTTTTAACCAGCCCACCCTGCAGGAATTTTCACTAGCCCGCCGGTTATTGTTTTAGTTAAGCAAGACTAACATAGACTTTTTTTTTCAACTTTATTTTTATAGTCTTCACTGTGGAGTCACACTGTCAGTTTTAAACTCAAAAGGTTTAAGGGCCAACGTCTAAGGTCGATGACTGTGGTAATCCCAACCAAAAAAGTGTAGACCATGCTGAAGTCATGCGGTCAAGGAACAAATTTTTCTTATTCTTTTAATGCAGATGGGGAAGTTAATGCTCCTCAACCATATAAAGTGGAGTTATAGAATTTGATCAAAATTGGTTATCCAAACCAAAGAGCTGTGTGCACTCTTTGGTTGATTGATACACTGTTTATATCACTTTTGGGGTTGATCGTCGTTGTCTTGCATTGCCTGATGATGTGGTTTTCTCCAGCAAAGCAAAACTGTTTCTTTCGCCTAAATTTTTGTGTTGGCAAAAATTGTCAGTGTGCTTGATTTTTTTTGTGTGACAAATCAGTAACCACTCCTAAATAAATCCATGTCACAGTGCCAAGGTGTAGCTTTGTTTCATGAAAGCTTCATCATTCAACAAAGGACTGGTCGTCCTTGGGGGGGGAAGTGACACGAGGTTAAGTGGAAATGGAGCAAAATGACCGTCCAAAAGCGCAATGAAGAATCCTAGCAAGTCAGATGAGCAGAGAAATGGGAATGTTTTGGAAGCACAAAAGTGTCATTGTAAGTGAAATGAGTTCAGGGAATTTTGTAACATTTTGTCTTATCTGGTTTAACCTGCAGACGGTCTGTTGAAATGGCGGAGAAGCTACCGATGATTATCGACTGCGACCCAGGCATTGATGATGCCGTAGCCATCATGATGGCTCTGTCTCAACCCAGTGTAGACTTACTAGCCATTACATGTGTTGCCGGGAACACACACCTAGAAAATGTGCTCCTCAATGCACTCAGGGTGCTGAGAGTTTGTGACAGGCTGGATGTAAGTGTGAAGTTTTACTGCCTGACCTACCAACAATGTTCCCATCAAAGACTCTTCTTCAATCTTGATGCCTTCCAAAGTGAAATTTCCATTCACTCGTTCAGCTTGATCTGAAACTTTTTCACTGCAAATGCACTTAGACTGGGCAGTTGTGTATAAAAACCTCCCTTTTCTTCCAATTCAATTTTAAATTTGTTGAGGTCCTCTTCAATTTTTCATTTAGAAAAGTAAAAAAGAACATGTCTGGCATCCCCACCTGCTTGCTGTTTCTTGAGGCCAGCTGGATCTTTTGATATTTCTTCGGGGGGGTGGGAAGGAAAAAATGCATAAATCCAATTGGTCTGAAAATAAAACCCTTGTGAGTCCACACTTCTTCAGACTTAGCCCGTTACTTTCCAAATCATACAGCCGACCCTGCAATCATTGGACACTTCTGCCATTATGGCCCAAGTGACTTTGCCATGGCCACCAACTTGAACACGCCACTGGAAGTGTTTTAATTTATGAGTCCATCTTGCTAATGTACTAAACAAACCATAAAAACCACAACAAATACCTTTGATTCTTTTGTGCCTTCAAACAGTTAGAACACCAATGATTGCAACCATCTTTGAAAAAACTCCCGAATCCTATTTTTTTTAAATCCGGATGCTTTTCCGAATGTTTTTTGTTTTGTTTTGTTTTGTTTTTTGGTGGTTTGATCCAGATACCTGTGTATAGAGGTGCAGGTGTGCCGTTGCTAAATCTCAGCAGCAAAAGTAATGCCCAACACGTCCATGGTTCAGATGGCCTAGGGGGTGTACCCGACCCAGACCCTCCCAGTCTCGATCTGGTCCAATCAGAGCACGCTGTCCACGCCATGCTTCGCTTGACCAAAGAGCATCCCGGTCAAGTGACCATGCTAGCTATCGGACCACTGACCAATCTAGCTCTGGCCATACGACTGGATCCGGGATTCACCGGTAGACTGAAGAAGCTGGTAATCATGGGCGGCAACACAGAGGGTAATGGACTGGTCTAGCCAAGCATGTATGCCCATAAGGTTAGAGTGTCACTCATCTGATAGAAAAGTCTAAAAATCCGAGCCTGTAGTTTTAGGGAGTCTGAAATGGCCGACCATTATTTTTGTGAGCTAGTCCTTTATCGAGATTAATTCAGACTTTTAGAGTATTTTTCATCATGTTGTCTTCTATTTTCTGCACAGGGTATGGAAACATAACTGACACAGCCGAGTTCAATTTCTTTGCGGACCCCGAGGCAGCTCACATTGTGCTGAGCAGTGTCCAGTGTCCAACAGTGGTCGTAGCATGGGAGACGTGCTTGAGAAATGGACTGAGCTGGGTAAGGATCACGTTTTTTTGTGTTAGGAAGCTGTCTTGAACTCAAGTTCTTACAAACATTTCATCAGGTTAATTGTTTCTACACATTACACGTTAGTGTTCGTTAAGTTTTTTAATTGAACCAATTAGTGCAGCAAAGTAAATTATTCAGCAGAGCAACAAACCTTACCTACTGTTGGCTTTTCAGATCTTGATAAAGTCAAGTGAGGATTTTCCCCTTTTTTGCGACGCAGGAGTGGTTTGACGCATGGATAGCGAAGCAGAGCCCAAGAGCCATCTTTGTCGGCGCAATCCTCAGAGAGTTCGTCTCTCGCTTGCAGAACACCCTCAGATCAAAGAACCTGATCCTCTGCGATGGACTTGCCATGGCTGCCGCCGTCAACCCAAGCGCGGTGATGGAATCCAAGCGGATGTCTGTGCACGTGGAGTTGAGAGGGACAACCACCCGCGGCCAGATGGTCCCAGTCATCAAGAACGTCCAGGGGCTGGCAGTGGGGCCCACGGTGGAGGTCGTGAAGAAGTGCGACACAGACATCTTCGCCGCTATGTGTGACAAAGCCACCGATTAGTGACACTGCTGTTGAGCCTACTTGGGCAGGCATTCACCACGTTAAGGGGACGTGTTCTTGTGTTAAGGAGATAAGTTCTTTTGTTAGGCGAATTTGGACTGAGTGGTGGGGACATTTTTCTTTGTCGTCAGACAGCTTTTGGTCCCCAGAAAATAGGTGAAATACCGAGTGAGCATGTACGTCCCCACAACTACGGTGCAGAAGAACGTGTGCCATCTGTGTGTCAACAAGATTTACACTTTGTATTCAAAGTGCTCGTGCAGTGTCATTTTTCAGTGCAGTTTATTTAGTTGCTCTGCATTTTCCCATTAACATGAGTTCTCCACTTTGTTTTTACTATGTAGAGGGCAGCTTGTTACCCTTTTCATATTTGCAATGATGCAAATTTGCATATGTATGAGCAAAACTGTGATGTCATTTATGGCAGAAAAGCTCATCATTACAGTTATTTCTGCACTGAAATTAGCCAGAATTTGGAATACTTTGCAGTCCAATATTTTGTTTTCTTCCCAGATTTGTTTTTATTTTCCATTTATGGCAGTAGGCCTGGGACCAATGTTTCCTCACGGATCATTCCAAAAAAGCAAGTCTGGCGTTCACGATTTTATCAGAAAACGTCCCAAACTGAACAGTGTCTTCCTGTAAAGGCATCACATCAAGAGCACCCTCACTTGGGAGGTAAAGCTGAGAAATTGCTAAACGTTCACTAAGTGCATTTTTCAATTAGAAAATCAAAAAGTTATTGTCAAGTGTGTATGTCTCAACGTTTGTTACTTCAACATGTAATTCTTTGTGTTCGAAATGATACTGGTGTGTGGTGTTTTCAAAGGTAATGAAAATTTTTTGAAAAGGTTATTTACAAGTACATGTAGTTTAGATCGCATTCATAACACCATTTTCTACTTCATACAAAAAGAGTTTAGGTCTTTATCCCCAAATATTTCCAAATATTTGTTACTCGTTTCAAGCATTAATGAGCGAGTTTTCAATCAGTGCTTGCAAAGAAACATTTTGTGTAGTAGTTATTTCATTTATACCTGTCATTATATTAAGTCTTTTGGAATCATGCTAGGCTGTTAATCCTTTTTTTAACAAAGTAGGTACCAACCTTAATTGAAACAATTGAAACACCATTCAGGGACAGTTGTCTAGTTGTGGTGATTGCGGACACTTTTACAGTGGCTGTTGGTTTCCTGTTGTAGTGTTTAAAACCAGCATGAATAACCTAGATTTGACTGGAATCACGGCACAGTTATATTGGGGGTGAGAAGTTGTGTTGGATGCATTTCCCACTATTATGACAGTGCATCTAGCATTGCGGAGTAGTATGTTCTTGCCGCATCAGCTATTTCTCCACAGTGGTTATAAATTTCTGCAGGATGGTAACTTAGCAGACCTGTTTGCTGTGTTTTTTAATTCGCAGGTTGAAAACAAGGGACGTTCCGTTTGATGAACAGCATTTAAGTTTTTTAGTATAATCCATTTTAGTGGATAGTGTCTGAAATAATTCCAACAATTGAAAACTTGACCAATAAAGCAACTCAAACTAGAACAATCCTAAAGTAAAGCTAACTCTTCTGGAAATCTTTTTGTCATTTTCAAGAAGTGGGCAAGCAATTAAAACGATCGTGGTCTACTTTTGTCTAGTTCTGTCCAACCCCACCCCCTTTATACTTTGATATACGTATCACTTTCACGGTATGTTCAGTATTAAATCATTTCTTGATCAGTACGACAACAAAACTCGAACAAAATCTTGTCAAGTATCTGCAGTAATCAGCCGTCACCTTCAAACCGTGAGTTGAATATAATAAAGCGCTTTTTTTTCTGATTGGCTGAGGGCGCTATCAATTGGCTATTTATGTCTCAAGGTCGAGCTGGGTACCCGGTACCGCCGGCCGGGTCAAGCGGGTTAATCAATCAAGGGCACATGGTGCGGTCGACGAGATAGGTACATCGTGTACTTGACACATAGAGGAATAAGGCCTAAAGTCGGTAGCGTTTAATCGAAATCGAGAGCCAGCACTAATTGCCTGATCAATTTTGGAGGTCAGCGAAATATACGTGGCATCTTCCCAAAGTGTAACTCTGTACTCGATTGTCGTGCGAGCGAAGTGAACCAGAGTGCTAAGCAAATCCAGAGCCCTCAGCTAGGCTGTAGAATCTTTCCTGGAGGTCAGTTTGACTTGTTAAGCGCTGACTATTTTTCATACTGTTCATATGAAAAAAATGCTACCAAATGGCTGCAAACTATACACTTCACTTCAGTAATCAAAATCGATATTATATATTTTAGGTGTTTTTTTCTGATTTCCGCAATTTGGACTAGGCCTAGCTGATATGAAGTTGCTCAACTGAACTTTGCCACGCTTTCTTTATTTTGGTAGACCTAGTAGGAGGCTGGGTAATATTTGTCAGGATATAAAATGGCAGAGAAGCTACCGATGATGATCGACTGCGACCCAGGTGTCGACGACGCAATAGCAATCATGATGGCCTTGTCCCAGCCCAGTATCGACTTACTAGCCATCACATGTGTTGCTGGGAACACGCACTTGGATAATGTGCTGCGCAACGCTCTCAGGGTGCTAAGAGTTTGTGACAGGTTGGATGTAAGTGTGAAGTTTAACTTAATCCTGCCTTGCCGAAAGGGTCCGTCAGTCCTAAGCCATTTATACATGTGCTGCTTGATTGTGCCCGAGAGTGACATTTTGCATTAGTTCTGTACGTCACTAAAAAAATGCTTTATTGTTGCAGAACCAAACTCCTGTCTTGAAGGGTCTATACAATGCGGTCTTTTACTTCAGTCCGATAATGCACGTTTGTTTTAATTTCATTTTCAATTGTAATTGTGCTATTTCTAAGGTGTTTTTTATTCCTTATTGGATTTTATATTAACTGATGGGCAAACACTTGATGTCATCACTGCTGCATTGATACATGCAAGAAACTGCCAGAATTTTGGGTATTTTGCTGTTCCGAATTTTGTTTTTACTGTTGATTCATTGGTGTGAGCACATGGCAACAAGCAACCCCTTCTCAAAAATCTTTTCAATGAGCAAATTTTGGTTGCACAGTTGTAACAGAACTATAACCCAGTAGTGGCCAAAGATCGTACAGCGGCGCGTAGCGCCGCAAGATGGAGAACTTCACCGTGAATTCACGTAAAACGTAATCGCATAGGCGCCATTTTAGCGAGCCATACGCCTGCGCAATGCACATTACTGCTTAGGTACAGGTGCCGCGGCAGGCACCTGGTAAGCCTGTGCCGAAGCATTTTTGTAAACCGCGCAGGCGTATCGCTTGCTCAAATGGCGCCCATGGTGATTACACCTTTTAGGCAGAGTTATCCATCTTGCGCCTTTGGCGCTATACGATCTTTGGTAGTGGCTTCCTTGATTGACATCACAGCAACAGCGCCCTCTGTTGTTCAGAAAAGCAGGGCATAAAAAATACAGTTTTCATATAAGGAAAACTCCAAAAGCATGTCAAAATAATTTCAGATATTTAAGAAGAATGTTAAAATTGAATAAAAGTGTCTGGAGAAACTTCATCCTGTGATCCCTGTAAAGGTTCTCACTCGGCTTTTACAGATCTTTTTTTTTTTTACTTTTTATTGATTTCTTTTAAAACTAATTCAAGGTCCACTATAAAAATCTTTATTAAATCTAGATTCCTGTGTACAAAGGTGCAGATGTGCCCTTGCTGAATCTCCACAACAAACGAGCACATGATGTCCATGGTTCAGATGGCCTAGGGGGTGTGCCCGACCCAGACCCTCCCAGTCTCGATCTGGTCCAATCAGAGCACGCCGTCCACGCCATGCTTCGCTTGACCAAAGAGCACCCTGGTCAAGTGACCATGCTAGCCATCGGACCACTGACCAATCTAGCTCTGGCCATACGACTGGATCCGGGATTCACCGGTAGACTGAAGAAGCTGGTAATCATGGGAGGCAACACAGAGGGTAATGGACTGGTCTAGCCAAGCATGTATGCCCATAAGGTCAGAGTGTCACTCATCTGAAAGAAAAGTCTAAAAATCCGAGCCTGTAGTTTTAGGGAGTCTGAAATGGCCGACCAGTATTTTGTGAGCTTGTCCCTTATCCAGATTAATTCAGACTTATAGAATATTTTTCATCATTTTGTCTTCCGAATGAATGAGTCCATCTGGGAAAACTTCCCACCCGGCCTGTCTCTCCTTTGCTGGTGAGGTAGTGCCTCAACTCATGGCCGATAGGGTTTCAAGTTCATGGGTATGTGTGCATGGTACCACCAACAGTGGGGGCAATATAACTACCCAGCCCTCCCCTGTTCTGCTACCGATGGGTATCACCACACTAATTACATCGCTTCAGGTTAGTTTATAGGCTATATGTATGTGCATTGACAAAAGAGGGCGCCCTCAACTAGCAACAGTATCTTATGGAGCAACGCGCTGCATACTTGTGATTGTTTTCAAGCATCAGGTGTGGAGTAGGCATCAGTGATGTTAATTCGCAAAAGGCTTGTTAAAATGCAACATTAATTAAGTCCACTGGACAAGAGGTGCACTTGTGAAAAAGGTACTTATAGTGGGAAAGGGCCACTGATCGGGTAAAAGGGGCACTTACTACAAATATTGGGATTAACACCCTCTCACGACCGATGCTGTGCCACTGGAACAAGTTTAGATGTGTGGGTTAATGTTTCTTGGTTTTCTTTCCAAAGGATCAGGGAGCGAGACAGACGCAGCAGAGTTCAACTTCCACGTAGACCCCGAAGCTGCTCACATACTGCTGAGTGACGTCCAGTGTCCCACCGTCATTGTGGCATGGGAGACCTGCCTTCAGAATGGACTGCCTTGGGTAAGGGGTCATCCAGGTTTTTTGCACAGAACACATGCTAGGAGGGGAGGGGATTTGCAGCCTATGCAGTGTGCGCGCTTCCATAAACTTGGAAAAAGATCAGTGCGGTATTTGTTAACCCTTCTCTTGCATATGCTTTGGGAAGAGGGGGGATCAGAGGAAAGGGTATTTTTTACGTGATTGTGAAAAATATGACAAAAATGGATGACCCAGAATTAAACTCTTTTTCCCAGCGACGTTCCTGTTGGTCTGGGTTCAAACATTTTGGAGAAGAATGGAACTTGGAAAAGTTCTGTTATATTTTTGACATATTTCTATTTCAAATAGATGTACCTTTTGTATGCACGCAGATCAAAGTAATCAAGTTAAGCAGAATCTGTGGGAGAGGCGTTATGGAACAAATAATGACTGCTCCATCTTGGTGCGGCAGTAAGCCTAGCCCAGTCAGTGTTCAAGGATGCATTCTATGTTTCCTTGATGATTAGAAGCTCCGTGGATCATCGAGGGAGGCTAGTTTTACTATACCACTTGGAGCAGTCAATAGTTGCATGCTATAGCATGGGGCTGTAGCTGCTCGCCAGTGGGTGCTTTTGACGTGTGATTTCCAGCCACAGATTCAGTTGTACTACTCAGTTGTAATTCCAGAAATTAGGGGTCCAAAAGTGTGACAATTTTGGGTCCTGGTTACATCTGACCTTATTTGACATGGAAATATCACCGGAAATTGATTTCAAACTATTACTATTTGTTTGGCAGGTAAGTTGCATTATTTCTTCACTCTTGGAAACCAGAAAATGTGCTGAGAACTTGCAAACTCATATGTCAGATGTTACAGGGACACGAAAAAAAAAGACCCCAAATTTCTAGAATTACCAATATAACCTTCAGTCATGTCAGTAGCCCTTCTTGGGCCATATGGAACCTCTTTTCATTTCTTCACCAAAGTTGCAACTTGCTGCTATAAGAGATTTCTCACAAGTGATCTCGCACAGGTCACTATAGGTCAGGGTGTTGTATTTAATCACATCATGCCGGGTGGCGCATAGCCAAGGAGCCCGAAATCAGACAAAGGAGCCGGGTCTTGTAACAAAAGACCGCACTCTAAACAAAAGACCGAGCTGCTGGGACTTGATCATTTTTTCAGTTGTCAATAGCTGAGGTACATGTAATCCGTCCTTTTTTTGAAACACTATACAACCACAGATGAAAGCTCTCCAGCGCTGCAGTGCTGAGCAACACAGTACCGCTGCACGCTCATCTGGCCCCATTGAAAAAAGATGCCAGCAGCAAACTGCTCCAGTTTCGAGGACAAAAGAAAATTATGCAACACCGCCCCATCTGGGCTTTCTTTACAAGGCAGCAGGCTAGCTGAAATACAATAGATTTTGCCTGTCAGATTAGAGTAGCCACCAGACAGTCAGTCATGTGGGTGTAAACGTCCAGTAAATGAAGTAATGAATTTTTGAAGAATGTTAAGAATGGAAAAATCTTGAAAAAGGCCCGTTTTTGTGCACAGCCATTTTAACCACTTCGGACCGGGGCACTTTTCAACGTTGAGGATGCTGGGCCGGCATGACTATCATTTTTTCCGTTTTCAAAATCCTTCAACAATTCATCATTCCATTTGACAGTCGTTTGTAGCCGCACGGAGTAATCTTCAGGCACTACTCTAAGTTGACAGGTGACATTCATTGACGCCGGAATATTTCAGCCAGGCCTGCAGCCTTGTAAACAGAGCCCAGATTGTGCGGTGTTATACAACTGTCTTTTGTTCACGAACCTGGCTCATTGCACTGCTGACCTCTTTTCAATAGGGGCCAGATTAGCATGCAGCGGTGCTGTGTGGCTCATCGCTGCGGTGGTGGAGAGCTTTTGTCCCCGGTGGTAATCCGCTTGCTCTAAATACCCCAAACCCTGGTATACAGTTTCAAAATAACGCTGGATTATCACCACTTTTGAGAGTCAAAAATGCCGGTCATGCCCAGCAGCCTGGTCTTTTGTTCGGAGTACGGTCTTTTGTTACAGGGCCCTGTTTCCTTTGTCCGAGTTCGGAGACCCCGGCCACACATATAAACCATACGGCTCCGATTCCGGAGTCCCCGGCTGGTAGTGGTTAATTGAACCTGGCAGCGTATGGTTAATCCATTACATTCGCCACCTGTGGCAAAGTGACACTTGCTTTCTTCACGTCACAGGATTGGTTTGAGGCATGGTCAAGCACCCCGACTGCCAAGGCCAAGTTTGTGTCGGCCATCCTCCATGGTCGGTTCCTGACCTACCTGAAGAGTCACGAGAAGGTGTTCAGAGTGTGCGACGGCCTGGCCATGGCCGTGGCCCTCCGGCCCGAAATGATCTTGAGAGCGCTGACCTGCCCGGTCATGGTGGAGCTGCAGGGCCGGGTCACCCGAGGTCAGATGGTGCGGAGGGTCAAGAACACAGAGGGCTTGCCACTGGGGCCGGAGGTCAAAGTGGTGATCAGGTGTGACACTGACATACTAAGGAAGCTGATGGAGGATACTGTGGTAGAATGAGTGGCATGTCTTCCACATTTGGGTCCCGCTCTTCTGTAAAAAGAGGGGCAGTATTGTGAGCCTTGCCGTTTTAGTCGTTTTCAGTGTATATTTCCTTGAAAGTTTTCTTGGCCAGACAACCAAATCTGATTGCACGTGGGCTCCTGAAGTTAACAAAATTTGTGAGGCATCACTTTAAACATCTGGGAATGGTAAATATTAAATATATGCCATATTTTCTTGTTTTTCATAAGCCTGATTAGCCTTATTTGTTTTCAATCTTTATCCCCAACTCCCTAGGCCTAGTTAGTAGGAACCATCCTCAATCCTCCAAAATCCTCCGATTTTCGACATGAAATAATTGCATTCAGCCTCAATCCTCCAAAATTTCTTGAGAATGTTTTTCAGAGGTGTACCTAGTGTCTCAATCCTTCAAAATCCTCTGGCATTTCCTGTCATTAGGTTGAGGCGGTGCGAATGGTATTCATGAGCTTTGCGGTTGATTCCAAAGCAACATCAGGCTGAATTTGTGCTTGACAAAGCAAAAACAACACAAGGTCTAATCCAAGACCTTGCCATTCACCCTCAATCCTCCAAAATCCTCCAAAACGCCTGAAGGATTTTGAAGGATTGAGGAAGGTCAGGGTTAAAACACACTGTATCTTTGAAACAAAATCACTTTAAGCAAAGTTATTGTAAACAATGAAGTGTCACTTGAACAATGAATCTATTTTTGGAAACCAACTTTATTTCTAAAACACATATCTTTATCAAAAAGTATTGAAAATTTCACGGAAAATATTGTGTATTCTGTAACAATGAAATATTCCATATTCTCTTTAATAACCCAGTGAAGAACACATTTTATTAAAATTATATGTATTCATAATCATTTTAAAGTGCAGATACGAGCAACAACCATAATTGTTTGTATTGAGGCTTGACATGCAAACAAAATGCAAAGGAAATGTATTCCTTCCCAAGTTTATTACGGTTACTTTCATACCTCAGGGACAACACAAATTGAAAGTTAAACATTTCTCATTATTTCCTGCAAATTATCTGCCAGTATTCTGTACAGCATGGCAGTTTGGTAGTTGAGTCTATCACAAGTCCCCACAATCCTATCACACGTCCGTAACAAGTCATCCGGTCTTAAACGACGTCACAAGCTATTAAAATGAACTATGATGAAGGTATACTCGTATCATTGTTCAATCTGTTACTTGTGAATGGTCGTGTGAAAGGACTCGGCTTCATCACTGCAGTGATAAAGTGTTAAGGTCGGTTCATGCTCCGCACGAAAGCGAGCACAAATGCGAATTGATGGCGTCAGGATCAGAATATCTGCATTGCAAATTCACAAAAAGTTAAACATATTTCAACTTGGGCAAACTTTCACTGCAAAGTTATCATGACGTCAAATTTGCTACGCCCCCACATTTGCCTGAAGTATGAACCGGCCTTTAACTGAGAGACTTGTCACCCAGTTGAGCGTAAAATTAATCACTCCACACCAAGAGAGGGTATAAATGACAAGAAGTTAGTTTCCATTTGGCCTCAACTAGCTGTTTTTCTATACAGATTCCATAATTAATGACTTAAAACTAGCAGCACAATAGAGATATCAAGCAAGGCAAGATATCCCCCTTCGGTAGATCTTCCCTTTTGGAAAATATTTATGAGTGTAAAATTACAGAAAAAACACACGTACTACACTCCAAGCTGATCATTTTGTTCCTTACTTCCTTTCCCAAAAATGAAGCACATGACAAACTCTTCAAGAGTTTACACCACTCATTCAAAACTGGATATGAATACATGTGTATAACGGACACGTAACCTTGGCCACAAGAGTAGATGAGGCACTGCCTCATTAAGTGAAGGGTGGGTGCTTGGCAACCAGGCCCGTCTAAACGTTTTTCCCAGCAGTTCTCTCTGCCAAGCTTTGAGCGCGACGTGAACTCTGTCCGTTCTGCTACAGCTGGATGGAAGCCTTGGCCCCCAAGCCATCCGAGCGTCCCGACTGCTAGGATACTTTAGGCGCCACTTCAATGCTGTTGATCCTCAGCACAGACAGACTGGCGTATTTCTCTGCGAGAAGGAGCGGGAAGAAAGTGCTTGCCGTGACAACGGCCTGACTACTTTCTGTCAGATTTTTAAACATGATTAGTGGGAATGCGAGAATTTTCAAAAATCATCCGTCACTAAAACCGTTCAGAACATAACTTGACGGAACATGTGAAACTTCATCAAATTTTTTATCCCAGAACCATGTATTTGGGTGCTGGCGAGGTTTTGCTGGTGGGGGTGTGCACCGAAGCCTTCATTATCTGATGGTCTGACCCACATGAAATAAACCCTTCTAGACAAAACAAAATCATTTAATCAGCCTGGACTTCATACAATGTATAACGATTGCATACACACCATAATATCTGCGGTACCGCGTTCTTCTTTTCATCTTGAAGACTACAATCTTCTGGCTCTTGGTTTTCTCGATGACTGTAGCTTCCACTCTCACCTTCTCTGGACTGGTGGAGGAAAAACAAGACCATTCAGTTGAATCAACTGTCAGTCTCCCGAGGCCGAGTCAATTCTACTACCTGAATATTTGATCTTCCATTCAATCAAATATACAGTTATGCTACAATTTCCACAAAAATACAAAAAAATATCTTTACGTTATGGTGTGCCTCTGAGTTTTAGGACAGGGGTCTGTCCCCTAGTTTTAGGAGGAGGTTGGGAGTCCAGCTGGTGTTCAGTCCCAACTGGGGATTTATGCCCCCAGTCCCAGCCAAAAATAAGAAAATAGGAAAACCAGAAGGTCGATTTCTTGGTCTTGTTGGGCAGTGCATCACTTGTAACCCTTAAGATATGCTCTTAGACTGTTATTTTGTGATAAAATAATTGAAATTTTTCCCTTTCATTATTTTCATTTCTGAATATTTGATTACAAAAATATGTAAATGAATGCGCAATAATTGAGTGAACATTTTATCTAAGACACCTGTATATTCAAAGTCAGATGCAAGCATATTTTTCTTCCACACTAATCAGATTAACAATTGAAATGTTGGAAGGTTTATACCTTAGGAGTGGTCTTCCTAAGAGAGTAAAGTTGTCCCCACCGACCAGCAACACCTGAGAAGAAATACGAAAATAATGAATTTTACAACAGAGCAAATGGCTTTATTGTTCGAGCTTATGCTCTAAGGACCTCAGAGAAATAGACCGATCCAGTAAGCTGCGCCCTCTGCCAGACTTTTGTGCATGCATGTCAGGACATAAATCACAGCTGTGATTGGTCAGAAATGAGCCCCGCCCGATCACTGCTGTGCGTGGTTAGAAATAAGCCCCGCCCACTGAACGCTTTGTCTTCTGCTAATGCTGCACTACATCACTACACACATATGCGTTTGCTCGCATGTCGGACATAAATCACAGCTGTGATTGGTCAGAGCAGAATGGGGCGGGGCTTAATGGATCGGACTACTGCCTATTCAACCACAAACTGAAATTTCAAAAATGGAACTAAAGTGGTAGAGGGGATGTTCAGGACTTTGTTAAAAATTGGAATATCACCCAACCACAAATTGAGCAGTCCAAGTCCCACCTTTCTGAGGGTGATTCTCTCACCAACGTCAGCCACTATGTGCTGCTGGATCTGAATGAGGTCATGAGGGGTGACCTTGAACTGCTGGCCGGCGAGGTGTACGATGGCAAAGAGTCGACTGGGGCAGGACTGGATCTCGGATTCAACCCTCTGGATGACATCTACGGGGTGGGGGGGATGGGTGGAGTGGAGGAAGTGGAGCAGGCGGTAGTCAGAAAAATCCACCTTGGGTTTTATTGCACTTTAAGAGAGCACAGCTTAGCTTGCATATCATTGAAAGAGCAGTCAAGTGTTGATAAAACGATATCACTTATGTACCTGTTGGCATTTCACGCTTAACCACGGATGAACTAGATGCTGAAGACGTACATCTAAGCAACCTAACAATTAGGGGGAAAAACACACAGGTGTAGTAATTGGTGTTGACTTTGCACTCTCTGCATGTTACACACTCTTTGACAGATTTCCCTGGTTCTATAATCCCTAATTTCCAGAAAACCATTGACTAAGCACGAATTCAAGTTTAGAACTATTCCTCAGGCATGCATTGGACTCTGACAAAAAAATTAGGAAATTACAATCTTTGCAAGACTTTGTATGGTGTTTTTCAATTTTCAATGGCATGAGTGTAAATAAAAATGAGGAAATCAGCTGATCCGAGGAAGAGTTGCACGCCTGATTCCTAGAGAGCATTAAGGACAGCACATGTACCTTAATGGAATTCCTGCACACTGGACACAGGGATGTTGCCTAGGTAGTAGATGAAGTGAACGACAGTTCCTCAACGTATCTGTGAAGTTTTGAGAGAAAAGCAGTTGCATGATCCTTACTCGTCATATCGTATTCATCCCAAAGGCAAAATTCCATCCATACTTTAACATTTATTGCATGATCCTTACTCGTCATATCGTATTCATCCCAAAGGCAAAATTCCATCCATACTTTAACATTTATTAACTGTTTAGTTAGTCCCTACAAAAGCTCACCATTTTGACTGTATCTTCAACAGCCATGACTGCCCCAAAATGGTCAGATTTCACATTTTCTTGAAACACCTTTCCCGAACGGACTCCTTTGTCAACCTGTTCAACATTTACAATCCATCATGGGATTCGAGGGCCTACAAGAAATAGATTGTTATGCAAAACCCTATCATGCCTATGGAAGAAATATACCTGCAAAACATTGTGTCCACTTCATCACTCACTCAAAATCAAGCTATCCTGTTTTCACAGCTTGTTGAATTGTACATGTAGGTTTTGGAATAGTTATTCATGAAAGTAAAACTTTACAACGAACTAGGAAAAAAAGAAAATTTGGGGAATGCCTGCCATGAACGCCAGTTTCTCTCCTGGACTAAGATCATGAATTCCAATGAGCTAGTACTAGCCAATCAGAATCATAACTTGAGGCTCATTCATCCCACATTGACCAATCACATTCATGATTCAGCCTATAGTAACAAAGGAGTGCTTCTTGTGAGTTTGTATCTAAACTTCGTTCAAGGGGCCTCATGAAGTCAACAGAAGTATCCCAGTTCATGGCCCTTTTTTTCTTTTTGCAGACTTTTGAAAATTTGTTACTTTGAAAATGTTTCCTGTATGCATCTGTCTCCAACTTGATAAGCAGGTACTTCAGAAACATTCAGAAGAAACTTATAACTTGATTTTTGACTAGTTCACTTACTCTATTCATGGAGGTAGAATCACTCTATTGCTGGTTCATGCATAAAAATTAAAATGCATGGCTTGTCATCCAATCCAATGATGTAATTAGAATGCCGAAAAGGTTTATAGACTCTATCCCTCGATCATTGCACTGAACATGTTTAACTAGGAACATTTCTTAACATGCTCAAACCTGGCTAAAGCAAAGGTAATTTTGGACTGATTCACCTTGCAATTACTTAAATGATTAATAAATGCGCTATAGTCCTCAAGGTAGGTATTGGCTGTTCTGTATAGCTTGACCTGCCCCTGGGCCTACATGGTCTGGGCAAGATGTGTGAATTAAATGATGTCTAATTAAACAGGCATGACAGGTTACATATAATGTTCACATGGGCCTAGTTTTACAGCGCTGCTGAGTCATGTGATTTCACACTTACAAAGGCTCCGCACATTTTAATGGAGACCGTCAGCAGCAAGCACTGCCAATACTCAGTCTAGGAAAGATTTGCCAACAGTTAGGCCTAATGTTACATAGTTGAGCATACCCCTAACCCCCTAGCCTAGGAACCACTGAAATCCTGCACAATGCTGATGGGTTCAGCATGGTTAGGGTTAATGTAAATTTTATGTCTTTATGTCTTACTGACGTAAAAATAGAAATCTCTATGCTATGCCCTCGCAAACTGTTTAACCAGGCCAAGCGTCGCCGTGAAATAGTGCTTAATTTTGGCAACTTTTCTGCTAAAGTTAGCATGATTTTTCTGCTAACTGTTCAGCTCCGTTCAGATTCAAGCATGTCGACGCGATGTTAGGCCTAGTACTAGTAGTAGTACTACTAGCCTAATAAATAAGCTATACTAAGTTACGGCAATGACGAATGTCATGACTGATTCAGCAGTACTAACTTTCGTTAAAGGACTGCTGGAGGTCTTACAATCAAATTACGAAACGGGTCAATAATACTCACGAAAAAGTTTCATGGATTGCATCCCCTTCTGATAGCTGTTCAGTGAAAAGCGAGCTAAGTTTAATGTCCTGCAGAATTTGCCCGTGAATCCCTCCATGACGGCTGCCATATTGGCTCACTGAAAAGTGCGCCCTCAAATGGTGCTGCGGCACGCACTTTCCAAAAGGAGATTATTGTCCAGCCAGCTATTTATTTGGCTGGCGAATCCTGAACCAAATTGGGGGGGGGAGTGGATATCGTTAGTTTGTTTGCTTGCTTGCTTCCCTTTTTTGGACCGGGGAAGTAGTTGATTTTTATGAAAGCTTTTATGACCGCTTTCCTGAGCGTTGAGGGTACATTGTGGTGCTTTTTACACGCTCTTGGGAGGAAACGAAGTGACATAGAGCCCCTCAAAAACATTCGCTTTTTCTCACCATTAGTGTCAGCACTGAGGATTCTTATTCCTCACAGTCCATGGTTTCAGTGTGCCAGTGTCTTAGAGATACAAAACATGATAGGCCCTCCAAGCCCTTGTCCCAGGCTTAAAGCCCCTACCAGCCCCGCCCACGAGTGTGCATTAATGAAAATTAGTATTCCTTCAACAATCTAATTGTCTTCTGATTGAAATCCTCCCCGAATTCCTGGACCTCGTCATAATCCATATATTGGTTCCTACAGTGCTGCCATTCACAAATCGTCTAAGCTGAAAATGTTGATCTGGGATACACCTGTCGACCCGTGCATAAGGCCCTTTGAACGAGGTGCACAAACGAACGAGGTGCCCTTGTATTAGTGTGACAAGTTACATGTATAGTGAAATTGGGGGGGGGCGGAGTCTTTATGTGTATTAACGCACGCTCCAAGAATATTAATGTTACCCATTGCAACTTCAACAGTCACCTCAAACAAGGTGAAAGGTTTTCGGGGCGTGTGTTAATAAATAATATGGACCCTTTACTTCACATTCATCATTTCAGCTTCGTTTGAACACATGCCCTTTTTTATCCACCTAAAATAAATAATCCGTAATACCGAGCAGAATCGCAAACAGTGTCAAGATAAGCCGTCTTCAGTAAGCAAAAGCGGCAAACAATAACGTGGATTTTTTTTCTGGAACTCTGGATGTTAACCCACAGGTCGAGGGTAGTAAACGCACCGGTGATTTACAGAATACTCGAGCGGCACCTGAAGGGGGTTGCGTTTACACCACCATGGCAGCTCCCACGCTGCAGGAACTCCAGACATGGGACTTTGTTGTGATTGGGCTTTACTTTCTGTTCGTCTTGTTAGTTGGACTTGGGGTGAGTTTCTTTGTTAAGTGAATATTGGCGATGATTCTTAGCGTGTTGTGACGTCTCTCCCCCCACAGCAGCAGCTTATGGGTGGGGAGGACTTTACCCCTAAATGTACAACAGGCTCGGGCAGGTAAAGCCAGCACTGTTGCGAGTACCAGCTCGGTATGGAAAGGACTCACAGCATGGGGGGGGGATCAAGCCAAAGTTTCTTTTTTTAATGTCTCATTTTTTTTTCGAACAAGCGGAAACGATGATGAAACATTACACATTGGTTTACTTACTTTAGTTATTTCCTATTATTTTCCCATTGTTTACCTTTTTTGTCCGAGAGCGGGGGAGGGGTTCCACTCCCCTCCCCCAAATCTGCGCCTGGGGAGGCGGGTAAGGTTCAGGTCCCCTAAAAATCTGAAAAGTGCAACCCCCTTTTTTCGGTCGCAAATATTTCAAAAGATATCTTCTCTTTCACAGTCCCACGTGTTTTTGTTTTGTTTTGTTTTGTTTTTTATTTTCCGATCGATTTAATCAATTTCTACAGCTCGGGAAATGTTCGTGCAGAGTCTCAAATCCTCAGACACACGAGAGTCCGGCAAATTGAGTGAAGGGAGGATCTATACTATTTGGGGAGGGGGCATTAGGAATATTTTATGCAACCTTTGATGACTTTTCTGAGGGGTGAGGCTACATTGAGGAACTTTTTACACGTTTTTGGAAGGAGAGGAAACACAATCGCCTATTCCCCCTTTTTCAACGATAAAGAAATAAGTATACAAACAAGCAAACAAAAGCTCCTTGGGGGGGCACAGAGCCCGTTTGCCCCAAGAGCTTCTCCAAAGTGAACAATCTTGCCTTAGGGTGGATGCGGTGAAATTAAAATCAGGGTCCAAATACGATTAAAAATGATGTGTTTTTATACTCTAACAATTTAAAACTTCATGACTTGGAATATGGTAAAATATGTAGGAACTTGGCCGGCCCAACAATGCGTATGTGAATATTGAAGGTTCTGCCAACATAGGCCATGCAATACAGGAGGTGCGTCTAACTCGGCGAAATGTTTGATTCAACATCTAGTGTCCAACTTGAATTGTATTAATTTTGTTTGCGGTATAACTGTCAATGAATCAGCTATAAATCATGCCCCCGTTTTAATGTATATAACTGCCCCTCTTCCATCTCTTCGCGGAATTCGATTCACGCGGAAATGAGGGCCGTGCATGGCCAATCACTTCGCATGGCTTTTGATCAACCAAACCCAAAATTGTAGGTTTTGCAATGTTGTCGTAGCAATGCGATTTCCCGATGTTTTCCACCTCTCAAAACGTTGCAGTTTCACTGCGATTGTCGTTTGGATCTCCAGCTGCAACAGGAAGCTGAACATTGGAAAACTGGAAGATGCAATCGTGGGTCACTTATGCATGACTCAAATGTTCTAGCGTCGCAAGGGCTACATGACAATCTTTGTACTCAATCAGCCGTCGGATTATTTAGTGTACTCAGTTGTGAAACCAATTCAAACATGAGAGAAACTGAATTGTGCACGTTTTCCCTTGTTATGCAAGCAGAAGATGCTTGGCAACCTCTGTATGTTTGCAGAATTTATCAGCATAACTCCTACCTTATCTAGCCTTGAGGAAATTAATGCATGAGGGAAAAATCACGCGTGAAGACCACATAGCAAACTACCCAGCACGTCGCCAGGGTCACAATATCATGTCGAGTTCCCGGGGTAGATGTTTCAAGAACGTTTGCATGCATGATGGAGGCTACGAAATGCAACTATGATTGGGAAAATTGGCGTACCGCAAAGTTGTCATAGTAGGACGGAAAGAGTGGCAGCACTTTGTTATTAAGTGGCCCGTGGTTTCACCTCGTCCCGAAGTCATTTGCCATATTTTGGGGCGCAGTCTCGGTGCCTTCCAAAGTTTTCTCTTTTCACCTTCCATCGTCAAATCTTCAAACGTTTACCAGTTACTCTTTAGGAAACAAATGGAAATACTTCAGAGGTTTGTGCAGCATCTGACCAGTTGATGTTTCGTTTGAAACAATCGGAGTAGCGTACAGCTTGGAGTTGTATGAGGGAATTAGATAAAACTTTAAGCCTGATGTAGCAGCTTCAACGAAGCCAAGAAAGTGGGGAAAATCCCGACATCCCTGTGCACGTCACATGTTCGTGCATCGTTCCGGCCATTCTGATTGGCTTAAAGTTTAAGTCGAGACACGCACAAGGTGTACAGTTGGCTAAATCTTTAAGTGCTTCTAAAACTGTTGCAAAATAGTACGAACTAGTAAGCTATAATAAATCAAAAACCCATTGGTCTATAGTCCTCTTCATGAGATAATTTTTCCCGCCAAAACTGACAACATTTTTCTGGCCTTTTCCTTCTGTTCAGTCTATGTTCCGGTCAAACCGCGGCAGCACCGAGGGATACTTCCTTGCTGGTGGCGCTATGTTATGGTTTCCTGTAAGTGTATAAAAACGAAGTACATGTAAATATTAACTTTTCAAATACTTTGTTCAGTACTTATCAGTTGTCTGACCATAGAGCTACGGTCTGACGAACATGATACCTTTCCTTTGTATCAATTTTGGACGGGTTTATGCAAAGTCTCAGTCTAGGGTTGTTGGACTCCATAGAGGGCCCGATTTAAAAAAAAAAAATTAAAAAACGATTTGATGCTTTTGGGCGGAGAGGGGTAAAGTAATTGCTGTAATGGGGTTTATCAGAGGTACCATAGAATAATTTTTGTTCATTGCTTGGCTTGGTACAGATTAGTTTGATTTTTCTTCTTACATAATTATCAACTCTGTTGATTTTGATGAAGGTGGGAGCCTCCTTGTTTGCGAGCAACATCGGTAGTGAGCATTTCATTGGACTGGCTGGTTCAGGAGCAGCATCGGGCATAGCAGTTGCAGCGTTCGAACTCAATGTAAAAATAGCTGTGTATTTATCGAAAAGTTTAACTGAAAATCTGCATTGCGTAATTTTTTTCAATGGAAAACAGAGAGATGCTTTCGCCAATTTGCATTAATTCTTCTCTTGTATACTTGAATGATTTAAAGTTTAGATGGGAATAGCAGTCAGAAATGTTAACCAGAAATAAACAGTTCATCTCAAGGAAAACAATCATGCGTACAAAATCTTTATGGTAGGTGAACCATATACCTACCATGGATAACCGTATCATTCACGTGTATGAATATGCAAAGTGTTCATTTAAATATGATGTGGTTCTTCTTCAGGCCCTAATAATTGTGCAGATACTAGGATGGGTGTTTCTTCCCGTCTACTTGGCGGGCGGAGTGTTCACCATGCCTGACTACCTCCGCAAGCGGTTCGGCGGGAAACGCATCCAGATGTACACTGCCCTACTCTCGTTGACCCTGTACATTTTCACCAAAATATCGGTGAGCTGGGACTCCAACAAGAAACGTCCACTATCTGAGGGTTAAACAACACACTGAAAAATTTGGGTTCCCCCCCGGTTGCTCCTTCTACCTACTCCGTGCTTTATCCCGAAAAGAGAAGGAAGATTAAGATGAAAAGAAATTAAAACATCATTAATCCAACTAATCACACTTTTTTCACATCTCTTCACTGAACAACTGAAATGTGCAAAAGCAGTTGAACAAGGTAAAAACTTATTTACTTAAAGTGAAATATTTTCTCATATTTTTTCTCTATAAGATGTATTTCTGTGATTTTATGAAATCAAACTTCGTTTTCACATTTTTGTCCAGGTTGATCTATACTCCGGAGCATTATTTATTGAGCAGGCCCTGAAATGGAATCTCTATGTTGCTATTGTTTCTCTCTTGGCCATCACAGCGCTGTACACTGTAACAGGTTTGTTGATTTGATTAATGTCCCATGTCCTAATTCCTGCTGCTGTTTGTCTGAAACTTAATTGTGGTGTAGTTGTAACACAGTTCAGATTGAGTTTCAATGTTAGCTATTCTTTTATTTCAATTCTTGTTGTATTCTGTTTCTTGAAACAAGGTGGCCTTGCGGCAGTTATTTTCACGGACACACTTCAGGCAATCATCATGATGGTTGGTGCTGGAATACTCTGCGTGATGAGTAAGTTGGCGACATATTTTTTTTGTTTAAAAAAGTGACATTTGAGAAAAAGAATCAAGGAATTGGCAGAGTGCGAGGGATTGGAACTGTTTCTTTAACTTGCCAAGTGTGAAATTCAGCTTTCTTTGAAAAAAAATGAGGATTGGATCTAGGAGAATAAGTTACTTGTTGCCAAACTTTACGGTGGTCATGTCACTGTTGAATTCCTGGCAATATGGTATTGCAATTTGCAGGGTGGTGTTGGGGTGTGATCTGTGAGCAAATGATATAGATCCCCATCGGTAGTTGACCCAGTGAGTTCCTAAAATGGCTCAACCGATATAACTTGTTTGTGTGCACTTTGGGCAAGAAAATGCGACCCGTATATGCAACTGCCCTGAGAGCCACTAGAGGCAGATGTACCCTCACCCGCGCGCCTTCACCATTCTTTTGGCAAAATTGGTAACATGGCCGATATAAAGAGGCCACCATGATCAGCACTACCATGTCCAGCAGTGTCGGGCCACGTCTCGCATCCCCCTTCAAAATTGAAGGGGAAAATGACCAAAGGTCTGTCGGGTTATACAGACTGGTCAAGGGGACATCCTTGCTAGCAATTACAATTGGTAGTTCACCATCGCTGTTTTGAACACCTTTCCTGGACATGTGTATAATTTTGCTGAGCTTGGCTACAGCACTCTTGCTAGATCACCAAAATAACGATGGGCGGATTAATATCTGAATTTGTGTTAAATATTGACACACAACCACATTTTGTTTGAATGTTTATCTATTGAGAGCCAACACTGCACACCGACAGTGTTTGAACATAGCAGATACTGAAAGATAGCAGGTGGACTTTGGGAAGCTCATGTCAAATGTGACTTTAAGAGACGTCGGCTAAATATCCCCTGATCATAACCCAAGCTCACATATCATAAATTAACAAAAGAAACACAAAACAAAAACCGACCCGAACAAAGAAACTGGTGAAAAACTCAGCAGGAGTCCCCATGGGAAAACAGAATGCATCGCAGGCAAAAACCAGGTGTAACATTCTCAAAAAAGCAGGACATAGTTGGCGACACTTGGAAAGCACAAAACTCACACATCTTAGTTAGCCACAGTACTAATGGTTCAGCAACCAAGGGTCATTTATTTTACCGCAACTGACCAAGTGTTTGGTGGACATTTATGGAAAGGATACACCTTAATTCGGGTATATAAATTGACTACTCTGAAGTTTCTTCGTTGGTGGACCTTGACACCAGGAGCAAATATGAAAACTTCACACAAGGTCAAAAATATGGCTGATACGCAGCACAGACGAGAGAGGCCATGTTATTTAAAGAATACCTTTCTTTCCAAATCAGGTTATATAAGTGGATATACATAAAAGATCTCTAAATAACGTTAATAGGATGCAACCCACTATTTCCCCTGACCGATTGACCATCCCAATATGAGAATCATGGAACTAATGATGGGTGTCATGAGGAAAGAACAAATTGGAGCATGTCTAAACTTACCAGCTCCATTTCATCCGCAGGTTTTATTAAAGTGGGTGGGTATGCGGGCCTGAAGGAGCAGTACCTGACGGCTTACGCCAACATCTCCATACTAGACCCCACTAACGAGTGTGGTAAACCTCCCAACGATTCTTTCCACATGCTGAGGGAGCCCTCCGATGATGAGTTGCCCTGGCCCGGTTTTGTCTTTGGACAGTCTGTGGCATCCATATGGTACTGGGCCACTGACCAGGTCAGTCTCGGAATCTCAGAAATAGGCCTACATGTATGTGGCTACAAAAACTGGCCCAATTACTCCGAGTTTCTAAGCAGAGAACTGGGCTTATGAAAAATCTTTGCTAAGCAGATATCAACAGAGAACCAGTCTTGAACATTAAACAAGATATTGCATTTGGTGACCAGCTTTTGAAGGGATATCTTTTTTCATGTGTGCTTAGCATCGAATCAGCTCTAGGCATGCAGTGTGAGGGGAAGGGTAGGTGCTTCCCCCCCCCCAGAAAAAAGGGAAAAAATGAAAATAGGAATAAAAAAAGGAGGAAAGGGGGATCAAAAGCACCAACTACTTGAAATCAGCCCCCCCCTTCTACCAAAGTGCTGAATAAGTTTGCTGCCTTAAGAGTTCATTGTCTTGCTCCTCCCCCCCCCAAAAAAAAAGTCCTGGCCATACCCATGGCTCCAGATGACACCAGAACCATGTTTTTAATTGGTATTTGGCCCCCCCTCTTTAGGTCATTGTGCAACGAGCTCTGTCGGCCAAGAACCTCTCCCATGGCCAAGGCGGTACCCTGATGGCTGGTATCCTGAAGATTTCCCCCATGTTCTTCATTGTCATGCCCGGCATGATCAGTCGTGTGTTTTATCCAGGTAGGTACATGTACATCACAATAATACCTATCTAAACCTGTCAATTAGATGGGGGGGATATTTATAAGCCAACAGAATAAATTAAACTAAGCAGATTGAGGATTTTAAAAACGGGACCTTTCCTGCTTAAATAAACCCAGATTTTATCAATACTTTTATGATATGGAAATACCTTTTAAAACAAAATAGTAACAAATAGATTCAACCCCATTGGTTGGTGGAAGTTAAGATATGAGATTTTCCATTTTTCTCAACAAGGAGACAAAATGTCCTCCATGGAATTTTTTTGGAGTCAGGGTGAAGTAAATTTCAGATCAACATCAATCACCCTGGTTTCAAAATAAGCCACAAGAAAATTTTACCCAAAATGTCATTGAATTGCGGTACCCAACAGCCCATTGGTCACATCAAGAGCCTGTGCTCGTAAGCGGGAGCTTGTGGGCTCAAGACCCAGTAACCGTGTGACTCTTTCTTTGCACGCGCTCTCCAAACAGTGCCGGATGTGTATCAAGTTCATTTACATTTCATCAGTGCTGTGGCCCAACAAGCAGTGTTGCTCCCTTTTCCCTGTGAGCACGTTTCAATGCTCAAGTTGAACCGAGCGATGTCTGGTCAATTGTTTCAAGCCTCCAAAAAATAGGCCAACCAAGCACGGCGAGGAAAAAAAAACTGAAACCAGCTGAATGATGATTTTTTAGACATAGTTGGCTGTGCTGACCCTGCCACATGCATGGCTGTCTGCAACAGCGAAGCAGGCTGCTCTAACTTGGCCTACCCACTCCTAGTCATGGATATCCTGCCAACAGGTAAGGTACAACCCTCCACACTTCGGGCTGTGCAACAGGTATGTATCGTCCAATCACAGTTCTAGATGCAACACAATATCAGAAAAATCGCAATAGTTTCAAAACATATAAGTTAGTTTTTTTTCACCACATTTACTCTTCACACCCATGCCAAACATTGCCAAACATTGTCATTCTACTTATCTTTTTAACATGCATTTTCCAAAACAACTTGAAACATACAAACTTTTGGTTTGTAAACTGATCTAAAAATATGAAAAGAGCCTGGCATTCTTAGCCAAGAAGTTGACTCTTTCTAGTTTTCACAAAAACTAGGGATATTTGCCTGACAACTCTTAGAAATAATTTTGGTAAAATGCAGACAAAAAAAGGGTAACGTTTTGTTTGATTGCCACAAAATATCATTAAGCATCAATCATTTACAAAAAAGGGCTTAATTTTTAGCTACACAAATTTCTCATTTGCACAAGCACTTTCACAAATACTGTGACTACTAACCGTGGGCAAACACAATCAGTTCATATGATCTAGTGATTTGTGGCCTAATTCAAGATTTGGGCACTACAGAAGTACTTTTGATAGCGAATAACAACTTAAAGCAGTGGGAGACTTTTGAGGTGCTTATGCCAGTCCCACATCATCAGTCTGATATTGTTTGCACCATTTTGAGAATGCGTACATTAGCTCAAGTGTGACACAACTTATAGTGGACTATTTGTGTGGTACTGTATGTTTGCTACCTTCAGACGTCTTCATGTCGTCCATAGTATATTAACTTATAAAGTACCACATTAAAAGATGTATTTGACTTAGAACACTTCTTCTTGTTTCCAAGGACTGAGGGGTTTGATGCTGGCCGTGATGCTGTCAGCTCTCATGAGCTCTCTGACCTCCATCTTCAACAGTGGCAGCACTATTTTCACCATGGACGTCTGGCGCAAACTCCGCAGCTTCCCCAGCGATGAGAAGATGCGCTCGCTGGACAAGAAGACACGGCGCCGGTGGGAACTGGAACTCATGATTGTTGGACGGTAAGGGGGGGGGGAAGCTTTCCCCGTCAGGTGGTCTAGTGGCACTGAGCTGGGAGATACAATGAGCCAGTTTAGTATTTCAACAGCACATGCCTTAACTGATGTGCATCAGAAGTCATTTGGGATCAGGAACACGCGTGGGCGACATTTTGTTGTATTAATGCAGCCATATTAATGCAGCCATATGCTAAATGACCTTGAATGATCTTGCTTTTTTTTGAAAACTGAACTGGCTCATTCTGGTGGTGCTGAGGTGTTGCAGACAAAATGGAGGTAAAAGAGTAGGCCAGGGAATACAATGTCATGATCCACGATGCCAGCTAAAAGTGATCACAAACTGACTCAACAATGACTCAGAGATAATAAAAAGAGATGGTGATGGCTTTGAAGAAAGTGTAATAAACTGGATTGTAAAGAAAGAGTTTGAACAGAAGGAAAGTCAACTGGTCATCTTGAAGAGTGCTTCAAAGCAGCAGGTTTTTTTTGGGGGGTGGGGGTGTAGCAGTGATGTAGTCAAGATCTCTTGAGATCGTCAGAGGACCCCATCACAGGCATCACAAGACCAACAAAAGTCACAGGCTATTCAGATGAACTGCAACAAAGGCATTCATTGATCATACTTTACCCCGTTGCTTGTGACTGGTCTGGTGACTGATGTTATATCCGGTCTTGTGACTGGTGTTGTTGTGAATGTTCAAGTGTCTGACCTTCACGGTGTCTGGTCTTGTGATGGCCTTGACTGCGACCCCGAGGGATCAGCGCCTGCATCTATGCTGCAAGGGTAGGCTTTCAGGATGAAAACAAAACTTCTGTTTCCAATGTTCCAGAGTGTTCGTTCTGGTGCTTGTGGGTGTCAGCATTCTTTGGGTGCCAGTGGTCCAGTCCTCGCAGCAGGGCCAGCTCTTCCAGTATATCCAGCAGATCTCTGCCTATCTGTCTCCACCCATTGCTGCTGTCTTCATCCTGGCTATCCTATGGGAGCGCATCAACGAGCAGGTGGGGGTTCAAATTTAATAACTTAATGGCACCATTTTTCCTCTGATGCATTGGTTTTGTACACATTCTGTTGAAAACCAGTAATCTGTTACTGGCTATCCTATGGGAGCGCATCAACAAGATTCAATGAGTATTGTTTACTCCATCTTTTATTCTCAGGAGTAGGTGACTCAGCAGGTCTTCCACTGAATCCATACATTCAAGATGGCACTATTGAATCTTCTTTTCACATTGTTTCTAGGGTGCATTCTGGTCACTCATGGTAGGGCTGGCTGTAGGCCTGACACGCATGATCCTGGACTTTGTCTATGCCAGCCCCGGGTGTGGCCAGCCAGATGAACGGCCGGTGGTGGTGCAGAAGATTCTGTTCCATTATATGTATTTTGCACTGCTGCTGTTTGGCTTGACTTGCCTGGTGGCCATCTGCATCAGCTACATGACTGAGAAAGTGCCCCCACATTACGTAAGTGGACCTCTGTCGAGACGTCTTGCCTGCTGGTAGAAACTAAGTCAACATGCGGAGTCTTTAAATTGACCAACTGATGACAATTCAGCTCTTACTCATGAACACATATGAGGTGTGGTAAACGCTTCTCAGAGACATCACAGCATAAGATGTCATATTTGATAAAATCTTTCCTCAAAACAGTCTCCAAACATTTTCCCTGTCCCTCTCCCCAGCTCTATCGCCTGACTTACTTCACTCGCTTTAACACCAAAGAGCGCCAGGACATCAACGACTTCATCTATGGACGCAAGGGGTCCTTCACCTCCTCCAACAAAGAACATAGCAAGGACAATAACGCAAAGGAAGAGATTAATGTCTATAGACGCAAGGGATCCTTCAACTCGGACTTTGAACAAGGCATGGACAATATCGCGATGGACGTGATCGAAGTGCACAAAGGAGAGATGGCTGAGGAGCCCCCCACCTATGATGAGAAGGGCAATTATGACAAAAAGGAAAACGGCTTGGAGGCACCGGATGATTTAAGCATCAGCCGATCTGGTAAGCAGAAATAGGTCTACATCTAAGCTGCTAAGCACACCACAGCACATAAAATTCTCTTCAAGCACAGCACAATAGTATCTGCCTAATATGTTGCCAACGACCACATAAGGGAGAGCATGGCTTTTTTCATGCATGCCAAATCATGTACATTCCAGTGCACACTGGGGCGAGTGAGTACAGAAAACAAATTCAAATGAGAACTTTTTTTTTTCCTTTCGAGAACATGCACCATACCCTGATCATACTCTTATCATGCTGATTCAGAAGCATGGCACACAGTGAAAAATGAACCCTGTGCAGCTTGCCCTATCCACCTGCAGCAGAAGCATCCCCTCATCGGTTGAAGTGTCATGTTGGTTGGGAGTATTCATTCTGTTGGTAGCAATGTGACTGCAACGCTTGCATTGCCTTGTTGTTAATGAACCAGCAATGCACAGTAGTACTAAAGGAGCCTCCGTTGCCAAGGAAATAGTGCCCTCTCTTGGTCCAGCTCTAGGCCATTGGGCAAGTTGGACGAAATTGTCAAGCACTGGCAGATTTTTCTTGAGAACCTGTGGAACTGACCAGCGATCAACAAATGACCGTTGCTTGACTTGACCCCTCCCTTCAAACAATGGCAAACTTATTAATGACAAAAAAAACCCCAAAAATAAAACAAAATTATTATCACTCAGCAAAATTACGAATCTGGTTGCTAGGTGACACAAAAAACAGGCAGTACTGCCTTGGAATGGATCTCGTTGATGGGAATGCCTGCCAGAAAAGCTTCTGTAGCTGGATTGCAAAGAACCCCCAAAGTGAACACACGCAAAGTCAATAAGGCTAAGTCTGTTCAACACTAGAGAGGAGAAAAATATTGTCCAGGTTTCAAAAAAGCCATCTGAATTGTAACCCTTAATTCGATTGAACGTCGCATCTCTCTTGCAGAGTCGGGCTCTAGTGAAGCTGAGCATCACTCCCTCTTCCGCAAGTTCTATGACTGGTTCTGTGGTTTCTCCACCAATGACCCCGAGGCCGAGATGACGGAGGAGCAGAAGAGGGCGGAGGAACTCAAGCTCCTAGCCAAGCTCCACCAGACCAAGTTCCAGAAGGCCATCCTCAACATCTTCCTGATGATTGTCTTGTGCATTGCCGTGTTCATGTACAGCTTCTGGGCATGAGGAGCTTGGTATCCGAGCAATTCGGCAGACACATTTCAACTTGTCAAACATAAATTTAGCTGGAAAAAATTCCCAAGCTACAGTGGTGTAGTCAAGTATATCACAAGAACCCTAAGTATTTGACAAGTACCTCACAAGTACTTCACAAGCACCTGACAAGTACTTCACACCCACAGCATAAGTACCTCACAAGTACTTCACAAGCACCTCACAAGTACTGCCAAGTACTGGTACATGTACATATGTACTCAGAATTGTTCAACAATTGTTCAAATGTCTCCACAAGCACGATGCGAGCCACGAGCTATCCGTGTAAAACTGCTGCAAAGACATTCCTCAGATAGTTTTCACTCACTGCAAGTACAGCAGGTGCTTGTGAAAGCACTTGAGACTATTGGTGGAAAGTGCTTGTGAAGCAATGGTATATAACACTGAAAAGCTGCACAACATATAAAAGTTGGGGCTGGTAAGTTATTCTTGCGATGCTAAACTTTTCTTGCTTAGAAACTTTGTTCACTTGCTGAATGAAACTGCCCATAAAAATCTGGATAACAGAAGTATATGTACACGCAATAACAAATTCTGGCCCGAATTCTGCCACATTCTGAGGAACTATATGTAGGCAACAAGAACTACATGAAAGTGGATAATTGTCAACACTTATTTGCTTCAGTGTTTGGCCTGTTTGCAAAACATGACAGCTTACAATGCCCTGTGATAAGTTGTGAGTTTGAAAAAATCATCTAAGGGGAAATCATGATCTTAGAATAAATGTATGTTCCCTGAAAATAATATGAAATCAGGTGACCATTTTACTCGGGCCAGAGTTAATTAACAGAGTTGCTCAACTGGGGAAAATTTCTGAGTCGATTTTAACAGAAAAAAAATCAGGAAAAACTGAGTTAAATTCAGTAAAGAACAATGAACGATGGTATGGTAATGTTGGACTTGTTAGGCACTTTTTTTCCTACTTTGAAAGGCAGCTGAGGTAAAAGATGACATGCCTCCCAAATCCTACAAACTTGAATGCAGTGGTTTATTTGCAGGGATTTGATAGAATCTGACCTTTCAGCCAAGCTATAATAACTTTAAATTGGGGCTCAATATTCCTCTTTCGATTAAACAAGACCAAAAGGTGAATATTTGTTTCACTGCACAATGCTCAGGGAGTCGGTGTAAATTAATTTTTTAGAAGGTTCCATACAGATTTAAAACAAAGCTGCAATATGTAATATCGCCGCTGTTTGGCATGCAGTTTGACAAGGTATAAAAATAATAAGATCCAAATATTATCTTTAGATTGGCAACGTCAAAAGTCAGCTTCAGATGTTTTTTGGCAATACATCATGCACTGTTACATTCACGTACATGTAAATATGCAAGCATGATTTTCCATCTTTTGAGAAATGTAGAAGTAATGAACAATGTCGTCTCTAGTTCTGTCTCAACCTCTCCATCCTTATTATTGACCCTTATGCAAAGTTTTTAACAAATGACAATTGACCGATTTCAGTCACAGGCCAATACAACTTGTAGTATAAGGATTATGTCATACAGGGTGCGTTCGCGTTGTTACTCCTGTTAACATGAGTAGGATGCGTGCGCATTACACTCAGGTGTAGGTATATACTCCCACATATACTCTCGCTGACCAACGAGTCGTACTCCAGCCATTCGAGCGCTCAGGAGTATACTCGTGTAAACACGAGTAGCTCGCTCGAACATGCCCAATAGGTCAATCACAGGAAACTGGCGTCATGAACTTTCCCCAAGACTCTTCAATTTCCCATGATTTACTGAAGAATTTCCATGAACTGTCAGAAAAAAACATGCACTTTGGTCTCCCTGCAAGAGTTTTATAATAAGTGGGGTGTCTAGAGAGTTTTCTGTAGCACCATGCTTGCTGTTTGATACAAATGTAAAAAGCATGAAAACTTCTGCTGGTCAGAAGCCCTCACCCGGTTTTGTCAAGTCACACCTTTGGACACTCAATTTCAAATTCTGGCAGAAATCCTATCCCCTGATAGTTCATTTCTTCAGCTTGCTGTGCAATCAGTTGCCTCCTAGTTGTCTGAGAAAAAGTTGCCTTGTCTACATAGAGCCAAACAGACATCTGGTCGTTACTGGTGATGTTTTTCACCATTACTAGAGCATCACTAGCTAGCTGTCTAGAGCACCAATAGTGTATAGCAGGATGAAACACTCAGATTTTAGATAAAAAATAAAGGTGATTATAGCAAAATGACAATTAACACAAAAACTTGCAGTTTTGTGCTGCAACATCTCTTTACAACAAAGTTCACCAGAACTGTGTATTTTTATAAGTCAGTTGCCATACGCTTCCAGACATGCAACTCTTCAAAAATAAAATTCAAGAAAATTTTATGTCATACTACTGTTAATTTTACTGCCAGGCTGCAAGTTTATTGTAATAAGTCGACTCTCAGCTCTTGTACAAAATAATTTCTTCAGACAAGCTTTACATTTACCTCTAATTATCTTTACAAAAGTAGTGCCTTCTTTTGTTTTACTGAAGGTGTCAACTCGATGCACATTCATGATTGCTCTGAGCAGTGGTGCAACTCAGATGAAATTCCAAAGAGCACCTGGGAATTCACAGCTGTTAGGGGCAGCGAAAGCTGACGCACTGGGGTTAACATAGGTTGTGTACATTTCAAAATTTCATATGGGGGGGGGGAGGAGACACCTGGGGGCACAGACTTCCATTGTTCCCCCCTCCCCACCCCCCATTACACCACTGGTGCTAGCTGATTCACATTTTGCATATCTTAATACTAACTTGTTAATTCAGGAAGCAACAGACCTCTTTCCTGTGATGTCATAATTGTGCTGGACCACAATGTGTTGTGATGGTAATGAGTGCATAGTGTTGTGATGGTAATCTACTTATTCAAGATAAACTAGTCAAGCATGCAGCATCCACAGTTGAAGTTACCCATAGGAATACGTGTGATCACCATGGCTACGGTGGTCCACACGTGGTGGTATTCTATTACATTTAGAGCAATCCAGTCAAAGGTCTATATTTAATGATGGAAAGTATGCAACTTGTAGAGCCAAAATGATGACACCGTGAGTCTAGATCCATAACTGCTTGGTGATTTTGGGGTGTTACGTCTGGTGCCCGGGTACATATTATAGAAAATTTTCTCCCTTATTTCAAAGAGAATATATTGTACATGCGGGAAGACACTACTTATCAAATGCTATATCATTACACAAAGGCTGAAAAATAATTATCCAGCTCTGTCAACGTACGCTGACTTTTTCTTGTGTCTGTTACAAATTTGGGTTACTCAACAAATGCCTGTCAAAGACTGCAAACAACATTCAATCTTTTACAAAGGAAAATAAATAATCCAAAAAAGTGATGGCTACTTATTAAAAACAATGGAGCATCTGATAGCATTTCATTCTGTACAATGTATATACAGGTGTTTGAGACAAATTTTCTGACAGTCTGTTTTCATGTTTGTTTCGAGGGGGCATCTTTGTTTTGTTCTGTTTTCTCCAATAGTTTCCAGTGGAAGTATTCAAAAATACCACGAAATGTAACATCTCAGTAACAAATTGAATGCGATTTAAACGCTTTCCACGTGTTTGCATTTGCAACTCTGTTCTTGCACAAATTAACACAGCCATAGTTTGAGGGGGAAATCTTGTAAATGACACAACCTGTTCAATAAATGCATGAGAAAGATCTAGTCCCTTCTGTTTCGGCTCACATTTATTATCATGTGAAACAAGTTCCAATTCCAACAAGTTCCGATCCTCCCAGATCCTACCCCTTTTAGAGGCTTTTACAGAATTGACGAAGGTACAGCTCAGACACTGTATATTTTTACTTGCAGTTTGAAGCTCTGATTTCCAGCAAAATTAAGCAGGTTGTCAGGATTAGAGGACTCCTCCCACTTCAGGCAAAGGCAGAAGTGAGGCAAACTTTTGACATCATGAAACGTTTTGTAGCGTATTTTGCTTGAGTTGAAATGTCCTCTATTTGCAGTGTGTGCACATTTAATATGTTGTAAAACTGCATTGGTCACAAGCATGAACCTGCCCGAAAGCACAATGTATTACCTATCCCAACATTTGTGGAATCTACAACCTGATTGAATAACTGGATGTCATATGTCATTTAAACACTGTATGACCTGCGGGCTGGATGTCACATGTCACTTAAACACTGTATGACCTGCGGGCTGGATGTCACACGTCACTTAAACACTGTATGACCTGCGGGCTGGATGTCATATGTCATTTAAACACTGTATGACCTGCGGGCTGGATGTCATATGTCATTTAAACACTATATGACCTGCAGGCTGGATGTCATATGTCATTTAAACACTGTATGACCTGCAGGCTGGATGTCATATGTCATTTAAACACTGTATGACCTGCGGGCTGGATGTCATATGTCATTTAAACACTGTATGACCTGCGGGCTTATTTTGAAAAAAGAATCAAGATGCCTACGATGAAACAAAAACAACAGAAATTATGAAGTTAACTTAAAAATTAATGCATCTTGAGTGCATGTGAGTTTATGAGACAAATAAGCTTGAGATTTTTAGCTGCTACCTTGACATCACAGATCAATCACACTTAACTATTTTGTGAATTGAAAACTGGTCATGTGACAAGATTACCAATATTCTGACTCATGCAAGGTGAACTGAACAATGGAGCAGTGATACTCGCTACTTTCAATTTTAACTTGTGTGAGTTGCTGGCTTGGCTCCACCATACCAGAAGATTGTCACAACAGTCTTGTCATGAATCTGGAAATGTACATTTGGAAATGTTAAACAGCTTCACTTATCTTTTAAATGCAATGCTAGGTTGCCACAGACAGTTGAAAGATTACTGTGTTGGATACATTTTACATGTACACATGTATATGAATTTGAACTGTAATTCCTTTTTTTAGTACACTTTGATATAATTTCAGTAATCTGGCTTTTAACAGGCATTTTGTTCAATTTTGTAAAATTATCAGATACAACTTTGTTCCCTAATACCCCGTATTTGTTGTTCCAGTACATAATTTGGGGAACGATTAACAATGCCATGATTATACGCAGTACTTTGATCTGTTGTAGCATTATGACCCATATCTCACTCTTTTCTGGAACTGCACAGGCATCACAAAAATGTCAATTTCACAGCCACGCTGGGGGATATCACATATTTTAAAGTGATAGTGGGCTCTAATTTCACTGCCCTTGCAAAATGTAAGCTTACCAAAGCGACACTGTACACTTGTCATGCATGTGAACTTTGCCGTTCGTTACAAACAAATCTACTGCATGGTCACATCTGAGGTAAATCCTGTTTAGCAAGGAACAGTCAGCAACCCCAGTCTTAAAATTTGGAACATTTCTGCTCCATTAGGAATTCCCAATTTCAAACACGAGGCATTACCAAAGGAAAGGAGTATGTTACAAAATGGAACCATAAGCAGATCTGGCAGAGGGCCAACAGAGGCCATGACCCCCAACAACGAAACAAAGTTTTACAAATAATGCAAGGTTTTCATTTCTGGATCTTCCCTTGAATGGAATGAGCTTTTCTTAAGTGTGCATATACACAGGCAAACATTCCCAACTGGTATTCCAGACATTTCTAACTTGGACACCGAATTTCCCCCGGGCTGCTATTCTCTAGGGTATACTCCAAAACAAATTGTAAGTTTGCAGGTGTTTCCCTTAGACAAGATTACAGATATTAGGACCAGGTCACATGCTTCAAAAAGACCACACACAAACAACAGGACTAACAGACAGCCCACATGCCCCCCCTCTCCACTTTTCCTTTCTTAATCCGAGGGGTCAGCGAGTACCTCGATGCTGCTCTCGGAGCCGTGGGACCCATTCTCAACAGTGCCGTTCTCCTCCGTGGCCAGCCCAATCACCTCTCGGAGGGTGGGCGGGAGATCCGGGTACTCAAAGAGCTGGAGGTAGATCGCTTCTGCTGTCTGGAGGATTTTGCCAGCATCCATGTGGCATGACAGCTCGTTCACGTGCTGATGTCAAGGGGATAAAAAAAGATGACAGATTTGATCTGGTAATGATGGAAGAAGTTGGCTTTTGTTTACGTGTTACATTCGAAGGGCCCTCAAAGTTATTTCCATTTGTTTCTCTGGACTCACACCTGGATGCTGAAAAGTATAACTGTCATAGTAACAGCTATCAACTTCAATTTCTCAAAGAAACAGTTCAAATCCAAGAGAATTCTGATATAGAAACCTAGTTTCATGCACTCTCTCTGTGTCCCGTAGGGTCTTGATGGAGTTCGACTTTTGTCAAAATTTTGTGAGAATAGACTTTTGCAACATTAGGCACAACTCCTTGATGACACTGAGATAAATGCATGCTGATGTCTACAGCCAAGTCTGAGTTTCAGTCTACTCCAGACATTAGCGCCTATTTTTCTCAGTTTTGGGCTCTCACAGGGACTTGAATTTTTCAATTCTTTTTCCCCCTCTTTTCACAGGAATCACAGGCAGACTGGACTATAACAATGATTCTCTTTCTGCTAAATCCTGCAATGTTTCACATTTTTGTTCCCTTGTGCAACAGGTCTTAGTTTTCCTTTTCTTTTTAACTTGATTCCGTCAGTCAAGAGATTCTGGATTTACCTTCAAAATGTCGCTGAAGTCAAAGTTCTCCCTCTCCAGCAGGTCTCGCTCTCCGTCCAGGATGGCCAGGCACATCAGCAAGTGGAAATTCTTACAGGGGAGGCCCGTCCACATGACCTGCAGTTATAGAAATGGTCATGTAGCCGGACGCCGTTTATACTGACTGCCGCCACTACCATACTGAGATAGACCACAATGCATGTACACTACATGACCTTGTTGCAACCTGTAGTAAAATGAGGCCTCAAGGCTCTCACTTTCAAAATGATTTGTGGCATAAATGAGCTTATACATCAAGCACAGCAAGGCAGAGAGAAAAACGTGGAAGATAGTGTTGAGTGCTTGAGAGCTAAGAAAGAAAGGCTGTGTCCGAATTACTTGGTTGCGGCTTAAAAGTACACAGGAGTCTATGGTTGTGACTGTGGCCACTTCCCATAGAGTTGTGTGTAATTTCAAGCCACAGCCAAGTAATGCAGACATGGTCATACTCTCATTTTGGAAATCGCTCTATTGGGGAAATAATCCAAATAAGCAAAGGAGAAGAGCTGAACAGTCAATTCACCTCCCAGATTGCGCAGACGTCCTCCATGGGGAATTCCCTCTTGAACCAGATGAGCAGCCACCGGAAGCAGAAGTAAAGATTGCTGCACTCCTTGGATTCTATGTAACAAACATCAAAAGTCCAAACTACATTTTGCAGAATTATTTTTAAAAAGAAGGATGTAATCTTCTACACTGATTACACCGTTTAAAAATGAGTTCGGTGGACTTACTTCAAATCAACCACTCCGAAAATTTGACACGAAAATGGCCACAACACATATTTTCTATAAAAGCAGACACAACACAAGGTGTCTCTTCTGTCAATCCATATTCAAAGTTGAAATTTTGAAATTGACTAAAAGTTCAGTTCAAAATAACGAGCAGGCTTTTTTTCCTTACGGAGGTAGCTGTACAGCTTGGGATCCACAATCTGCATCAAGCTGTTTAGCTGCATCAGTTGATTCCTCATGCCCTCCTGTTCCATGTCAAAGTTCATGACCTACAAGGTCAAAACATATTAAAATAATAATTTGAGAATTCAAAGCAAATCTCATGCTCAATGTGCTGACTTTGCTATTATCCCTGCTTCCTAGGACCATAAATTTTTCCAATAAAAACTATCTCCGCTCCCTTGAGAGTATGCAGCTTGGTGAAACTATTTCCGGTAAATAATAAACAACGTATACACGCCTCTGTCCTCACAGGCATCCATCCGTGCTCATGGGTGGAATATGAGTTCAGCTGTGGAGTTTGAGTTCTGAGCCCCCTGACCCTATGGCTGGGAGGTACAAACCCTAGCCGCTCACCGTATACCCCTCCCGAACCTGTTCCTGACATCATCAGTCTGGTATCCCGCCCCCAGTTCCAATGTAAGCCTCATTGGCAAAAGTGTCCCCGCTTACCAGACTGTGGTCATCCAAGAATCCCACCAGGCACCAGAATGCATCCACCTCCCTCTCCATGACAACAAGGATGGGAGCCAGCAGATCACTCATGCCTTGTACGTAACCTGATGGAAAAACGTTGATCCCGACGTTACATATACATGTATTGTAGTGGATGATGGCTGTGCACCATTTCAGATTCTTGAAAGCTTGCTTCAGAAATCATATATATCTCATAAGGTGCCAAAACGTATAAGATAAACACATAATGCAAACTGAAAGTGAGTTTGTTTCTTAAATTCTCTGGATTTAACATCTTGTTTTTCAAGAATAGCTTGATCTTGCTAGGCAGTCTTCAATTTTTTTACATGATTTTCAAATGAAAATAATTTTTTAAAGACAGGAAATTAGCAATATACATTGTAATTTAAATTGCTTCATGCAGAAAGACACTTGTTATGCTGCTAAATGAATAATGTAATCTACAATAAGAGCATGTTTCAATGCTCATAATAGTCTCAAGTGAAACTGAAATGCAAGTTCTCCCAACTATTTAATGTAAAAGTGAGTTTCAAGTTCTCCTTACTAGTGTTGGTACATACCAAGATCAAAGTTGTACTGGCAATACGTCATGAGAATATCGTGCAGCACTTCAATATGTGGGTTGTGCTCCCCCTCAAAGAAATGATGTGTCCTGTCTGTCCGAATCACATCTTTTTCTGAATAAAAAAAGCAAAGGATGAAAGTCAAATAACATCTTCAGGAATATCTGCACAGACAAGCAAGACACATGAAAAACGAAACACTGCTACCAGACTGTAGGGCTGAGTCAATTCAAGTAATTCAGTATTCGAATATTCGACCTTCAATTTGATCGAATATCCGAATATTCCGTTGCACCGACCGGCAGATTGTTGATGAACAAACCATATACAAAATCAGTTGCAATAATGCACACAATTGTGCATTATAATCAATATAACAGCTTCTCACATTTAGGAGTATCTCCAACCATGATTTAGCAAGATTTAAGAGATGAACAAGACTTCTGGCCCTGTTGAAAATTTCTATTCCTTTTAAATTGTTTATTGAATAATTTGCTTTTTTAATTGTAAGATTTCTGACACATTTCATTAGAATCTGCTCGAAACAAGCCTCCATAGTACAATTTTTCTCATTTAAAACCAATGAAAATGTTCCCTTCCTTTTCATGAATTTTGCATTCGAATATTCAAATTTGAAAAATAATATTTGAATATTCGACAATCGAGCAAATATTCGGTTATTCGGATATTCGGCACAGTCCTACAAAATTGTGGTATTTACATCACAATAGTACACAAATCAAAACCAGACATGACATAATGACATTGCTACCACATTCACTCACTACCTTTCAATTAAATTTTATGGAGAACGTAACTGAATCAGCTAACTATAGGAAACATTAGCTAGGAACAGAAAACAGTTGCTCAGCAAAAGCAGATCGCCAGGCAAAATGTCAAACAAGGTCTACTGCTTGAGATCGGATCTCAACTGAGTTTGGCTAACCTCATTAATTTGTTTAAGCAACATTGCCTGATGTGATATTCCATTCAAGGGAGGAGACAAAACAGAAGTGTGACATAAACATGCATGGTAACCATGGCAATGGGGTGTGTACCTGTGATGGACATACCTATGATGCTCTTGTTGTCTCGGTACTTGCTGAACCTCTTCTCCTGCTGGGGAGTGATGGTCTTCCACTGGGCCTTCATGCAGAAATACTCGTCCCTGACGACCAAAATGCAAAGCAAAGTAACCACGAGGGGGGGAAACCCAACTGAACCCATCAGAAAAGTCAATTTTCCCGAGGGTTGTTCTGAGCATTTCACTTTTAATCCCTCCAAACCTTTATTGAGAACCCTCCTTGATCTTATGAAATCTAATGCTGTAAAGAACCAATAACACCCATACTCTGTACTTGATCTTCCAAGGGATTCAACCCTCCCACCAAGTAGCAGTGTTCTGGCTGTCTTTTCCCAACAAAATCCTACAAATTCCCCTCAAAATTTGCTTGAGAATTTTGAAGAATTTAAAGGTCAATACAGCTTGGGTCAAGTCAGGAATGACAAGTGTGACTTATGGCTATTGTGCTAATCTTAGTTTATAGCCACTTGTCAAAAGAAGTTCTCTTCAAATATCAACTTAGTTTGAGACTACAATTTCACAGCTCATGTTGTGCAATGGCTGAGGTATAGGAGACAAACTTACTCCTTGATTTTTCGAAGCGCTGTCCTCTCTTTGCTGGTGGAGTTCCAGGGGTAGTACTTGAGCAGAAACTTCCAGACCTCCTTCCTCAGGGATGGAACCAAACCCTAAAAAAAAAGAAAATCAAATGAGCCAATCACAACTCAGTGTTTCAGTCATGTGACCAACTATGACAACAACCCACTTTGAAGTCCTGCTAATTTTTTTTTTCAGCCAATAAAGTTACTTTGTTCACTCTTGCTGGAGCCAGGTCGTATGAAGATATCACAAGCCAGATTGGGGAGAGAAGAAATGCAGACGTACCCCTCTGAAGATCTTCTTCTGAAGATCTTTGACATTGGTGACTCTTCCTTCCTTGTCAAGATGGCTGGCCCACTCTGCCTCGGTCAGTGGGCCTCGTCTTTCCACATCTGGTCTGGAGCCCAGCTTACTCTGCATGGTTAAAGCAACACAAAACAGACCACTATAATTTATCCCCCTTTAGTTACTATCAGGAGTGCCTAGATATATCTCACAATTCTACTGACCCCCTGCTACATCTAGAACTTGGCACTAATAATTATTTTCACTAGTTATCAACCAATCTAAGGTAACTTCAAGTCATATCCTGTGTGCGTCCCACGTCCAGCCTGTCCTCTGACAAGAGAGTATAGCACCATTTACAGCTAAGGAAACATCAAACTGCCCAACATGAATCCAAATTTTGGGGCATTTTATTTTCACTTGGTTCTGACAGAAAAACACTGCAACATGATTCTGCAGTCTGAGATGCAGACACAAAAGTTAGGAAGTGGCAAAACTAGCATGAGAGGTCTACCGTGAAATCCATAATGGAAAACCTATTTCAGGAGTGAAATCCAGTTTGAGCTTCTCACCTCCGGGACAACCATCTCGTAGCTCTGCTCAGCCTGGGAGTTGACGGACAGGATACTGGGCAGGTCCGTCATCAGCTCTGCATATTCATCAATGGGTCGGTTAGCGGCCGGCGCCACAAGAGCCTCACGGAAGAAGTTTGTAACCTTGGAGAACCCTCCCATCGTTACTGTGTAAGGATCCTTAAAGAATTTCTGAAATTAGAAGGGAAAAGGGGAAAAAATAAGGAAAAGAAAACCTCTTGTTAGGGGATAAATCCATCTATTGGTTAAGCGTTTTGAGGGAGGTAAATATTTCAAGTAAATCCACCTTCCTTTCCTCAGAACACTGTGGAGAGAAGAAACAACAGGTTCTTTAGGAGTGATTCAAATGTCAAAAATGTGACATCGGTAATTCGAGAAATTAGGGGTCCATTTTGTTTACGTCCCTGTTACATCTGATATGATTTTGCAAGTTCAGAACAGATTTTCTAATTTCCAAGAGAGATAAATTAATGTAAATTACCTGCCAGACAAATAGTAATTGTCTGAAATCAATTCCGGTGATATTTCCATGTCAAATAACAAAGGTCAGATGTAACAGGGACACGGTATGTCCCATTTTTGGACCCCTAATTTCTGGAATTACCCACATACTCTTCAAATCTCAAAGAAAAATAAGTGAGCAGTAGTGAAGACTTTGCTCTTGAATTTAAGTCCAGATGTGATCAGACAATCTTCTCTAAGCAGCTGAATTTCTTAACATACTTCCTGCTTTTGTTGGTCAGTTTCCAATTTTTAATGATCATTTAGTAAGAACGAGACTTTTCATACATGTCAAGGTCCCTAAGTCTAGCATAACACATGCCATCTTGGTGGGAGACTGGGGTAGTAACAGAGTGAAAGGTTAAGAAATACTGCCCAAAATCTTTTTTTGTTTCCATTGAAAGATTCTTCTATATGAACCAATCCAACCAAGGAATTCGGGTAATTGGGGTTTTAAACGACAATACAACCCTTAGAGAAAATTGCCTTTGATGATGCATACAACGAGAGAGTTCCTAGAGGTTTGTGTACCTCATTTTCTAAACCTGCAATCTGTACTTCATTCCTAGCACCCAGAGGAGAGTCAAGTACAAACGCTCGGTGTGCTTTGCTGCAATTTGCCTTTGTTAAACTTGTAGAGGATTTTGGCAAAGCATTTGACCTGCATTCAGATCTCGGTGGGTTATCTTCATTTTCAAGAATAGCTCTGTGGCGTTGGCCATTTTTCACAAAGGCAAAATGTGGCAGAGGGACTGCCACGACTGTCGACATTGAGATTGACATGTGGCCCGCACCACGAGGGGCAAAAGTGAAAGGTGAAAAGGTCACAACTGCCAGGCGACAGGGGATCACTGATGAGGAAGTCGATGAGAAAGGTGAGTCCACGGAGTCACCCAGATTTGGGTGGTAGTCAATCTCAGCTGCCTCAATGATATCCCATTCATCCATGTCCAAGGGCTTAGGCATCCGTGGCTTCGGTTTTTCCCATTTTCTTCTCTGGGTATGATTTCTACTTATAAGGGAAAACTTTTTCGGGTTTCCGGGACTATCTTCTAATGCGGCTGCTGAACTCGTAATTCCAACTACTGACGATGAAAAATGCACTTGAGGAAACTTGTTGTTAATTGTGGCTGGTACTCGGAAAACCTTTAAGTCCAGTTGAGTCATATAGACTTTGGTTACTTTGCCAGTCTTTGAATCAACAGCTGAATCATTTGTGGAAAGCTCTGTTCGGTCCACAGATTGAAAACTAGAATGACAATGCAGCTCCAATTTTATCTCCAGCTCAGTTCTAAAGTTTACAGAAACCTCAGTTTTGGACAGGATGTTTTTCAAATCTTGGCTTGGCACATCATTACTGAAAGTGGGATCTTGGCTCCCTCTCCAAAGTGCGGTCTTCAATTCAAGTACTACTGCCTTTCCTGGTTCCCAGTCTTCCACTCGCAGTACAACTGGTGTGATTTTCAGCTGCCTACTTGATTTCTTTCTCAGTTTGTCAAGCCAACGGAAGGACTTTCGTAGTTGAGAACCCTCACAACCAGGTTGATGTACCCCTTGGACCCACTGGACAGATTTTTCAGTTCTTACACACTGACTCGTGATGACCGACTCCTGGTGAGTGATCCGTACATCCCAATGTATGGCTCTCGTACCAGAGGGTACGAGCTGGTTCCCATCGTGGAATCTCTTGGAGCCAACGACATCTGAATCACTGGGGTCATAGTGGGTGCAGTCAAACTCTTCGTCTAGGGGAAGCAGTCTCGGGGATATGGACACCTCAATGGGCTCATTATCTGATGATCTCTCATTGTAAGATTCCAAGGATTCACAAAATCTGCCTGCTGAAGCTGAGGACGGGAGGTTGATTTCCATTTTCCACAGAAATTTGACTGCCAATGCACGAAAATCCATTTGTTCCCACGCTTGTGATTTCCCCGGATTGTTATCGTTTTGAAAACAATCAGTCGACTTTGGCAGAGTTTTCATTCATAATTTATAGGCCAATTTTACAGTGTACTTGTAAAGTTTACTTTCGCAACAATGCAGCCTGGAATCCAACACGGTTCAGCAAACAGCAAAGGCTGACTGCCTAACAATGGGACTGATGAACTGACAAGGCCTGTGCAGAACACAAGCTGGACAACAAATAAAGTTACAGTATTTCACGAGAGTGATGCTGGTCTACTTTCCAAGTGTTTCACACAAAACTGCTCTCCAAAATTGAGCAACTTCATCAGTGATGTGGCAAGGCTTTATCAAACATCACAGGATTTTGAAGATATCTCAACGGTGGATTTACAACCGTGTAGCTCACACCATAAATCTACAAACTAAACGGGTGTGCCAAATGTTCCAAGGATGTGGCTAAAATCTGGAGAATCCACAATGGTCTCAGCAGAGGACAATGTTCAGTCCTGAAGATGAACCCACAGTCACGACAGAGAACACAATTCTCACTTCCGTTTTACTCCACACAAGCCATTGCTGTTTCTTCACTAGCTACATGTACCAACTGAATGGAGGTTGCCCCCAAGCTGTGCTTGAACTGACAACCTACATGTACTCAGGCACACTGGCCCTAACAAATGCTGCTCAACAATTACATGCACATCCTATCATAGGAACACAATCCCAATTCCTAGTACATTTTGTACTACTGTCCTGCTCAGCCAACAAAGATAATCCTTTAAAACCCCGACCAACAGTGAACTGTGATTGGTTGAAAACAGGGGGTGAAATTTGTGGGGGTTGCACTTTGAAATCAATGAAAAGGCCTATTCAGGCGTCATCTCAGTACCAGCCCAATCACCTGGAGTGACCATGCCTTCTCGCCTCTGTAGAGTGACCATGCATGTCCTACTGTGTATTGTTCGCTTCTTAGGAGCAAGCCCAGGTCACTGGGATGTGGTCAATGGAGAGCAAAACCACAATGGCTAATTTCTTTTCACTGCTTGATTAACTAAGGAGTATTCAGTTAAACTGTTTTTTTTTTTTTCATCAGGCCACAAGTAAAAAGGACTACCAGCTAACAAGCACACACCCACGGGTGGGTTCAAGGAAAAGGGGAAACATACATCTTTTTACAGTGCTTAAGAAGATAAACTGTACTTAACTCAAACTATTTCACCATATTTTACACTCCCGTATTATTTGTTTTCATTTTGTTCCATTTCTGGTCTTGTCTTTTGTTGTTTTAATTGTTGTTAATATTTATTTTTGGGGGGAGGTTTTGGGACCCCTTCTAAAAGAGCATGTGATCCTCAAAAACAAATATTATAAGCTAAAAAAACTCTCAAAATGGACTATAAGTTCCTCTATTTTAAGTATCAATAGCAAAACAGCAAAAGTCCTTTGCCATCCCAGGATATGCTCAGAAATAGGAGCTCAGAGTCCTCAAAAAGATTCGACCCTTCCTCAACTTTATGTCTTGAAATTTGCTCACAATTTTTAATTCTCAAGGCAAAAGCTAAGCTACTTGTTAGAAATGGACCATAATAATTTTGTTGTTTAAATCTTGTTCCAATCAATGCCTTTATTCAATCAATGCAAACTCAAACATACCAACGTTCCAAACGCTAGAAACAGCAGCTGCTGGCTTCTCCCACAAAATCTATCCAAAGAAATCAAAGGGGACTTACCGAGGCGGACGTCTCCCCCATGATTTTGAGCTCTGTGAAGGACTGTGTCAGGGCATCGGTGTTGTGGGGTAGGACGATAAGCTGGCAAGAGTCAGTCGCAGACCTAGCGGGGGAGAGCGGCAAACATGTTGACCATGCATGAAGTAGAGAAATGGGACTTATGACTCGAGATGAATCTTTAATCATGACTCCCTGGGCATTTTTGCTGGAAAGCTTGCCAAATCCTCAAAAGTGCTCGCTACTCAGTGCAGTACCCAATGGCAAATTCTCATTGCTATTTCAACCACAAAACTCAGAGATCGAGCCACAGACAGTCGTTGTCTCATCAAGCCAACTGTCCACCCATCCTGGCGAAAGGCAAAAACGATCTTGGCAGCAGTTTTTGTTTATTCGAAATATATAATCCTTTGTAGGAGTAAAAGGGAGAAATTCAACTAATGAATTCTATGCTAATGAAGGTTTGGATTCTATGCAAATGAAGATTTCAATATTCATGAGTCAAAGCATTATGTCATTCAAGGCAGAAATGGAACATGTATGTTTCGGTAGCTTTGTGTACAATACATGTATCAAACCTCTCTACATGTTCTGGAGTAGATTCCACTTGATACTTGGCACTTCACTCGTTTGATGGAATCCAAACCAGGATTTTTTAAATCATATATTAATAACAATATTTGATTTCTCAAATGTTAGCACCAAATCCCTACGAAAACAATACCACAAAATAAAAGCAAAGATGTCCGGACCATGAGTAAGGCTTTTGATATGTTTTTCTCCCCATCATCATGTTGAATGAGCCCAAAGCCACATTCGCCTTTGAAATCCTCCCTCCCTCCCACCAAAAACCAGGTCTGCCACTGATCCAAACCCTATATACATTGGCAGTGCTTAATGTTTATATAAAAACTACAGAATAAGCCTTTTGCGAGTTAAGTTTGAATGAAATCCAGTACACTGAGTTATCGGATTGCACATAAATGTAACAATTTGAATTCCAAAGACAAAAGATGCTGTTGTTGTACCTCGTAATTCGAGGCAAGCTTTCGCATAGCGACCACCATCTCTGGAATGGACTGGTTCCTTTGTACCCTTCTTATCCATTGAGAATACTGTATTTTTGCAAGGCGTCTCTTATGTAACTAAGCAAAAGCTTGCCCTGAATCACGAGGTATAGCAACAGTGTTTTTAGTATGGAGAAGTCAAATTGTTATGTTCACATGAACAGAACTCAGTGTACCAGATTTTATTCAAATTTAACTTGCAATTTGGAAATCCCCTTATGGCTGTTGTGACTTTGGCCCTTACGTACAGACTTACGTGGAAATGGTGACATGCTTGTTCATTTCCCGTATTAGTCCCGCGCTGCCCCCCTCGTGGAAATGCAGAGGGGGCAGCGAAACTCCGTCCTTGAGGACGAACACCAGGTAGGACCAGCCCAGGCTGCGCTTGGACCTTCGGATGGTCTTGGTGTCCACCACAGGGAAGCTCATGGCATAGCGGCTGCGCCGGCTGGGCTGGGCCACGGTTACACTCTCTGGTTGGGGAGAAGAGCGTATAAAAAAATTGTGACCAGGCTTCTTTCAGCCGCGGAAGGGCACCTCATTGCTTTTAAGTGTGGGCAATGGCATTTTTCAAAAATACCCGCTCACAGCCTTGCAAATATGTGTGAACAATGAATGCTGGTTACTGTTTAGAACACATTGAGTCCACACATTGTGATACCAGTTTACCATACTGTGATATATGTACACTGTCATAAATGACTCAACTTCAGTGGGTCCCAACCTGCCATCAAGTATACAGACTGCAATATCCTCCCAGTTACAGCCCAGACATAGCAAACTAGAACTCTACAGGGCCCAATTTCATGGAGCTGCTTAAGTCTTAGTGGAAAAGTCCTGGTAACTTGAGGAGAAAAATTTGCTAACCTTAAGCACTATTTCATGGCTGTGGTGAGCATGGTGGTGCTGAAGGCTGCTCGTGCACAGAGATTTTTATTGCCATATCACTAAGGTTAAACAAATTTTTCCTCCAAGGTTGGCATGCCTTTGGCTATGCTTACTGCTGCCGGTCTCCATAAAGTGCACAGAGCCTCTGTTAGTGCAAAATTGCCAAATCGCTAAGCAACGCCTTGAAATTAGGCCCTGGTGTATCGCTACAAGAAAATTCCAAACCAGGCAGATTTCATATGCAGTTTTTATGGACACTACCTGTGGTCCTGCTGTTTTCCCGTTGGTAGCTGACCGTGTTGACCACGGTCCAGTCCACGTCCGATTTCTCCATGTGGAAACTGTCCTCATCTCTGACAGGGTTCCACTCGATGTACGCGCCATCGCTCTGAATAACCACCAAAAAAACAAAAGATGTCAGGCTAAAATTGGTCAAACTGATTACAGCTTATTTCTACCGACAGCCTGAAACAACGGGCAGTTTATTCAAGCCCCAATATGAAAAAAACCTCCTTGCACTCACTGTTGTTCTACACAGCACCCTTAATAGTTCTCGTGAAAATCAAACACACCATACCATTTGTGTCATAATAAATGCCACGTACTTTACAGTAACAGTGCTTAAACTGACCTTTCTGATAACTTGGATCTTTCCTCCAATCAGTACATCACCTGCCTCCTCCTGAGTTGTGTGGATAAACACGCCCCCTTGCTCAAACAAAACCTGAGTCTGAAGGGTAAAAATTATAAGGCCTGGTGAAATCACTTTCAAGAAGTCTCCAAACTCCATGCAGTACAGGGTGAAACCTTTGAGTCAAAGAATTAAAGTAGGTATTATTTATAACCTGTCCAGGCACTAACATCAATACACTAAATAAAATTTTACATCCCGAGTTCAACCCTTCCACCCCCCAAAAAACCCTAAAAAACAAAAATCCCATCAGTTTCTACTAGAAATGGACTTAATAATACTACTTATGGTCATGTACTTATTTTAAAAGACATATTAATTCTAACATGAATAAAAACTTTTCAAATGGAAAGAATGTTGCATTTGATATGCCTCTCGTTTTTTAACACGTTGACTACCTACCATGAGTACACTTGTAGTCACAGGTGTACCAGATTCCGCCACTAGGGGTATACTCATAAGAAATGAAATGCTATTACGATGTAAATCTAATTTACTGGCCTAACCAAAGAACACAACAAATGCGCTACTGGCAGTGTTGACAGCGTACATCCGTAAAATACTCAGGTTCAAACAGACACCTGAAAGGCACCTGTTAAATGTGCTCATGAGGACAATGCTTGGCAAATGGGAACATCCCTTTCAAATTATGAGTGGCAGTTAACGTATTGATTGTTTGTCATCTCAAACAGATTTGAAAGATAAAAAGCTGGGACAAAGATTGAGAAATATTCCCCAATGTCAAACAAATTATTATTTTCTTTGAAACACTTGGAAATTGTTCTTGACACTCCACAGATGTCCAACTGGGCTGTATTGCTTTCTTTCCAAATCCTTTTTTTGCCTTCAGGAATTTCCAAACTTTCCTCCAAACTGTAACGAACCGTATTTCTCCGTCATGCCCATGGACAAACCTTTTCAAAATAATACTTTTCTAAACTGCTTCACTCATCCTCATCGTGCACATGGTTTATTCAAAATATACATAACACTCCAGCAAACATTCAGTGTGTCATGATTCGGAAACAGTCGTTCATAACTTCATAGTAATACCACGAGATATGCCAGGCTGCAGGGGACCCAGAAAAGTACAGCTGGCGCACACACCAATGACTACTTCGAGAACTCAAAGTCACTTTGAAAAGTTTGAGCTCTCGAAGTAACCAATGACCAACCATACCAACACAAGGCATTGTCATACAATAAAGTACTTTGGGCAAGCTTAATTTTAAAACTGAACGTCTTAAGAACGTCTGAATGAAGTAATAAGTCTTGTTCAACTTAATTCGACCATTATTCACAGATCAATGAATTCAACCGTGTCAACCCTGGAGGAAGGAAGAGACATCTCTGTCCGACAATGTTCCTTCCTCCTTCATGGTCTGATCTCCGATCATGGACTCTTGACACGTAGCATGCAGCGTCCGACCTCCACACGTAACAATTAACATGAAGGACCAAACTGTAATGTTAACATTACCTCTTTATTTTCCGATTCCTGTGCCATTGTATCCTACAGATGGTATTTTAACAAATGACTCTGTAACTGAGGCCCATTTCCTTTCGTTTTACTCGATCTCAAAACGATGTTTACAACCTATATATGCGTCCGTGACACATCAGGCAAGTCAGGTCATCAAACATCATACTCACATGATGATGTGTGAGAATTGGCGCGACATAAAGGGCGCCATCATTAGACACGAACAGTCGAGGCTAGTCTTATTTCAAGACGTTGCAAGTATGGTGTAGGCTTCTGAATGGTAGATTAGGCTGTGTCCAAATCATTTGCATACGTCTGCATAATTACATCGTGCATTTTTTCATTTTTCTCATAAATGAACAAATTATTTTCAACCGTCACCAAGTGGTTCTGACAAATCCTTATTCCTTCCATGCTTGTACTGATGACCATCATAATAACATTGACAGTAAAGTTGGAACACAATGCTGAGAACGAGAAGAAATGCACTAAGCCATACTTTGACCTTTAACTGAGTAAGCAGATTAAAAGGGGATTTATGATGTTGTCAAATATCTTTTCCCTGTCCTCCTCCATTCCATAAGTCCAGTAAAGAGTCACGTAATATAAAATTCACGCCTGAAAATAATATGTGACCATTGTGTAATGTTACTCTACCTTTTTGATGAAAAGATTTCACAAAGGAAAACCTTAGAACATCAACTTCAGAACCGTTTTGTTTATCTCGGGACCAACAAGGGATGCAATTCAAGATCCTACATCTGACTGCACATGTAAAGAGATCTCTCATCAACTTACAAGAGCCAAGAGTGGTACATAACATATGCTCACTGGTTCCCTGGAGCTGGTGCCACAAAAATTGCACAATCAATTTCAACAGAATGTGCACAAAACCAAGATGTCTTTGTGTAAAAGCAGAGAGCGATGCTCTGTGAGGAATAGGGTAGACCTTAATAATAAGTGCATACCTGCACCACAGAAAAGGTGCAGTGCTGTTCCGTAATTCTCCAGTGATTATCAATGGTGATGTAATCATACGTGGAGTCTCACCTCTACATGTCCTCCTACTGGGCCCGTCGAAATGCGACTACACTACCAATATTATGTACTGTCAAAATAAAATAAGATAAAATACTTGCAACGCTTTCCCGTTCATACATAATGGCTATTATAAACTTCACAAATACTCCCAAGGGACCCAGGCTTTGGGTCCAATTAGATTGCAAATCAGAGATTGACGGGAAAAGGTATTCGTCTAAAATTACGAAGTCCAACTACTGTCTGGTGCTGAGATGGAAGTTGAGCACAGAGGGGGGCAGGTTGTACTTCAGTTAAACGCTGGCAGCCACACACCCGAGCAGCCCTCATCACAACCTCTTGCAATCTCCTTCTTAAGATAACAGAGAGATATAACAGCCTGTTTGATGGGAGGGCTTCCGCTCTATTTAATGATCTCCTCAGTTTTATGCGGCAGTTGGACTCGCCGGGCAAAGGTTTCGGCTATCAGCAATGGCACTACCAGAGTGGCCTCTCCGTAGATCTGTGGGTGAATGACAGGGAACGAAAAATGCAATCAAGTCATCTGATAATTCATGAATCCGAGATTTTGTAGCCTTTATGTGAAGAATGGTTTAAGTTACTAAATCAGTAAATGCATTGATGAATTGAAGGAACGCAGAAGGGAGTTCTAATGGACTATAAATAGACTTGGTATGACTTGTTTGTTTCTTGCCAAGACCAATTATTAACAAATATGCACTGGATGTGGCCAAGGGAAACATGGCCAAGGCGCTACAAGAACATTCTGGGATTCAAACAAACTGTTGACGTCAGACTGACTTGAAAGGAGGCTACTGTGAGCTACCTTGACTGGGGTCGCCGTCGGCTTGATTTTCCCCCAGGAAATTGCCTCGTCCGGTCGAGCTCCGGAATCAGAACCGTCAAACTCACTCGCAACATTCACAAAGACTGAAAAATCGGCTCCGTTCCTCTGAAATACAAACCAGGGCAGTGATTGTTGGAGTATTTATCAAATTCAGTTGGTCAGCGAATTAACCGCCAAATCGCTGACGCGTTGACTACTGACAAAATCTTCACAGGGCACCTTTGTAGCAAAGTTATGTACTCGTGCACTCATATCTAGGGGGTATGCTTTGCAGTTACAGGTTTATTCCCCGAGTTGCTAAGGCATGCTCTCGAAACTGCCAGCAGTTGTCTTACCAGCAATGCAAGTCTGTTCAGCCCACAACACAAAAGCCGTTAGTCTACAACAAATACACTCACAGTACGTCTAGTACACCGGTCAGTACGAATGCGCTCACGGTTCATTACCATTCAAAGACCATGCTTGCCCGGACTTGCTCCTGTGACGTGACTTAGGCTGCGTTCGAATTTGTTGTCTAGAGCTAGGTCTAGGTCTTTCTTCATTGGAAATTACGCGGAGACGCGCAGACAACAGATGGAGCCGTAGCTCTGGAAGCCTCTTCGGACACGGTCTTACCATCAAGTTGGCGTTGCAGATGTGGTGCTTGACCAGTCCGCCTCCTAGTATGATCATGCCCGAGTTGGCAGCAAAGATGGCCTGGCTGTTCATCCGACGAATATCTAGCGGGCAGAAATTTCATTTTCAAAGTGAACGAAAGAGAACAACCAAGGCGGGACTTGGACCAACTGTCTCCACAGTAAAGTACAGGTGTTCTACCAACAAAACAATAAAGGACAAAGTTGTTGGGGTATAAACAATTGTCAACATAAAAATATGCACAGCAAAAAGATACCTGGGTGCTCATCAATCAGTTCGCTACAGGAAGAAATCTTTCCACAATAAACAAACAAATATAAGGACAAGAACAGGATTTGAACCCATGACCACCACATTTAAGCACAGGTGCTCCACCAACCAAGCCATTCATTTGGCCCCTTTGGAACTCCTCATAACAACCCCGGATTAGCTCACTCACCCTCAACGATGTCCAACACTAGACCAGGTTTCTTGTAGGAATGGAAGAACAGCATATCACCAATGGAACCGTCAGTAATCGCTGGACAGAAAACCGGAATGTTGTTCTGCAAATTGAGGACACAGCCAGCAGTTGATGCAAATGAAGAAAACGTGTAGTCAACAATTAGTCGGGTGCCTCAGCACTGTCTGCATGGCACTGCAACCCGAGGATTGAGGTACCCACTTCAATCAGGTTCTCTAACCAGTGTACAATATTTTGATGCCAAAACATTTGTACAACAGACAAAAAACTCAGACATTAATCACTGTTCACTGGCTGATGCTACAAACCGTTCACTTCATATCTTTCCAACCTCAGTCAGCTTAAAAAAAAACCTGTTTAAAATACAAAGTGTTCACCTAAGTGAACCAAAAAATGGTAACTGTATGGTACGCAGGCTACTTTTGTCATTTTGTTTTTACCTTGTAGGCCCAGTAGTACACAGAGTCTGGGTGGTTGATCTCCTTGCCTAGCCTGGCAATCATACGTGATGGCGTCCAATGCACTCCCTGGCGGGGAAAAAAACAAAAACTAAAACAAAGAGCCAAAATTTGTCAAAGGTGTGATACTTTACCATCATTTGACCCCAATATGTGTGGATCTCATACAGCCGAATGTCACAGTTGTAGGTTTTGTGCACCACTACAGAGGGCGCCGTGCAGCCTCACAATGGGATATGAACATAGTCTGGTTCTGCAAAAACATACTCTAGATTTCTGAAGGAGAGAGATGGAAACCACTCTTGCAGTGACAACATTTTGCCTCACTGGTTCCCATAATTTTAATTTCACTTTCCCAAAGAATAGAGGAGAACTGATCTAAAAAGTGACCACATTTACTTCACCGGTTCCAATAAACTTTGTCACTAAAGCGGAAAAGAACCCTGACAAGGTCAGTGATGTTTGCTGTTTCAGCATCAAAGGAAATGTACACTGAGCGCGATGGCGCTGTCTCCTTTTTTCAAAAATATCTATCCATTACCTGAGTATTCTGCTCCTCCAACATCTCATCAAAGATCTTCATGATCCAGTCCTCAAAGAGGCCGTAGTTGTCATTGGGGACGAGGAGGTTGCCGATACGGTTGATGCCCTTGGACCGCAGCTGCCGGCCGGGCAAGCGGAAGTCACCGAGGAAGGTCGGGGCAAGGCACTTGACGAAATCCTCCTCAATGCCACCGGCCGTGGTCACTATGACGTCCACCTACGTATGGTCAAATACAGCACTGCTGTCAAGTTCATGTCAATGAGTACTCTCTGTGAGTGTGAGTACAAGTACTTCTCAAAAAGTGCAAGTACCAAAAATGTGCTCATTATTGATTTGTATAGGGACTTATTGCCAAAGGATTCAGAGAGCTAAAATTATTTTGTACTCCTATTCATTCAGCCGGTGGGGGGGGTGGGTGGAGCAAAGGCCTCAAGTGAGGAAGTTGGGGATCCCCCCCTTGGTTACAAACACTGCCACCGGTAGACATACGGCAAAATTATCTATGCAGTCAACAGAAAAAAATGAGCCTATGCCAAATACCCATTTCGTACGATTTCAGTTCTACTAAATTCTACTATGGAGTTGCCAGTGGTACATTTGGGTTTTAGTTTGCATTCAAAAGAACAAGCTCAGCTCTTTGTTTTGAAGTAGCGATCAGTTTGGAATCCTTTTGATGAAAATGAAGACTATGGGGATGAAAAATTGAGGGATTCCAGCTGATTGACACTGTGCAAAGTTCTGTCGGAGGCGATTTATTTCACAGTGATCCACGCGACTTTTGTCTCCTCACAGAGCGGGTCACCTCATAGGAACACCTTGAAAACAAAACTGTTGAGGACAAACGTTAAGGACTTCAGGCCCACCAGGTTGTGCTGAGCCAAGAAACGCAAGTTTTCCCGGAGTCCCGAGGATATAAGGTTGGAGGTGTAGCCCAGGAAGATGGTGCAGCTGGTCTTGGTGCGGTGGACGGGGTTCAACTCTGTTCCCAGGGCAACCTCCTCTTCGCTCAGGGGCTCTGCTTTCTTGTCCAACTATAGGAGGGAAGAAAAAACAAGCATTAAGGCCAAAAAAAAAATAAAGTTTCCGGTTTCTGGTCAGGGGCTGGCTCCAAAAGTGGTGCAGTGACACTGCTCATTATTTCCCCCCCCCCCAATTTTTTTTCCTAGAGATGTACACGTACATATTGGTATGTACTTCTGTATCGCCACTGGCAACACTGAAATAGACTGGCCCCCTCACTATTTACTGTTTAAACACATTTTCAGCTTGTACACAGGACATACATGAAAGACCACCTCGTTTGCCTGGTTCCCAGATGTCAATGTTTAAAACAGATATCACATCATCCTAGAGGGAATCCTTCACTGCACATTATTATTTAATGGTACATATAGTACCCTATCTAAAAGACATTAAAATTACACAGTAGCAGGATTCCAGTCAAGCGAGCAAGTTTGGTAGCTTTTAGACATCATATTATATCAACAAAAAACTTTTTTTATTTTACCGATGCGCAGGGCTGCGGCGACAGACGTACCGATCAGAAACCGGAGACTTTTTTGGGCCTGATACTGTAGCACCAAGGCCACCAGGCCAGTAAAAAGTTTCCTGTCTCAACTCGCTTCTTAGTTCTCAGCGGTTTCCTTTTTTTTGGTGGTTTTTCCCTACTTGAATTTTAAAAGATCTGGGCAGATCAGTGTGTCTTAGGCCAGTCACACTCAAAAGATTCAAATCGTTCAGTTTCACTCAGTTTTAGTGAAATGCTGAGGACTTGATCTCTTCCACAAGTAAACTGTTCATGAATTCCTTATGCCAAAGAAGCAGCATACTCAAAAGGGGAAGGGGGCTGACATAGGCACACACTCCCCAAACTGTCGCTCTCCCAGTTGCCTTCCTCCAATTGGAAATTTGACACTTTAAAATTTTCTTTTTAAGCTTTTAAACAGGTCTTAGTCTTGGATATATGATGTTGTTTTATTATCATCTTATTGTGAAATACATTTCGTCTTAAATAGAAATATAAAAACCTTATATTGAAAGTAAACAACAAGAGTGATGACTCAGAGCGTGACCAAACAGATGAGGAATGCATTTCAAGTACAGACTAGAGCTGGAGCGACATGTACCTAGATGCTGTCATTGAGGATGCGGATTGATGTTGGATAAAACCTCTGCAGTGTGCGATTAGATCCTGATTTTATTGAACAATACCGGTTACCTGACCGCACAGGCTGAAAGAGGTCATGAGCTGGAAGAGGTCATGAGCTGGAAGAGGTCATGAGCTGGAAGAGGTCATGAGCTGGAAGAGGTCATGAGCTGGAAGAGGTCATGAGCTGAAAGAGGTCATGAGCTGGAAGAGGTCATGAGCTGGAAGAGGTCATGAGCTGAAAGAGGTCATGAGCTGGATGAAACTTATCATCAACAATGGACTGAACTCTCTTTTAGCTCTGGAGTGGTACAGATCATTTAGTGACGGAAGACTGGCATCCGTTGATCTTACTTGTATTGCAAACCATCCGGCTGAGACGCTTCCTGTCATCGACTGTAGCATTGCTCCATCAGACAGTGATTGACTTTCAATCTCTTTCACCATACACGCACAAAAAACCCACGGCATGAATCTGTGACTGCCTTAAATTGCTCACCATCTTGTTAATCTCCTCGACGGCAAGGCCAAAATTGGTTGCCTGGAATCCTGACGTCCGGTAGCTCTGCATCAGCTTGTGGTAGTCGATACCCTGGTTGAAGTCATAACCACGCACAGGGACGGAATTGGCTGGCATATCCTCGCTCGGTACAAAAACCGCGTCAGCAACGCACTTGGGTAAGCCCTGGGTGACCGCCTGTACCGCCGTGCCCTCTTTCTTGGGATCTGCTGAACTGGAGTTTCAAAATCAGAATAAGTTGACAATATTAGGCTGTAGTTGTAATGCTTTCTTGCGTGCATATGCAAGCACACAACCTTTCAACTGTCTGCGGTATTTTATCTTCATGCAGCATTCAGTGATGAAGAGTCAAAACACCTTGTCCAATGGTTTTTCTTTTATTTCCTCAGGAACTCACTCAGCACACTCAATTTTTACGTTAATGGAATTGGAATAAACCAAATGAAACTATTGTTGGAAAGAATTCCATGCACGGATGCCACTTACTCTTCTCTGCAATGACCTCACGATGACCAGATCGCCTTAATTTCACCACCTACACGTATTGTCAAGTCTGATTGGTTTTCAGAGGAAGTGGTGATATAACAGACCTGGCAACTCTATGGTCACGCAGTTAGGTTAGTAGGCCTTGTACTAGGCCTGATGGTATCTTGGAGTACCCTAAATTCACCCATACAAATATTCATGCATCCAACTTTATCATCGTGAAACTCTTCAACGGAATTATGCACTGACGTTAATTTACTGTCGATGATTGATTGCCACTTTCTTTTGGCAGCTTTGTGCTAATTAAAAGCCTTTCCAGGAAGACTTTGGGAAAAATGTCAACAGAGCATAAACTTTACTTTACAGACTAAATACAAAAATGAACTGGTTAAAAATTGTCTAGAAAATGGACAAATGATTGCTGCTTGTTCATGATCAATGCTGGACGTCCGTTACTGGCACCAATGATGACTTCAATCAACTTTCGCCAAATATTGAGAGCGTTATAAAAAGTATATATATATATTATATTTTGAGAGTCCCGTTGGCGACGATGGTCGCAGATTTGGTGGAACTGTATTTCTTTACTTTTTTCAGAAATGCATGTAGAAAGAGAAGCTTTGTCATAATATCCAGATAAATAACTCATATTAATGCTAATTATGATTTACAAGAAAGAAAAAAATTCATGCCTCACTGTAACTTCAACTTGAATTGAAAAAAATTAAAATCTAGGAGAACGAAAAAGACTAAATGATGGGAAGCCAAGCTATTGCCAATAAAAGTGTCTTTAAGTAATGAATGCAAAAATAATTCCTTATTCAAGTGATATTAACTGGCTGATTTTTTCAGAAGTAGGGCATTACCAATACCCTGTAAAATGACGTGTGCATGAATTATGGTGACGTAGGTTTTACTATGGCCAATCCACCACGTTTGCAGACGACACTGTTCCCGCTACTTCAGCGACATCTGATGTTCTTCATTATATTATTCCAAGTAGGATTTTAATCCAACACTCAAGTTCAACTACTGAAAATTTACTTCAAGAATTCTAAGTCACTACTGAAAAATAAGCTATAAAAAAAATCAGAATAAGAACAAATTTTGGTCAAAGTACTAAGTGTGTGAATTATGGTGAGTTGTGGATACATGTGTAGGCTAGGTCTAGCATGTCTAGTAGGTATCTAAAAAATGTCCTGGAAACTAGTAGGGAAAATATTGAACTTAAAGCATTTACCGAGAAAACACTTAAATTTTCGGGCCAACAAGTCCCACAGGGTACGTTTGTACACAAGGGGTCAAGTGATGTCTGGATATGGAACTCTTTCCCTTAAATTACAGTGTGCATTTGAACCAACTCAGCACAACCTTCTGTCCCATGTAAATGTGCGTAGGCTGGTAGGCCTTACTCGTATAGCAAAACAGCCGCTTGACAGATCGGGTAGTTGCACCACGCGCTGCAATCGGGCAAGGTAAAAAAAAACGCAACACTGCGCTGCATTAAACTTAAAGCACGATCAAAGTTACGCTTTATATCAACGGGCAAGAAAGAAAAATGACAACAATGGCTTACTTGAGCTGGCCGTCAACTTTGGCTGAATCCATATTTCCGTTCGAAGTTATAATAAATGTCTTTTAAAATTTATAAAAAGACGTGTGCCTATCAGCTGGCTCTCCGAATGACCATCCAGTTAACAATGCAATGATGAATCTGAAAATATACAGCGCCCCCTGTCGACCATGTACCATACGATGTTTCGCTGTCAAAATACGTCTGCAGTCTAATTTTGTTAGCCTGGTTCACAAGACGCTGGTACAGGGTAGTGATAGCGGGGGCCGCCCACTTTTTAAAAATCATGATTTTCTCATTTCCGTTTAGTAAACTCGCTAGTGGGAAGACATAGGTGGTACGTCCCTGCTTCAGTTGAGAAATCAGGCCCGTAACTGGACACACCCTCTGCACCCCCCCGACTACAAGGTCCACTTTTGAGGCAAGAAAAGATTTTGCTAGAACATTTTGTGCAAAAAAAATAAAAATACCGCACGCACTGGTATTTTTTGTCTCAGTCAATCTTCGGGAGTTTACTTGTAACCCCTCCAAAACAACTGGTACGACCTCAGAAATCCTTCTGTTTTTCAAAATAAAAAAGCCAAAGATCTGTGCTTGGTCCGCTTTTAGGATTCGCACCCCCGGCAAGTCCTAGTTATGGGCCTGGAAATGTTATACTATAGCCTGCTAACACTCTTAATAAGCGGTTACGTGTGAACCTGTCTCCAAAGATTTTGTCTGCATTTGTCTGGCTCATACTCCGTCTCTCTCCAATACTTTAACAAAATCTTTCATAGGTTTCATTAAGAAAACATGACTATTTCTGTCCAGCACATTGCTGAATTCATGTACTTTTGAAATTTATATAATTGATATGAAGATGACTTCAATTTCCACATATACTACATGTACCATAAACAGATTTAAAAGAGATATTTTAGTACATCAGTCAAAACAGTGACTTTGGATTGAGCAAGGATGCGATTTCTGCCAATTACAATCAAACACTCAGAGCAAAGTTTCAACAACACATTCAACCAACTTCCACTGACACAAAACATTTATTTCCAATTTTATTGATACAAACTATTGACTTTATTTGAAGCTATTTTTCTAGTGTCAATTTAATGAGTCATTCTGTACAATAAGAAAATATATCATACTTGGATTGAAGTGGCATTTAGAAAACCAATGTGAATTATCTTCCATCTTTTCAAGTTAGGTTTTAGAAACAATACATTCAACTCCATTTGCCAGCACAAAATGGATATTATTTCACTTAAAAATATGTTACCACATTTACACAACAAATTTTAATATATCAATCAATGACAGCAACACAAGAAATTCAGAACTGCTTAAATGACAGATATCATTTTACTGTGAACATTCACCCTGAATGCTGTAATTAAGATTAACAATTTGTCAGGTCAATTTTGGTACAGCTTTAACAATTATTGAATGTTGCAAAATTGGTAAAAGCTTGTAAAGTGAGCTAAAAAGGTTTTTGGAAAGATTCCTAGCTACTACATTCATAAGAATCATTTTGAACTTAAACCTTGCTTCAAGGAATTGTTAACGTGATGATTACTTGTGATTCATTTGTCAGTCTGTGATGAAGAAATATGATTAGCATTTTGAATTCAATGAGAAAATTCCTGGTTCTTACAAATTATCCATTAAATTCAGTGCCAACCCTCGTAGCCCGGTTGACAGCCAGGCACTCAATTTGGTCCAAGCAAAAATTCAACATGCATATAATTCCTGAGTGTGAAAAATGCCATGGCAACCCGCATGTTCACTATTCAGCATCTGGCCATCATAAAATGAAGGAAAATCGTTTTTATGAAATGGAATGATAATGAATAGAAAAAAAGAGACCAAAATAAACGTTCCCTCTGTTTTTTTCCTCTCAGAGATTCTTTTCCTCCTCTAAGTTCACCATCTGGGCGCTGACGTCCCATAATTTCTTGGCCACCGCTGTGTCGTTGGATTCCACTGAGCTCTCTGTCTCTTTGCAGTCCCGGTAGTAGCCGCCCGTTTTCCCTGCCGGGGAGAAAAACAAAGATTCCTTCAGACTGTCGTGAAAGAATGTTAAAGAATACTGTTGGCAAAAAATGAGTTGGTCCATTTGAAATGGGACCAGGTGACTCATGCTATCATGGCACTGGTTGATTTGTGATTAAACAATTGTGGTACAAATGAACAAACACGGCACAAAGTCCCAAAAAGCCTTCACTTCAAATACATCACATAATTCGGTCAGTGGAGTGCCGTTATGTGAATGCAGCACATACTATCAACACGGCTAATATCACCAGACAAACTGTTTTCCATATGGTCACTTAAACAATGGCGGCAACAGTTTTCAAAAGGGGGGGGTCATCTGTGAGACTATCAGGCATCAGCCATTAACAGTCTTGCCAAAAGTAGGGAGCTGTTACCTCCAAATTGAAAAAGTGGGTTGGAGGGGGGGGGAGTGGCCACCCTCCTTCCCCTTGCGGGTTTAGATTCCTGACTTCCTTGCCTACCTTTCAGGTTTGGGTCGGTGCCGGCATGGTAAACAGACTCCCCTCCCTGGATTTCCGTCCTGGTAATTCCCTTCCATTTGAACATCGGGTACAGTACCTTGGTCAGCATAAACCTCTTCATGCTGCTCTCATTTCGGATTAACCCAGTCGATGGGATGAACCCTGGAGAGTGGGAAAATTGTGACAAAACAAAGTTACAAGACACTGAATTGTCTAACTGCTTCCATTACGGGAGGAGCAAAGCAATAAAATTGGTCAACGTTCCCTCTTTTTACAATTCCACGTATTAGTAATTCTTGGCTTCATTTCTTCTCACACCAATGAACATGCTGAAAATAAACTTTAGAGATGACTGCATGCTACGAAAAAGAAATTCTACTTTAATTATTTTTAACATTAAATAAACTTTCTAAAATACAAGGACCTGAAAAATAAAAGTCAGTCCAGATTTTGCCCTATGGGCTCATTTTACTCGATGATTATGCAGAACAGTCTTGGTGACTTATTCTTGATTATGATGTACCAAGCCAGGTTTGTATTAAACCTGCCTTCACCCCCTGAGAAGGCTCAGGCCCCGTCCAGAAAAGCCATCTTGTGGCTGCAGCTTTCGGTTTTACCACTGATGGTAACAGAGAAGACCCACAGCCAAACACAACTTTTACACAAGATTGCTCATCTTGGATACAGGCCTACTAAATACCTACCCGGGCAGACGGTGATAAGCCCTGAACCTGCTTGTCTCCTCACAAGCGTCCTTATCAGAGACCACATTGGCCAGCTTGACATCAGTCAATACTTACCTGGGCAGAGTGCATTGACTGTGACCCCTGACTCTCCAAGTCTCCTAGCAAGTTCCTTGGTAAAGAGCACATTGGCCAGTTTGGAGTTCTTGTATGCCAGCTCGCCGTTGTATGGGCCCTCCAGGAGTTGCAGATTGTCAAAGTCAAGGTGAGCACCTGGTGCTAGATATACCAACCCCAAAAAAGCAGAATTAAATGTGTTTTCTAAGACCCTAAAATATAAATTTACTTTCAGTTTATTTTATATCTTATTTATTATCTAGAGCAGCGTATAAAAAAGCTGTTTTCTGGCTAATACCATTTTTTTTCTCAACCATTTAAAATTTAAAACAGAAGACACCTACCTCGCATGCCTTTTATACTATCTGGATCATGAAGGGAGGATGCTGTCACGACAATGCGAGCCTCGCCGGCTTCTGATGCAGTCTTCTTCAGGTCATCCAACAGCAGCAAGGTCAACAGGAAATGACCTGGATAGGTGTGGTTGAAGTTTAAAGGTTGCTGATGCCAACATGAATATTCATTAGGCCCATTAGGCCTAGCGTCATGAGACAGAACACATCATTGGTACAACCGATCAGAAAGAGGTGAAATCAGAATAACCAAAAATTCTCAGAACAAGAAATATACCAAAGCTATATCGCGATCCTGTACAATTTAAGTCTGTTTATAAAAAAAAAGCATTTCCCATAAACAGATTTGCTTCACATCTTCTTAAATGCTTTCATCCACAGAAACACAAGTTTCACATTTTATGTGGCACAATACATGTGACTTTAATATCTGTAAGTTTTTATCAGTACTTTTACCACACTTGAAAATTACAAATTAGAAACGAAGATGGACGAGTTACCCAGGTGGTTGATTCCAAAAGTGACCTCGAAGCCATCTTCTGTCTTGAATGGTCCCTTGCCGTTCCTGAAACCCGTGGTCATGCCGGCGTTGTTGCACAGGATGTGCAAGGGCTTGGCTGTGGCGTGGAATTCGTCCACGAACTGGCGCACCGACTTCAGGGAAGCAAGGTCAAGCTGTCGATTCAAAATCAATGAATCATGAAGCACCTAGTGTCACCTGAGTAGATAGTTTCTGACAACTCAAGTTCCTACATTCCTTGATCCCACAAAAATTCTTTTGAAACCTCCTCGAGGATTTTGAAGGATATGGGGTTATGGATAATTAAACCTTTAGATAGAGCCTTCAATCCTCCAATTTTATAACAAGCAAAGAAATTGACAGTAGCAGGATTTGAACCCATGACCTCAAGGACACCATATCAGTGCTCCACCAATTGGAAAATGAACAGGTGGGTGGACGAGTGTTTGTCACTCAAACTTGCCCAAATTCTCTACCGTAAAACCTGTTTTAAACACAGATAACGTAGGTTAAACACAAAACAGTGCAAGTTCACACCTTCATGAAGGTTAGCTTTGCATCTGGGTTGGTTCTTTTGATGCCACTGATCGCATCCTCTGCTTTGGTCTGGTCTCGACAGGCCATGATGACCTCGTAGCCGGCTGCTGCATATTTTTCTGTGGCCTTCAAGCCCACGCCTCTATTTGCTCCAGTTATAATGCACACTAAACGGTAAACCAAATCATTGTTAAAAGGTCGTTGCCATCAGTATATTTTAATACAAAACTCCAAAATGCACCTTTGTGTCTCACTTAGCAACCTTTATTTTCAACTTTTATTTCACTTTTGTAAAGGTATTTTTAATGCCTTTTTGGTGTTTATGCTAATGAGCACTTCCATATTCATGAGCAAAACTGATGTCATCTCGGGAAAAAGCCTCAATGTTACATTGGTTTGTACACAAAAAAGTCCAATACTTTTGTAGATTTTGTTGAACTCAGTTTTCTCTGTTGATTCTTTGTTGTCATTGTGCATCACAATAAGCAAGCGTCAATCCCTCTCTCAGAAATGTTTTCAGTAGGTAAATTCTGGGTCCACAATTTGAACTGAAACACCTATGCACTGAACCATGTCTTCCCTAGATGACTTCACAGCAACAGCGCCCTCAGTTGTACAGGAAAGCATGGATAACATTAATTGGTTAAAAAAGAGCACTTTTTAAAAAGCATTTAACCAAGCAGGAAAAAAAAGAGCTTTCATACATTGAAGAAGCATACAAAGTTTAAGAAAAATTGTGTCGCAGAAAAATTCATTGCAGCTTTATATGTTCTTATATTATATGCTATTATTATTTTTATTAATTGATTTATTTCATAAAACAAAATAGCATATTAAAAACATATGGTCACACCGAGGACACTTTGAAGTACGCCCATACGGAAAGCCCATTGTAAGTTGGATTGCCCATATCCAACCAAGTTATGACATTAGTCTGTAGCCTCTGGCTCAAACTTGGATTGATCATCTCTCAAGAAAGAATGTTGCATCCTGCCTGCACTTTCTTGATCACTTAAAATCTCAATAAAGCTCAGGTCAGCCATTGCTAAAAAGTAAAACAGCATTGAACTGAAACTGTGGAAAGTATTTCAAATTTTCCACTTCCATGACCTGCACTAAACCCTCCATAAAAAACCATGGCGGTAGAAACAGAGACTTTGATTTTATACACAACCAACAGAGTGTAATCAGGAAGCTGCAGTCGGCAATTGCCAATCTACTGTCATCCTCAATGGCGCTCGCCGCTGCAAACCCCCCTGCGTCCATCCCCAGGAAGACCCCCAAAAATCGACATAGGTCCCGAATCTCTGTTTTATTACTCAGAATATGATTAAAACTACGGGCCTGACTAGGCCTACAAAACAAAGAGTGGCATTACTTCGTTAGTACCTTTACCGTCCTTGCTCGCTGAGGCCCCATTTTCTTCACCCGATCGTGCCATTGTACCACCTCACTCAGGTACATGTATCATACAGTATCGAAATCACCGATATTAAAATTACAATACTTAGGTCTAGCCTACTTGACTTACGAAACGGCTCCTCACACTGCCCAGGTACTAGGTCAACGGGCGCCGCGGCCCCGCGCGCTGGTGGCCGGGGCCAGGGTACAAAAGGGCAGCGTAGTGTGCTGGCTTGCGCAAAGTTTCCTGGGGCGCGCCCTCTATTCATCGAGGCGAGCAAGGGACAGCAACGTTCAGCAATGGGTAACCTCCTGGAATTAAAAAAAAAAAACCCGATTTTTTTTTTGGGGGGGAGGGGAACTGTTAGATGATATTTATTTCCAACTTGAAGCATGTTACAGGTAGGTATCCGACAATTTTTTTTACAAGTTAAAACAACAAATCGAATATTTTCGTCGTTTTCACATCAGTGATTCGAAGGGTTCGGCACGCGGCCAATTCAAACTGGACGACAAAGTACCTACCTCCATGGTCAAAGCAGCCAAGTTACTTAGTAGTGATACCTTATGAAATGAAACTTAATACGAGAGTTATGATCACAATAAAACTGTGAAGAAAGAGACAGTGGACATATAATTTGTAAAGTCAGACGGCAAGTTGAGTTGATGCTATCTTTTATTATCCTGTTTTGTCCATTTGTTTCATGATCAGTCTCATTGAAGCCAAAAATCTTCAAATATGCCTATTATACAAGTACCAATGAAACACCCAAAGAACCCGACCGTTTGATCTGACTTTGAGGGTGGGCAAGTGTGGTACAGCTGCAATACGATGGGAATATGAGATCTGAAGCTTTTCATGGTAAAGGTGGCAAGTGAAGTACGTGTACCAAGGTTTGCCGTTGCACCTTGCAAAGCTATCTGTGCGAGTATGTGCGGTTTTGAAAGGACCGGAGGGTACTCAACTTATCGGAGGGGGGGGGGAGCTACATGCACGGAAAACAACTTGAATAAAGGCTAAAAGTATGGCTATGGAGGATTTCTTTTATGGAAGTCTAACATTTCAGTGGGGGAAGCAGCAACGAGGCATGCAAACTAGTCTCCTCTCAATGTGTATCCCAAGACAGTTGTGTTACCCAAACCAAAAATCAAAAGAAAACAAAGCAAAACAAAACAAAACAAAAACACCCAGGTGCAGTTCGAAGGGGAGGGGTTTTTATCCCCTACTTGTTAGCCAACAAAACTGTCAACACTTTAAACTATTATGTCCATATAAAAAGAAGTCAAACTTCTTTCCAGTTGTATTTATTAAACACTGAACATATTGACTTTTTGAAGATATCTTTCCAGTGTCAATTTAATGAATCATTATGCGCAATAATTAGAATATCAATTAGTTTTCAGTGTAATGCTATAGAGTACCGAAGTGAATACGTCACGCGCACAATTAGTGTGTAAAACGCATCAGCGCGAGAACCAGCGTGTGAACCAACACGCGCGCGTACTCCATTCGTTTGCACTGCACTTTCTGATTCACAGTGACGTCACACTTCGGTACTCTATTGAAAATACGAATGTGAAGTATCCTTGGCTTTTCAGTTAAATTTTGGAAGCAGCACTTTCAACTCTTTTTGTCATCATCAGGAAGTACATTACTTCATTTAAAAATATTTTTGCACATTTATATGCAATATACAACAAATTTACATCCATCAATGAAAGTAATACAAGGCATAACGAGTTGTTTTAATGAGATTAATGTTTTCACTCTATAGCTTCCCATACATCCTAAATGTTGCAATAATTGTATGATAAATCTGAATATTTCAGCCAGGCCTGCTGCCCTGTAAAGAGAGCCCAGAACTGTGAGGTGTTGCGTAATTTCCTTTGTCCCCAGTGAATGCGAGTGGCGTCTTTTCAAACGCGGTAGGATTAGCATGCAGCGGTGCTGTGTCGCTCATCAATGGGGCACTGGAGCACTTTTGTCCTCGGTGCTAATCTGCGGGCGCACTATGCCCGAAACAGCGGTATACTGTTGAAAAACAGTGACGGATTACCTTCGAAAAATGCAAGCCGAAAAATGATGGCAATTCCCAGCAGCAGGTCTTTTGTTCCAAGTACAGTCTTTTGTTACATGGACCAGCTCTTTTGTCCCATTTCGGGCTCTGCATATAAACCCATGGTGCTCGAAACGGGGTTCCCGGCAGCAAATGGTTAAGCTGGAGTGCAAAGTAGGTTTTGTTCCAGACGCTGAAGTTAAGACGCTGTTATGACTTTACGTGGGCTCAGGACCACTGTTTTGTTGTAACCAAAACTAGTGCGACTGGTTTTCTGTCCAACATTGCACTTGTTCAAAATCTGGAAGTTATAATGAGGCAACGTCAGCTGGAACAATTTTGGCATTGCTTGAAAACAATATAATGCTGTGAAAATGATAAAAGCTTACGAAGCCAAAAAAAAAACAACCCCATCCTAATGAAAAACCAAATTTAACTCAAGACTTCCTTTGCTGAATTTTAAACAAAAACTTATCAGTCCGTGAAAAAAACTAGGATTTCCACATTTTGAATTTAATGGGGAAAATTGCTGGCTTTTTAAAATTATCCATCAAATTTAGCATGTCAATCCTCATGGCCTGGCTACAAGCCAGGCACTCCATTTGGTCAAAGCAAACATCCAAAATGCATAGCTTACATGTTCCTCACTGTTAAAAATGCCATTACAATCAGCAATAACATTAGCAGTTATACAATCATGGAGAAACTATGTTTACAAAAAGTAATGCCAATAATTAGTCCATATCAAATCAAATGTTTTTTTCCTCTCGCAGATTCTTTTCCTCCTCTAAGTTCACCATCTGGGCGCTGACGTCCCATAATTTCTTGGCCACCGCTGTGTCGTTGGATTCCACTGAGCTCTCCGTCTCTTTGCAGTCCCGGTAGTAGCCGCCCGTTTTCCCTGCCGGGGAGAAAAACAAAGATTCCTTCAGACTGTCGTGACAAGATGCTCAAGAATTCTGTAGGCACGGAAACTATTTTGTCCATTGGAAATGGGAGTCTGGTCGACTAGTGCTGTCACAGTATGAGCTGGTTTGTGCTTAAGACCACAAAATAATTGTCCTAGAAACCCCTCACTTAATGGACTATTATACATTTCAGTCAACAGAGGGTCGTTATGTGGATGAGGCATCTCTTCTTTCCACACCATCGACCATCGACCATCTGACGTATTTTGTTTGGTCACTCAGTAATTCACATCTCAGACAAAACATTACTCACAGATGACCAGTTTGTTAATGGTCACTTCCCATTTCTGCAATTCTGGATATCTGATATAAAGGCCAGTCCATACTTCGGCCAACGTGATATTGACGTCAAGAAATATCTGCAGCAAAATTTGCTCCAAGTTCAACTTTTTCAAATGCACAGCACAAGTATTTGCTTTGATTGTGCCATTTTGCATTTGTGTTTGAACCAGCCTGAACGCTGCATGGGAATCTGTTGTCAAGAGCTAGGTCAATGTCTTCACTCCGTTAGAAATATGCGGGAGGCGCTGACAGCAGATCATCTCCTACCTTTCAAACTCGGGTCGGTGCCGGCGTGATAGACACACTCCCCTCCCTGGTCTTCCGTCCTGGTAACTCCCTTCAATTTGAGCATCGGCGACAGGACGTTGGCCATCATAAATCTCGTCATGGCGCTCTCGTTCCGGTTCAGCCCAGTCGATGGGATAAACCCTGGGAAAAGGGAAGATTGCGGAAAAAGAGCTGTGACAGACCGACTTGTCCGACAGCTGCCATTCTGTAGGATATCCTGAGGGCAAGGAAGGGGTGGCCTATTTCCTCCAGTTTTCTTTACCCTTTCTTTTAAAGGATTGTTTTAACTGGACAGATTTTAGTCCCCGACCAAATCCAATAATTGACCCAACATACTACTTTCGGAAATATATGTTGAAAACAGACATTCCGGGATGTATATTATGTTAAGAATTTGAGTTTGACTGACATTTTTTACATAATAACAATAAATGAAACAATGACTACGCTTTATAAAAAGGTCAAGATTTTCACTCATGAGCTCAATTTATCAGACAATTACTTGATACAGCCTCATTAACTTATTCCTGCTTACGATGTACTGGGGCATGTTTACAATCTGCCTTTATCCCTGGTGGATACTAAGGCCCTGTCCAAATAAGCCATCTTTTACAACTGGCACACCACTCTGAATGGCTATAGCTATACAAAAGAAAGTCCCATTTACAACACAGACTCAGTCAATACCTACCTGGGCAGAGGGCTCTGACTCTGACCCTGCTATTCTCCTCACAAGCTCCTTGTCAGAGACCACATTGGCCAGCACAACCTCAGTCAATACTTACCTGGGCAGAGTGCATTGACTGTAACCCCTGACTCTCCAAGTCTCCTAGCAAGTTCCTTAGTAAAGAGCACATTGGCCAGTTTGGAGTTCTTGTATGCCAGCTCGCCGTTGAACGAACCCTCCAGGAGTTGCAGATTGTCAAAGTCCAGGTGGGCACTTGGCCCTATAGATAACACAGAAGGCGACCCTGAAAACTGAATCATTTACTTCAACAGATGAACATTGTATTGTGAGGGTTTACAGCAGGACTTTTCTCCTCTAGCAGATGGGTCATTCCATGAGGTTGAGGCACAATTTGTGACAGTGTCCTTGTTACATGGGTAACTTTTACCACCTGTCATGACCTGTAGAGTAGGTCATTTACTCTGTGAGAATAACACACACCTCTGTATTAAGCCTTGCAAGATGCATAACAATGTCAATTTGGAATCCACATGCAGGGAAATAGCTGTTCAGTTTTACGGAACCCATGTGACAATTGACACCGTCACGAATTGTGCCCCAACCTCATGGAATGACCCAGATACTTTAAAATCCACAAAGTAAAGTCATTATCATTTCACAGGTGGTTTTAAGAGAAATTTAACATTAAGGTGTACAGAATTCTAATTGATCCGATTAAGCTTTAAAAAACTGTTTTTGAGGGATGCTTTTTCTTCACGACACACTGCTCAAACATGTTGATTAAATGAAACACTCTGGTAAGTGTGCAGGCTACACAAACCACCCAGCACATATCTAGCTTACAGTATAAGTTAAAAAGATATAAATGATACCCACCTCGCATGCCTCCACCGTCTGGATCATGGAGGGAGGATGTTGTCATGACGATGCGAGCTTCGCCGGCTTCTGATGCAGTCTTCTTCAGGTCATCCAACAGTAGCAAGGTCAACAGGAAATGACCTGCGTGGATGAGGTTAAAGTGTAAAGGTCAAAAAAGAAACATGAATATTCAAACTTTCAAAAGTTGGTGTAGCAAAATGCTTCCCTCCACAAAAGGCAAGCTTTACACTCAAATGACCTGATGCTTGAAACTTGATTTCTGCAACTTTTACTGTTACGTGGGTTCCGTAAAAATGAACAGCTATTTCCCTGCATGTGGTTTCCAAATTGACATTGTTATACATCTTGCAAGGCTGAATACAAAGGTGTGTGTTATCTTCACAGAGTAAATGACCTACTCTACAGGTCATGACAGGTGGTAAAAGTTACCCATGTAACAAGGACACCATCACAAATTCTACCCCAACCTGATGGAATGACCAAAATGGAAACAATACCACAATTTTGGAGGGCAAAGTGGCCTGGGGTCAGGGTCTGTGACTAGGGAACACAGGGTCAGGGGTTCGAATCCAGCCCCTCAGCATAGGGTGTGCTCTAGGGCAGGCCACTTCACCCTGCTTACAGCTTTAACTCTGCTCAGAAGTATAAATGAGTTACAGCTGGAGAATGATCTGCAACGGACTCCTATAACATCCATGGAAGGAATGGGAATACGCACAGTTATTTCATGCAACCCAACAAGCCTCAGTGCATCGGGACAGAATTGCTTTGACACCCCAGTTTAAAATCACAAAACAGCTACAAAAAAAGGAATGCAAATTGGGGAAAAAAGTTACCCAGGTGGTTGATTCCAAAAGTGACTTCGAAGCCATCTTCCGTCTTGAATGGTCCCTTGCCGTTACGGAAACCTGAGGTCATGCCGGCGTTGTTGCACAGGACGTGCAAGGGCTTGGCTGCGGTGTGGAATTCGTCCACAAACTGGCGCACCGACTTCAGGGAAGCAAGGTCAAGCTATCGATTCAAAGTCAATGAGCCACTTGAATGAAGCACCAAGTGTCATATATTTTCAGAGGCCCGTGTAAAGAGAAAGTGGCTTGGCTCTATTTTCCTTGTTCAAACAAAAATTTCTTCCAAAATGTCCACGTGGATTTTGAAGGATCCTGGAGGGTTAGGGTTTATTAAAAAACAAGCCTCAATCCTCCCACACAAAAATGAACAAAGAAATCAACTGGAGCCAGATATGCAGCCTCTGAACACTGTACCCCCATACATGTACAACCAACTGCGCTTGGTCGATATCCTTGCTAAGGGGGTGCAAGTCAGAAGCCATGAAACACAGAACACCAAAGAGGCAGGGATCATGCCCTAAGGTCACGATACAAGCATTGGCAGTATAACTTGGAATGATAAGTTGTAGCGGAATACATTTGTTAACAAAGGAGACAGATGCAAAACACATTTTACCCTCCCAAGTTGTACATGTAGGGGCATTTTCAAGCAAGGACATTGGTAAACAGAAAGACAGTTTTGCATGGTATCCAGGATTTACATTGCATATAGGTCACTGAGGAAAGTGGACTGGTGGACTAGTATCCAAAGTCTCCACCTAAATGCTTGTTTTAATAGTCTGTGCCCATACCTTCATGAAGGCCAGCTTTGCATCTGGGTTGGCTCTTTTGATGCCACTGATCGCATCCTCTGCTTTGGTCTGGTCTCGGCAGGCCATGATGACCTCGTAGCCGGCCGCTGCATATTTTTCTGTGGCCTTCAAGCCCACGCCTCCATTTGCTCCAGTTATAATGCACACTAAATGACAAGTCAAATCAAAGCGTCCAGTTTGAATATCTTTACTTTTCTGGATGGAGGGGAGACGTGGATGTTGGGGATTCTCTCGTTTTTCAGACAATTTGATGAGCTGATAGCGAGACTCTACAAACAATCCAATAAGTCTGGCTACAATGGGCAGTGATATAAGCATCTCTTGACCTGTTTCATCTCAACTGTGTCCACTGACCCAGCTTTCTCCAATGTCAACCTGGGCGAGGCTCAACATTGTTGATGAAGTTGGGTATACCCAACTACTTATTCAGCAGAATTGAAAATGAAAAGGACGCAATTACGGTACATGTACTCAATATTGCTAGAATTGTGCTGTCACCAGTTTTTAAAAAGTCTGTACATGTTTTATGCCATGGTTGGGGTGACTACATGTAAATTGTTGTTCCAAGGAAGACTTATTATTGAAAGTTTTTGTAGATTCCATACAATCCTTGTGAGGACACTGTGAGGTAAGCACAAAATAATAGCCAAGTGATGGTGTTTCCTTAAGTTAACCTTGCTTTACTCGTCCACTGCCCTCTCTTTGCAAGGGAAGGACGCCAGTAAAGGCTAATTTGAGCTGAGCTCTCATTGGATATAACTCAGCAGGTGACCAGAGGACCTGGATGGGCTTAACAGCTTACTGCACGGCGGGTGCATCTGCACATAACTTACATCCGTTACATAAACCTCTGAATTGATTTCTCCTAACAAAGGAAGCTACCGTGGGGTTCCTGCCCCATAATTCTAGCTGTACAGGCATTCTAGGCCTTGGTATAGCTAATAAGCCACTGTGCATAGTGGGCGGGGCTTACTGGATCGGTCATTCAAAGAAGAAATTTGCAAAAACTGGGGACGGATGAAACGAAAACAAGGGCTGGGGACACAATATGATGCAACATAACCTCATATAAGACCCACAACATGCTGGTGTGATGTTTCCCCTATGATGTCTAGCCAACTTTATGAAACAGATAATGCAGTACCCCACAACTCACGAGAGCCCCAGACCCAGCAGCAGAACTGCCACGACGAACCTGGTTGTTTAAACCTTCTGGGCTAGGACCGAGTATGAGGCCACTGCCAGTGGCCTGAGGCCTATTACTTTTTAGATTATTAGGCCTAGCCCTGGAACAATCAGGACTACCGTCAGTGCCAATGTTACCTCTGTGTGATGTTAGTAACTGCATGGTAGTCCTGTAGCCTGGCCTAAAATTGAATAATCAGGCCTAGGCTTTCTACTTAATTCCAGAGAAAACTTGACTTGCATTGTTACAATTGCGAATTGGACTAGACTGTCTTGACAGCCAGCCCGTTTGTGATTGTATGAACATACCTTTACAGCCCTTGTTCGCTGAAGCTTCAGTTTCTTCACTCGGTTCTGCCATTGTCATATATCACTTCAGTCAATGTACCGTGAAAACATTAACAACATATCGAGAAATAATGCCAGAAACGATCAGACTCTTCGACTTTTTGACGTCGTGGGATGCTGCCGAGGGGCCGGTACCGATATAGTAATAAGTATTATTACGCGTAGCGCTTTTGTGAAGCGCCCTCTGTGTATAAATGTATACATCAGGTGCATGTGATGTGAGGCGGCAAATCCGAGGAGAGCTTTCGGCCTCGGCTAAAAAAACATAACAAACTTTTTTTTTTGGGGGGGGGGGGAATTTGGAATAGACCTACATACAAATTGTTCTCAGAAATTACGGATTGAGTGCTTATATAAGTAGTGTCCTGAATAATAAACGAGATTCTTTAACCTTTCACTGCAATCAGTCGAATTTGGTGATGAAAATAATTTGAAACAAACGTGTCCCTTAAAAGGTTTCGGGGCAATGAATAACATCTTAGAGTGATGAACACTGCAAAGTTGTGATAGTTAACCTCTTTTGTACGATAATCAAATAAAATATTTTGCATCAATTTTAGATAATTTTATTTCCAAGAGTTTTGCCGGTAGGCGTGTGACGGTGAAACAACAAATCGAGCATTTTATCTTCATTTTTTAACACTGGTGATCTGTTGGTACTCCATGCTGCCGACTCGATTTGGCAGACTGAAACAGCCGAGTTAGTGATTGTAATCTAACGAGGAGTACAATTACAATAAAACAACGAAAATGTAGTTTTTATTATTCTGTTTATTGTCCCATTGTTTCAAGATCAAAGTCTCATCGAAGCCAAATGATCATCAAAATTGCCACACAAATACAAACTAAATACTCAAAGAATCCTGCCTCACCATCCGGGCGAGCACTACTACAGTAGTAATGTCAAAAGAGCCAACGGCCATGTTTGGAGGCGGAAATGAAAAAAAAGACTCAGGGCTATGGGGATCTCAGCGCCCGTCTTCCGTATCCTCTTTAATTATTGGTTTAGGGGGTTGGTTCAATCGTGACAAAGGGTTATTTTTCTGGGATAGAATACCGGCCTGCAAATTTCACACAACCTATGGATTTTTCCCCGTGGAAAGATTGACATGCACATGAAGGGCAGCTTCGTCGTCCTTTGAATCGCCCGTGCTCATACACATAGGCTATAGATCCATCTACGAGCGAAGTCCCAATCCCACTATAAAGACTGCCCCCATCTAACTCTGGGTCTTTCAACCAATCACAATGGTTTATGTCCAACGCGCACGTGCATCGGTACATCCTTGTGCTCAGTGGGTGGGGCCAAACGGATCAAGTGTAGTGACTTTCGTTTCTATTTTTGTGGAACTGAAATACTCTCCTGCCCCTCAAAATTATGGTATGTAGGTTTGGTACACTTTTCTACGGCAAAAATACCAAGGAAATGCTTTTAAAAACTTGCTTTGGAAATCCGGGTAAAAACTACTTACAGCAACGGTAAAGGATCTGAGACAGACATGGTGATAAAATATTATTCATTACTAAAACCTTGAAAATAATAACTCATCATTTCAAAGGCAAGATTTGATCACATATAGTGCATCTCTCTCATTTTCTTCCTTTTCTGTCTTCAAAACATAAAACCCAACTGGAAGATTTGAAGAAAGACCCATTACATACCATCCAATTTAACAATTACACACAATTCTGTCTTGATGAAAGTTCTTTAAATATATTATATTTATATATTTAAGTCACAATTTGAGGCAGACTAGACTAATTATTCATAAACAATTTGAATACTGAAAGACATTCTGTTTCTTTTTTTTATCGATTTCCGAAAACCAGATTTTAAAAATAAATACTGATAAAACATTTTTATGACTCCATCTGGCGGGATATTCTTGCCAAATTTGGGTACTTCATTTCTTAATGCTCAAAAACTGTGGCAAGTCATTTAGATCAGGCAGTCGACAAAATTTATTTTGCCAGTATCCGAAGCACATGTTTTTTCAAGAAAAAAAAAGGGGGGTTCTTCAAGAATAAATATTTCTACAGTTACCTTTCAGCATTTTAGTTTCCACGTGTTGACAAACTCTGAAATTAGGAAGACTCCCTCTCCCTATAAAAATAAAACACGAAGAGCCAGAAATGGCAAAAAGTAAAGGCAAAAACAATTTCAGAATTGGTTCACAATTTGGACAATGACAATCATGATGCATAATGATGTTACAATCTTCATAAACTGTACATTGGTAGTATAAAACATGAAATACATCAAACACAAATGAAATGAACAATTTTTTTACAGATATACACATACATATATATGTATACTTATATACATATAATTGCAAAATACACAATCCATTGCAATCTGAAATAATAAAAAAATGAACCAAATTTTCACAAAGCTGCTGAGTGCAGAAAGTCTTACTCTGCAAGACACTGTCACAAATATGTAAAAACAAAACCTCAACAAACACAACTGTGACATTGCCAAAAAAAGCCTGTCTGAATCAACTCAACTTTCAATGGTTTCAAGAGTTATGGCTTTTCAAATTGCTAAGCAAGTTTTCTGCATATAGCAGCTTAGTGGAATTTGCCTAAGTCTGTGATGGGTTTCTTGTTCAGGCTATGCTCGAGTTCATTACTCATGTTAACACAAGTATACTCCTGAGTACACAAACGGCAGGAGTATAACCCACAGGTGAGCAAGAAAGTACTCTCAATCAGACTGGAAGTATACTCTTGTATCAAGTGATCATTGAAAGATGACAGAAAGGTACACTTTCTCCATGATCTGATTCCGAGAGTAACGTGCAAGGAACAATTTGCTGCAGGGATACTCTGCAAATTTGGGGTCAAAGTTTTCCTGTGTATCTGTCACATCAGACAAATGACTTTGCAAGTTTAAAACACAATCTTTAACTTCTAACAGGGATTAAGTAATGCATATTACCTGCTCCACAATTAAAACAGTTTGGAGTTCACTTTCGTGACGTTTCTGTATCAAATTCCACGGGTCAGGCGTAATGGGAACACCACAACTGTTACACCTGTGGACCCCAAACTTACAGAGTGACCCCTGCAGCCCCAAGCTTTGAGAGTAACAGAAGTGCACGCGGCCGATGCTGTCTTGTAGCACGGCACTATCTGTAGCTTCTACCTTTTTTGCCCTTTTTTTTTCCCGCTTTGCTCTCTGTAAAACACCAATTTCGCTCCAATATGGCTGGTATCAGCAGAATCAGTAATGTGGGTTTTCTTTGTGCAAGAGTAGATCCAGAACTGTATTCTCGGGGGGGGGGGAAGTTGTCAAAAAAAAAAAACCAAGAGAATTTCTGTATATAATTTGTAGGCTCTTTTTCAGGTGTGAGGCTACATTTGGGCAGCTTTTTACACACTTTGGGAAACTGGGAGAATGAGGAATGAAATACTCCCCCCCAAAACACTGTTCTTGTTACGCTGAAAAATTCAACAGAGTTGGCTCTTTTTCGAGGCCACTCCCCACCCCTCACCTGGTCTCCCCACCCCTCACCTAGTCCCTCCACCGTCACACCTCCGCATCAACCTGCCTGTGGTTTAACCCTGGGCAGACCAAGCTGCAGGCAGGACTCTGATTTCCTTTGAATGCTGCTTGCACTGTCAAAAAAACTTTAGCCTGTTGCAAGGAATCGGCACATAAGTGAGGCTCTAGTTGTGGAACAAAGACTCCTTTGTATTTGTTGACATGCTGGGCATAACCGCCAGTCAAGTGTGCTAATCCAGCCTCAATATCACTCCAATCATGGAAGGGGCTCATTTGGGTGGCTATCTTAGAATCAACTGATTTCACTAGGAGGTAAAACATTATTATCCATTGGCCCCCTTGGAGAAAATGGGACTTCTCAGATTGCGAACAAGCACCACTGTGGTTTCCTCATCCTGGACAATTTTTTTCCCCTATCGTGATCTGCATATTGCTAATGCTATTGTATACCTAATGATGTCAACTTTTTTATCCTTCTGTCAGAAAGTGGTTTTTACTAAGGCTCTCTCTTGATTGGTCCCACTGGCAAATGAACAGCTTGCCTGCCAAACAGCATCCAGTCATTGTCGTCCTGTACAAATTACAGCTCTTGTTTTTCCCGGGGAGTCCACTCAACAAGTTATATTTCCTGCCCTTTCACTAGCCATGCACTCTATGTCCATCTTGGTGAGTACCAGCACTACATATACCATTCACCTTTCCTTTTCTTCCAGCGTGTAGAATAAAGGTTGGTGGTAAGGGGTACACGGAAACATGCCCCCCCCCCAAAAAAATGGAAAGCACTTCAGAGTGTCAAAGGAGGAGTGGCAATATATCTCTTCAGTTATGCATACAAAAAAGTTTTTGTAGTCGGGTCCCTCATCTGGACCCTTGTCATGCCGTCTTGTCAAAGTCTTCATCTTCCTCGGCCACAACGGTCTGGAGGGGAATCCATTGTGGCGTCTGGTTCTCCTGGCGTCAAATATACGTCTCGGAGAACTCCTCTTCCGAGGCGGCCGAGTTCCGCTGGCCCCGGGGCAGGGAGGCCGAGAGGGCAGAGCTGCCTGCCCCCACCGAGACAAAGGCGCTGTCCTCGCAGGATATTGTGGGTGGAGTCAGCTTGTCGGGGCCGAAGGAGGATCGCGAGCGCCGCGTTGTTGTCACGGGACTGCCGCTGTTACGCTCCTGGATCTTGCTCGGCATGGATGCCTCTGAGGGGGCAGTCTTAGTGCGCTGCGCAATGAGCTCTGTTAAATGTCGTATCCTCCTTTCTCTCTGTGAAAAAGCAGAAAAATATAATTCAATATAACATCAAATATTAATATTATAATATTACAATCATGGTATACCATGGTGGGCTGTTTATTTTACACTGAAATAGCACTGAAGTTTTACAGACTTCATTCCCTGAATACCATGTTGTCTCCAACCATACCTTGTTTATTTTGAAGCCACAGTTTGTCAAAATTTAAATATTCATTCTTATCAGCCTGCTAGCCAATCAGCATCTTCAATATGAAATGCTCCTACTTGTCATTCTTCCGTGTTCACCATAATTCACCCCTTTAGGAAATGTACGCACAGCACCAAAGTGAACACTGACAGATGCATTCAAACCTGGGGGGAAGAACTGCACAAGAATTTTGACAACCAACCAATGTTTCTTGGAACATCTCAACCATTAAATTAAGGTTCAAACATGCACGATGCATCTCATGATGAAATTTACGTTGCTTTTTTTCAAACCACGATGACCACTATTCACCAGTTTTGTACTTGAGTTCATCACAAGTCCCTCCACAAGTCCCTTCACAAGACCAGTGGACAGTACTGGGGTGGACAATGACAAGAGAATGCCTGTGTCGCAGGTCATTTGAATAGCTAGTGACATGGATGGACTTGATGACTGGGTGGAGGGACTTGTGATAGACTTGACTGTAACACTGCCATACTTACCTCTGCTATTTGTCTTTTAATCTCTATGTTGTCGGCTGACAACCGTTGATGTTTCTCTTCGTCCTCCCTGCTGGGGGCAGTGATACCCGGCATATTTTTTGTGTACGTTCCATCCGGGTTCTTACGAATGAAGAGCATCTGTGGAAAGTGGAAGAGTAGGTTGGCATCACACCGACCCCCATGCATGAGCTCATCAAGAAAGCGCTTTTCAGCATAGCAACAAAAGTAAATGATAGGCAATGTTGTTTGCATGCATACGTAATCCTTTCACACTTCAGAATGCTTAATGAAAACGTACCCAAAGGCTTCCAAAATTTCAAAAATAACGGACTTTTTGTCCAACATATGGGTCAGTTTATTTTTGATATCTATACTTGAGCAGCAAGTACTAAGCTTCTCACCTTCGGAACAAATATTAAAATCAGCGTAATTGTTGAGCAGAAGACAACCGTGAGGGCAGCAAACCCAAACACTGCATCCTGCTGACTGCGAATAATAATTGTGACGGGAGCTGTAATAATACACAAGACCTGGACGAGAGAAAAAAATATAAAGGCAATCGGTGAACCCCTTGTCAGTGCAACCAGTTTGTTGGACAGTTTCACTCCAAAAGTTCACCTTCTTAGATCCCTAAATTGTTGGGCAAAATCAAACACATTCTGGGTATATGCCTACATAACTTCCCATATCCCAGATGCATGGGATCTACTAGGTAAAGAGCTGTGAAGAAAGGCTCCAGGTGGACCCATCTAGCTTTTCGATTACAGAAGAACACGTGTATCATGGTTCCTGTGTCCCTAACCAGCAAACTGCATTACTGCTCAGTCTGCCCAGCTGCAAATGGAAGTTGGTTACTGAGAGTGTGAGTAGAAACAAACAGGTATGTGTTTGTTTTCTTCCTAGAATCAGTTTACAGGGAGTAACAAATCATTCAGTTTCGGGCCAACGAAATGACAGCTACTGTTGACGCCTGGCAAAGCTGTTGGTATATGTGACCCCCCCATCCCAAAATCAGACTGAAGTTGGCATTTGGGAAGTTGGACGATTCCTCTCCTTCAGTTTTTTTTCAACACGTCAAAGTGATCTATGTTAAATCCAAATTCTGTCTGCAGAAAGCTTCTTACGGGTAGTAATAGCTGTACAACTCCCATGAAAAACTGAACAGTGGAAGTTCCACTATTGTAGGGTTATGGAGTTACCTACTTTAGGCTGGTTTGGGGATGGTGGGTCACATGTTGTTTTAAATATGCAGTCAGCTAGGGAAAGGAGTCATGGGAGTGGATATGCTGTAAACAAGCCAGACATACAGACTGAGTGTAGCCAAGGCAAAATGAAAACTGGCAGGAGAGAGTAACTCACCGATACATTGTAAACAGACATGCCAACGTATCTCGAATCATTCAGATCTCTGACAGTCATGTTTCTCGTCTCGTACGCTAAGAACAAGCCAAATATAAGTAGCAGACCATTGATGGCGTACAAAATACCTGAAAAATTGAAGAAACAAAGTTTGGGGAATAAGGAAATGAGGCAGAATAATGTGGCTGCGGCATTCAAGCAGCTTTCCCCCAAATCTTAATGGGTTTTGGTCTGAATCCAAACTGGTTGAGGTGTTCGTGCAATTCCCACGAAGATGAATCTTTTACAGTTTTGCAACTCAAGACAACTTTGCCCGCAGAAGCTAACGGATAGGCTGCTTACTGGGATTGTTTCTTGCTTAAAATCACATTGACAGACTCAAAACTTGTGTATCTGACAGATTGATTTCCCAATTTCGGTGAAGCGTGGGGTCAGTGGCAAAGTTCACTATAGAAATCTAAACTATCACTACATTGGTCTAGTTCAACAACTTGCTACGTGGTTCGGTAATTCAAGCAAACATCCAGACGCTGCGATATTGCAGCCTTAAACACTGCCCAAACTATTTGCAGTTGACAAGTGCTCTTCAGGGCTATTGATGTCCACTTTATGGCAACACCTTGTCTGCAAATAGGTCAATTACGCCAGATTTCAACTGGTCCCCATGGTTCTGTAGCAGCCCATTAGACCCGTTCTCTTCCTGTTTGACTTTCTGCGTGACACAGGGATTCGTGGAGCAGTTACATGATCTTAAGGAGGCTAATCAAATTGGAGAAGTCAGCCGATGAAAAACGAACTCGAGTGGCACTTATCAGCCGGTGGTCAGCCATTTCTGGACAAACATGATCCTCTTTCTATTCTTTCTGTGTTTTTTTCTCACTTTTTTTCTCTCTCATGGAAAGTGCTGTCACTTGCACTGGGACATTCCTCCATCAATACTTGTCTCAATCAATTTGTCTACGGGGAGTGCTGGGCGCATTTTCAAAAATTGCCATGTCAACAAACGTCCTGATGAGGTGTCTGCGAGGAATCGTTTTCCCATATGGCAACAATGACGTCACACGTTTCAAAGGTGTGGCAGGTTGATGGAGACATGCATGCCTCCGTGAAGAAAGTAAAATCAATGAGTGCATGGTTGTCATTTAAGCTCAAAGTAGTATTTAATTGTTGTGTTCTTTTCTATCAAACAGAAATGAAATTATAGCTCACTGCTATTTTAGCTTTTTTGAATCTGCATATTCTTGTTTTAGCTTATTACAACAAATGTAGCACCCAGCCCAATTCAGTGAAATTAAAGGCACAAAATTTATTAATGGATGCATTGTAAATGCAACTTTGTGTCTCATACGTGTATAGCCCCATTGTTGACTTTTTTGACAGCATTTTGGTGCCTTTTGGGTTTTCATGTATATACAAATTTGCATATTCATTACCAAAAGTATACCAATAGCGCTATTTTGAGACAAAACCTTATGGTACAATTATTTCAATATTTGGAATAATTTACTGCCTTTAATCTTCTTTTCTCTGGTTATTTATCGATTCTGTTCCCAGCAGTAGGCCAGTGAGCAAAGTGTTTCAATGTGTAAATTTGGGAGTCACAATTCAAGCAGAAAAACTCTTAAAGTGAACTGTGTCTTCCTGGAAAAAAAACCATGGAAGTAGAGCCTTTGTCTGCCAGGAAATCATGAAAATCTCAAACGTTTAAAGAGAGCAATTTCAAAGAGACAAACCCAGAAAAGGAATGTCGAATAATAAGTTTCATACATTCAAGAGGAGTACAGAGTTTTATTTCACCACTTGCTGCCGGGTGGATTTTTCTTGAGCAAGACAAGATGCTGGCTCATTTTCAAGAGTTTCCCGTTTTCAATGTTCTTCAAAAATTCATCATTTCATTTAATGGCCATTTATACCAAAATGAAGGACTCTTTGGGCACTATTCTAAAGCTGACAGCTCAAATTCATTGACTCCTGAATATTTCAGCCAGGCCTGCAGCCTTGGAAAAAGAGCCCAGATTGTGCGGTATTCCGTAAGATTCTTTTGTTCCCGAAACCGGCACAGTGCACTGCTGACCTCTTTTCAATAGGGGCCAGATTAGCGTGCAGAGGTGCTGTGTGGCTCATCGCTGCGTTGGTGGAGAGCTTTTGTCCCCGGTGGTAATCCGCTCACTCTAAATGCCTCAAACCATGGTATACTGTTTCAAAACAAGGCTGGATTTTCTCCACTATTGAGAGCGAAAATAATATCGGTAATGCCCAGCAGCTCAGTCTTTTGTGCTGAGCACGGTCTTTTGTTATAAGGTCCAACTCTTTTGTCCCAGTTCCAGGCTCCCCGGCTCTGCATATAAAGCCTATGTACTCGAAAACGGGTCGCCCGGCAGGAAGTGGTTAATATTTTCCTAGGTAAAATTTATGTCATGGGCCCCTTTAAAGTCAGGGGTGTGTGTTTAGTCACAAACAAAAAAGCTGAGAACAGTTGGTAAAAAGCTGAAATTCACAAAGGCTTTCATAATTTTGTACCAAGAGGGTGCACAAAAATGCTGAAAATCAGCTTAAAACACCCCTGAAAATATTGCTTGGAGAATTTTTTTCGGGGGGGAGGGGTCAGCAAAATTCTTCAGGGTGGAGGTAAGGGAAGTCCCCACTCACCAAGCCAAATGGAGAGATGCTCGGCCTCACAGTGCTCCAGCTGTGGCTGGATCTCCAGGTCGTCCTCATAGTGCTCCTCCTTGTCGAAGTCCTCCACCTGACGGTACAGCGGGTCGATGACCTGCCAGATGGTCAGTAGGACCAGGTCCACCACCAGCAGGATGCCAATCATCAGGTACATCTTCCAGACTTCTACTTTCTGCTCAAACGGTGGGAGGGGAGAAAGGAAGAACTAAACACACAAAACGGAGGGACATTTTCATTGGGAGACTTTGAGACATTGGTGGCAGCAGACATACCAGTCCTTTTCCACACTACGGCACCTGCTCAGAACGATGCGCACATGCTCAGAACAATGTGCACATGCTCACAACTGGTAAAACGGGCAAATGTGTTCGCTGCCTCCAAGTGTTTCAAAGTATCCCATTAGAGGAAAGATTTTGCCTCAAAGAGAATTCCTAAAACCTTTGTGCATTTAATATTTGGAAATACATTAAAATAAGGCTGCTTTTCAGGATGACAATCTTAGATCCTGTTCCACTTTGTACATGTACATGCAGTGCCAATCCTCGGAAATGATGCACTGAAGTCAAAGACTGGGCAGCCTATTTTGCCAATTTTGACTGCTACAGGCGGTCAAGTTCAATTAAACCTTTCTGGTCCTTGTGAGCCTGGATAAATAGAAGAAAGTAAAGCCAACTTGCCACGGCACAAAGTAAACACTATTGTAGTCAAATACTTTACAGAAACTTGAAAGTCACTAGGGTCTTCACAAACTTTTCACCAACTATCACAAACACAATGACGAGTGCTTTCACTACTAAAGGTGGGAGTTAAGGTCCATGTATGAATAATTTGTCTTTGTCATTAACAGAAAGGTACTTGTGACTCCCTCTTCTTGAAAAGTACTTGACTACAGTACTAAAGCAATCATTAAAACTTTAATTTAGAGGGGCCACTGAACTGTTGTCATTGATTCATTTAGGCCAGTTCTGAAGTTTAGACCTCCACTGTGACCGGTGTTTGTTGGCAGAGACTCACCTGAAGGCTGATTTTCCGCCGCCTCCGTCGTCCATCCTCGCTTTCCGATTTCTCCTGTGTCACCAGACTGTGCATCATCCAGATTTTGCTGAACATGGCTCCGTAGCCCAGGGAAAATGCTACAGCTAAAAGCCATGCAACCGACTGCATAAGAAAAAACAAAACCAAAAAAATTAACCGAGAAAAAACAAACAAACCAATGCCCTATAAATATACCACTGTCCAATCAACCTAAAAGTGTAAAACCATGATGTTTGGCCACTGCATTGGCTTAACAAGATATTTGATCACCTTGGCAAACAAAATTTTACAGGTATCCACAGGATGTGAAAAATGAGCAGTTAACAAAGTTTATTTGAAGATAAAATGGTTATCCTGTTTTTGCCCTTGCGACATCGAAAACGACGTGCTTCCCTTCCCAATTGCGCTAGCTTTTCTAGCCCCATCATGGCCTGCAGGGATACTATTCTTGTCAACACTTCTCTTGCACCCAAGTGATAATTCATAACGTATTTAATGCACACGTACTGCATGCCCAATTACTGAGGCTCTGCATGACTGCCAAACAATCCTTATGTCCTTGTCTTATATCTCTCAGACATGCTCTTGGAAGCTTGGACGAAATGTGAGCTGGGGGGGGAGTAGACAAACCCACGCAATCAAACCCAAGCAGGATGAGCCAACAGCTCTCTTGTTCCATTTCCATAACACACAAAGTGATGAGCCACCGGACATACTTGAGGCATGATGTGCCGAATGAGTACGTCTATATCATGCTATTCAGTTCACATTCAAATCGTATACCAACTCAATGCCTCCGCCTCGCTGCAATTCTTCCCTATTAACTTGTGACCTGATTACCGCGTGACCCGGCCCTTTCTGAGTTCCCCCGCGAGCTGTGTTCTGATTTGCTCAGCCAAGCATGTTCTCATCACAGAGTGTGCTTGTGTAGTAGTCTCAGGGGCCGGTTATGGGAGGACGAGCTGGCAGAAAGAGACGGATAGCATCGCAGCCTCATGAGAAACATGCCCATAACGGGGTAACGTTATCAATCTTGCTGCCTGATTCAGCCGGATCATAGAGTCTAATGGAGTATGTAGTGCATATAGGTAATTCCAGAAATTAGAGGTCCATTTTTGTGTGTGTCCCTGTCACATCTGAAATATGATTTTGTAAGTTCAGAACACATTTTCTAATTTCTAAGCCAAACAAATAGTTATAATTTGAAATCAATTCTGGTGATATTTCCATGTCAAACAACAAAGGTCAGATGTGACAGGGACACAAAAATGTCACCCCTTTGGACCCCTGAATTCTGGAATTACCTATATACCCTTTTTATCCAACACCCTTTGACATTACCAGTGGCTGCACGCAGTTCTTTAGAATGATCAATTTTCGTTATTACGCCAGAGAATTACTCTCGAAGCCCATGAATAGTCCATTTGGCAATAAAATTTTCACTTGTGCATCATGTAAGCTTACTGCACGCACCTTGTGTTGAATCACAGTGTCTTTTTTTTACGACAATCTTTTATTTTCTTAACACACCTGTAATTTGGGGAAAGTTTCTTTAGTTTATAGACATAAAGGCTGCAGCTGACTCAGGTATAATGAGAAGAACGACACGGGACACTGGAATTCAATCAGAACTTGGCATGAGCACCGCCAGGATTTTTCCCGGGAAGAAATTTTTGGGGGTGGGGCAAAGTACTGATCAGCCACGAACTGATAAACCATTAACAGTGGGGGGGTCAATTTTAAGGTTTATTAAAGCAAATTAGTGACTCGTGTCCCCTTTCATCGCTCTTTTTGTTTCCTTTTTAATTTAAATTTTTTTATGCAGGGTGCACAATCCCCTTATGATGCAAATGGTGCTTGATGTCTGGGTAAAGTAAATTAGGTCTCACTGAAAGGATTCTGGGAGTTCGAAAAAAAAATGACAATTTCATTTCACAAATAATTAAAGCTCCACATAGGTTTCATACACTTGAAACAAACAACTTTCTAAATAGAGCAAGAACCCCTCAATAGCAACGAAACAAAATAATAAAAAAACTCTGTAGTTATTTAAGATGGATGGCAATTCTAATTTTCATTTTTTTTGGGGGGAGGGGGGATGATGGCATGGATGTCTGAGATGATGGTCATCAGGTTTACTGCACACTCTTTGATAAGCAAACAGCACAACGGCTAAATTTATAACTGTAACTGATGTATGAAATGCTGTCGGATTTGGTTTACTCCCTCCATGACTGAACTGAGGTTCAATGGCCTTGAAACACAGCTCTGCATGCAAGACTGTGCGGATATCATTGCTGGCCTGTGTGCCATGTGATCAGCAGGCTAAGTCGCACAAACACATGCTTACAAGACAAAGGTCGTGAACACCATTCGATTTGTGCCCGATTGTCAATGGGCAGACCTGCCCCGAGGCACATGCAGTACATGGCAGGTGAAAATGCCAGATTAATCAATGGGCTATTGTTAGTGACGCCAATTCCTTCCGGCGAGTTTGAGGCATGGCCGGGGAGAATGGGGGGAAAGAAGAAGAAAGGAAAAAAAAGAAACGAGGGGAAAAAAATTCCCAATAAATGACTGAATGGACGTTTTGGTGGGGCAAAATGCTCAAATTGAGTGTGATAAATGTTTATTAAAGCTTCCCTTTCTCACTAGTGAAGGAATCAATTCTGCCTTGTCAGTACCAGAGATTCAAACGAGCTTAAAAGGGGAAATGCTAGGCTAAAAACTGTTGACAAGAATACCTTAAAAAAGCTTTATAGATGTATTTATTATAGTATTATTATGGGAGAAAAAAATTATGCTAATCACTGAAGAATTTTTTAAACTGTGATATCTGTTGAGAAGCAGCATTATAAATTTCAAACTGAAATACTGTATGCGAAAACCAACTGCAAAAGTTCTATGATTAATATCAGATATCATTTGACAGCTGGAGTGGTTACTGATAAAGCTATTATTCATCATATTGATGACAAGTGTTTAATTCAATGGAGTACCCACGTCAACCCCTCCCCAATACTGAAAAACATCTCCAGTATTTACCCGTTAGAACATTCTTCCCGCAAATATCTAAACATTTGGGCACAGAAAATTGGCAATTTTCAATCATATTTATATATTAATTTAAAAAACAATTTGGGGGTGTCATTTTCAAGGAGTCTGATCATTATTCATTTGATAATGAACTCAAGTCTCTTGTGGAATTATAAATTCTTCACACTCTGTCAAGAATTCTTTCTCTGAATTAAGGGTTACTTTCCTGATTTCCTTTTTGAAAATTACGATTTAAAACAGACACAAGAATAAGCCACTACGCTTAGCTCAGTTCAGTTCTCCTTGGATATAAAGGTATATCAAATAACATACACGTATTCCTGATACACGCATGCATGTGGGGCTCTGGAACTACTGTGAATGAATTTGCAAAGATTGCTTCCAGAAAATACTAACTCTGCAATTCCCCAAATTCAGGGAGTGATAACACCAGGTAATAACCTGACCAAACAAGTCACAAGGTTGCACGAACATTACTGAAAGACTCTGGGGTGGTACAAGTTGTACATGTACTTTACACAAAAACTGACATCACCCGGCATCATCAACGGCAGATCTCACGTGTCAAAAGAGAATTTTTAACAGATTAAAAAGATCCTCTTTCCATAACAGAGGCTCACCGGTCTTTGTTCCATGGTGTCCACAGTTTCAGACCCATAAGCCAACACCTTTTCCACCCAAACTATGCGGTGACTTTTAACAACAGCCCTTTCAAGGGTACACACAAAAGGACACAAAAAGCACCACACGGCAAATTTTTATAATCTTGTGAGACAGAAGTCCAAGACTCACACTGCAGACCATGGGAAACTGGTCTTCGCTGACATACTGTCCATCCAGACCCATCAGGAAGACACTCATCAGACCGATGATGCAGCCGATAGCCGTCAGGTTGTTGATGTGGGGCTGGGAGCAGCTGATGTACCTGTTTTGGGGCAAGATACATAGCTCAGAGACGATTCAGATTTTTTAATTTAAATGCAAGGGTCCTGTTTGTTTTACGTGGATCTGGATCTCAATCAAAGATCCCAAGGCTGGTTCGCTCTATCCATCTGGCATGTTCTAGTGCCAGTGAACCAATGTTAGATCTGTGATTGGGATCCCCATCCATGTGAAACAATTAAGCCCTAAAATACCCAAAGTCGTATGGTCATAGTGTTGTAATGGCAACTTACCACTGTTTAGAAAAATTGACAACCCCCCCATCTCGTGGCTGGCACAACATTGGAAATAGGTTGCACAGAGCCCTTTTTAGCTCTTTGGCCTTTGTATTTGTATGCGAAGCACTGGAATAATGATCTGTGGGTATTGGGTTCAATTCCACCTCTTACCCTGTGTGTTGGAAGCACATGTTGAAGGTGATGCAGACGCAGGCAAAGATGATGGCCAGGCCGGCCAGCACGCAGACGGGGATGAAGAGGTCCTTGGAGATGACCCTCAGCTGGGGCCTGGTGTCCACGCCGTCCTTGGGCGGCCCGTCTCCTCCTGAAGGGGAGGAGCACAAAGAAAAGGAGAGGAGAGGCAGGAGTTAGGGAGTTTTCTTGGGACGCAACATGGCCATCCCAAGATTGTTGTAACAATGAAACATGGAACGCATATAACTGTGGTCAAAACGCGCAAAACAAAACAAGTCTCAGCCTTGGTGGACACTTTTACCACCATTTCTGTCCGGCTCCTGCATTCAGAGACATCCAAGAATTCTCAAAGAGTTTGATGCAATCGCAGTCAGATGGAAATTTAGCATTTGAACACATGCAGTAATTTCTTCCCACAAATCAAAAAAAATAAAAGGTAGTGCCAGACTGCACCCGATTCAAACATTCTCTACTCACACAGAATATTAGAACCTACTCTTTGCTGCAAAATGCCTTTTTAGGTAAGACACGATAACAGCTTCATTTTTTGTTCAATTTCATTAATTGTTCTGATAAAACAGACAATTTAAGGAATTTATGAGTAAATTAAGAAATTTTATTAGTCCCACTTTGAAAATTCAATGAAATTGTTTAGCTCAGGGAAGCTGGGTATTAACAACCACGGAAAATGATGATTTCATTTCACCACAACGAATACCTTTCTTTATGAAAAAATTTCCAAACAGCCAAACGTGTCCGGTTTGGCATTTACATAACCTTTTTCCATTTATCTTGGTACAGCAGAACATCTTATGTGATGTGGCCTTGGGGCCATGCCATCTCTGGAAATAAAAACTGCTAGGACCACACTGGTGCTTCCACACCAGTGTGTGCTGTAAAAGGTTGTTCTTTGTTACCACACGATGCCTCTGTGAAGAAGCAATTGATTGGCCTATCAATTTACACAATGGTGTTCTGATTAAAGGAAAGCTTACATCCAGGTGCATCCCCCCACCCAAAAAGGGAGTTGAGCATGATACCCCCTTTGATGAAGAGGAAACAAAGACAGGCATCCAACCTTCAAAATAATGCATCATTGTAACATCAAAAGCACCAGTGAACTTGATCAACTGTTCAAACAATTTGTATTCCTATCGATACGTGTCCGTTAAAAATACATGAAAGCCCTTTTCTCTGCCAAATGTCTTACAATATTCACAGTTCATCGGTACCCTGCATCAATGCTCACATCAAAGTTTGATCATTCTGGGAAACAACGAGCTCCTGTACGTTACTGGACATCAATAATGCATCAAGTGTGTCAGTCGTGCAATCATTACCGATCATGTTTAAATGTTGTTCTCACTCCCAATAACCCCCATCTTTGCTTCGTTCACTTCGGGAGTTCTGCGTTTGACAGCTTCTACTTAATTTCCGTGGATTTTTACGGCAGAATTAGCCAATCAAAGATTGCACTTTTGTAACCTCACAACCACTGAAATTGGTCATTTCTTATCATACATTCTTAGATGACTATGAAATGATGACAAAATTGAACTGTAGGAAAACTTCACGAAACTTGATAATTAACAAATGGCTTGAAATCACATCTTCTCTTTGAAGAGAGACTACTTGGAGACTACTACTAAAAGAATAAAATTTTCTGTTATATAAAACACCACATTTTTAACAGTTGTTATTATCTTTTTTAATATTCTGAAGTGTTGTCTATTGTTACTCCTAATCAAATGATGTTCACGGCCATTAAACCTTGTCTTCACGCCAATTACGTCTCTCCATTCTACCAAATCAAATTACGTGCAATTACGCATGCATACGATAGTGATGGACCCATCAGCTGCCCCAGAGGAAGGTCAGCCAGCTTTCATACTTCGCCCCTTTGCACAATGCAATCGCGGACACACCGGATGTAAAATGGCAGGCTTCATTCAATGCCACCACTGCTTTCAGAAGCATTTTTCATGCAGGAGTCTCCCCGAATCCCCCAATGTCACGCCAACTTTAAATTAAAAATTTAAAGCCTTAATTGAAATCAATTAAATTAAGGCCTCTCTGATGAACTGCCACACTTAGGAAAAATTTTCTGAAAAAAAGAACGGCAAAAAAAACACCCAAAGTACAATCAGAAAGTCTCCTCCAATGACAAATACTACAATAAACGCCAATCACTGACTGCTTCTTACTAACTCAGCTTGATTCTAATCCACCAGGAGTCTTCTCTCCGAATTACTCTTGCAACAACAGAAATAAGTGACCACAAATATTTGGAGGACATCAAAACATGACCTCCCCAGTTAAACAATTATGATTTGGCTTGACACTTTTTGCACACTAGCGGTCAGCTCTATCCCAGAGAGTTGTAGTCCTAGCTTCACCACCAGGTGTCTGTGTTTATTCTGGGCATCCTAACATCCCGAGTTTGTAGCTGACAGATGTCCAACCAGCTGAAATGGCCAGGGACGGCAGGCAGTGAGTTGGAAGGCTGTTGCTATATATTTATAAATATCTTTTTTTTTCCTGGCCAATGTTTGTTTTGGATCCCGTGCAAATATTTTGGGTGGTGGCCTGCATTGGTTGTGAAGGGATGTTCATCGGTTGTGAAGGGAAGATCTGCGAGGTGTAGAAACGTGCCTAACAGAGCTCATGTTTTGGGCAACATATGACATCCGTGGTTGCCAAACCCGCTTTGCGGTCAAAACATTTGATTTGAAACACGATTTCCACGTAAACACAGCCTCACGAAGCATGCATGTGCTTGCCTGTGCAATTCAGGTTACTAATAAATACCAGTGACAGCAGCTGATAATTGAAAAAAAAAAGCTACCTGTATGCAAAAGGGCATTTTCAGAAATAACTGCAGTCGCATATAATGCATTTCTAAGGAACTAATGACATGAAAGGGGGAGCTTATAATGGACGGAAATCTATCAAATCATCGGAGAAGTCTCCTGCATTCCAACACCCCTTGGGCACCTTAAAAACTGCATTAACATCAGCCTGTAAGAGCCACAACCATGCACTACAGTGCCTGTTTCTCTTATGATCACAACCGCATCTTTGAGACCCAACCATCTAAACGCTGATGCTCTCCAATAACAAGACAACACATGGCGGAACTGTGCTATCGAGGCTTGCTTTTTTAATGCTACATGACGCAGAAAAAAAAATCTGGCTGTGTGGGTTTAACATAATGCATGTTTGGCTCTTAGTAGAAAAAAAAAATCTTGTACTAACATTTACAAGCTTGAACAAGGGAAGAGTGAACACGCTGGTAATTGATAGGGACACGCAAGGTACTTGCTTGGCCGTGCCCGCCGGCGCAAGCTGCCAGTTTATTTTTTAATAAAGTTTTGATGGGACAGAACATGTCTCGGGTTGTGTTGATAGGATATTGGACAAAATGTGAGATAAAAAGAAAGGCGGGGGGGGTTAGGTTGGGACAACCTCTAGAAATAATTTGACCAACCAGTAAACCAGCACTGAGTGATATTTTCTTTTAAAAATTACCCATTCAAACACAAAAAACCTAACCATTGAAAGCCAATAAAAAAGATAAAGGAATGTATACGTGATAGGTGTCAAAGGTCAGGGATCAAGACATGTTCGGTAGTATTTCACCTATATTGGTAATTCTAAAACTGCTTTATTTTTTCCAGACTGTGTAAGATGAAATAAAAATTCCTTTTCTAGAGCAGTGTTCTGGTCTAAATTTACATGATAAATTTTTCTAGAAACAAGTTACATGTATGAAAGCAAAAGCCCATTAACCAAATGTTCGGCATTGGACAGTTCATACAGTCCATGCAATTCAGACACTTGGCTACAATTTCGGAACATACTACACGGAGGTAAAACTTCCCACCAATTGTGAATTGAAGAAAGCTAATGGCTGATAAGAGGGGGACCCGAAATGGAGATGAATATTGATATGTGTGGGCTCATGTTTTCTCATCTGGGTGACACATTCTGTCTTCAAAGTGATTACATAACTGCCTCGTAATTCATAAGCAGAATGACGACCAGCCCCCCCCCGGCAAATCTTTACCTCCCTTTAAAAGGATATTACTGTCAACCACTGGCACTATACAAATCCTTGCAAGGAAAAAACTTTCACACGTTTCAAGTTTCTAATGTTCTCATCTCACCATCAAATCAACCACACATCCTTTTTATCCCGATCTGTGGATAAAATATGCACAAAAACTTTCCATTGATGCACTTGTGTCTTTTCATATAAAGCTTCCATTACTCCCAACTGTCCATCTCGCCAAGTCTGAATTGGTAGGTCTGTCGTTCTTTAAGGACCCCTGCACTAAACGCATGCAAAACACGCTGCTAACAGAATGCTGTCCAGCGGCCAACAATGTTGAAATACCATGTTGCCCTTTGGGGGGGGCTGGTACAACAGCAGTTGTATGATTGTGAGTCCACGATGCAATTAGCAGACAGACAAGCTCATAAAATGACCAAATCAATGAACGCCTTCAGCATTTTTGCCTGCCGTAAGAAAAATCCAGGAACCCACATTGATGCTCATGTTCTCTATCTGCACCCCCCTCCCCGAAGCATCACGCATAATGCCATAGCAACAATCTAGGCAAGCTGTTTTTTTTTATCCACCTGCCACAACTTTCCCTTTCCAAGCACTTTTAACAGAATCTTGTTTAGCTCAATCTTCGCACATTCTCTCAATTTTGCTGAACAAGATCTTTATTGTGACAACTCCCTTGGAGTAAACACTGCTATTTTCTTGTCCCCAGATATTTTTTGAGGAGGGACGTTTTTTTACTGCAAGAATCCCGAGGGGGTTCTGTAGAGCTTGCCAATACAAACCATGGAATGGATTTCGACGTGGGAGTGGAGGGAAGGGGGGGGGGTTGGGAGACGAGAGTCGATACCAATTACATTACGCTAGGATTGGATTGGTTGGGGACAGCTGTTGAGTGCGGGGCAAAGTCAATAAAAAGTGCTCTTCATTTTCCCCCAATGCACTCCTGTTAACAGGCCTTTTTGTCCTGTCTGACCGTTTCTCACACTTACCGGTAGCTTCTCACTCTGTCTTGTCTTTATTTAACACCCCCTTTTGCCTTTGTCTGTCTGTCTGTCTGTCTAACTATGGCTATCATCTAAACCACAGCAACTGAACAATCTGAAAATAGGGTCACATTCCAGTGTACTTGACCATAATATCAAACCCAGATGTGAAGCATTATCTTGCATCAATGTTCCCACAAAACGCCTAAAACTACATGTACTTCTTTCTGTTTCCTCTATATGGCGTGGAACAATGTTCCTGTAAACATCGGTAGAAACAAAACCATCTTAAAGTTGTGCAGCTCATCCAGAAAGGGGTGGTATAGGCAGTGGCATATCTAGGGCTACATGTCGGGGGAGGGGGGCACCTGGGGTGCACACATTTTTACAAGGGGGCACCACAAGAAAATAAGCTGTAGCTGCATTGCAAGGGAGATTATTCAGAGATTTCAAAGGGGGGAGAGGGCATTTGGGGGGGGAGTGCCCCTGACCTCTACTTATGCCACTGGACAAGGGTGGATCTTGAACCAAGTTCTCAAGGGGGCAGCAATTGTACGTAGTTAACTATTAATGTAACCTTTTATGGCCTTTCTGAGGGTTGAGGTGACATATTTTGGGTTTTTTTTATATGCTTTCAGAAGGGAAACAAAACAGACAAAAAGGGGAGAGAGGGAAGGAGGGCATCCCAATCTGCCTTAAGTGTGGGAATGTGTGAAAGAACTCTCGCCATAAATTTAATCACAGTAATGGAACTGGATTACCCCACCGTTGGTTGGGTTTCAGGTATCCAGGTACCTGGGTAACCGGGTACCGGTCACAGTCCCAGTAACATAATAAGTGCGCAATCTAGTCTGTAGCAGAAAGTTAAAGACATCTTTTCCTCAACTAAATCCATTATTCAGATGTGAATAGTGTTCAACTTTCTCCTTTGCTGTCAAGTGACCTTGCAAAAAAATAAACAGTTTTTGCACATTGCTCTGAAAGATATAATTCAAGATAAATTTGAATCCAGGGGAAAACAATAACAAGGAATACACATCCAGGAACTGAGATTCTACACGATACTGACATTTGAGCATAATGCACCAACTGGTCCAACCTAGGATGATAGCTAGTGTACAACAAGGAGGAATCGATCATTCAATTACTCTTTAATCAAACACCAGATCCTGTGAGAAACCACACTGCGAGAGTGAGAGCCCATGCAAAGATTGAGTGAATACAGAGCTCTAATTGGATATTTATGGAGGCACCTTTAGGGTTGCCTGGGACTGCAATCACCAAGGAAACAGTTCCGACAAACGTGATGCGCTACACAGATGACATGCAGGACTAAACAACTGCATTCCACTTTCCTGTTGATGGAAATACACCTCACAGATAGTCATGCTGCTTGACGGTCTTACAAATACAACAGTCTCTGCATGTGATAACAGCCTGGTAAGTGGGAAAAGTAGCCTAAAAATGGCCTCTAGAGGGCAGCGGAAAAGGTAATGTGTCATGGGAGAAGTGGGGGGAGGAAGGGGTTGGGGAGAGGTCAAAGGATCAAAAAACTTTACTCTCAGTATTTCAAACAACCTGCAACAGTTTAGGGGAGTCAGGTCGGCAAGGTAGTTCTCTCCTCACCTTCCACCTCTGTGGTCCCGGGTTCAATTCCTGGCCCGGTCCACATGTGGATTGGGTTTTCAGTCCCTACGTGACTCTGTGGGTTTTACCCAGAATATTCCTCTGGGATTTTCCTCCTACCTCTAAAACTGTAACTGCTTCTTACTGTCTCCCCTTTACTGATGTTGGTGAATGTGGGTTGTTTGGCGGCTGCCCGAGACACCCTTGTATGCCATCGGCTCAACCATGTTTAAATGTGTTCATTGTTCTACGCTTAATGTCTTCATTGAACAGTGCATTTGAACATATCTATATGAAATTTGTGCTTTATAAATGAATAAATTATTATTATTATCATAACAGTTGTTCAGGTTAATGACTGGCACAGAGGTTTTCACACAACTTCCATGCACTCACGAGAATGTACTGTCATCAGTCCAATGCTTGGTTTAGTCTTTTGATATGGAAAGTCCACAAAACAAATATACTTTGACAGAATAAGAAAGGCGGGGAGTCAGGTTGGTGGAGTGGCTGGCTCTTTCCTTGCCTTCCACCTCTGTGGTCCCGGGTTCAATCCCTGGCTTGGTGCACATGTGGATTGGATTTTCAGTCCCTACCTGATTCTATAGGTTTTACCCAGAACGTTCCCCTGGTGTTTTCCCTTCCATCTCTAAAACTGTGACTGCTTCTCACTGTCACCTCTTTACAGGTTTTTTGCAGGCTTGTGAGCTCCAGTGCCTAAGGCACTTTTGAGGAATCCTTGGCGTGATTACCACAAGTACTAAATAATAATAATCAGGTGTCATCTTTAACAAACAGCAAACTTGGGATTCTTCAAGTAGGGCCAAGTTTTGTAAGCAACTGTTAATCAATTTATCTCGGTGACCTAAGCACACGATACATCCCGAGTACCAGGTAAATAGACCAGTGGTTGACAATGGTCACTAATCAAACTTGGACAAGAATTTTTGCCCTTACCTGGCCATTCTACTGGAACTAGCCATGTCAAGTTGTCCATGACGGAGTCGTAGTAAGCAATCTTCCGATATTTTCCATCTGTAGACAGTACAGAGTTTTAACATTCCACATTACCTATCAATACTTCAATTTCCAGTCACAGAGCCCATTTTCCAGCATCTTGTCCCCTAATTAAAACCTGCAGAGACAAGTCTGGCTTTGGGCTTCCATTGGACGGGCAAGGCTTTGCTTGATGGTGAGATATGCTGTAAAGGAGTCAGTTTGATTCCAATGGATTAAGATTTAGGATGGCTGGTAGGATAATCAAAAGGCACTAAATATACCTTTTGGGGATTTAGCTTAGGGTGGAGGTGAAGTTGGGTAGGTTGGCTGGCTCAAAAAAAAATACATGAGAGTAGTCAGGACAGCAAGACCGAACTGTACGTAAGACCGAGTTAGGACTCAACTTTAAAAGGGGGGGGGAGGGAATCAAGTCTACCTTCCAACCTTTTCTGTCAGTGGTATTGCCCCAGTGCATTTTTTCACAAGCCAAGTCTTTAGGCTGAGCCATGACCCAAGATAAGCTGGTTCTTTTAGGGTTAAGATAGTTGTGTGAGGTGGATCAGGACTGGAATATGTAGTGGGTGTTTGGGTAGGATTGAGTTATATGTACACTTGGCATGAAGGTTATGCAGGGGTGAGATTGACCAATGATAAAAATAGCTGAAAACAGCTGAAAAAAGGCATAAAGAAGCTGAACTGAGAAAATCTCCTTTACTTCTGTACACAACCAGTGAGGAAAACAAGCTGAAATCCAAAACAAAAAAAAGCTGAAATCAGCTAAAAAGCGGAGAAATCTCACTCTGGTCATGAGAGCTTATGTTTCATAGTGCGAGACTTGTTTGGCTGGGTTTGGTTGGGACAGGTTAGGTTCACAGAGAGCCATTTGGTTGGAAGGACATAATTTGATCCGGTTAGGTTTAAATACGCTAGGTGGGTGGTTTCAGCTTTTTTGGAGGGTGGGGTGAGATGGGTATCGATAGGTGGGTTGAGCTGGGCATCGGGGGAATTGAGTTTCTCTGGAGCGAAGCTATGCTGGAATACCTGTCAGGAGTCTACTTGTTGGGCTCAACATGGCTGGTTGATTTGGGTGTCGTTGGGCTCAACATGGATGAACTCAGTTCAGAGTGGGTCTATGGAGGGTGGTCTGAAATATGTGATTGCTGAGCTTTCGGTAACTGAGTACCTTCTTCAGGGCAAGCAGATTCAGTTTATTTTAGAATGGTTAGGTTCAGGAGAGATTTACAAAGACCTTACCAATCATTTGTTCAATCTGTGTCCTTGTTACACGGTCTCCTGTTGCTGTGAATGCGACCTGACCCTGTAAAAAAAATAACAAACAGGACACTAAATATCTCCATAATTTTGATTAACCAGGAGTTATTCCATTGACCATAAAGTCTATACTGAAGTAAAGATAACAAATGACCCCCCTCCCCCAAATGAAAAATGAATTCTTGAAAGACTCATCAGAGTGTACTAAAAACCTAACAAACAGTGCATTCCCCACTGGCAATTAAATTTTTTGGGGTACATACACACAACTATACTGCAATTATGGACTTAAAAAAATAACAACAGAAGTGACCCCCATAAAAGTCCAATGCACCTGTTCAAAATTGCCAAGATTTTTGGACTCTTTTTCATCGCCACTGAAATTGCGATGCTTCAAATGCATGACAGTTTCATTCGTCATAAAAAAATTAATTTTACCGGAGCAAAATAAAAAAATCTACAATGCTTTACTAAAGACAGAAAAAGAAAAAACTCTTTCTGGAAGCTCAAGTTAATCCAGCTTAATCCCAAGGGGTCCAGGGAAACATGGCTCAGGGGCTCCAGGCTGGATTAAGGCCAACCGACCTCTCGGCACGGATCAGGGGTTAAATAGGGGCAAGTCAGCCGTATTCACAGGAGGGGCTTCCAGGTTAATAAAGGACCTCAGCTCAGCTGCGCTTCAACGCGGCAAGCCAGATTTTCTTTTTATTTTTTTATATTTTTTGGTTGGGCTCCTGGCGCTGATTTGTGGAGATGTGCGGTCACGTTCTGCATTGTGCGGCGGTAGTCCCCCATGACATTCTCATATTTTTTGGCAGAGCTTGTGAAAGCAAGGGAAGGGAGACAGGACCCGGGGAAAGTGACCATCCCTCGTCCGGTTCATCAATGCGGCGTCAGACCATCATCTCTGCTTGAAATCGTCAATACAATTATTTGATTTGATTTCGCGCGACGTGCCACCGACGGATGTCCCAAAATTGTCCGGACATTTGATTTTTTTTTTTCCCTGTCAATTGGGACTTATGATGGGCGTCCTCGCGTTGTGGGGGAGGGGAGCAAAAAGGGTATGATGAAATGGCTCGTCAAAATGTCTGTTTGCATTTCAGGAGTGAGGGTTAGGAGTGGCAAATTCGCTGTTACAAATAAATCTTAAAACCAATTCCTTTTTCACTCTTAGACAAGGGTGACCACCATTCAAATCAAGTTTTATTTTGTTCCTATTTGAGGAAAACATTCAGTTTTTAAACATTGTTTTGCTGCATCAGTGACAACGACACAAGGCCTTTATTATGTTTTTACCATAATTTTACCAAACAAACTTGGCAACACCTCACTAAGAGTTAAAGGCAGTTGCTTACAAGCAGAATTCTCTTTTTTGGAAACAAAACTGCATCAGAATGATACACAACTTAAAAAAGAAAATCCATCCTCTCCAGGGTGGATTCAATCAAGGGCAGTCCTGCTAACAATAGAGCCCTACCGGTAGCTGCATGGACACGTGCTCCAGCATCACCCCCTTCCTCCGCCCCTGGGGCCAGTTCCGCCCCTAAACAGGATCTTCCACCCCCAAGTCAGATATCCCTGACATAGCCAGTCTCTTTAGTGCAACCCGATGAAGGGGAATTGGTATTGTCTTTCAGACAGACCGTGTAATTTGAGGTTGAAGACAGGCCAGACTTCTCCAGATTAAAGTGTGACAGCGATGAAGTCTTTTCTTCCTCCCATTTCACACTCTATCAAATTAAAGGTTTTTTTTCCAGACAAGTAATCTTCCGGTAATTTGTGCACATCCGGGTTTATCACACACTTCATCCTGATACAGTTGACAACTATCTTTGAACAGTGATTTTTCTGAAGTTGAAATGTAATTTGACTTTGTCTGGATATGAATTCTTGTTTTTGCTTTGTGAGGAAAATTCCAGTGTGACCCTTATGCTTTTCCCAGTGATACATTTTCATCTTTTTCATATCTGAAAGATGCTTGCTTAATAATTCTGGAATGCAGGAATGCTAAACTTTTTTAAGTCCAATATTGTATTTTAAACCAGCAGGCTGACACCTTTTTTAGTACTGATGCAGCATGTATATATGAAACATAAGGACATTGTAAAAAACCTACCAAGACTAATCAGACGTTTAAATTAGACCTTTAACCTTTAAAAGAAAGGAAGGGCTGCAGTTAATCACAGACTCTGACCAAGAGTTGAGAGAACCTGAAATACCACCCTAAAACATTCCAACGCAAAACAAATTTTGAAAACACATCCAGATGAGGAAAATTCGGAGGGTCCTCTGTGGCCAAAAGCCATCCTCAACAGAGGCCAAAACTGACAATTGTTAGTGCCTCCATTTTTACGATTGCCATTAAGCCCCTATAATCACCACTGTATTGGAGATACAGCATATTAACAGCAAGCACATTCACTAGGAAATGCAGGCGTTACGGTCACATTGCTACCAGCAAAATAAACTACACCCAACCAACTTGACTCCTTTCAACCGATAAGGGGCTTTTTCTGCTTGAGCGGATTGGTTCTTGACATCTATATCTACTCATATGTCCACAAGTGGTACCCATTGAAGCTTGGGTTTTTAAACATATATTTTCAAGGGAGAAGTTCCAACTTGACACAACCAAGCAGTTCATCAGTTTCAGAGACCTCTAACAAAGTGCGAATTTTCCAACGCATGCCTGTGGATATAATTTCCAGTCACGTTTTTTTCCTTCTTCTTTGGTTGAAAACATCCGTCAATTATTCAGTTCAGTTTCGCAGCTCTGTTTTCTCTGTCAGTTTGCCGCGAGTTTGATTACATTTTTCACGCTGATATATGATCTGCGGGTCCCTGCGATTGCTTTCACAACCCCCCTGGTATTACATTGCACTTTCCGATGCTCTCTTTTTTTCAGCAGACCAAACAGTTTTGTGTATTCGTGCGCGGACTGACTAATATGCATCACAGAATGCATTTGACAAGTGAAGCGAAACCGAATAGCCTCTTGTGTAAAAAATAAACCCCCTAAAAATAAGTTTACAAATGATTTAAATTTTAAAAAAATTCCAGAAATTCCAGAAGATACACGTATGCCTTCAAGTCGTGAACCTGAATCAAGGTGTTGCCAAAGACGTTTTTTCTGCTGAGAGAACCTTTCATGGGGGCTGTAGAAGTTAGCATGGACACAACAACATCAGAAGCAGAACTTGTCTAGAACAGAGACCAACCTATGGGAATCTGTATATACAATGACATATAGACTAGCCCAGCTTTCTTATCAATTGTTGAAAAGCCCCCCCGTAATCTCTCAGAGGAGGAGGCAATGTATTGAGCTAAAAAACATGCCCAAAATAAAAGTTTCAAATTTTCAACGTATCTTCTTGAATCCAACATCACTTCCCAAAGTTTTTCAACCCAAAGCTAATTTATGTGGAGACCATTTCCCCCCTACTTACAGAGAGTCCAGGAAAGTTAGTGGTGTTGAGCGCATTGAAGATCTCCTCTGCTATCTCCAAGTTACCGTAGGTGTAGTTCTCCAGCTTCAAGCCACGGTCAGCGAGCCTATTGGCAGTTCTGCAACAGTTGGACAAAAAAAAATGATTACAATGAAAGGGAAAAAGAAAATAAATTCCCAGAAAAAGAAGGATCACTACACCTCAACAAAATCAGTCTTATAGAGTATTCTGATTTTTATTTTTGTATACATCTAAGAGAACATATTTTGATCTTCATTTTGACATAATGCTCGGTCTGACATCCTGGCAATTATCAATTCTGTGCATATTATTATTATTGATTTTTGACCATGTCAAGGGTCGTGAACAAGACCTCAAGGTGCTTCTAAAATCACTCCCCAAATAAAATGATAATCGGTTAAAGATAAAATCAGAAACGCTGTACATAAAGTAAAAACATGAACAAGTTGACAACTCCTACTGTCTTCAGAGGAGTACGAGATTTCTTAAAGGGGACTGTAACCAAAAAGAAGCTTTATGTGATTTAATGTGATCTAAGATTCTTCTGTGTGATTTACATTTTTTAAGCAGGATCTGTGGATCTCCAGATGCGTTCAATTTCTTTCTGCGTTTGTTTTGCATTTTGCAAACAGTGCCAACAAGGCCTGTCCGCTACCAACCTCTCAGAAAGTAATTCACTGGCACAGGCCCAGTGGTCATGGGTAGCAATGCAAAAAATGCTGGTACCAGTCAGGAAATAAAATACGCTCCAAACTTCACACCACAGCTGTTGTATTTGCCAGTGCTTTGGAATGAAGAGCATTTCTAACAACAAGCAAAGTTCTACACCCACTGCGTTGTAAAGTGATAAACAATTTAGGTCATAATTTTTCAACCGGCGATGCAGATCGTTCTTACTGGTTAAGGGCCAGCGCTATTGACCATATTGCGTCATAGGCGAGCGGTGCCTCTGGGTAGCCTGAGACTTGGGTGGGATTGGACACGTTCAGGGCTTTGCTGATGCGAGCTTCGTACTCATCAGATGTCTGCAAAGACACAAGAAACGGTGGTTAAAAAAAATGTGATTATTTCAGGTTTAAAGAAACCATATTTTAATTAGAGGGATGGAAAGAGTGTAGCTACAGCTTTGTGATGAAACTTTTTTCCTGTTTCGGAGGTTCTGATTGCCAGAAACTTTATGAACATTTTATATATTATATATATATTTTATATAAAAATACTGCCCATTTAAAAGAAAAAATCTAGCTAAAAAAAGGCAAAACTTTCTGGATAAAGAAAAAAAAAATTCCAACCCATAGCTTTCAGCTTTCAGTGGAGTGGAGACAATACGAAAGAAGGGTAGCTATAGCAACCCCCACTCCAACAACAACCCCCACCCAAAATACATCTTTCAAGAGTCAGCAAAGCAGGTCAACCCTTTGTATTTGGCCACTGACTTCCCTCAGATCAGTTTCTGTCAACAAAGGAGCAATAAAAGAAATGATCTGTTTGGGAAAACTGACTGTGACATTGGTCACCGTCAACCTCTTCCAAGTCAAACAAGCCAAGGAGCCAGCCAGTGCTGAATTCTTTTCAATTCAGGCAAATCCCAACTTTCTTTATTCAGTTTCCAAAACATCTATCCAGTGAGTATATGTGACCCCCCCATCCCAAAATCAGGCTGAAGTCGCCCATTTGTGATGTTGGACAATTCCTCTCCTTCAGCTTTGTTTAAACTTTAAAGTGATCTATGTTAAATCCAAATTCTGTCTGCAGTAAGCTTCTTACGGGTGGTGAAAGCTGCGAAACTCCCATGAAAAACTGAACAGTGGAAGTTCCACTATTTTGGGGTTATGAAGTTACCTACTTCAGCCTGGTTTGGGGATGGTGGGTCACATATACATCTTAGGTATTTTGGACATGGGAGGGGGGGGGAAGCTTGGTCATCCAGTGACCAGTGAGGAATGTTCAGAAATTAAATAGGCAGCACTAGTGACTATATAAGGCTTACACAAGGCGGCACATCAGTAATTGGAGCAGAACCACACAGGTCAAATCTAAGTTCATTCACCTTCTCTGATAACACACAAAATCAAATTAACTGATGACTTGCATCCCCTCCCCAAAAATGCCTGAGGCCCCCAAGTCTACTTGTTACGCTGATCAGTTTCAATGTGAACATCAGTTCTGAGGAAAGTTCCATGAAGAAGTATATTACAGAGTGAATTATACATGATCATATAATACTTTGGATGGCTTTGGCAATTTTTTAGATGTGTACTTTAGTTTCATTTTTTTAAATTTGTAAGAGGAGGTGTAATTTTGAAGGGAGAGGTTTATCCAGTAGCAATCCCTAGTATGGTTTGTCTCTTATAACCAATGATGCACCTTAATAATATTTGACAAGGAGCTTGGCACCAGACCACACATACTTTTGCTACACGTTCATATCCCCTGGGATATCCCGGGTGATACAACTGAAGGTGTGAAAAATAACTCATGTTTATATCTGGTGCAGGGCCAGTAGAAAAAGGAAATCCCAACCCCAGAAATGATGTCTAATTCAGACTGCCCTGGATGGTCATGAATCTGCCTGCAGAATTTCCTAGTGCTGTTTGGACAAGACCTCCAATGGAGGAAGCTCAAAATGAGCTTCGTGTATACACAAAGTAAACCTACCCTCCCCCAGCACCTGGCACAGACATGTCCGGTGTGATTCATCCCTTAGCCGCAACATTCAAAGCATGCTTGTCACGTAGGTGTAACCCTTACTAATGATGCTGGGTATAATTGTGAGTTCACGCCTCCATCCCGTTAACAGATGCAGAATGCATTAACCCTCCACCCTGTCCAGTTTTTGTTATTGTTCTTTCTTTTAAGATTTGAATGTCTTGTCTAGATTCCTCTCTCATCTGCTTTCAACTGGTTACTCAATTACAAATGTACTTTCAACAGAAATTTTCAAATGAGAAATTATATGCTTTGCTGGTATACCTGGCTTTCCTCACCATTTCAGGGGCCCCCTACATGTTGGATCTGTCACTACATGTTCACCCCCTGCCCTCCTATACAAGACTTCCTTGCAGACTTTGATTCCATTTGCTGAACATAATTACAGAATAAGTCAACACTCCAATTGACCTGGGGTTCAATAAATCACTCAGGCCTGCTTATCATCGAACAAATTTTTTTTTTCATGATAAATTCATTGACTGACCTTTGTTCACTGAAATGGCTGTTCGCAACACTCGGGTGAACTTTCAGGTGCGACTATGACCTAACCCTAGTTCATTGCATATTATCATCCCCCAACTAGCAGATGAATACAGTCACTGGATCAGTTCAGTAGTAGCATCTATGATAAAACCTAATCAACCGGCAGTCTTTCAACTCAGAAACAAATTACTTGTCGATGGCATTGCTCCCAAATTAACCCTTGTATAATAAATCAACCAGGAACCGTAACTAACAAACTGCCAAATCTTTCACCTGGCCAGCAGACAAAAGAGTGAGTCACTCTTAAACAATGCAACCTATTAAAAAAAAAAAAAGCAGGCAAACAATGGACCGGTGGTCCGGCAGATATCCAGGCAACTGGCTATGTAACCATCTCCACCTGCAAATCATCAAAGGAACAATTCAGTAATGGATATAAATATTATCTTTTCTACCTGAACGTGACAAACAAAAGTCACAACTTACACCATGGTGTAAAGGAACACATTCTCATCTTGCCAAACCCTAGCATCACAAAACATGGTGGGCCTGACGTTTCGATCCTAGCAGAATCTTTCTCCAAGGCAAAAGACATCCATGAGAAACGGAACCACAAAGCAAGGCAAGGCAGCATTCTTATTACCACGGACCAGCCAGTCCTATTTTTTGGCACATTTTTTTCAGTACAAATTATCCAAAGATGAGATACAACATACATTGTACACTCTAATCATTACAAACTTGAAATGGTTGAGATGCAAGACAAAAGCTCTCCAACTGAGAATAGTATTTGTTTAAAGTTTGTTTTCTAGGAAAGTGACAAACAAGAGGTCCAGAAGTTTGGAAGCAACCCACGGCCGGAAACTTCATCCTCACACCAACTCAAGACCCGGTAATTGTAACTTCCTTGAGCCAAGGACCCGCGGCATTCCTCCCATAGTCCCTCATTACCGCTCCATCTACTTCCTCCTCCCTGCACTCCTGCAAACCCCTCCGCAGGGCATCCCTCCGTTGGCATTCTTGTGGCTTGCCATCCTCCATCACTGCGGTGACCAAGTAAACGGTGATGAGCTTCTCCTCGCTAGTGACCATGGCTCATCATCCCTTGTCTTGTTGACAGGGGACGAAGGGGGGGGGGAAGAGAGAGAGGTATGTCCGGAACTCTAATTGGAATTACCTGGGGTATCTTTGTCATTCGGGTCGGTTGCCAAGCCTGATTAAAACCAGCAGCCATATGACCGTATTCAGATTTGTTTATCCGACAATGCTACTCTCGGATTTCATTTTTCCTTTTGAAAATAGAGTTCCTGATGATTCCTTCTGATGTAACAAATCATACTCAACACATCAAGCCTGTCCTAGATTTCTTGGGTCAAATTTTGGAATTTTGTAGGTTTTTAATGATTCAGAGTCACAGGCTATGCAAAGTGTTGTAGGCGATGAGTGCATAACTCCCGTGTTCCTAGAAGCTTCATGTAAAGCCACTGTATTTTTGCTCAAGGAAAAAGAACAAACAACACACTAGTAACAGTTTCCATCAAAATGTTCTGCAAAGTCCACAAGTATCGTGTTTTATTCATTGGTGTATCCAGGGTTTGGGCCAGGGGGGAAGAGGATTTTTTTCTCCTCCAAAACAACTCTCTAATTCCTTTTTCCCATAAAAAGAATCCTCAACCCACCCTCTTCCAGATCAGGTTATGTTGCCATCTAAAATGCTTTCAATCCCTTTGCCCCCAAAAAGCAAAATTCAGCAACATACATGTATCTCCAGAGGAATCCCCCCCCCATATGCCACTGCTTTTGCGCTGTTTCTGTTCTGTGATAGTTGATGCGGAATGATATCAAAATGCATCGTGGAAGAATTTCTCATCAAGTTCTCCAAAGCTCCATCTTTTTTCAGAATTATGACAAATGTGCCACGCACACTCCAGGTCACATGCATGAAATGTCAGACCACTGCAATTAGAATATCATGGTCCGCTCGACATTACTTCATTTCGAATACCAACTATAGTGGGTTACAATCTGTCGGGCCTCACATGCGATAAATTCCAAGCCCCTCCAGTTTGAGGGCCAGTTTACCCAGTTTGCAAGCACGGTGCCAAAGTTGAACAAGTCCCACACATTACAAGACATCAAGGCAAGATAGTGCAAGTTGGTGCTCAGATCCGCCGATCTTCCAGATAAAGAACTGAAAAAAAAAATTTTATTTTGAGAAGTCTTGGATCCTTCAACTAAAAATTTATCAATGTAAAAAAAAAAATTGGGGGGGGGCTCCGCTGTCCAACCGACGGCAAAGTCCCCTACTAGTGTTAATTGTAAGAGATACCACCTTTTTTCTTTTTTTGTACAATTTTTTTATATTCTTCCCTCCGACTGGAAGACCCTTATTTTTTTTCTTGAGACCATAGAAAATCCTTTTTTCCCCCTTTTCTTCCCCTGTCTTTCTCTAAAAATTTGTCTTTAAAAAAATCCGAGCACCAACTTATAAAGAAAATGCTTGCTTAAGCATCCATGTCCCAATCAATGCTACTAAACCGAGTTTTAACCATTGGGCTGTACATTAAATGTGATTTATGGCATTGGACACAGAAAAAGCTGAAAAAAATCAAAAGGAGAAAAGGAAAAAAATGCATCCTCCGAGAAATCTTTAGCACAAGTGAATAACTGCACTACAGGCATCTTCCAGTGTTAGTTAATAGTTCCGCCCTGGATACCATGTCTCTTGGGCCCGACTGTTCAACATACTCTGAGTGACTGGAATTTCTAGAAATTATGCAGCGTATTTTAGATCGCCACTTGCGGCAGGCTTCAGTGATACATTGCGCAGGTGTGTCAGCGATGCCCTGTTATTGACTTGAGCAAATACAAACAAATCTGCAAAAACCAATTCATGGAGACAGGAATTAAAACACAGGCGCTTTGAAGAGACACTGCCAAGCTTTTTTACCCCCAAAAATGTTTTGACGTTGATTTGGCTCATGCTTGTATCAATGTAGCTACCAGGCAAGAAAAAAAACTGTCATTTTGATTTGAACTGTGAAGAATTTCTTTAGCTTCAAAACTTCTGAAAGAAATCCGCCCTGAGTTGAAGTGCACTCCCAAACGGCAAAAGAAAGACAGATGGTTGTAAGTTTTCCAAGCGGGTTCTTGTTCCGTGTGTACGTAAAGACTATCCATTAAGGAATAAATTCGTTATGCCTGGGTTATACATACTCAGCGTGCTCCGCGTCAAACGCGCCATTGATCTCTATTATAAATGCATGCGTATGTGGTGCCCTCTTTTGTTGCGCTCGGAGCAGATGTATACATGTTTTATTCTTTCCTACCCACACCCACCCTTGGCTCCTACTACTTCTTTTCCCCCTTGTCACACCTTCCCCTTCCCCTTGTTCCCTACCCCTCTGTCCAACCACCCACTTTCTCCGCTCCCCTCTTTGTCCTGCACTCACCAATGCTTGGTTGATTCCTTGCCTGCTCATTTGTCTTTGTTTATTTGTCAGGTTGGGAAAGATTCGGCCCGGATCGAAACGTCAGATCCTCTGAGTTTTTGGATCTGCACATTTAGGGTCACTGTAGCCAACTGGCATGGGTGAATCCAGAACCGAATGATTTTGGGGGTCCCAAATATTGGAAGTTTTTAAGTAACCTTTCTGAAGGGTGAGGCTACTTGTGCAATTTTAGGGCTTTTTACATGCTTTTCCATGAAAGTGAAATAGACCAAAATGATTGCATATCATTATCCCCCCCCCAAAAAAAATTGGCTCCTCTTTTTGACGCCTTGGACCTACTGTCCCCCCTCCCCCGGACCTGCCATTGCCAGCAAGCAGTGTTTAACAATTTTTTGTATATTAAATAAAAGGAATATTTATGTACTGTTGATATTCACAAACTATTCTTCACATAACAGAACCCATGTACCAACCCACTGTAGTTTTAAATGAGGGAACGCAGAACAGGCAAAGGAGTCACTGTTGACATAGTGCAATACTGTTGGAGGCTGATTGAGGATTAATGACAGCGGAGTTGGTTGGTTATGAGTTCCTCGCCTGCAGGTCAATTCCATCCTGCCAATGCTGTGACACGACAAGGCTATCCCACAAGTTAATGAGCCAACGCTGCTCTGGTTTATGCTGTATCCGGACTGCATAACAAAACACTGAATCATGATTAATTACACCATTCATCAAAAGGTTGTGGAAAATCAACTTTTTTTCTTGGGTGAAACAATATTAACAAAATGAAGCAGCTCCCAAGAGACAACAGAATGTGGAGAGGAATTTACAAGACTCATTAGAGATGAAAACAGCAGTATCTAAGGGCCCCCAGCAGATTACAAACAGAATCAATGGCAACTAATTGTGAATGGGTTGGTTAATTTTTTTCCTTTTTTCTGGAATGATCGATGAAGCACCTCCCAGTTAAACAACATTTTCCCCAGCATTTGTGTCAAACGCAAGGCTACAGTAAGGACACTATCCATTAGATATCCAAAACTATCAAGAAATGCCTGGCAAAGTTTTAAGTTGGTGCCTCTTTCAACCAAACATGATATGAGACTGTCTGGCTCATGTACTTAATCATACCTTAAAATCAGCCAAAATCCAAAAATCAAACATAACATTTTTGCAGGAAATTGAAGTTCTGTACCCTCGTGTCAACACGAAATAAATGTCCAATTTCAACCTTTAACACGCAGTTGAGTTTCATTTACCACATGCTGGCAAACTTTGATCCATAACGAATATTACAAAGGGAGTGCACGGAGAATAAAATTGCACAGACGTCTCAAACAAAGCATCTCAAAATTTGAGGTTCAACTGTATTACTGGGAGCAGGGTTTATACACAGCAAGGATTGTTACAGCTTGTTATCTGCAAATGAACATCATGCATGCTGAGGGTCATGCGTGCATCTCAGATAAACTGGCTGACTAGGGTATGGACGCACTTTCCTGAGCCCCAAAGGAGCCAACAAATTCTTGGAAGGTCTCCTGAGTTCTGACAGAGAGGCAGGACCGATTGTGGTTTTCCAGCCTGCTGGTGTTAGCATACTACATCTCAGATTGGAAACGACAGCGGGAATTAGTTATTAAACCTTCACCCCAACCTCAGCGCAAGCTTCTTCAATTGAATCCACTGGTCTCATGAATCTGGCCAATTCACAGAGGATGCTCGGGGACTGAGGACCATCTGTCTCCATGTGACATGTGTACAGTTGTCATGGCAATCAGTCTCCAGTCCAATATGTTGTCTTGGCTGTCATCTGGAACCGACCAGAGTGTCTCATAACAACCCAACACCACCCCATCTATAGTCATCTATACATCACCTCAATCTTCACTGGCTCAATCTACTGGAGAATTGTCCTTAACAACGATAAGTCAATCATCCGTGGACAAATACCCCTTTCCTACTAAATTTGATCTCCTCTGTAATATGCACCAGTGCTAACAGTATTGAAAGCTCTGGTGCCTAATTTACTGGACTGTCAACTTGGAACCCCATTTTTTTTGTCAGCCAACGAAATTTTCTTTCTTTTCCCCCTCCTTTCTGAAAGCGATCTTTCTGTTACACGTACATGTACATGCATCAGTGCATATGCAGCTTGACAAATGGGAAATGTAGCCAGCTTGTGCAAATTCGAACTGTGACAAGATCTAACTTAGCAGAAGACAGCTCATCAACATGACCTCTCTTCTCTAAAACTCGTTCACTCGATCTGGCTTGAAAGCGGCTCCTGTTTGACAAGTGCAGGTAGCTTGACAAGAATTGGCATCTTGGTCGATTTACAAGTAAGGGTGTAATTACACTAAGTGCAGTTTAAGGCTGGAACTCTTGAACCTTACGCTGCCAGCACTTTTTAAAGCAACTGGAGTGAGGGCAAGAAAGAAACCAACGCAACCAGTTTGAAAGCTGCCCCTTTGCTGTTCAACAAGAAGTGAAAAAAAAAGGAATTTCAGTTTACAAGTATGGAGCAATACTTGAAGACTTTTGCCAGTTGGTGTGTTGAACAAACTCGCACTTAAGAGCATGTCCACTCAACTCAAAAAGGAGGTTAGCAAAGACCAACATTTTATGGGAAAATCTCACCCGATCTGGCACCTGGAGCTGTCGATCTCAAAAGAACAACCAATGAATGCAACCAATAAAAATGACACTTCTCACTTACTGAGGGCCGATATGTTGGTCTTGTACTCTTGTCATCTTTTTCTGTTTCATAAATGAGTGAACCCATCTTGTCTTGGTAATCTTCAAAGGCACCAGTCCTTTTTGTTTGAAAATCTCCTGCGATTGGAGGAAAAACAATATGGCAAAGTTCCCTCCGCAGAGGTCATAACTAGCATGCACTTGCCCCTGCCCTGGCAGAATTTATCACCACCTCAAACTTCAGGTGATGTCCATAAATCCTGAAAGTAAGAATACGCAAATGTCCCAAATTTTCTGATAAATGACCACCACAACTCAAGGGACAGCTTGCTGAAGCAAGAATGTGAAGGGACAGAGAACCTGACTAGTGAGGCCCCGGTGCCTTCTGGGAACAGGTGATACTCTCAATCACAGCCAGGTGATCCACTAAGTAGCCTCGCTTCTTTGGTGATGCAACCATTCACCGGACCCTTACTCCCATTTTGAGCTGGCAAATGTCCACAAACAATCAGACAACAAAAGGTACAGATAACAGTGTACAAGACTGCTTTGGGACCATCCGGTGGAATATTTGCCCAAGCCTGACTTGTTTTAAACAATGCGACAAATTAATCATTTACAGATCGTTGCAAGCCTCCAAGCGGATGTCCCTCTCCAATCCGCCATCTCTCAAGATGCAAAATGTGTATTCATTCTGAAGCATCCAGCAAAGTACACGTTTTATGTAAAGACTGGAATAGACGAAACATAGGGAGGGGGCGGGGCATTGGGCATTTGTGGGTTGGAGATGAACCTCACAAGTTCAACAGCCATACATGAATAGCTCCATAATGTGCACGGTATAAGAATAACTTACCTCCAAAGTAAAACCCCACAAAAAGGGGTCACAAATGCCAGGAGAGATGTAAAGTGATTCATATTGAAAGTTTCCCCAGTCGAGCTAAAGCTAAAACATTCCGGGACCTCGGCTACTGACGTATCGACAGCATCCTTGTAGCCTACAGTACTGTCTGAAATCGATCCCAGCCGGCAGGCTCACAAACTGTCTACGTCATTCGCTGGGAGTACCCGATAACCGGTCAGCTACTCGTAATGTCTCATTAATTAACGACCGTATTAAGAGTGCGGGATCGCTGAATGAGTGCACACTTCTTGAATAAGGGAGCAGGCCAAACACCAGAACCCTGGCAAATTGAGAGGAGGTGACACGGTTTAAGAGTGCGAAAGTGGGAAATCCAGGCCTGCATTTAGGTAGCAAGAGGGGGACAGAAACGAGTCGCAGGACTAATTGCCTACATTACCACAGTAAATACAGACTCAGTCTGATCTGCTTGTGCAGTTGAGTGAGTGGACACCTTGTTTAATCCCCTACGGGAATGCCAAGTCCCACTTGAAACCATGGCAATCAAAACAAGAACAGGTGCCAGATTCTAGCATATTTTGGAGGTTGATTCAGGATCCTCCTTAGAACTGAAGAGTTAAAATGTGCCTCCCCTGTACCACTAGAGAGGGGATGAAGATTGTACAGAAAATGCACTTAGCTATAAAAAAAATCTGCAGACCAAAATCAGGACACACACTTTTGGCTGGTTCACAGGTGATTATGGCTCTGGGGGAAAAATGTACTGCATAGCATTTTCCACTAAGCAGCAACATGAAGTAACATCACTGGGGAACACAAACCCTTGTTTATCAGCAAAGATTCACAATAGCGTTTAGACGTGCAGCAAACACCCCCACATCCAATGCAAAACAGCTATGTACATCGACCTGAAGACAGAAAATACCGAGGTGGAGAAAATTACTTATCAAAGAGCCATGAACATGGACATGATGCCCCCAGATTCCAAGCTGGAATTTCTCCTCCAGTAGACAGAGGCATCCCCTAAAGGAATGACCAGCATTGCGCAAATGTTCATGCCTCTGCAGGGGGTGGGGGTGGGGGACTGGACAGCTGGCAGAACAACCATTGCCCCCCTCCACTGCCAATAAAACACAGCCTGGTCTGGCCTGGCCAGGGCGAGGAATTAAATGAATGTAATTGAGTCCTGTTACTGCGCTTCTATGTAGGTCATTGGGCCAGGGGAGGCTGCCTGTAGAGCACGGAAACTCTGGTTTCAGAACGCAGGCATATTGGTCCATAAATCTTTTTGTGCCCTGAGAAAAACGGGATGTCACAAATCCTTCTCACAGATAGGGGTTGTCTCCTGTTTTATCAATTTCTTTCTGAGCTGGATGACAGTTAATATATGACACGAACCCACTGTAATGGAGGGTAGTGTGTCCCTGAAGGTTTTTACATATTTGCTGTGTCTTGACCACTCAGCAACCCATTCCTCTTTTGCATCAGCGCCGGATGGCATAACTGGTTTAAGACCAATAAGAGTTTTCCATTTCCACACAGAAATATATGGCCATTTAGGTGCAAAGTGACAGGTTGATCTTGTTCCGTCTATTTTTTTTTACCTGCACCAGTGAACCACAACATTTTAAAGGCCAGTTCACACTTCAAGTAAATTTTTTACAGGGAAGAGAATTCGACATCAGGAACATCTGCAGTGAGATTAGCTAGAGTTGAAATGTGCTCAACATTTGTGAACTTGTGGCGTGAAATTTTGATCTGATGTTGCAAACTTACATTTCACACCAAGTATGAGCTGGCACTCAGACCCTGAAATGTCCCATTGGTTCAAAGCAGCCTAAGCCTGTGGCTTATTCACACTTTTGTTCCGTTACAGATTCAGCATGGTACATTTTTTAAAAATGCAATAACAGTGACATGTTTTTTTAAGGAGAGGGGGCTGTGATATACAAACCAAGGTTAATAATGAATAAATCAAATTTTCTGGTTCTTGATTATTTTGAAACTTTAACTTGCTTGCATTTTTGACAGTATCTTATCATCAAATTTACGTGATTTTAGACTTAAAAATCGTGGCCTGGGGTCCTTGTAGCTGAGAGAAATGGGCTCCACTGGTCAAATACTGTTGATGCAAACATTTCCTTGAATGACAGTTGACTGCATGGGCTCATAAAAATATATACATGCATAAGCGCCATTTACAGTGATGTAATTTATAATAATTAACCAGCTGAACCAACACTGCAAGATAGCTGAGTTTTTCCTCTCCAACACGATTTTCTAGCAATATTCATCCAAAGCAATTTTTGTCCTTCTGTGAACTTGTACGGAAATTTCCTCTGATGTCCTTACAGAAGTCTTGATATTGCTAATGGGCAGGTTGGGTAATTTTTAACGAACGAATGCTAGTGGTTAGAGAATGCATCAGCCATGTTGCAGAAACTAAAAACTGGTGAATAGGATCTTCATTCACTGGTGATGCTAGCAAGGAAAATGAAAACTCCTCCATTTACAGATTTTCCCCCTTGAAATGTTTCCCATACCCTTGAACATCAACAAGTTGACTCCTGAAAGTTCAGAAACAATAACAACTACTCGTTCATCACTTCGCGGTCTGGTACCTTTGCAAAAAAACACCATCCTACACATGCACTGTGATTAACGCGGTATTGATTTATACAGTGAGAAGAAGCCTGATGGAGTTGCCTTTGAGCCCAGACTGACGTCTGGTGTTATTAAAGAGATGGTGGAAGGGGGGTTGAGGAGTTGGCCCAGCTTGAGCAAATAGTAGGTCAAAGAGCGGATGGATGCAGATGTTCTTGGGATCGGCGGTATCTTTGACAGAGGGTAGCACTTGGATGGAATGGGGGGGTGGAACTCTGGGGAGAAATCAATTGCAGATTGACCTCTGCTTTTACCCGACACAGAAATTGAGACAACCTCCGAAGAGAAAAGCCTCTTTACTTGGACACGTCAAGTGGACTTCACAGCATTCCTCACATGTTGCAAAAACAAGAAGGAACTCGCTCAATTTTGCCTCAACTTCCTAGAGGCAGGCCTACCTTCAACGAAACAGCATGTCAAGCTGATTCATCTTATTATGTTGCATTTCGCATCTACTGAGCCATCGTGACAATCCTGTACCCCGTTAATATTAAATATATTCCGTAATACCTTGAAAAAAGAGCAAATTTTTTTTGGGAGGGGGGCAAAAGTGTTTGGGGGACCAGAAACTTTGGACTTTTTTCCATGTAAACTCTTGTGGCTTTTTTGAGAGGTGAGGTTGCCATTTTGGGGCTTGGGTGGACAGCTTCTGTTTTCCTCCTTCCTCTGGATCCACCAATGTTCATGACAGGAAGGCATTTCATCTTTAATTTGACCATACAGGTCCCTCTCAAATGACGTCACTTCTGGCCTGCAGATGCCCACGTGCATCAGGATTTTTTACTTTAATTTTTGGGACGTGCATCGACTGCGTCGTATTTTGAAGATATTGGGATCAGCACGCACGTGATTTTAGACCTACATGTACATGTATATTAGTGCCCGACAAAATGGACCATTTTGTGTGTTCAGTGGGATAAAGCTGCACGAATGTTTGGGAGCTTGATGACACAACCTCCCCACACCTGAAGAGAAAAGAAAGTGTCCCTCAGCTTCTTTTTTTTCACTGCACAAAAAAATTAATTTTGTGGTCTCGAATATCAAATATCTTCGGCTGCCTCACATGAAAATTCCTACACTTTTGGCCATGAGATGAAGCTATCATCCAAACTAAACTCCAAGCTGTTTCTGGAGGGTGCACTGGACGTCCGCCTCTTGCATATTTTCCTTTCCCATTTCTAAAAGCAGATGGCTTGGAATTCCCACAAACTAAAATGCCTGTCAAGTGCGGTAATCTTCCAGTCCACATCTAATCCCCACGGGTCAAAGATTTATCGCCTCACGGCCTGGCAGGCTGACTGACTGTTAAACAGGGCATGACGAAAACGTAAGAAGATCTTTGCTGAAACAGCCAATGATAACAGGGCAGCGGCAACAAGGTGGAAGCAAGTGCTTGGATCGTTTGCGAAATGAGAAGGATCTAGCTGGGAGCAAGAGACTGGATATCCATAATCCTGAAAGAGGATTTGAGGAGGACTTTACTCCCATTTCATGTTTAAACCCAGCTCAAAGCTTCCACTTCTTTCCTTTTTTAATTTTGGAAAGCCTGGTCACTTTATAGCTAATAACTCTACCTCTCTCCCCGAGGTCCTCTACATGAGAGCTCCACTAGGGAAATATAAATCTGGATCTAACCACAGCTTTAGAAAGATGCTTATTGAGCAGAAAATTTGCCCCATGGAGGTAGACACACAACTCAAGGAGTGCTCCCCTGGGGGGACAGCACCCTGGCATGACAGAGACAGAGGCAGAGAAAGGGAAAAACATGTTTTCTGCCCATTTGGTTGCCAGCTCAAGAGTTGCCAGAACTTTCAAGCAACCGCATGCCACTGGGTGGGATCTGAAAGCCCAGTGTACCATTAACACAGTAACTTCTGCGATTCTTGCACTGTGGACAGTTCAGAAGTGGACGAAACATCCACTAACTTCGGCCTTGATTCATTATTTCATTTTATTCATTTATCCGTTATGGAGAATCAAAATGAAGAGTATAATTTTTTACGCTTCTCTGCTTCCTCAATAATTAACCTCCAACTGCAAACAGTTACAATCGCAGTCAACTTTTACTTTCAAAAGTATCAAATTCTTCAGATATTGCTTTGGCGATTCTGAAAGAAAGAATTTTCTTTATGGGGGGGTTATGTCTGAGAAACGGCTTTTCTTTTTTTTCAATGACTAAATTGTTCGTAGATTAATGAGAAGGCAAAGTTCAGGTAACACTTGTCGTGGTGGTAATACTGATCTGATAAATCCCGGCACTCTCCAATAAGGTGCGGACGGCAATATGGACCAGTAAGCTGTTGGCACGTTCTTCACAGATAATATAGGAAATAAATTTGTGTGGACTAGAAAAAAAAAAGACAACTTCTTAGTCAATCCGAGGGCAATTACTCTCCTGTTGTGGAAGCCATGTTTGATTAGTGAAAGAAAAAAATGCCATGCCGGACAAAAACAAAGAAAGTTATTAGTTACAAAGAAGAGCCGCTGACTTATTCGAGATTAGAGCCGGGGAAGAGACTCCTCAGTTGGTTGCTACAAATTTTTGGAAATTGCGGACGTGGTCTTGTGTCTATTTCTTCAAATATAAAATACTCCCTCCATCCGTAACAACTCAGATGTTTTGCTGGATACTGTTTAATGTTAGGCCACATTCTCCAGATGAATGTTGTATCACCCACCGAGGAGCAATCTCCCCTCACAACACGAGAAACATTCTTCAAATTGTCAGCAGGATTGCTGAACATGTATACCGATTCAAAGAACACTGCTCAAAATCTCATGCAGAGTGGCGAGGACACTAACCTGCTTAAAGACGGCATATCCTTCAGAAAAATTTGTATTGAAAGTCGGTGTCTTTAAAAACACACTCCATGTGCAGACTATCAAAGATTTGGGAGGAAATGGCTGGACTGGACAAAATCTGGCTGCTGGTATAATCTTTAAGGTGTGACATTACAGATTTGCATTTTATTGCAGTCTTGTCTGCTCAGTGAAACATTGTAAGGGCTGTAACACATGGGTTTTGTTGTAAAGAAAATAGTTTGTAAGGGTGGAAATTGAAGACAGGTGGCATCATTGTGAACTACGCTGATACTTCAGTACTTTAGAACCCCTGGTTATGTTCCACACATACCCAGTATATCACCCAATACCCAGTATATCACCCAATACCCAGTATATCACCCAATACTCAGTATATCACCCAATACCCAGTATATCACCCAATACCCAGTATATCACCCAATACCCAGTATATCACCCAAAACCCAGTATATCACCCAATACCCAGTATATCACCCAATACCCAGTATATCACCCAATACTCAGTATATCACCCAATACTCAGTATATCACCCAATACCCAGTATATCACCCAATACTCAGTATATCACCCAATACTCAGTATATCACCCAATACCCAGTATATCACAGACTACATGCATGAAGTATGAGGGATATGCAGTCTAAAAACTGTCTAAATATCATCGCTGTGACTGAAAATAATATGTGCATATGGAGGTTCCTGGCTAGTGGCTTCAGCCAGTCGGTTTGCATATGGAGGTTCCTGGCTAGTGGCTTCAGCCAGTTGATTCAGAGTCTGTGTCTGAATTACTTGGCTACGGCTTGAAATTATACATGAGTCTATGGTGGTGACCGCAGCCACTTCAGTAGAGTCATGCATAATTTCAAGCGACAGTCAAGTGATTTGGACAGCATAAAGGGCTACACAAAAGGCTACCAGTGAGAAGATGAAGTGTGACTTCTTACCATGCCAGAGATGGACGGCGTGTCGTCGGGCTTGAGGATGAGCGCCTCAGTGGTGATGTGGTACTGAAGGGCTTCCATAAGCTGATCAGCCGTGCAATTGACCTTCGGGTCTGAAGTCTTGTACCATTCGTCCGGGTACCAGCCTAGGATCATCCAGACATTCTTGGGTCCGTACAGCTTTTGCTTGTACACCTGTGTGGAAGCAGTTTGATAAAAACAACTAGTCAAACAAGATGGTAACACCTGCATCAGCATTCACATGCATATTTAAAGGTCTTCACAAATACCTGAACTGCCAAAGCATGGCCAATAGAGACTTTTCAGTCGCATGGTTTTTGACAGTCAGCATTGAATTTATACAGATGTGCGCAGAAAAACACGCCTTCTAAGTCTCTCATTATTTTAGCGTACGTGAAAATGCCAACAGAGATTTACAGATTAGAAATTGCACGGGCATCCACGGACACGGTGCACTTCCTGAAATGCCTTTGCTTGTCATGTTACGTCACATGAAAAACCTTTATACTGTCTAAGATTAACAGGGGTCAATGAACTGTGCTCTTGGAATTCTAAGCAACTTGCATCTCCGTCATTTTACCATCTGAGAACTACATGTACCAAGCATATTACTGAGTCCCTAATTTGCCAGAAAATTCTGAAGGCCTGTTCAAGACCCAGCAATTTTGACGTGCACAGTTCAAACGGAATGAGGCCCCTGGGCTAACCTCACAGAAGACCCTGCGTGCCATATCCTCATAGAAGACGCCAATGATGATGCGGGCATCCTCTCGTTTCAGGTTCTGGATGGCGTTGTCCGGCTCAGTTAGGAAGCTCTGCCGGCTGGAGATCTCCATGCCCGCATCCTTGACCCGCTTCTCCAGGTCTTCGATAGTCTGCAAGGAGCAAAAGAGGGAAAGAATACCCCGATGAGCAGGTGGACGAGTTTAAAGGGTGGTAAGATTCAGAGACTCATATGCAGAGACTCATATGCAGGAGAACTCATACTCAATTTTAATGCATTTAACCAACCGTGCAGAACTTGCTAGCTGGTCTGTTTCTTGTGCCAGATGCTTTGGGAATGATGACTAGTTATGAGAACAAAACAAGTCTGGACTCAGTTCGCTTTCAGAAACTGTACATATCCATAACGTGTTTGAAATATTTCAAAAATGGATTTGTGCCGGGGAGATGAAATTAATTTTGGATTTTTGCCCTGCCTGACGTGTATTTTAACACTGTATACTCAGTGTATGCCTCCAAAATTAATTTCATCTCCCCGGCACAAATCCATCTTTGAAATAGTTGTTCGAGGTACCCGCTGCTACACCTGATTTGAACCAGCAAGCCGACACCGGCAAGCTTGGTGGTGGAGTGGTTAAGACATCTGCACTAGTAAGCAGGAGGTCTTGGGTTCGAGTCCCACCCGAGTACCCTTGTGGTTTTTTCACAAGCCTTCGGGGGCATACACTGAGTATACAGTGTTAAAATACATGTCGGGCAGGACAAAAAAAATCCAAAATTAATGTTTGAAATAGAGAAAAAGAAGAGAGATGAGCCTGTGAGTGGCTCTACTATGCACATTTGAAGAAATAAGTTAAAAACAGGCCTTTTTTAGGTTGAGGATGTAGTGGCAAAACAGGAGGGGGGAGGAATTTTGGGGGGCACCTTCGGCTACACACTTTTGTTTTTCAGGAGGGCACTGAAAGCATATGAAATGTGACTTGAACATGGGTGGTGCACATTTCATAATATCAAAGGGGGGGAGACACAGGTTTTGGGAAGGGGAGGGGGGAGTATCCCCACCCACAGTTACTCACTGTAAGGATGAGCTACAAGCCACCTTGCAGCTGTGTCACAAACTCTATGCAAAGATGTGTAGTCCCTTAGCAACCACTTTTATTCTATCAGGTTTGTTTCATATTAACTTTCCAAATTTAAAGTAATCCATGCCCATGCAGAGGCACAGTGAAGTAAGCACGATTCTCCCCTCCCCCCCAAAAAAATCCTAACCATCGATGGATGAAAGAAAATGCCTCATAAAAACCATTAGGCCGTGAGGTGTGCTTGCAAACAAACAGGTGACAAAACTAATTAATTGTAAAGGTCGCTCTTGGGCCTAGCGGGCCAAAGTAATTGACAACATATGATATATTAATGCTGTAGTGGTTTTGTGGTGCCTGTGCTGGTATTTTTCTCCCCAGACGTATGAAGAGCACAACCCCCGGCAACGCCAAACCCACTTTCCCCTTCACGCTTCAGCTGCCTCTCTGAAACAATTTCTTTTTCTGGAGCGGAGATGAAACACACTCGGCATTATCGACCGGATCCCCTAGTAAAATATCGCATTCGGCTGCAGGGTAATTTTCAGTAGGGGCTTTGACGTGGTAAAAACTTGACCAGACTGATTATTGGAGAACTACAATTTGTATTACATATAGGAATTCGATCAAGGGCGGCACAACCGTCTCCATTCATTTTCTCATTCAATATCTAAAGAAAACTAGATCAATGTCCATTCCGGTTCAAGTACAAGTCAGTAAAAGTAAAATGAATACAGACATATTCACCCTTCCTCTAAAAGCTGAAAAACATATATTCATGGCTTAACATGCCTAGACTTGATCCTCCAGCCCAGATTTGATCCTATATGTACATGTACTAGTAATTTTAAAGATACCTTGTCTCACTGCTCACAATAATCACATCTGAAACGTCACAAGTTTGCAAATCAAATTCAGCAAAGACAAAGACTACAGCAACAACAACTAAATGTTCCTCTCGATCTTCATTTCAGCCAACACTTGAACCGGGGAATCAAGTGAAGTCTAGTCCAATTTTAGTTTTTTTTAAGCTAAGCAGACTACAAGACAATATATTTTATCATTTGGAGCTCAGATTCAGTTCTGAACCGACTCCCCAAAAATCCTGAATTGTGACGTCAAGAAAATAAGTTTTACTAAAAGGAACAGGACAACCAATGAAGATGTATACTGAAAATATGCTGACTACTGCATTCTTGTCTTGCCATGCAGTCTGCAGTTGAGTAATCAAAACTACAATTTTCAATTTTGCAGTCTCTTAAAAGTTTGAGATACACTTGATACTGAAAAAAAGGGATTATTTTAGTGACAGAGTAGTCGAATCTAGAAAAAGACTGACAAAGATTCTTCATCCGACGGGTGGCTGTTTTCTGGGTTTCTGGAACATCATTCTCGAGCTGAGAGCAAATGTACTCGAAATATTGACTGCCATCTTGAAAAAATATCGTATTCATCAGTGATGAATAATTGCAGTGAGAATTTTGGTGAAAAAATTCTTGGCAGATAACTTGGGGGAAGGAGAGCAGGTTGCAAGAGACCTGTAATTTGAGTCTTGAGAGGGTCTGGAGGCCTTTAGGCCGCAACCAATGCTCCATTTTGGAGGGAAATTCTTGAAATTTGAAACAATATTCTTCTTATTGAGTGTTCTGTTGGGAAATATGCTCTTGAAATTTCAGTCAATATTTTAATGCAAAGTCTTGCGCCCACTCCTTTATAGAACATCATCATATGAATTTCCTCCAACCTCCAAAGTCCTGAAAGAAGCCCTTTTTCAAGACAGTGGTAAACAAAGGCAGTCTGTTTTATGGGTGCACTGCCCAATTCAAGGGAAATTCTCCACCAGGCTGAGGAGCTCAAAAAGTACCCCTACAGTTTATTTCAAAAAGAGGGGATTGTGTAGCCCAAGAAATTGTGTGATTGTGTCTAGAATGGCCAAGAATGAACTCCCCAGATTCAAGGGCTCCCATCCCAGGGTAAAGCATAGAAAAATGCTGTTGAAAAATTGTCCCAAGAGCCTGAAAAAGTGGAGGGATGTCATTTGAAAAATGGCTGTGGACAGACTTGGGAACATTCACTTTTTTGGGGGGGTGAGTTTGTTTTTGGTGGATAATTAAAAATTTCATTGGTTAACCTACTAAAAACTGAAAATCAAAATTGAATCGCTTAATATCATCCCCTCATATGTTTCGGTTCATCTCCATTCGGGGCACCCCTCCCCCTTTCGAGAATGTCGGGTTCCCTCCTCCAATTTGTGAATACTGGATTCACCCCTGCCTGCTGCACTTGTTTGCACCTATCATACCTATTAAATAAAGAAAAAAAGATAAGCATGCTCTTCGATTCCCCCTGCTGATATTCAGGAGACATCTTGAATTCAAAGTTTAACTCTTGTGTGGCAGCCATGATGTGCCCTTCCCATGCACTTTCATCTCGGATGAGGTGCGAAACCATGGCTCCCCTCTCATCACGCAAAGCCATCTGCCCCCCAAACAATCCGAGCTCAATGGCCTCTGCCGTGCGATTAACGTCAGAGGCAAACTGCTAAATTGGTCGAGACACCTCTCGGCATTGTGTCCGCCCTGAAGCCCTGGCTGGAGCATCTCGGGTAAGCGACCGACATGAGGGTGGACTGAATGTGAGAGCATTGTGTGGCGACGACTCGGTGCGCTGGAATTTTTTTATGGCGTGCACTGATGTATAGGCGTAACAGCTACGGCTTTTTAGTAGTGTAAATGTGGAATAAACATATCACTGTCAATGTGCATACTATCCTGGTATGCAACATACCTTTGAATGTCATCTGATGATAAAAGCACATACCAGAAAGTAAGGTAAGAGCTCTTACATGTACTGTACTTCTAGACTGGCTCGTGCCATTTTTAAAACCTTCAATATAATCAAGGGACCAGGAAAAACCTTGCTTTCCCTGGTACATGTATATTGATTGCCAAGTGTGTACAGAAAAAACACACTCCCCTTTTGAAGTAACTGGCTGGAAGCTTCAGCCACTTCCTGAAGATCCCATATACTAGGACCGTGTCTGAAACAGGCTTCCACAGCTCTGGTTAAATCTAATTTCAGCAGGTCTCGGTGCAACTTCTATGGGCGAAGACCTGACCTGACTGTGTCACTCCCAGCCAAAGCCAGTTGAGTCCAATGTGGCTGCATGGCGCCCTCTGGAGTTAACGCACAAAGTCAATATTCCTGATGTACCCGTTCCCCTCCCCTACCACACACCGGTGGGCGACCAATTTATATGGGTACACAGCACCCATGCAAAGACTATTCATTCCAATACAGAGAGGTCATGCATGGTCCGCGCTCTTCGCAAGGACCTGCATGGGCACCTATGCTATGTAAAAACTTGCTGTATCCTGTTTGCACGGGGGGGCTCAAACTGTGAGGAAACTTGCAACTGCAATTTGTAAGCATCAAGCACACTCACTGCAGACCACACACTTTAAACAACAGTACGAGTGCTCAAAAGAGTAAACCTAAGAAAGTTTAACGAGTTGTCCTTGCCCTCCAAGATAGACAACACTCACACAGCAGGTGTATTCCTTGCCACACAAATATCTTCTGAGATTCTCCAAACAAAAAAATTGGAAAGAAGAGAAGGCAATGACTGAACAATGCGCTGCACTTCGTCTCAACTGGAGCAGACGGAATACAGGGCAGAATTCCAAGCACCTGCCGTAAGACTCCTGCACCCTTCCCGCTCCCATTATTGGCGTTCAACCGACCCCGCAAACCCAATACGAGCAAATATCGACAGCCTCACGCTAGGCTGGGGAGAACATTGATTCCCTTTCTTACATAACACCTGGCGTCTGATTCCGGCCCAGTCGGGCACGCAATGTGTACATCAGCCTACTGCACTGCTGGGCTGACAAACAAAACTAGCAACAGTGGGAAAGAATCCCTTGCATGATTCTTAATTAGTTTCGAGCTCGGGTTTTGCCAAAAAAAGAGCATATATGAAATAACCTAGTGCAGAGTAACAAAGGTGTGTCATTAATAAGGAAGACCCAACCCTATGTGACCATTTCATTTGCTCTTAAAACAAATCTAAAGTCTACAATACCTTGAATCATACTTTTAGCAATTTGGCTTCGACCTGCATCATGGTATCATTTCCTCGGGACTGCAACGATTTGTACGAAACTGTTTACTTACGGCTTGTGTATATGATGGAAGATGCTAATGACCAAAAGCAGAGGGCTTCTAGAAAAGAACAATTACATGAATGTTTACACGGGTGCTTGAGTTATGTGCTTCCACAATGAGTTGAATGAAGTGACAGAAATTTACTTAGACGGTACTTGACACCATAGTTGATTGCTACTCGGTATAGTGTGCAACATTCCTTTGCCCGCTTGAATAAATCCAGGCACCCTGCAGGGGCAGAGTGGGAGAATCTTTTCGATAGGTCAGAAAGATATTTGATAGCAATCTTGTTTGAGTGCGAAAACTGTGTGCAACAATGATCCATCGCAAAGCATTTCCTCAAAAAAAGGAAACATCTCAAAAAACATCATCCAGAGGACAGTACCATGTGGAAGTGTTTTGCAGTGCACAAATGAAAACAGGTATCATTAATTTCAGGCAAGCAGCTTCACAGCTTTTCTCTCTTACAGTTTCCCTCGGTGAAACTCGGTGAAGATTAATCAGGCTAAAATCTATCCAAACAGCAAGAGATGTCACTCAGGACTCGGCTGGACTAGTTCTTTAATCAAAGTACATGTATTTCAACCTGCATTCAGGGCATTTTTCCACTCTAAATCTCCTCGTACTAGTTTGCGAATTGGAAATAATAATGTATGCTGAGGCCAATGGTAAAGCCTATGCCTATGTTTGCATACTGTGTAAGTAAACAGGCTTCTTTTCAGAGTCACCATTTGACTCAATACTGTTTTTCATTTAAAACCGGATCGAACTAGATGCTGAAAGTAAACACGAATTGTGACGTCCAATCAAACATTTGTGCTGCGAATTCATAAAAATTGAACAACTCAAGCAAATTTCATCTCAAGTGATGTCGCCTGAGGCACATTTTGCTACAAATGCTTTGCGATGTCAAATTCACTTCATTTTTTTTTGCGTTTGGCTGAAGTGTGAACCAGCCTTAATGCTGCCGTCCCACGTTGCTACCTTCCTTGAGGCATATGGCTCTGCTGTACTGCCAATATGGATGACAACAATGTGGCTTGTTGGCACTGCAAACGACGCCAATTTTAGACTTGTGCAATGGCCTTTGCATAGTGATGTGCAGGCCACAGAATTGTTCGCATTATCAATATATGAGATAACCCCATTCTGTGAGGGTGGGGGGGTCGACGTCAAACACACAGCACAGAAAAGAAGGGACACTGACGCACCATGCCAGAAAAAGGGGGGGGGAAAGCACCTTGATCGCCATGGCATCAGCAACACCTGCACATTTCCCACAGCGCCAGCCAATACCCTCGCTCCTCTTACCCGAGACACCATCATCAACCGGGGGGCCACTGTGTTTGTTTTTAATCAGCGTCTTTAGCGGTACGGTGGGACCGGGCTGGTTTCTGCTCGGCTGGGCCGACAGTAATGATCTTCTGCTGCCACAGTTTGCCTGATTACAGCCTACAAATGCCAGGGACAACTCTCCCCCTCCCAACATCCAGAAACACAAAAACAAACATCCAAGCGTCCATCTGATACACTTGGCACACTGTTTTCTTTCCCTTTTTTTGGGATTTCCCACTTCGGAAACAAGCTTTTCTCGTGGGAAAAATCGGTGAGTGGTAATAAACTGTTTGCACATACTGGCCTGGAAGGCCATTAATCAGGTCACCAAAGCCGCTCTTGTCAGCGATACAACCCTCTACAGGGCTGCGGCAAACAATGTTCACATATTTCCAGGCCGATCTCATTCAAGAGGAGTCTGTCAGTGACTACTCCTTTTAATACCTGAATTCCCATACAATGCGTCAACACTGAATTGACCAACGTGAAAAAATTTTGTCGCATGGTGAGCTGATGCCCCTGGAAAAAGCAAACGGTTTTCACTACGTGGATAAACCAAAATCTATTTATCATTCCTATTTCTGGTTGATCAGAGATTTGCAGTGTCAAATCCCGTATGCTCAAACCTTCTAATCAAATGCAAATGTCTTCAGTAAAATCTAATGAAATGTAATACTGAAACCAAATCCTTTCTACTCTTTCATGCCAGGCATCCCATCGTAGAGTGTACACATTAGTAAAAAGATGATGACTTTTTTTATTTTGACACGCATTTAATGCCATTTCAATTGAGATCGAATGAGAAGATTCAGGAAATCAAGGACTAACAGGCAGTCAAAGGACTGCTCAGAGATTGTGTAGCATTACACAAACAGGAAAGTAGCTCATATTTCACACAGTGGTCCGTGATATTGAGTTTGCATGTGACTCCAAGGAAATCGTATCTTTGTAAGAGCATTTTAAGGATGGCCTCATCTCACTTGCTGACTGTCTAGCTTTAACCTGCACTGGAAAACATGGCTGTCCAACCGATATCAGAATGTGCTCGGGTAAAAGGGACGGAAGAAAAAGAAAAATTTAGGCCACAATGGGTCAACCCAAAAAAAAAGACCAAAAAAAAACAATAAGGAGGAGAGAAAAGGGGAAGTGGACACGCGATTTTGCTGGGGGTTTGCCGCCACTGGCATCCAGGCTACAGCATGCACTGCTCTGAGCCAAGGTCCTGACCCAGTTCAGTGCACCGTTCTCTAATTACGTTGCTCAGTGTACGGGGATGGGAACGGCATAATGCCACATTGGAACGCATCACTCCTGTCATCACTCAGGCTCCTTTTGCTTTAATTTGCGCTTAATATCTTCTGGGTCAATGAGTGTTTTCTTTCTCTCTTTTCCTCCGTGTGTGTGTGTTTTTTTTTTTGGGTTGCATGCCTCAATAGCCATACGGGATGAAGAATTACATCGGGGCAATATTGAGAGCTGGGGAAGATTGCTGTTTGACGAGATAAGAAGTGGCATTAAATATGGGGGGGGAACAGATGTCGTTTGTGCACACACGCGCCGTGCTACATATGAAGAGGGACAGAGAAGGGCAAGGGAGGGGCTGGTGGGGTGTCTCTAGAGTCAAAGAGGTTACACCATGGAAAATCCAGCTCCACTGTGCTCCACAATGTTCGGTCTTCCTCTGGAAACTCTACCAATTCAGGTTTTTAAAGTTGAGGTGCAAAATATTATTACACACTGATGAAGACTCAGGACCTTTTGTTCTGTGAATCACCAATTAAGACTGAGTTTCTGTAAAATATCTTCAAGTATGGTAATATTCTTCATTTGCATCTTTTTCAATGGATGTACATGTACATCCAGGCATGCACAGAGACCTTCCATTTTCTCCCGGCTCCGAACTGAACATCCTTTAATTTCCTCTGATTGGGTGGTAACATCTAAATCTAAGAACTGAAAAAAGCATTGTTGATCAGGAATTTGCTGGTCTCCTAACCGGGGCTAGTAATAGCGATGTACTAGTCCATATGTTTTGGCAGGTATTTTTTGCACAATTAGCACATCAAACATCCTTCCCTAGGTAAGTCAGGTTGGCATGGTGGTTCTTTCCTTGCCTTCCACCTCTGCAGTCCAGGTTTTTTTCCCCGGCTTGGTCCACACGAGGATTGGGTTTTCGGTCCCTACCCGATTCCGTGGGTTTTACCCAGAATATTCCTCTGGCATTTTCCTCCAACCTCTAAACCTGTAACTTCTTCTCATTGTCTCCTCTCTTCAAGCTTCTTCAGGCTTGCGAGCTACAGTGTCCTAGGGTGCTTTTGAGGAATCCTTGAATTCGTTATCAAAAAAATAACAAAAAATAATAATAATAATGATAACTTCCCTCACAGAAACTTCAGCGTCCACTAGCTTCTCCTTTTTTTAAAATAGAAATTTCCTTTGGCCTGGGGTTATTTGACACTTTCAGAATGACCAATGGTCAAGTGGCATCCACATACTCAGGTAACTGCCCACAGGTCAAACTTTTAGGTCACTGTCCAGGAAAGTGTTGTCAAAGGCGTAAGAACCCTGATCAAATGTCTGGATCCACAGTTTATTTTAGAACCTGTGAAGTCAACCTGCTTTTGCCATCAGCTATATGAGAAACTGTACCAAACATTCAAACTCAAAAGCAACTGCTAAAGTGATTAAGAATTCTTTTATTATTCATTTGCTCCTCTTTGCAATATTAAAATGCAAAAGCAACAGGAAACCTGCTTGCGTAATATCAAGTACGTGCTGCTCTGCCTTTTTAGTTGGGTATTTTTTTAACGAAATGAAACCTTCTTGTGGTAAAACCACATTAATTGTATCTTGAAGACTTACTGAGGTGAAGACTTCGTGAGTCTCCTGTAAGAAGGAGATCTGTTTCCAGTTCCATTTCTGGCAGAGCTTGACCCGGGTGGGGTTGTGGACCGTCGCGGACGGGTGGGTTCGGAAGAAGGTGGGAAACCGGTCCCGATTGGAGAGGGCTGGAGAGCTTGAACCGAAGGCAATCTGGTGTTAGATAAATGACAAAACCGAGTTAAAGAAGCTGATGAGCAGATTGAAGGTTTTACACTGTAAGTTTACAACCCCACTGTATGGTTGAGAATGGGATAAGGAGTACTTAAAAACATCAAGCAAGGATGCTGTAACAATGACGACACCGTCACTGTTCGGGGCTTACATCACTTCACGGCATGAGTTCGCTCTCAAATGGCTATGACCATGCGAACCTTACACTTGGTTTTATGCATAAAACATGCAAAAAAGGGAGCAAAACCTGAATGTTTACATGTCTCAATATTCAGAATTTGGGACTCAAAAATCCAAACATATCCTTTAAAAAAAACCCACATCCCTGACTACTGGAGCACAGTAAACCAGTACAACTCTTCACTGAAATTGGGTGTACCCATGTAGGCACAGTATGAAATCGTCATTTAATAATGAGTATCATGGATAACGGGCAAGACTCCCCCTCTCCCCTGTTTCTTCCCCCTTCCCCCGCTACAAAGCGGAAAACAAAGTTGAAAAAAAGAAAAAACAAAAAGAGAAAAAAGCGGAGAAAAGAGGATTAAAAACATGAAACTGCTGAGAAATATCTCAGAACTGACCCCCTGCCACTATACATGGTTGGTCAGTTTGCTACTGAGTGCCCCCCCTTCCTTGAAAAGTCCTGGTTGGCACGCATGGGTGCACAGCTGCTTTTACCCCGACATCCCTTGGGGGGGGTGACACAATGCATGTGAGCCATGGCACACACGACCAATTTTCATCAGAATGTACAAACTTTGGGTGGGCACCTGGCCCCCTGAGTCTCTCTCTTCTTTGCAGATGGGAGGGGGGTTCGGGCTGAGGAGGAACTGAGCGAAATCAGAGTGGTGGGGTGGAAGGGAAGGAGGAGAGATCCAAGGACCATCCCCCTTGGTACCCCCTTAGGTCTGCCAACTCTGCCTCTTATTAAAATGCTCCTCAAAACCTGCACATCAATTTCCAATGTGGCAAGCTGGACTCAAGTCAAAGCAAATACAAAACAGACAAGTAGATCAGCAAAATATGCGACAGAATCATTCCACACGCAGCAGACTGTCACAGGTATATTTTGTGCTAAACATCATGGATACATCAACACGCACCCTGTTTAGCTGTTGTCTAATAAGTTGAACAAAAATATCAATAATTTTGGCAGGTAACTGTGCATAAAATGGAATGTGGGCAACAAATCAATAGCAAAGACTCCGCAGTCTAAGAAGGGCCTCTGCTTCATGTGCGAAACAAAAGTGAGAAAATGTGACACAGCTGTACAAAATGTTACACATAAAAAAAAAACATCTGCTGCAGGGTTTACACGTACTTTGTGAAGAACCAAATTGCACTGACCGAAGAGCACACATTCAACATAGAAAAAACACTACGAGTCCTTGTTCCCAAAATGTGCCTTCTCCACAGATCAATACAGCTAGCACTAATCAAATAGACATGTATTGATGTAAAGTTAATTTGCGGACACATTAACCTCTCGTTTGATTAACATTTCACAGACATCAATAGTGGTGCCTGTAATTGCTGGTAAGTTTAAAGTGATCGCCTCCTTTTTTTTTTCAATTTTTTTTTTCATATTTTATGCAGGCTATTAAATACCAAGGATCAATCCATCACAGCATTTTTGAGCATGCTGGAAAACTGGGGTATGTTTTGTTTTTACTTTTTGTGATTGATTTATTGGTACAGTATGCGTGGGAGTTAAAATGATCGAGCTGAAAGAGCACTAATGTCCAGGGCTCTGTCAAGGGTTTTGTCCAAGGTTCTCCCCAGGACTGGGATCATCACCTGGGGATTTTGACTTTAAAGAATTCTGCAAGCTTCCAATATTAAGCTCAGTTCTACATAGTGTGTTTTTTGCTGAGCTCTAATTTGGAAGTTAATAGGAATAAATGTTCATCACTTCCAATTTCAGCAAGATTAAATAGGCAGTGGCTATGATGAAATCTCAGTTGACATGGTTGGTTGAGAGAAATATTTTGAAAAATATTCTAAAATGTTGTATTTTAAAATTCCACAAAATGAAGAGAACATCAAACCAGAGAGTTTCACGAAGAGTTTTCTAGCGGAAGTGAATTTTGTCTCTGAAGAAAAACCTGAAAAAGAACAAAAAGTGCCAATGAAATGAAATCCAAACTAAGATTCCAATCTTAAATAAGGTTGAATAACGCACTGCTTATGAGGGTTTGTTGGTGTTCAGTGACCAGCATAGCCACGTACATACACTTAGCCCTTAGGTATACATGTACATGTACAGGCCCCTAAAACTAGCACATCATTCACGCATTTCGCATCCTGGGGGTTTGCCTGCACGCATCACAAATCGGGCAATAATCAACGGTCTCATCAGAGTCCCACATGATCTGATCTCCAGGATATGCCCCATTCTTCTCAAATATTCGCCCAAGGCGCTATAAACCTCTACTTCCCTGGTAGCCTGGCTGACAGAGCTGTATGTACACTCACCACCATGAGATTCCACATCTTGGCTGCCTCGGCCACGGCTGACGACACGATACTGCAGGCAGTCAGCATGATGATCTTGATGGGCTCATGGTAGAGAAGGTTGTAGAAGATGTTGGTACCCAGACCGGGGTTACACTGAATGAATAGAGAGAAAAACACAAAGAAAGGAATTTCAGAATTTAACACAAGTGATGTACTTGCCATTCCTGGCTATGGGTACAGATTTGTGATTGGTCAACAGAAGCTGCAAATGCTCTGAGCCTGCATTATCCTTTGTTAGGAGAAGACTGCAATAATATTAGAAAAAAATCTATAAGGCGCACAGTAGATGTTTTTAACTGTGTGTGTGTCATTCAGAGGTGCTTATATTACCATTATCCCTGCTTACTGAACATCTGAGCATCTCCTGGATCTGAACATTTCCTGAGGCCATCTCATCTCCCCAGGGAGTATACTATCTCCCCCCTCCTCCCGATGTTGCCATATCAGATGCAAACGACTTTACAAAATAGCCAAATCAGTGAATCACAGCCACAGGTACCCATTTACTCCTGGGTGGAGACAGGCATGCAGGGGTAGACTGGCTTGCCCAAGATCACAACATGTCACTGGATCTGAACCCCCGACCTTATGATTGGAATACAAACCCCAACCACCACGCCACATGCCCCCATTACATGACACGGCCTCACAACTACATGGATTTGCAGCACAGAAAAGCTTCATATATGCATTTTTTTCTGGAACCACAAATGATAATTTCAACTTTGGGGTGACACTCCCCCTCTCCCCCGTCCATTCAAGTTAAAAAAAATTCTGCAGAGGTTACAAAATTAAGAACCACTTAAGACTACTAAAGAAAGCAGCAGTGAACTAAGGCAAATAAAGTATGGTAATTCTCAAGTTTGTAAAGTCTACCTAGACTTTTCAGGAAAGAGAGAAAGGTGCAGGTGCTAACAAATCAAAATAAAGAAGTCAAGTGACTAAAAACCAGCTAGGAGAGTCTCTCAATGAATCAATTTACAAAGTCAACCTTACTCGCCCCAAAAATAACAGCATTCAACAAATATAAAAATGAATCTTGGAGTCTCTGACTACATCACCTCATCTTTAATTCAAAGCTAGTCTTTAATTGCATCAAGCCCTCTCTGCTGGAAAAGACAAAAGACAGTTTGGGGGAGACGAGGGGTATGTTTCTAGGCTGATTTGTGCAATATCCTCTTGTTATTAGAATGTCTTGTCATCAGGAGATATAACTGACATCTTATAACCTGCGTCTCTCTTTTTTTTCCCCCCCACCCAATCCGGACTCCTCTCATCACATTTCCCACCGAGGGACTTGTCTTTTTACGGGCAATTCCAACACAGATGTGACAAGAGATTATTTAATTGAGAATGCACTCTGTGGTCGTGTGTTTTGACTGGACCAATTCAATTTCCCCCATTGGCATGTCCGAGTTGACAAACAGCTGGGTTTAAGCTAATGTCAAACTCGGGCGATGAATACAACAGGAAAAAAAGTTGTTCCCTACCTCAGAAACAGCTTTGATACTACTACCAATTGGGCGTTTTTTTCTGTAGCACAACTTTACAGAGAACTTGATGGAACACTAGGTTTGACTTTTTCAACTAAAAGCTGCCCACTGAATGTGTCAGTGGTTTATATCCATTAAAAGGTTACTAAGTACAAATTATGGAAGATGTCGCTTTCTTTTACAGAACTATAAAATTTGGATTTAAAGAATTTCTTGATCAGGACTGCTGATGAAATTTTAAATAAAAATATAAAATACACAAAAAGCACTGGTCTCCATGACGACAAGAACCAGCACTTCTTATCAATGCCTCGGATGTATCTTGTTTCCATCACAACTCAATCCCAGGAGAACAGGCCAACAAACGGTAGATCTGTTGCCCGGCACAGGTATGTGTGTGCACGACCACAGCAGAGTATTGCTACAAGACAACAGGCCAGGGATGATCCCACGAGGACCTTCTCTTATGAAGTTCCTTAGTGCCCACTTCCGTTGTGGCACGGAAAAAAAGAGAGCCAATGCCGAAACAGATTACAACACTCCAGCCACTCCATGAGCGATTTATTAAGGGTAATTTGGGAAAGAGAGGGGGAATTGGTGGGACGAGAAAGAGTCTACTCTCTGGAAATTGTTGCGTCCTTCTCCGATTACCATTTATGGTCTTTGAATTAGAGCAATGTAAGTGGAAGGAGTACATTTGGATGCCAAAAAGGATTCCTCAGCTGTGCATTTATGGCCCAACACTTTCAGTGAAATGAAGACCAGAGAGCTGATGCTTCATTGGCCTGCTGTCCAAAAAGACTCTCGGATACTGGAGGGATGTTTCTTTTCACAAGGCCGCTGGTCAGAAATACCCAAAATTTCCTTTTGTACCATGGGAGAATCCACAAAATCATTCAGTGCCTCCCTTTAAAAACCCCATCCCAGATCCTTTGCATCATCTTTCCTTCTCACCATTGTGAAGGCATTGCAAACATATGCACCTGACACATCAGACACCTTCCTTATACAATGTATATAAGCAATGATGTAGGCTTAGTCATGACTTCTCTAAAAAGTTACAGAGAAGACGGAATCAACAGCTGCATGAGATGCTCACGTCAATAGCATTGTTTAGTTGCTACCGGTAGCTGATTTGGGTTAGTCTGTCATTAAACATTATCAGGATTACTATCAGCTGTGCATGTCCATGTTTATAACTAACTTAATTAAAAAGTATATACAGTGTATTATAGGTAAAAGTATCTGTCTAGTGTATAAATCTACACTGCACTTTTGCTATTCGTGACACTGTTTCATGAAAGGAAAAAGATATATTTATATTTTTTTATTATGAGTTCAATTAACCCTGATACATGTATTTCCTTTTCCAATCAATCAGAGATTTCTGATATGTCACTGAAGGGTACACAAGCACTTTTCCTGCTGCAAATATTGAAGACGCACGGCCACGTGTGTATCTTATGCTTCTGGGTCTGTTTTGCGTACAGGCCGGTGCTGGGCAATTACAAGCAATTAACGACAGCTGGGTCACACATCAGGGCACCGGCAGTGAGATTGGAGCTGGGCTAATAAGACAAACCAGTACCAATGTTGCTCCTGGATTGATGAAATAAAAAAAAGTGCCCACGGGTAAAAAGCTGTTACAATGACTGACAACTGCCCCATGGACACTAAGTTGTCTAAGGAATTGCAGATGTAGAAAAAGTGAGAAAAATGGTTTCAGAGAAAAAGTAGTAGAGAAAGGACAGATTTCTTGGGGGGAATCTCTTATGTAAACAGTTCTTCTACTTTGTGCTTCAGACAAGTGGTCCCTTCTTATTTTGTTTTCCCCTTCTATCAGTTTCAAGATGCAGAGCGGCACGATAATAATCGTGGCAGGAGACTTTTAAGAATTCTGGAGGGGGGGAGCTGCCGGCTGGACAAGCAATAAATGTACCACATCAAATGAAGCACTCGAAATGACCGAGATTTTTTCCCGCGGGGGGGAAGGGGGAAGCAGAGAGAACGGAGACTTTAGAAGGCTTAGAAGACTCACTCCAATCAAGGGAAATTACATAAATCTGGCCCCACGCACACAACTAGCACAGGTGATAATACATGGAACGTTCCTCCTGGCCATTCGTTTATTGGACAGGCTTGATACAAGCCGAAGAGGAGGACCAGAGAGAAGAAACAGAATTTTATTTGTCAGGGGAGAAAGACAGAGAGAGACCAAATTCCTGCCCCGAGCGCCAATAGAGGAGGATGCCGGCTTGAGGTCGTTTGGAGTTGTTGAAGTGCAAGACATCATTTGCCTTCGCAAACGTACATGTAAATGCCACCAAAGGGAAGTCAAAACCTCAGAAGGCAGTAGGGCCTACAATGAGGTCGGCCGATTCATTAAGAGTGGTGGAAATTTCCTTCTCTGTATCCTTGCACTTTCACATACGGGAACACTACCTTCATTTAGCAATCCCTCAGAAATCAACTGTCAATATTCGAATGATTGAATTGGAATCCAAGATCCTTCAAGTTGGTATTTGACTCAAGACATTTTTTTCCCAATAAGGCTCTGAGAACACTGAGAAACTACGGTACAACGGAATGTTTAACATTACCTCTTCACGTTCACAATTATTACAATCATTAGAACCTAACAAACACTAGAATAAAACATATATGATATTCATCATTTCGTAATTGCTTTTCAACTCCCATGCATGGGTTAACTTATAGAAAGATTTAACTGAAATTGCAAATGAATAATGTTTGCAACCACTCCAAACAAGAGCTGATATCATTTCAACACCAAGAGTCCAGTATCCTATCCAATGAATCTTCAAGTAAATAGCCTTGGCAAACATGATGTCAGCTCTCACATATGACAGCAACAACAGAATAAGAAAAACATCTGTGGGAAACTACCAGCCCCAAAATCAATGACCGTTGCAGCGAACACGAATTCCAATCAATGACTGCCATCCAAACAGGTTATTTTTACCCAATATCAGATTAACAGAGCTGTCGCTGCAAATGTTAAAACAACTCCGGTTGTGTCCTACTGTCACTCCACAAAGTTGACAGGAAACTTTTGGGATGAGTGGAAATAAGGCTCTGTCTCGTGGGTTTGTGCTCATGTAAATAAGTACATTTGAGGTAAACTCAGATGCTTTCATGGAGAGATCATTTTTTTTTCCAACTTCAGTTTTCCCATTTCATTAACACAATCGTTGACGTGACAACAGTTACAAGCCGTCTTCATACACGTCATTTTTTTTGGGGGGGGGACAAGATTTGAAGGTACACCACATGGCAAACTCTTTCAGAAGTGAAGTACATGTGGTTCTGGAGAGCCAAATACATGTACATACTAATGGCTGGTTCCATAAACCAGGGCACATTATGCCGGCATTGTCATACTCCGTATTGCTTTGTCATTGACAGTAGGCATGCATGTACATGTAGGTTTCTCTCAAATGACGTCACTTCCCACAGATTACTACATGCATTAGCATTTGTAAATACATGTACAAATTTTCCAGATGTGTGATGGCTACGCTGTATTTCAGAGAGATTTGGATCAACACGCACACAAGTATAAAACATTTGCACAGTGCACGCACATGCACCTGTTGTTGTTGCAAAGACGGTGTCCAAAGAGAGAGCTCTGTAGTATGGTGACATTGGATGTGTCCGGTGCAAGTGCCCAGATGGGAAGGGCACAGTGACCGGCAAGCCTCTAGTCCTCTTTAGCATAAACAACACTTTGAAAGATTACAACATGGCGTATCACAGATTCCCTTTGGTGTTCTCCTCCACCATCAAGAGCCTCCAGTTCCACTGGCACTTTGCCCTGATATTCCTGGTCACAGTGCCAATAAATTGTTCATCGAGCCTTAGCTTTTCCTAGGTTGTACATTGTGTTCAATGGTATGTCAGCAGCAGTACACCGACACTGGCAAACCAGTGTGATGACGGAAGGGGAGGGGTTCATTTCCTTCGTACTCTCAGGCAAATTAGTGATTTTCAACCACTTTCTTCCTTTCTCTGGTGGATTTTTTTTTCTCTTTTTTCTTAATATTACTTTTTTTTCAAGAGTGGCAAGTGCCCCCCACATGCCAGGACACGAGGGGAAAAATTCCATTCCAATCAAAGGATTTGTGTTTCAGAATACAGCCCCTGTTTACAATCAGCAAACACCCCAGAAGAATGCAATTTAACCCCTTGCACATCCTATTTGCCTTGTCCCCCAGTAACCATGGAAACTGAGAGCCAAAGTCAAGAGGCTGATGCAGGGTGGATAAATGCTGCCCGGCCACTCAAGAGGCCCCTCTCCCCACCTTGTACTGCAAAATTCTATTTGACAAACTGCAAAGTCCACGGAAAGAAAATCTCTTGGCTACGACGAGAACACGCTGTGTTGTACCGTTGCAGCTGAGAGAATGCGTTGGAATCCTTTCAACTCTCAGTGGGCCAGGCAAGTTGGCTCATGCACATTCTCTCCCAGCACATTTCCAGGGAAGCTGTCAAAGAGTTCTTTAATTGGCTAATTTCCTCCTCCTCCACTCACTGGGGAGACCATGAAGTAATGAGCGAAGGACTTCAACGACAGTTGATGACAGGAAACCCTGATGAAATTCACAGCATTCCCTGTTATGTTGTGTCTTCTGGGAAGGAAGGGGGATAAACTTTTGCCCTCGATGCTCAGGTAGCTGTTTTGATAGATGAATCAACAATATCAAAGACTGTTCACGAGAAAATACCGAAGGGCAGGCTTAAAACCAATAATCACGAACTCCTCTCAAACAGCATGTACATGTACCCCAAGGGAAAAGACAGTTCTGACATTCTAACGAGAAGTGCAATGATCTCTAGGGCATCGCAAATAGGTGGTTTGTAGGTCATTCTCTGCCCCATCTAGCTTTCAGAGATTTGAGTTTTGTCATTGTGCATAATGCTATAAAGAATTCATAAAGAAAACTGACAGCTTTTTTAGCTTGCTTATAAAAAAATCTCAAGATTGCACATTTCTGCAAATGATGCATCAGGTAGAAAATAACATTTAGCAGAGGCAGTTATGAGTCTATGAATTTAATTTTATGACAGGAAGTGGCAAAGATTCTGATTGGTCCAAAATTGGTTTCAAAATGCCTGAGATAAAAATCAAAGGAACAGAAAGTCATGCCGCCATTTTGCCGCAATTGCACTCATCCAACTCGCCAAATGACCTCAGTTACAAGTATTCCTTGCTGTCTGGCATTCTACAGAATTCCAAACAGTGATGACAGCTTTAAAACATCTTGCAGTAAAAACACTTCTTGTAATTGAAACCACAAGGGCTGATAAGTGCAGAGTACATACAACAGGCAGATTACAAATCCGTAGGACTTGAATTTACAGGTGATTATCCTCACAAAAATTTCCTCAATTAATTGCTGGATCTGGTTTTTCCTATAAATTGCGACTGGCTCTGTTAGATGAGTCACAAGCTCAGAGTGATTGTTAGTTATACAGGCCTTTAAAGAATCAATACAAACCCTCAACATCCGTCACCAAAATGAACGCCAAATTGGGTGAAAACTCAAAATAAAGAGCTCAGTTTGCTCTTTCAAATGCGAAGTAAAACTCAAAAGTGGCTCTGACGACTTCTGACTCATTTTCACAGAGCAGGTCACAATTTTCAGGGATGCTTCTCAGCCTGAGATGGTGCATTAAGTTAAGGCAGGTTACGGATGGCTGTTTCCACATAGAAAAGTACTGTACATGGTACATGTAAGAACACGTGCTTGGAACTACTGATGAATTGGAACCTAGGACGACGAGGCTCAAGATGTAACTGTACCTTGGGAACCGTGTTGGAGCTGTGACAACATAATATGAGAGGATTTTTTTCTCCAGAAATAAGCTGATGATGAATACCAATGTCTTAAATTAATTTTGAAAATGTTGAGTAACCCACAAAGAGCTGTCTTATTGGAATGATGAAATTCTAAAATTGTATGCTTCAGTCACTGTGTACTGAAAGAGTTAGTCATGGCAATTTGGTATTAAAAAAGAAAACTGGTGTACAAATTTAAACTTCACATTTTTCACCTTATACCTTGGAGTGGTTTTCTAGGACATATTCACATTCTATGGATTCTAACTCGTGGCTGTTTTTGCTTAGAGTTTTGGGGAAATCAATGTAAAGGTCATTTTCATCTCAGTAAATCCACTTACATGTACAAAAAAGGCAATCAACTGTCCCTTATGGGATTTGCATTTCATGCTCGGCATCCGAGTGCTTCCTTACTGTCAAGGAGTCAATTTTTCCAAAGAGACAACTTGGCTCCTTCCCAGTTACCCCTGGGTGGAGCTGGTCATTTTGCCAGGGGACAGTAGCCGGATCATTTCACACACACACAGACACAAGTAGGGAAATAAAATATAGCACCGAGAATCACGGGCTCATGGCTGAGCAAATCAGTCAGTCTCGCCAGCCCCTGCCGCCAAGGAATCAATGAAGTAACCTTGCCCAAAGGCAATGGGGAATAGGGTGGGGGAGGGTGTGGGGCATGACTAGTTTGAACACTGTCCTCAGCTCTGCACTGGTGGACGTCAAAGGCCATCGACCCCGACAAAGGGAGAGAATAAGTTTCAACTGAGCATTCTAAGGCTCTGCACGTGCTACATCTTTGTGCGCTTGCAAACAAGGCCAATCGGACTACAGGCAAGAAAGCATTTGTCAGAAATGCATGTCGACCAGCTGAATAAAAGAAACCCTCAGGCTGCTGTCTGTCCTGAATTTAATAAGGCACGGTCTGGGAAGAGCAGGCAGGTAAAGCAACAGAACCCTCTGGATGCAATGACATGGAAATCATTTCAGAAATGTGACCCCTTTCTCCTGGACCGATTTTGTTGGTCTTTCATGATAGGACACTTCATCTCCCAACAATTCAAGGTCCTAAAAATGTCTGGAGAGCAACATGTATGGCCCACACGGGGCACACTTGGTAAAAGCATGATTTCCGATCCCCTCCCCCCCAAAAATCCCTCTTATCTCAAAATATATTGCACTGATTTCCCAGGGGCCTCCGCATCTTGGTATGCATAAGCAAAGATGATGGCAATGTTCAACGGTCCCCAGAGACTTGCACACTTCTTCGGTTCCATGAATTTTTTAATAGGTAAGTGACAGAATTTCTCAGCTGAGAAATAATGACTGTAGCACCACGTTACGCTTGGACAAAAAGGTCGCACATAGCTCCAAGGATGTACATGAACATGTTTGTGTACCTCTTCCACAGAGATGTTGGTAGAGTAGAAGAAATCCTGGAGTAGATTATGTAAAGTCCCAGATGCTGGGGTTCAGAAAATCAGCAAGCGATACAGACACAATCCAAGATTTAAACCTGAATGGCTGGGGAAAAAGTTCTTTCTTTATCGCAGAAAAAGATAACTGACTGACTACTGGTCAGATTGCAAGAGGAAAGAATGTATAGTGACCAATTAAAGCATGAGTACTCTCTAACTGCAATTGAGTGAAAAAACACTCTTTGAAGAGTGACTTGAGGGACAACTCTTTTTGAGTAGTATTCCATACTTCAACAATGAAGTCTGCAGCTTTATGAGTGATTTTTTTTTCACTCTGGCCCAGAAGCCACAAAAGGGACAACTCAAAATGTAACAAAAGGTGTTTTTCACTCTTTTAGGTAGTAGGTACAGGTTTTCTGCCTGTCCTCATCCATGAGATCAGGTAAACTGTCTAATACTCAATTTGCTGTCAATCTGTACCAAATAAGGTCATGTCAGAATCAACTGGCAGCAGCTGAGAACAACACACATGTCTACAGGAAACAGCTGGAGCCACGAGCCAATGGCTTCCATGGGTGTCCCGTGTTATCCCAAGCCATAACCGCAACTTTTGGTGCCAGCCCAAGTATGCATGAAAAGACCAACAAATACATATATTGCACAGCATCTCTGATTCAAAAAGACCATTTTGAAACTTGCAAGTAGAGGAGAGACGTGAACAGTAATCCAGCTGGAACTTAATAAATCAACCACACCACAATGACGCACATTCAGTCATGAATTTTCCCTCAACCATAAGCACACAACCAACACTACTTGGCCCAGTGTTCGTGCGTGCAACAGGATCAGATAGGCTTTTCGTTCCATCGCTATATACATACTCCAGTGGAGAAGGATGGGGGGGGTGGGGAAATCAAGTCCGGGCGATAACAATCTGAAGCAAGTGATAACGAAGGCCTACCGGGATTCGATGCTGGGGACCGCATGGATGAAATAATTAAAAACTAAGTCTCTGTTTACGTTGGTGCACTCGTAAGTCACATCAATCACGTCAGTCTATCACACCCTGATGAAGAAATCATCAAAGTGTCTTCCTGACTTCCAACCGCCTCCCGGGTTTCCCTCTCCCCCCCTCCCAAAAAAAAATCTAATTAAAGAGCAGGTCTCATCTTGGTTTAGGTTTGTGAGGCATCAATCGGTTTGCATGTACCGTCAGAAATTTCTCTCACAGGGATGCCTAAGTCTTCTTTAACTACAAAAGAACTCAGGGATAAACGTTATCATAAAAACAACAGGAAAGAGGAATCTGTAATGCATGACTTGTCGGTGAAGACCAAGCCGGCGTTTTGGTCACGAACAACCTTGGAGCCATGACGCTCAGCCTGCTACTGGTACCAGGGATGAGTGCAGCAGGCCACCGAACGGGAAAAAAAGGGGCAAGTTCACGTCTGACTTGATCCCTAATAATGATCTTTCCGCTCAAATGGCTAGACCTAGCCTACTTTCCTTCCGTTAAAACCCTTCCCTTGATCAATGATGAGGCCTTGAAGCTTGATTGGACGAGGGCCCTGTTTTATTGCAAAGCAGGCCAGGGGATCCTCCCCGGGCATTTGAGTCTTTTTGTAGAGCAGTCAAGGGGAGGGGAAGAGGTTCTTGACTCTGACCATGACACCAACTCCTTCTCGGTCACTGTGCTAATAGACCATCAGGCCATCATCTACAGTATTAAACACGGTTGTTGTTCAGCCTCAGATCAGACGTAACGAAAGACATTAAACACGAACAGGTTTTGAGTAGAGTAGATGCGCACACTGCTTTTAGTTATAATCAAACCTTTGATGAATGCAGATTATGTCCACTTTTCTTAGTTTATTGCCTTTTTTGATGTAGTACAATATCATTTTGGATGTTTAAACTTTTGTTTCATTCAGTTTATTTTAAACGAGACTGATGGACTTGCACCCATAAGCAGATCTTACTGATGTATTTTTCACCATTTCGGTGTTTGCTTTGATTTTGGATTTTGGAGCCGTGCTTAGATGGGATTTCTGCATTCCAATTCCCACTGGCATGCCCATGAACAAAGGGCAACTATTTCTGGAGTAAACCAACCAGAGCTGTCAATCGTCAAGGAGACATGAGCCGAGTGTGTACATTAACCACTTGATGAAAAAACTCTTTTGCTGTTGAAAAACTGTCAGAAACAAGTGGTAGGCTAGGACACAATGTTTATGCGCCGGTACATTTGCATGGTCATGTTGATGGATTCCTACTTGGATGCAGAAGGGCTTGCATGAACATTTAAGACTTAGAAGTGGGGTTCACACCAACTCTCTAGGGTGTGTTAAAGCTCGTTACTCGTGTTTTAGCATGAGTACACTCCTGAGTGCAAACAGCAGGAGTAGGACCCACGGCTAATCGAGAATATTCTCTTGATCAGAACAGGAGTATACTTGTGCGTCACATGGTATTTTTCAATGTGCCAGAGAAGCATGTTGGCCATTTGCATGATCTGAGTGATCCGTGGATGATGAGCATGCAGCATTTTCTTGCATCTGCAAAGAGGGCGAGTAAACACTCTCAAATGCACACGTTAACACAACCTCATTCCCATGGGTACGATCTTGGTTCCCAGCATGCCTTGAGCGATCTTAACCCCAGGTATTGTATAATTGAAATATCTCACTATTTGGGAGATTTGAATTACGACTGTAGTCGATATGTTTATGCGCGACGCAGATTTACATGTGCATGACGTGCAGAATACCACGTTGCAAGTGGGTAGCTTTTAAAATATGCATGTGCTTCACTTTACGTTCATGTACACATATATTCATCCTGAATAACCAGTCAGCAGTTTCGTATTCTACACGACCAGGGGCCAGTGAAGGAACACGCATGCAGCCCATGGAGTTGACGTCTCTATTTACATAACCTACCTAGTGTGGTGATTCCTTTGTTTCAAACACCACCACTAATTGGACCTCTTTAGTTTACAAGGCCCAAATTCACGGCGCTGTTTACCGCAAGCGAAAAATTGGTGCTTACCGTAGCAGAAAATTCTGTGCTTACGGCGAACGTATTTCACGGCTTAGCAAGGATTTTGGGCTTGTGCGCATGCGTACATCCCGTAACTATGGATTCTGTGCTTAAAGGGTTAGCGCAGAATTTTTCTACTTGCGCGGCTAGTGCAGAATGGAGATCGTTAGAGCAGAATTCTGTGGTAAGCAGCGCCATGAAATTGGGCCCAGATCTGCACTATGTAGGTACCGTAAGGTTAGCACAGCCGTATAGTTGCACAGCTTTTCAATGAAAAAGCTACATATGCACATTTAACAAGTTTATCGCCAGATGTATTTTTGTTCATACTTTAATTGTAGTGAGAATCAGTGTAAAAACTTTCCATTATTTCCATCTTATGAACAAAATGTTTTGAGTGTTTGAGACTTCATACAACACACGCAGAGCCCGTACTGCTTCTGTGAGAATATATGCATGAGTTTGAGCCAGTTCAAATATTAATTTGGTTTTTTGAGTCTCAATTATGTTACCGGTCGTGTCAATACTTTGAAACTGATACGAAAGTTGAGAGCAATATTCCCATACTGGTGCATTTTTAAATTCAAAATTCTTCTTAAAAAGTTGTTGATATTCTTATTCTTTTGAAGGTGGTCAAATTGATCAATTTGTTTATTTTCATGCTCCCGTGTACTTCCTTCTTGGGGCAATAGTAGATTGAACCATTGTTCTTTGTGACTTCATCAAATAAACTGGTTGAAGTCATTAGTTCTACTTGAATTTTAAGTAGCCCACAAGGTAGCACTGCACCCAGAAGGAGCCATGATAAACTCTATCATTAGAATGGGTTCAGAGTTGTTTTGTTAGGCAAGAAAGAATTGCTTATCTTGAAAAAGTTGGCAAAACCACAGACTGTTACCAACAAGGTAGAAATGAGTCGATCTTACGATTAAAAATAGCCAAGGTTTGATGCAGCTTTACGTAGATGTTTTGAGCAAGTGCGTTGTCAGATGCGAAGTGTGGGGGTCAAATTCATCTAGTGATGGTTCTGGTGATGCAACAAGTCGAGAGAGACTTGTGTAATAAAAGCTGTCACCGATCTGATGGGCACAGGAGCAAAAAGTCACAAGTTTCCGCCCCACATTTCAATAACAGAAGAAAGAGCATCAACAACAAATGACAACGTGCATCGTTGAGTGTGAATGACAAGTGGCAGTAAAATTGCATTTTGCGCTGACCACTGAAAGCAGACTGAAAGCAGTCCCCGTGGCGACGGGGATATTGTACCGGTATCATCCACAAAATACCATGGCGATTTTTCTCGCTACAAAACTCTTTCTCAAGGCCTACAGGCAAACAATGCATTAAGGTGCAGACTTACATTGTTTCACAAGCCATCTTACAACGGTTTTTGACCCAACTACATCGCAAACTTACTGGGCTACATGTATACTGGCTTTCATCTGTTTTATTGATTTCAGCTGAATTTATTTGCCTGGCACCTGTATTTCTGAGAAGTGAGTCAGTTAGTCGAAAAAAAAAAAAAACCTTTACAAGACTTGTGGGTCAACTGAAAGAAAGAGCTTGCGGCCTATTATCCAATCGCTAAGATTTTTAGCAGGTCGTCATTAGGAAAAGCTATCCCAGGTTTTACAATGACTACTGACTGACCAACTGCTGCACCAGTTGAAGCAGCTGGGGGCTAGTCTACTGCTCATTTCATTAGTTCTTACACGCAGCGCGTGAAAGTTGTATTTTCCTCTAATCTTGTTGATTGAGAACGTGATTCAATCTTTATTCAGCGAGCAGGAACCGTTGATCTGCCCATACTGATTTGCTGGCCTTCGGATGTGAAGGTACATTCAAATGAAGAGGTGTGAAAATACTGTTCATTCAAAAGCCAAAACAAAAAATCTCGCCATAGGATTTATTTCAGTGGATCAAGTAAAAAGGATACAATATGCAACGCCCATGTCACAGACAATGTTTAACACAGGCTGGATTGTACCAAGATACCGTTTATGCTTCATAAGTTTTATGAAATACCTAAAGGATTAAGCAAAGAAGTATCCCTCATATTTACAAATAGGTCATTTGGGAGACATTTTGTGGTAAATTTTCAGCATTAGGGAGAATTGGCTTTTAGGGAGACATTTCAGTGTCTCCCTATTTTCAAACTACCAGAAAGAGGTCGAATTTTACTGTGCATGGGAATGTCTCCCTAATGACCCATTAGCGGTAATTATAAATACCACAGTGATAAACAAATTACAATGAAAAGAGAATGATTGCAGAAATTGGGGAGTCAGGAGCAAGTTCTGTCTTTTGCCTGATTCAGATTTTTCTCAGGTTTTTAGAAAATGCTACTGGGATGAGTTGAAGCATCCAACTAAGGAAATTAGAGGCCACAGTGCAGGCTGTCAAGACGATCTGTGCACATATATAGCCGGCTGGAGGATTTGCAAACTACCGTAGGTCGAGGGGACGCCAGACTGGCCCCTCCATCTGAATGGCCTGTCCAACAGATGCAATTCTACAGTGTCCAATCATCCTGAAATGGTAATTTGGAAGAATCGGATGATCAGCCGTTCTTTCCCACCCTGGCCAACATCGATCGACACTGATTGTCTCTTCCTCCTTTGCTCATTTTTTGTGTCTCCTTTTTTTTTCTAAGGTGTCGTATGTGTGCTCTGTGGGCAAAACTCGCATGCACTCGATGGAATATGTGCATGCAATTTGCATGTAGGGCCTAGGGAAATAATTCACTTGCTACCCTTCGTAACAATGGCAACTACAACCTTTGGTTCTCCTGCAGAACACAAGGAGCTACAGGTCATCTTAGGAAGTGCATCTTGTTCAAACTAATGGGGCAAATGACTTCCCTTCTCTGACACTTTGATAGATTTTTCAACTGCGCGCACATTTTTGTGTTAAAAATGAGAAAATCCCTTTAGTTTATGATTTTATCTCAACTTCAATATTTGAACACTACATGTCCATATGTAGTTTTATTTCTGAGAACCGTCACTGACTCATCCTCATCAGCACTTTTAGTAAAATCTACAGACAACCATGATATGATAATCCTCAACAAATCAAAATATGTTATGATTCAGGATGGTGCATATTTAAAAAAAAATATTTCCATGATCAAATACAAGTATCAGGTAATGTATAAGAGGTCTCCTTTGAGTCGTTATTCTTATATGAACTGGAAATATCGGTAAATGTAAACAGACTGAAGAGATAATTTAACTTACCAGTATCAGATTTGAATCTTTAATTGGACTCAGGATAACACCCTCATATGCTGTCATTTGTCGCCTTTGTGTAGATGATCCCCCCCATTTACAATGTCACATAAGAAATTGGAGCTTGTTTGTTCTGGTCACAGGCTGCATGCCCCAACAGCATTTAAAAAAAAAAAAAGGCAGAAAGAAAAAAAACACAGACAAAAGGTCAGAACAAGCTTTTGGTCCGAGTTATCTCTCTCTGTGGGACATCGCAATTGAACCCGACAAACCACAATACACTGTCAATATGGGCAAAGACCTCCATTCACAACTGAGATGTTAAGTATCTAGGATACCACATCCATTCTGACCATTTTTCCTTGGTAAACTGGGAGATTGGAGGAGTGATAAATTGGCAGTGAAACTGTGAAATATTTTTATATTCTCCTGGGAATATGTAGTACATGAAACTCCTTTTATCACTACGAGAAATCTCATGAAATATTTGTTAATCGGCAAATATTAGTTTAAAAGCGTCAGATTAAAATAAGTTGAAAAACTGTTCTGCCCAAAAAATGTAAATACACAGTATATGAGTTCACCATTTTTAATATTCATGCCAGCAAAAACAGCATGAGGGAATAAATTCCTGAGCTTAATAATCATCAAGAGTCAATACTGTCGGTTAGATTCCAAAACGTACATGTACCTCACCAGGTTACAAACCAAATCAAGATCACAAGCAATAAACGACAACCATCTGGTGGTGCATTAATGGACAATTATGACGCCTTTACAGTTCAATCAAGCGGTGATGACTTCCACATTTGTCACGTCCGGCGGCCGCAACATCAATTGAAATGCAAGAGCCGTAGGCCCCTATGCACGCCGCATCGATCGGCTGCTGCATTTAACACATACACATGTACATGTATGAATTATGGCCCAATCTAGGGACTTGGCCACCGCCAGAAAGTTTCTAAAGACTGAATTTGTTTGAAATGATCAGAACACTAAATTCATAGTTTGCTGCACTCAAATTCATGACCACTAGGGAGTGCTGTTCGCACGCATACGCACTCCCAACTCAGTGTTATATTCAAGTCCATCACAAGTCACTTAGTATGAAGCCAACTCACAAGCTATTCAAATGAGCTGTGGCAAAAGCATTCTTTTGTCATTGTTCACCCTGTTACTTACGGCCGGCCTTGTGAAGGGACTTGTGACTACCCATGGCGGACACTGACCCAACCTGATGAAATGAGTTGCCTGTCACGATAGCCACTTTTGAGTTGAAGGCTTTTCAAAGAATCTAGCATGATGTGAATTAATGGGAAACCTCAACATTTTCACCCGCGTACATGTAATTTCCATTTTCACCAGGATGCCAAAGCAAAGAGCTAAGAAAACAGTTTCTTAAGAGACTCATTTTGTGCAATCTTGTCCCATTAAACAAAAGAAACTAAAATACTTAACGAGATTTAAAGCGAAACTGTGAAATCAACATTCAAAGTATATGATGACTATTCAAATGATTGTCTATATTCAACAAATTCTTTACTAAAGACATGTACAGGTATGCCACACAGGAACTTCTTTCTTTTGAAATTATATTTTCACCAATAATAACGATCAATGTTGTTTGACAGCTTTGTTTTTTTACTTACTGAATAATGTCACCCAGTATGAGTGTCTATAATTATTTGAATATAATTTTGTTTGAGACGATGGATCAACCAACAATATTAAGCCCTTGACATAGGCCTACTGTTAAGTGACTGCTTTCATAGCCCTTATTCCTTTCCTCCTATTTCGGTATATAATTTTGCATACACCCGGGGGGGAGAGAGTTCCTGAAGAGTAACTTATTCTTGAAGTAGGGGTAATGATCTAAGACCGTCCTCTGAACTGAAGATGTTATAGCATTCTCAGTCCTGAAAGATATAAAAAACTGAGTGATTTATGTAACACAGTGACAAGGTCCAGCACGGGTACCGGTACATTATTAAATCAACAATAAACAGTAAAAGAGTCCGTCATATGAATGGAATTCCCCTTTAAAAATCAAGCATTTCCCCTAAACAAGAATGCTCCCGGACAAAAAAAACCTTGCCTTACTCTCATCATCACGATGCCTGGATCTGACTATCTCTGCACAAGGATTAAGCTTGAATCCTGTACCCAAATGTGGGGAATAAATCTTCCTAAACCTGGTAACTGATATTCCTGACAGTAATGTTGTCCACCTTCGGTGTTTCTCTCCCTCCCTCTTCTTGTCTCGTGACGGCAATCGGATTTTATGACAAAAACAGCTTCGGGGATCTGGATCGTGATGTCTACATGCCCTGCATACAGACATCTTTGCCGCACGCGCCGGGGCCTACACCTCACTCATGTGTAAATTAAAACTAGTTTTGCGATGTCCTCAGGGGAGGGGAGTAAAACACTTCCAGTGATCCCCCCTCTGAACGAGGTGACTTAAGCTCCATAACACCTGAAAGTCGTGAGCATCTCACAATGAAGCGAGACTCCCCAGACAATGAGAGAAAAATTCGAGCACCTCGGGCAAGACACGGGATGGGGGAGGGGGTTCAGAGGGAACACAAATGATTGCACTCTTTATTCTTGTGGTAACATGATTATGTGAAAGCTTCATGAACAGGTGCGGTGTCTTATTCTATGATGGTAATGTATGCGGTTTTCTTTGGTATCCACGCAAAGGCCCTGGATTTGTGACGTCATCTTTGGGTGGGACAACACTCAACAGAAAGTGGGGAAACTCTAGTTTATCTTTAATATGAAATCCATTCCTAACATGCTGCTCTTTTCAGAGAAGCTGAGGACCAGTGGAGACTAGGTCCCTGCACAAACAGTTTGGTAGCAAATGAGAGACCAGTAGAGACTAGGTCCCTGCACAAACAGTTTGGTAGCAAATGACTGACCAGTAGAGACTAGGTCCCTGCACAAACAGCTTGGCAGCAAATGATTGCCATTTTGCATTCTTAGGGCTTTTCCAGTTTCCAAATTTTTGAAGTTTTGTGCTAAGGTGCATTGATTTGTAGCACGACTTACTGAGAGACAACAGAAGACAAAATGTGATTCACTCTGTGAAAATGAGTCGTAAGTCGCCAGAGCCACGTTGGAGTAACAAGTCCTTTAGAATAATTTTGCACAGAGTAAATCAATAGGAACCCGCAGCATTGTTTGCCATGGAGTATCCACTTTCATCAGGATGCCAAACTGAACGATACATCAAAACAAAAACTTAATTTACTCTTTCCAATACAATTGAGTCTCAAAAAGTGGCTCTGGCAACTTAAGACTCATTTTCACAGAGAGGGTCACATATTGTAGTGACACACACGTCAGGTGTCCACACACACCTGACGATAATAATACTCTTGCAAAACCCACTACACATACGGGAAAAGGTGGATTTTGGTCATTCAAACATGCACAGAAAAAAAGTTCCATGGTAAATCCTCTACCAGTGGTTAGTCAATGGAGTTATAAACTGCATAAATGCATGTGATGATATTACCAGACGAAGTTTACGGAGTGCAACTGCACTCTTAATGCAGGCCAATAAACAGCGGCCAAGCCACTGAATGACAGAACCCCGTGATGCACCATCTACACTTTCACTAAACCCTTTCATACCACCATTTATTAGATATTGCTGCCTTCTAAATTCCCCCTTCCCTTTCCACCGACCATGAGCTTTAATTTTGCACTGCTGTGTCTGCGGCCAGTGCGTTCATCCCAAGAGTTGGCTTGCCACAAAAGGCCGCTGCCGAGCAAATTTCCTGCAAGCGTGCGCCTGTTTGGGAAAGATCAGCACCGCTGGAAATTCATTACACGCCCAGCTTATTTCCATTCGGTGGGACCTGTGGCATCGGTACAGGTAGGGAGAGACGGGGAGCCATCGTTAGGGCTTATTAGTCTTCACCTCTTCACATGGCGGGAGTTTCCTCAACAGAGAGGAGATTCACATCTGATTGAAATGTTAATTGTTCAATTGATGGGGTGGATTTGTCTGGGAAATGCCACGGCTCAGGACGGGCATTTGTTGCCCAGTAAAGGATGGATGGCAAATACACCTTGTGACGAAGGACTGTGAAACGCAAAACCAAAGGAATTACTGTGGATCTTCGGTTGCATCAGTCACTCCCTCTATGCAAAACATATGAGGTAGTTTGACAAGAAGACTTCAACTTCCTTGGAACTGCCCTCAAACAAGCTCCAAAGACCAAACTTTTGCAAATACTGTAAGTGATCTGCAACTATTACATTCTGCAAATCCACAAACAAGTTCCCTGAAGCTCTCTGTCTGGATGCTGTAGATGGTAACTGTTTGACAGTCATTCAAAACAGTTAATAAATGACACCCAGCATGCAAGCACCAGTTTGTGCATGCTCAATGAATGGCACTGAGAGCATGTTCAATTTCTAACTGAATGTGCACAAATCCTTGGTGTCTTCAATAAAAGGAGAAAGCACCTTGGATTTCATGTGCTCTGCAATCATAGGAAAAAAGGTTTTCGATGCAAAGGGTGCCGTATATTCAATGCTCTTACGAGTTGAACAAATCCTCATTGGTACCCTTATGTACTAGGTTCATAATTGCCTTTTTTTGGTAGACATGTGAGATACTGTTTTACCACGGTACACTGCCATGCACCTTGTAGGTGTCTTCCTAAACACCTATCGGTACATCATCTACATGTAGGTGCATTCATGTTGAGCAAAGTAAGTGCAGCTTTGTATACATTTCGGGGAAAATAAGTATTTAGCATATACTGTCCAGGGTTATCTAAAACTTGGGTTCATCTCCATCTTTACCTTAAATCCTTCAGTCTAATGAATTACATGATGTATGTGTAAGTCCCCTGAATGACATCCCTTAAGCTCAACACAGCTCATTTTCTGTGACAGAATCATCAAAACAATCAACATGACATCAACTTTCGGATAATTTGTCATTTCGTTTCAAACTAGAGACATTCGAATCTGAAAGCAGATGCTATAGATGAAACTACAGACAGAAATCCCTTAAACATTCACATTATTTATTTCACGCACGTGACATTTCCTTTCTCAGCCTTCACAGAATTACCCGGTGTTCCTGCAGAGAGACCACACGAACACCTACACAATGTTTCCATGCACTTCTCAAGAATCTCTTCTATGCATCTCGGCAATTTTCCTCTCATAATCTAAGATGCTCCAGGGAAGATTTCCTCTCATCCCTACAATGCATAAGGGGCCCCTCTGTGGATCTTTTTGTGTTGGTATGACAACCTGCATGTAACGTGGCTGTGTCCCAGATTGGCGCACTGCATCACTGCCGTCTAACGAGTGATTTGTGGGGCTAAGGCTACAGGTGGCCACAACACACAAAAAATTACACCAGAATCCGCCCCAAGCGGAACAAGAGAGGGCATTTTTTTGGGTACTCACTGAATAGGCTCGCCATGAGGCACACAAATATGCACATTTGATGCCGAGCACGCTGAGTACGCGTAACTAATTTACTCCGGCAAGTATGGTCTTCGCGCACACGCAGAGCACATGCACTTGTAACCACCTGTCTTTCTTTTCGCCAACTGGGGGTACACGTTAGCTCGGGGCGGATATGCCTATTTTTCTTATGGTTTTGCGACCGCCTTCTTGGAAAGCAGTGAAGATGCCAGCCTTTCCCAAGCAGCTGGTACTCGCCACCTCACTATCTATTTTCAACTGTATACCGGTACTTCTAAATCTTGCTTTCTGAAATTCTAGAAACTACAACCTGTGCAATGCCTAGGATAATATTTTTCCAGGCCATCTTTGCCCAGACAGAGTGATCTGAACTACATCAAAGCAAAAAAAAGTGGCTGCATCATCACTTCGGGGCGCATGCATCAATTTGCAACACGCCATTGCGTACAAGGCAACTGAGGCAAAAAGGACATGTACGCATCATCAATGTTTCATTCTGTATCCCCCAAAAAAGAGATTTCAAAGACAAATATTCAATTTGCCAGAAGGAAGCCTCCGAAGGACATGACAAAAACACTGTCAGAGCTACATTGTTATTTTACTGTTGAAACGGGAAGAAAAAACAAACGGACATGGGCTATTGCAGCTGATTTTGTATTCATTGGAAAGAATGAGAATCGATTGAGAAAGCTATCTTTATTCATGTTTATCGCAAATGGTGGGACTTGGCTTTGATGCTTAATTTAAAGCAGCTGCCTGAAGCTTCAGATGCCCGACTTTGATGCACAATAGCCATCAGCAATGTAGAGACATTCAGTATGGTCTTGCCTCAAACTCATGTCTTACTTCCAAAGCTCAAAACTAAGGACTGGTTGGCTCAGAGAGAAAATTTCTGAGTTTGGATTGAAACTATTGAAAACAGAGCCACTTCTGGTGGGAATTTGAGTGAGTTTAAGCAGGAAAAACTTTCATAATAAACAAAGGTTATCAGCTCAAACTCTATCTGATTGTCATGCTAACCAAAACACAGCTAAATACAGTCCCAAAACAATATACAATGTACATCACACAGAGTTTTGGCTGGTTACCTGATTTATCAAGTAAGGTTTTTTTGTGCTTAAGCAGCTCTATGAAATTGGCCCGATCCATGCCACACAAGTTTATCTAGTCCCTGCATGCACCAGTAGTTTCAGCCGATGGGAGTCAATTTTCACTCATATGGAATGAATTTTAATCTTAGGAGTTTAGAGAGGGCGCAAGATTTTCTCAAAGAAAATTTTAAATTTTCAGCTTATGAATTCTGGACAGATGTCAGTGCTTAGGCTAAAAAATACCCCCAAAATTGTTCCGCTTCTTATTGCCCTGTGCTTTTATCTGAAAATGGGGTAGCTACGAAATTTTTTCGGGAGGGGGGGCACTCTTCTTTAATGCTGATGTCCCTCCTCTCACCCTTCACACATGTTACATCTTGGATCAGTTCAGTAACCCTATGATAACTCTGGCTGAGCTGACAGCCAGAAGACAATACTCACAGCACTCACTCCACAAGGTCGCGTCAAAGTTTTCCCCCATCTAATGGGACTTGATGCTGGAGGATTGTGACATGAAAACTGACAGAATGAATTGTAGCCATGGAAACCAGGTCTATATTGCACAACAGCAGTTACTTATGAAATGTCTTTAACTTTCACAGAACCTGCCCCACAAAGATTTACCCGACCAAACTGGAAAAGAAATAAATGTATTAGCTCTTTCATATTATCAGTCTGGAGTATTACCCTCTTTGGACGGGTTTTTACTGTACATCACAAATCTCGTGCAATCTGACCAAGGCCTGTTCAAGCAATCTGCAAAGGACTGTGAATGTTTCCATGTTATGGTGATGCTTTAGTTAAATGGTGCAGCATATGGAACAAAAAACACTGACTGAAAAGTTTTGTCTGCAAAAATTTGATTGGCTGTGACAAAAAGACCATTACAAACATCATCTATATGTTCTAAAACACATTTGTACCAATGCGATTTAAACGTCTTAGTCGCCAACTTGAGATAGTTAACGGTGAAGTTGGACAAAACTTGCTGTATCAGTAGGGGCACAGGGAACGATCACTATCCCCATATGAGGTAATACTCCAGACTGACTACGGTATTAGGAGCAAACTCTGAATGAGGACTACTAAAGGTCATGCAACAGATTATTCCATTCTGTGGTCTTGTCACTGCCGTGTTGAATAATTCATTTCTAGTCAAATCCGAGCAAACTTAGTCTTATTGCAAAATGGAGAGAGAAAAAACAGATTGCAAGCTGATGGATTGTGGCCAGTGATGGTCCATGTTCTTCTTGCTCTGAGTGGCCAAGGAGGAGAGCATTGCAGAGGCAAGACCATTTTCGAAGAACTTTCTCAATTTACATTACTCTAAATAGTGACTGAAAAAGTTTGAGAAAAAGTCACTTCCAGAGGAAACTCAATTGAAATCTGGATCTCATCCAGTCAGTAAATTTTACTTAAATTTGTCTTGTCTCTGCTTTCAGTCGGAGAGAGTATAGTTTCAGTTGGAGAGAGTGAATTTGCAAATTTAGCGAAGGCAGCGATGCACCCATTCGGGAAGCGTATTAGACCCTTTCCAATCTGTCGAGGGCGGTAATCAGCACTGGGTGCTCCCATTCATCATCGTGGAGCATCTAGCGTTGCATTAACTCAATGCACTGGCATTGATTATCATCATCTGTGCAAAGATTGCCTGAGAAGGGCAGATGGAAAGAAATGCATCCCACGCAAAACCGAAGACAATATGGCCTTGACACAGTGTCTTCACCTCTTTTCGAGTTGGTGTTTTACACAAATCCCCCGGACAATTTGCTACACACTTCAAAATATTATATGCAGCCATCACAGCACAGAACAGGAATAGAATTTAAATCAAGCAGGAAACAATGCTTGTCGGATTTCCCAAACTGGAAGAAATTAAAAATCAGAAAATCAGGATTCCGAGGACTGAAAAAAATTTTGTTTAGATTTCATTTTTACTTCAACGTGCAATTTTTAAAAAAAATAATGTGGGTATATGTACCAGCTAAATTTTCTGTCTGGCTTTTTCTTAATCCATTGTACAAATTCAAAGGTTGCATGCCTGTCTGAGACAAAATAAGATGCAGAAGCCTTTCAAGGGCTAGTTGAGCAAAAAGTACAAGAAGAAACATCAATGTATGTCTACGAAAGACTAAATGTTTAGAAGATTGTGTCCCCCAATCTCGGTTAATCAATTTGTCCTAAGACCTCTTACACATATCCTAGGTTTGAATGAATGTTACACTTAAAACATGTTCAATTTATTTTGGGCTGAAATCGGATTACTGCCGATCCTCAGTGTCCTTAAAAAAGAGAACCCCTCCAAGGTGTACATGCATGTGGGGCACGTCCTTAGATAAGCAACGTTGTCCCGGCTAATAAGATGAGTGGGGCTAAATGGATCTCAGAGAAACAGACGGTAGAGCCTGGGGAACGGGCAAGGGACAGGGAACCAGGGAAAATGTCATTGACCTAGATGAAGGTACGCCTGAATTGACTGGTCCCATCGAACGCCTGGGTTACCAGCCAGGCAGCCTACTTCTTGCAAGGTCGGTTTGGGGGACTGTTAATTACCGAGATGCACTTAGGCATACTGCTATCAATATTTTGGCTGTGAAGGTTGTTAGGACCATCTTTAACCATCAACTCATCCGTGGTATGATTGCAAAGGATCAGTCGGATCTGCTCTTTGACTACATGTACCTTCAAAAGCAAGCAATATTCAAGTACAAATTCACACACATGTTTTCCTTAAAAAAAAAGATACTTTTGCGTCTTAAAATTGAAAGAGCATGTACATGTACACTGTAAAACCAATAACGAGTCACATGACGTATTTATGCATGTACACGAATGCATAATCACAGAAAACCATGCATGAAATGGTCTTAGTAAAAAAAGTCACATCAATTCTACATGAATAAACGTACCATACCTGAACAAATAGATTTACATACAGGTACCTGTGTATATGTACAATGTATTTTAATACCTCTAAACTCACATTACTGAGAAAGTTGTTCTGCCATGAAGCTCACTGCAAACAGTTCTGTCTGATGGGACACTAATTACATGTACATGTATGTACGGCAGTTTTTGCCACTGAGTGGGGTACATGTAAATGTGGCATGACTCTATTAGCACAAACATGAACATGAAACACCAACCTGTGATTGTCAACAAATGCACCAAGTGCCCGAGCACAGTAAAATTTGCCTTTATGGCTATTACAGGTTACAGGCTGAAATGCTGTGCTCTGTATATTGCTTGTGATTGGTACTGATCTTAATTTCACTTCACACGTTATTGTGCTGAATATTTTCAGCTGGAGAGCTAAGACAAGACTTCAAGATAGTGACTGGTTTCGGTGTAACATTAGAAAGAAAAGTGGTGAGACAGAATACATGTACAACTCAAATCAGAATTGCACATACATGTCATTATAGGGGAAGTGACTATAACAAACACCACACTTGGAGGGTTCATTGTTTTGAAATATCACTGGTTGTATTTAGCCCAAATTTCAAAAGGTATACAAGTACTTGTCTGTTGCATTTAATTCAGTTTTATTTCATCAATTGTGCACAAACATGAATGACATAATCAGAGATGCATTTTTCCAGCTAAATACAGCCTCAGGAATCTGCCAGGTGCCCAGACAATGTTCGAAAGAAACTTGCTCCTCTCTGTCCTTCTCAGACTACGAACCCCCGAGGAGCTCTCCCACAAAATCTTGAAACAGCTGCCCACAGCTACGCCGGAAAATTCACAGACTCCATAGGGCAAGTCTCGTTCTGCCATGGATGCGTGCAACCGCAGCGCTGCATGTGGGCACCACCAATTAACTCATAAAGGAAGAAATCTGAGCAGTTGGCTGGCAAATGACATTAATGTCTGGACAAAAATAACATGGAGCTTACATTCCCAATGAGCACTGAATTCATTTCAGCTCGTTATTTAAACATTCCACATGATTACTTTCCAAATCGCTGCAATTTGACTTCCATATGTTCATGTAAACTAAGTCTGATAAATCTCTGTAATTCAATTTTCATTTAAGAGACATGTGCATTTTGAAAGACAGCTTGGAAGCACCAGTATTGATGTAGTTTAAATGTTCTACTTGTCTTGTCTTACAACTGAGTACATATCACACGAAGGATCCTTCAGCTGACAGTCATGATTGTATTACACAAGTGCTCCCATTGTGGGTCTATGGAGCACAGAGGAGTGACACTGTAGTCATGGAAGCGATGCCATGTTTATTCCTATTGGAAAGGTTTTATTTGTGGGTTGAACTCGGCAAAGGAACAGGGGTTGTCACTTTTCAGTCTCCATCTGACGAGTTTTCCCCTTGGAGACACCCCCCATGAGAACTGCTTTCCTCCTAACTTTTAAAGCTGTGAGCACAAGTTTCCTGCTTCTGCCTACCGCGCTTTCTTCAGGGTACTGAAGAATATTAAGCCTTTCTGAGGAATCCTTGTTCTGTTGTCTGTAGGCCTACACTACAATAAACAAAACAGGAAACAAAGATATCCTCAATTATTCAAGGTTATAGTTATGTTGAGAAATACAGTAGCACTCCGTTTGTGCCCTAATTTGAAATCTCCAAATCTTACTGGCATTTTTAACGGTAATCAAAATTTCATTGTGTTTTTGATCCACAGTGCGCTTACAAGTTTACAAAACGATTTCAGATTCAAAAGGTTACACTGAAATAGTAGAATGAACTTTGATCAGTGATATTTACGGAGTTGCCATCCTAATTTAGTCCAAGAGTACAAAAACTAATACTAAAGTATTTCTGACATCTAACAAAAAGTGGAGGATTCATTATGTTGGGTTTTAAACCTGCAACCTGTGAGATGTATGGTACTGCATGGTTGGGTTCAAACGATGGGCATGAATTGAGATGCAATGCTGTCAGCAACACTGCGAAGTGTTGGCTGGAACATGACTAACTCCACTAAACGGTCCACTGGCAAGCCCATTTGCCTGGGTGGGATTTGAACCGAAGCCACTGCAAGTAAAAACAACGGTCCAAATCCAGCTTTTCTCAGGCAACCAACCAGTGGACTGCAGGTCCAACACTGTTTACAAGACGATTAATTCAGCTCTCTCTGTCATTACACGGTACATTTGCCAGGCTCCAAACTGCCACCAAGTGACCCCACCGTAATGGGCCACCTTTCTTCATCTTATTAACTTGCAGCCCCACGTGAACTTTGATATTACAAGGGCGGTGGGCCAGACCGCCACTCTGTCTTCGCATGCGAGGCACTGTAGGTGTAAGCCGATACTTTCCGCTCATTACAATTAAACAGAGCATCATAGATCATTGTCTGGCAATTGTACAGGAATTGTCGTTAATCTGGGTGAAAACACCCCCTCACCTGCTGTAACCCCCCCATAAAAGCCTATTCATTTTCATCAAAGTACGAATGCATGAGAAATGTCTGGATCTGTGCACATCAGCTTTAGACATGAGCTCAAAACGTACATGACAAAAATGCTGACCAGAATCAACAAATGTATATGAACAACTTAGATCTATTTGAGATCTGCCAAGTAATTTACAGACTAGAAAATTTCTGACAAGATGGCCACGGGGTATTATACAAGGCCATATCTGCAGAGCAAGAATCATTGCGATTAGGTACCGTACAGAAAATCCATAGGTTTCAAGAACATTACATTTAATATTGCCTCAAATATGTAGCTTCATAGTCCGATAATGGAATAATTCCCGGCACATCACATCCTCCTCGGATTTCAGCAAAGAATGCTGATCCAATTTGAAAAAAAACTCCAAATACAATGTAAGTACAGTTTAGATGTGGTTGGATGTTACACATGTATATCATTGTCTAAACACCCTACTCATCCTGACGTTGTGTTGCACCATCGTTGTACCAACACCATACTGAAAAATGTCAATCAGTGTTTGAAAACTGGGGCAAAGGGGATGACAGAATACCCCATGGGGAGCAGGGGGGGGGAGGGAGAAGGGAAGGGAGGGAGGGGTTATACTTCAACCAGACTGGTTCCTTATGCATGTTAAACGCACTCCCCTGAAACACCAGTATGTCTTGGCAGTGGTTTGCCACGCACCCATCCAAAATGTCAAGGGAAATTACGGGAGTTGGCCTGTGTCAACAACCATGCATGCATGCATCAACAATGGCCAGATTCACCCCTGCTGGCAAAGTCCAAAAACGGTAAGAACAAACATTTAATTTCAAACCGACTCCATCTCTACACAATATGGTTCCTGTGTGCATTCATTTTTACACTCCTTCCGAGTCTGTTGGGAATGGCTGATAGCAACCTTCCGCCTGGTAGGCCTAGATGACTCTAAAACACTAAATTTCTGCACCAAGTAGGCAATTTTTCAACAGATGCCACTGATGAAACCCAATTTTGTTGATACTAGCCATATGTACACATTTTCTCATCATGGGCCTACCGGTCTTAATAACGTGTACAAATCCCACTGAGATATCAAATGTAGTTGTATCATACACAAAATCACTGTACACAGCCACAGCCCCCCTCCCTTACCTGGTTACAGCAAAGGGCCAACTGCTTTTCCCTAAAAAAGGGGGTGTTAAGTTGAAATTTTACTGGCAATAGCTGGCAAATGTGCTAGGCTTTTTCCATTCTGCACTTGAAGAGTTGCTTTAACAACATTTCAAAATTACCAATTTGCTCCTTGTGGCATAGAAATAGTTTAAAAACACTTGAAAGCTCACTACGGAAATGTGTATTGAAACACCCCACTCCAACCACCCACTTGAAAAAGCTGTGCTCATACTTACATGTAAATAACATGATCATTTAAAGCCAAATTTCCAATCTAAAAATGATTGTCATCTATGACGAGAAACTCTTCTCCTTTCATCCAAGCATTGTTAAACTGTTCCATATGCAGATGGACAAACACTACTCCGCCTCGAATCTGCAGCTGTGTAACACATTTGACTTGATTTACATTTCTGCTGCGGTGAAAGGGAGTGTGTTTGTAATATACACATGTGCGAGGACAGTGGCTGGATTGTTTAAACATGGGGAGTTCATTCGCTTCTCCCTCAGTTCAGGAGCCATCCACCGGTATGAGGAAACTCACTACGCTCAAGGGAGAAAAACAGAAGAGAAAATGAAAAATCGTGGAACAACGAAAGTTGACAGGACCCACTGCAAATACGCCACTTGTAACATGCGTGACAACTCACTGAAAGTGTAAACAGTCCCTTAGCTCACTTTCTCTTCCAAAATGCAACAATTAAATCTATCAAAGGTTCTTTTAAAAACAATTCAAGCCCACTAAAAATTAAAAGCAAAGCTGATTCTTCTCCCCAGCTCTAATATTCTATAAAGCACATCTGCTAGTAAGGATGGAATAGTAGCTCGGCTCTATAAAATGCAGCATCTGCAACAGTTAAGTATGTTACCACATTAAAACATCATTTTCTGCAAGCTACTATCTCAATATTTCAGATCCACATCAGTTCATCCATTTTCCCAAAATTTGTCAACAAATTTTGCTTCCCGAAAGTCAGTACATCTTTACAAATTGGACAGACGATGTTTCAATGTCATCAAGTAACTGCCACGTCTACAGTACCGGTACACTTGTTCTCAACCAGTGTGGAACATTTTTTTAAATGTCATGACTTGTTTTCAAGCTTAGTATGCGCATTTGAAACTGCTGACGTCTTGACCCAGCAGTCGAGAATATTATGAAAGCATTTAAATTGATGCTGAAATGTACCTTAACATTTTTCTATTCAATTCCCGCTCCTGCTGAAAGCATCGACAAACATGTTCCTGGTATTTGCCAATTTAACTGCACACCCAATCCCCTCCTCCTTTTAACCAAAAAAAAAAAAAATGAAATCATCTGATCTCAAAAAAACAAACTCCAGCCACGAGTAAATAACGACGAACGAGCGCGACCTAAATATTCGATCAGCTGCAAAACGCCGGTGCCATTAACGCTAATGACTAGGATCAACAAGGCAGTGAAGATCGTAGTTGGAGAGAGAAGGATGAGCCAGAGGAATCAGGCCATGGGTGCACCCGTGTGCTCCAATCGCTCACGATCCCCTCATGCTTTGAGGAACAAAAAAAAACTAGGACACGAGGCTGCATTTGCGTGTGATACGCTCAATACTCACAGATGCAGGAAAACGTTGTGCGTGCATTACTCTCAGATTACGCTAAGTGAACCATTAGCGACTACAGTATCTTTCTGCCATCTTGAAATAACCACATGATGCAAGAGTACACCGGTACATCAACTGCCTGTATGATTGAACATGAACTTCAGTATCACTTCTCCTGCCATTTGTGCACTCAGCAGAAAACTCGTGTCAATATGAGTAACAAGCTTCAAGCCTAACATGCAGCCCAAGTGTTTTGTTGGAGCACGTGCGCTCGCTGTTTGTTTGTTTTTAGGATGTATCGGAACTAGGAAAGGGTGCTGCTGGTTGTGTACGGTGAGGTGTGTTGTAACAAATGTGAAATATGGAAAAGAGCAAGAAATGTTCCACCCATGCCGATACCGATGCATCTTGTGACCATGGTAAGACTATCACTTTGTCATTTGCCACAGCTCCCAGTTAAAATGGGGGTACCGGTAGATATTATAATTGCTGTAGGCAGCCACTGCTCCATGACAGTTGCTCCAAACAAAACCCGACACAATGCTTTCCGCCATTAAAGGGGGCCATCAGAAATGTCCAATGAAAAGTCACTGGATCCATCAACGTTTGGGATCATGATCTGACAGCATGAGAGTTACCTCCAAATACCTCAGGTGCTTGTTTGAGAGGGTTGCAGACAATTTGTCTTAAAAAAAATGGAACTGGAATTAAAACCTGCTCAGGCATGGAGCACATACCGGGGTAACCTCTCCCTCTCCCCATCAAAACCTCCTTTGAGGTGAACAAACTCTGGTTAATCAAGACGTTGCATGTAAACTTTGATGCAACGAAGCAAGCACATTTTTCTATTCATCTAACTAAAAGCTATTCTTCAAAACTTTAGATGACTTACATGTAAATTTGCCTCTACCTACTTGCGTATACACATGATCCACAGTGCGAGATTAATTACTCCTTTTTTGGAAACCTTTCATTTCCGAAAAGAGAAATATAATACAAACATCCATTCAAAAGACAAACTTTGGATGAATCAGTTTCAAAAAATAAAACACAATCAAAATATCTTACAGTAAAAAAGGGAAAAATTTTAAGCCTGTGTATCACGTCAAAACTCTCTGAAGCTTGATGATACTTTCCACATACATGTACATAGATTTTAACATGGTATTATGACTGATCTGTAATAACTGCAGAGTAAACTGTTAGTTATCACATGTTGGTTATTGCATGTTAGTTATCACATGTTGGTTATTGCATGTTAGTTATCACATGTTGGTTATTGCATGTTAGTTATCACATCAAGCAAACTTTGTGATGTGTAGTAAAGTTATTAAAGGGGCCTTTGCGTGCAAATGCGCCACCTTTGAATCTACAGTAAACTTTGCAGCTGTGCCTTTTGCTTTTAGCATAAAAATAGCACAGTGCATGGAGTTAGAATTGCACATTATGTGGGATTTGATATGAACTGTGCAATACAGTTATACATCATACTGTTTGTTGCCACGGTAACTGACCAACCAGAATTGATAATCCAAGTTTGCTCTAAGATAAAGCCAAGTACTGTACAGGCAAGCCTTTTAATGACAGGGATCCTTTGGGACTCTAACTGACAACCGGACAAGGCTTTAGCTCGGGAGGAACTCTTATTGACCGAGGTACTCCACCCTAGAAAATTGATGATCGGTCATGCCTGGCCTGCTTGAAAGGTGGGATGCGCATCGGGATGTTCAGCTGATTAATCTCCACCCACAATTCCCATAAATCATTGCTACGGTGACATCGACAAATGGTAATCCATCAGGTTTAAGACATTCTGGACATACTCTAAGACCTTTATGCTCATTTACTAATTATCTCCAGAACTCGATACCCTCGCACCTCTCCCTTTTCTCCGGGCATTTGGAATCAACATCTGGGAAAGTGCATGCCGCCGTTCAAGGCTCAAACAAATAGAGTTTTACTGTGGCAGATGTCCACACTCCACATTTATGCATACGACAGATCCAGCTTGGGGAGATCTGCGTCCGTCTCAGAGCCAGATTGCGTTTTACAATTTTGGCCTATTTACTTGCAAGGCGCAGCGACAACTACATTTAAGTGTGCATCATGCTGATGGAAAATGAAGACAGCACATAAATGAGGATGCTGGAAAGGCCAACCAAATTAGCACAGTTTCAGAAATGTGGGACGGTCTGTTTTGAAAATTCCACGTCTTGGGGAATCTGAAAGCTTGGCCAAATGAGGAGAGGCAGAGCACTCTAGCCTTCAGACTAGACATGACTTGAATACTGATTTACGCAATACACATCTTCATGTACCTCAGAGAATACATACAGCACTTGTAATCCTCAATCTTGCAGTTGACCATTAACGAGTTTCTTTCCACCAACTCTTTCGGCATCAGAAATGCTCGGAAGCATGTACGGCACCCATTAATTGCCAACTTTGCTCATTAATGCAATAATGTACGAACTGAGATCAGTTGGAAAGACTACCGTTTTATGGATCATAAATAACTCAATTCAACCAAGACTGCTATTTCCCAGGTGAAGGTCCGGGTATAAAGACTACGGACACATCACGCATAGCCAACAGGTTTTTCATACAGCTGAGTGAACAATAATGGTGGATCCAACATTTCCACCGGTTAGCAAAGCTGCGCAGGTGGCATACAGGAAGCAAAAAGAATGGTCTTTACATGTACCTGCCCTACGGCTTTAGACAGGTAGTCTGCCCTGCTGCCCTTCTAACATGTACCTCACTGTGTTTGCACATCACCCCACCCTTGAGAGCTCATTAGCACAGGGCATGCATGTGCAGCCACCTCACGGTTACCAAGTTTCCCGGCTACAACTACGACCATTACTGAGGCACTGAAAAAGAATATGACCTTAATCTACAGTATGCCCGTGTAGATAACACCATTCACATAACGTTTAAATGTCATTTTTAGTGTTCACAATTCATGTCTGCACTTGCAGGGCTGAAAAGGTGGAAAGTGCAAAACATCCCAGTGTTGATTCACGCAAAACTGCCCCAATTATATGCATGTGGCACTCAACAACACATGAACTGTAAAGACCTCTTTTAAATAAAAAAGCAGCAGACAAAAGCAGCGTCTGGAATGACTGCACTCCCCATTCACTCTGGTTCATTAGGTTTCTGTATTGATTTTGACCTGATGACCCTCTATTTATCGATAATCATTTTATTGTTCAGAGCCAAGCGACGCTACAGTATTACAGGGTCAGCTGCCCCAAACACCATGCCTGACAATGCATATGTATGTGTGAGACTTCCTCCCCCCCTCCTACGCATTAATCATTGGAGACTGTATCACCTCAATCACTGGGCAGAGTTACGCACAAATGCTATTTCACTTGTCACATCGTGTGATTAATTTGGTTCTACATGTAAACGCGAACCGCAGATCGGTAACTATGCCAAACGCAGGTTTCCTGTACTTTTGATAATAATGCCCAAAATGCAAAGAAATTACGGAAGAGTCTTTCTTTTCCATTTGTTTTCTTTTTTCTTCTTTTTAACAGAAACTACACAAAATCTCTTGCAAAGAAAAACACAGAAAAATGCGACCTTCCCAATGATTGATAGCACAATGATTGACACACATGAACTAACTGTCCCTCAGAGGGTGCAATTTCATTAGTTGGGCACTGTCACATGCCACATTTGGAAAAGATTAATGACTACTGCCAATGATTGCGCAGTTTCAATTATTTTCATGTTCTCCAAAAAGCTCTCAGCTGTCATTTCCAGGGCAACTTTTTTCCTACATACCCCAACCCAGTGACAAGAAATTCTCAGGCATACATGTACATGTACAGTTTTCTGTGTTAGTAGGCCCAGCCATTGTAATTGACCTTTGTCACATGGCAGCAGGACTCTTTTGCCATCTTTCCAAAAAGAAGAAGTCAAATTCATGTTTATGTTCAGTATTCAGCTACATGTAAGTTTGAATTTCTAAAGGTCAAAAGTTAACTTGTTCTGCACATTACCAACATAAATGCTGCGAATGTCTAACGGGTCATGATAGAGACTGTTTTCCTGAAAAAAAAAGTTAGGTGTGAGAGGAAAGGTACCTTCTTCGATAAACTGGCATTACTTTCTACCGGCCAAAGGCGATGAGAAAAAAAATGCATACATGTTCATAGCATCGGCCCAGTTGCTACACCAACAAGTGAACTGTACTGAAATGAAATTGTGCATTCCAAATCAAGAAGTCAGCTGAAAGACACTGTACCTGATGGAAAAGTTTGGACATCCTCTGGAAATCAATTTTACCTACATGTCAATAATTCCTTGAGTGAGATTTGAGTTTTGCATCAGAGAAATATTAATTTTTATATCTGCCAATACATCTTCTGACCCAGACACGTTGGTGATTGAGTGGTAAGAGAAAACAGGAGGTCTATGTCTGTGAAGGGCAATTTCCAATATGAAAAATGAATTATTCCTTGGTGAGAATATTCACTGACCATTGTTTTGTCCTGTGTTTTTTTGGGGGGGTTGCTGAGGCTGTTGTCAAGCCATGTCTGAATAAACTGGGGCAGGTTTGACCAGTGACAAGCTGTCAACCAATGGTCGATTCTGACTGGTAACCTGTATGCATGAAATATATACCACGCACCAGGCAAAATCGACCAGTGGCCCCTGGCTGTGGCTGTGAGAAACATGTGTCTATGGAGATGGGCTACAGCCACTAGCCAAAGGCTTTCATGAGTGCAGGTTTAGCCACAGCCGTAATATTCAGACATATCCTTAGATGGAAATTTCAAATATGGGATTCCAAGCATCTTCTTGTGACTCCAACATCTCCTTTTCCACACACCAGCTGTGTGCACGCAAACATGTATTGCGTTTATTACGGGGGAAAGAACACTGAGATCCAGGCTGCTCATTACTTGACATGTACATGTATGACACTGCCCCTGCAAACAGGAAAATGCATTGGTAGGATGAATGCTTCCACAGAGCTATGGTGCTACGGTGCAGTCAGCAACTGTTCAAAGCAGATGGTCCAAGCTGACCAGATGGCCAGGCCAGTCCATTTTGAATTCTGAAACGAGCCCTTGCTTGTCTACACATAGTTCATTTGTTTGTAGGTGCCATTCAGAATCAAATTACAATGCAATAAAGCCTGTGGCTATGAAACAGTGTCCATTAAATTGGGAAGTGTGATCCTGAAATGCAAATGTACAATACATTTGAGCCCTAAACTGTCAATCAAAGACATCAGTCAGCCAATTTCCATACAGCAGTCCTTCCTATTATGGAGCCAGGAAACTGGGACCAACTGGTCATGATAAACCAATCTTGCTTATTCACACCTAGGCTAAGAATTATCCAGTCCTCTAAGCCATGACAGACCTTTTCAAGGAGTGCCTCAAGGCTGGTTTGTGTGTTCAGGCCAATGCCAAAGTGAAGCACATTTGGCATCACAAACATTTGCAGCAAAATCCAACTGAGTTAAGATTTGTTCAACTCCTGCAAATTGGCAGCGTGAATATCCGATCTGCTGTCATAATTCTGCATTTGTGTTTGCTTTCACACCGAGTATGAACAGCCCTTTAATTGATCAGTTTGTTCCATTTGCCAAGAATGGTAAGGTTCTACAATAATACAAAGTGACAAAACAATGTTGTTCCCGACCAAATGGTCATGTGACACGCAAGAGCAATCCAGAACCAAATTTTCAAAATGGTTTTCAGGGCCGACAATTTTGGAAACCTTTAATGTAACCTTTAGTGGCCTTTCTGAGGGCTGAAAACTACATACATGTACATTTTGGTGTTTTGTGCATACTTCTGGATGGAAGGGAAAGTACATACAATGTAAATAGATTTGTTTTTAATGCCTTTCTGTCATTATTTTAAAAACATCTGCTCCTGATGATGTACATATGATGCTTGTAAATGGTTCCCTGTTTTTTGTAAAAGCATTTACATGTACATTGGTATGGTAACAGTTTCACTCAGTGGTTCTAAGGGCTCAAGCCAAGTTTTGTCTGCATACCAAAATGGCCCTATTTTCTGCACAACAGCTCTGCAAACCCAGGCCCAACACTGCAAGGCTGTATGAAACGAACCAACCATACCTACATGTAGTGTGGACCTGTGAACAAAAGAGGTCCACATAATGCACAGTGTTTGAACTTTGTGCAGACCTGGTTTGGTCCACACAAAGTTTCCAGAAAACGGTTTCCCAGTTTCCCAGTCAAGGGAAACTATCAACAAATACCCAGCTTAGAAGAGCGTTCCAAGTGCAAGAGAAATGAGTATTTTCACTGAGTTTTCTTAACAACATGAAAACAAAGGAATGTCCACACTAGGTTAACGTGTATTTTTGCACATTGCTCTCGGTATTCGCTGGTGAAGGAAAATGTTATGCGCACAATAAACTAAGCTTGTATCGCACAAAATGATATCTTCACCCTTGAAATAATCATGTGATGCCCACTCTGGTTGAGATAGTACTCTTGCTAATACCCATGGGTCACACTCGGGCTGTTCATGCACTCTGAAGCATTGTTGTGTTAACGCAGTCCAATTGTCTGAAGTGTTCTCACTGTTTCAAGCAACCTAATCCACAGATCACAATTTCAGATGACAAGCAAGACACAAACAAGGGGTCAGCTTCCTTTATCTCTACAGAGGAGATCTAGCCACCTGAAAAAAAATGCTCTGCCAAGCCAGCCTGAATTTCAGTCCCATCAAAACAAGAGGAAGAAAAAGGGATGACAGGCTTGCTCATGGAGATCTGCATGGCAGTAGTAAACTCAAATGATCGTTATCGTTGCATCCAACTGCTCCCAACGCAGCCCAAGTATAATTTATATTTAGTCCCACGACATCCCTCTCAACAAATCTGGAAGCTGACTTCAAGCTGCGTAACTACAACCACAGAAATGTTTAGATCACATTAACAATCGTCTTTGTGAGAGCAGTAATAACCCAAGAAGTCATTATCTTGCAAATATACAACTATTATTTGACTCGTTATACTATCATTGTGTGGGGGGGCAGTAATATCTAACTAATAGAAATAACTTGGGTAGCCATTTTTCTTACATTTTTTACATATGATATTTATAAAATGAATTTAAGTGTTTGTACTTAGCTGTAAAAAGAATTTACATTGCCTTATAAATGGTAAAGGATTCTAAAAGTGGAACTGTGGTAATTAGCATCTCCACAAACATTTTACCTTTTTTGAACACACCAAAAAATTTCAAAATGTTTAGCTTCCTGTATGGGTAAAATCTTGATAACCCATGTGTTTGTGACGCAAAGTGTAGAAACTGCAAAATAGCAAAAGACATCAGAAACAGACAAAAGAAATCTAAAAATGCACACCCATGTTCACCAAGCTTTGATGTGATTTTAAACCTGTTATGGCAGATATCCCTTTCCTCTCCTCCTCTCCGCCCCTTAATTTTAGACCTAATCTTTAAGGATGATTATCCTGCTGCATGTGGGAAGAACAAGCACAGGTAGCTTGACATTTCGCAAATCCTACGAGGTATTGACTCCCAGGTGTGTGGGTTTGTGTGTGTTTGCGATGGCATCGTGTTGTGGCTTGAAATTCTCGGGGTCTTACTACCCAGGGGGATGCAAGGCCCTTGGGCAAGCAAGCTTGTCACGCTCCCCAAAAAAGTTGAGTGTCCAAGCAGGGTACTTGGTAAGCACTAACAGTACCTGCGACTCTCAATGCACCACCGACTCTGCATGTGTACTTGGCGAAGGGGGGAGGTAAGTGACACTGAAGAAGGCTTGTCGTCAGCGAACATTCATGAATGCATGATGAATCAATGCGGATGTCGGTCGGCTAAACATCCGTTGGCTCCTACCCCCCCCTCCCTCTTCTTGTGTTGGTCGTCGGGGCATCGGACATTCAATCAATAATGCTGATATCTTGTCCAGGGTCTTCTTTTGTACAACTTTGCATCAGCGGCAGGAAATTAATACATTCCTTTGATTTCTAAATCTCAAGGAACACTGCTGATTGGGAGCATACTCTTTTATCTCTACAGTGTGGAAAATTCTACCCTATTTAATAGAAAATTCATTCCCTCCGACTGAAAATGGGAACAGGATGAATTCAAGACAACTTACTACATGAAATAGATCAAAATTTCAGTCATGTTTTCAATTGATTTGTGGTGAATTTCACCAGGAATTGTCTTGTCCCTCTTTTCACTCGGTGAAAACAATCAGCCATCTTCATATCTTCAAATACTGTCTAAAATTCAAAATACAAACTGATGAACATCTATGACAGTACACAGACAGTTCTAAAACAACACCCCGTAAAATGAGACTGAAATGAACATGAGGTTTGCCAGCGGTAATGAGTCACTTTTGCTTCTATAGAGTAATGGCCTGAACATGAAGATGGTCATGTTTCCTTCAATGAGCATTTGGCATTTTCTTCGGCAAAGGTGGCGAATGCAATTACACTGACAGAAAAGGGGGGGTCTTTACACAGGGCTTGAGTCTCTGGCACAATTTTGCGGTCAGGCTGATGAGCTCCATTTAACACTGAACAAATACTGGTGTATCCGTGCTGCGCCTGCGCCGTGCGCAGCATGCAGATGGCACAGCACAGCAGAGGACCCGAAAAGTTGACTCTGCAGTGATTGATGCCTGTGTCGGCTTTTTTCCTGGAGCAAACAGACTCGAGTGGGGAGAAGGAAGTACTGTTTCCTTGCGAGGATGAATCATGGATCCGAGCCCCATCGTCCATCTTCAAGGACTGCACACGACAATGACAAAGTTAGATCAGAGATGATGAAGGATGTTTGGATGATGCGGGGGGGGGGAATGGATGCAGTTGAAGTTCATTATGTATCCTCTGTGGCTAGGGATAAATCATCACCTGCCACTGCTCAAACATAGTCCAAATATAAGTCAAGCATGTTTTGCCAATGTAGACTTTAAACATGTGGGCTCAAATGACAGTTCACATTGTGAGGTCTACAATGGTGGGTGTCTGTTGAATAATCAAATATTCCATTTTCGGATCCAAATATTTAGATGCGCGCAACACACCTGCACTAGAGTGATGTTATGTCAGTAGAGGAGACTGAAGAGGATTCCCACTGAACAATTTCAATGAGTAGCTTGTAATCACGGCATCTGCATTTGAATTGACCGTAAAAAAGACCATTTCTTTGGTACATGTACACATGTACGCACATGTATGCATATTACTTCTTGCACGGTTGATTTGTCTAAGTCAATTTAAATAACTAAACGTTTTGAATTACAATAACTAAGCATGCACTCTGAGCCAGTCAATCTCTTCACGAGGATGATTCAAATTCAACTGTTTATAATATATCGTTTGTCCACGTTCATAAGCCTTTATCTATGGAGTCCAACATGAGATCATTTTGCCACATCGTCTCTCACTCTGTCACTGTTTGTTCTCATAAGCTTCCTGCACTTGTTTGCATGCAGCGATGTCAACATGTCACACAGACATACGACACCCAGCAGGCATATAGCAAAAATTGACTGTTGCTACTGTGATGAGACATCATGGGAATTGTTCAGAGTTTGTGACGTGAGCACTGTCCAACGTGCTAGTGTTCTCCAGACGATGAGAGCCCTGCTTCCTAAGGTCTCAGCTTACCTTGAACCGCATTGTGCAGGATGACGTGGGCACAAGACGATACTTGTTTGCCCATTCTTACATTTTGGAATCCTATCTTGGTTCCTAAATGAATGACTCAATAGTTTCTTTTTCAGAATTAACTTTCTTAAGAGTGGTTGCACAACAGCTGCAGTTATCAAATTATTGGAGCAGGATTTTTTATCCCACGTGAGTGCTGATTAAGAGGCATGATAGTACGCAATAAAAACTGTAACAACCCTCATCGCATGCATGCCGATCAACAGAAATGACGACATATAAAATAAATACAAAACCACTGATTTTTCCCAGTCCTACTGTGAAATATGTCCTTCCTCCATGGTAGTACATCATCCAAAGGTTTCTTGAGACAGTGGCTGTCATCAACATGGGCCATTTTGGCTTAATCTTTTCCAGACAGCTAGCGGCAGCCAAGCGCATTTCTGACCTGAGATTGCTGCCAGACTCTGGCCTTGAATCCGATGTTCCCCCTCCCCCTTTCTGCTGGCAGGGACAACCTAAAAAAAAAAAAAAACTTGTGGGGAAGAAAAAAACTGCAATTTCCTGGGCCATGCTATTTCCAGGCTTGAAAGCAGTGAAACCTTGAGGAAGCAGTCCGCAAAATGTGCAACACAGCCAAACTGGAAAGGCATTTCTCAGGTAATGCAATTTGAGATCGCATGGGAATTATCCTATTCCCCCATCCATGAGTGCTCACCTTAACTCAGCGTTCTCCTCCCAGGAAAAAAAAAAAACAAAGGTCAAATTATATCAGGTGCTTAAGACTTGCATGCACGCTCTATGTACACAGGGACAAAAACCAACATCCCGTGACAAACACGGTGTGGAAACTGAAACATCGGTATCATTGTCTCCAGCGCAGGCGCCTATGTGTGCTGTGCATTAAGAGCCCTCCCGATTCCTCTACCCTGTCAAAGATGGAAGGAGGCGGGACACGCTGCACATGCGAGTTGGGTTATCGAAACTGATAATACTGGGACTGGCCTCGCACGAATAACCTGGGTACATACTGGAGACTGAACGCTGTAAATGGACGTGTTTGCATTTGCATATAATTAACTGGTGACGCCTAAGCGGTGTTTGGTTTCTTTTTTTTTTTTTTTACTTTTTAAACAGCTCTCAGGCCCTTTGCATAGATGAAGGAATTTGAATACTGCTTCTACAAAACGAGCGGCAAAGGCAATTATTGAGATTATCCCGCTCACAAGGAAAAGGCATGTCTGTCTGTACTGTAACCGTATCTCATGAATCCTACAGCCCTTTGTACTGTTGTCAGGATGACATATACAGTGTTTACCGCAGTGTAGTGGTGGAATAGAGTGAGAGTCATCGGTGCTACTGCTATCATAAGCATATGAGTACGATTAACTCTGTTACCGAAAGGCATTTGTTTCGTGTAACCATCATATCAAATCTTTGGCAGAGTTATCTTCCAAAACTGGAAACAGAAAGTCCAACCTGCTACTTCCTTATGATAAAATGTAACCCATATGAATGTATTTCCTAATACTTGAGGCATGCGACAAGCCCTACTCTATCCCACAATGCACTGCAGTCAACACAGTGATACACGTCATCAGTACAAACCTTTGAGAAAAAAATACATGATACGGCTCCACTGAAAGGCAAGTCACAATAGACAATTACAGAAATTGTGATGTGATAGCTCTTCTGTGGCTAACCACCGATATACTCTGAACGTTTTCCAAGAACCAATCATGGTATTCTACAGTATCATCCAAGAGATGAGTGATGGCACTGAGGGTTTTTGTGTTATTGGTGACAACTAGCATGTTTGGACAGTATTCAGTAAATTTGACTTTGTGCAAGTTGAGGCAAAGGTCAACGGGGGGGGGAAGGGCAGTGTGAATGGCATGTGTTCATTATCAAGTAAAAACACAGAGCAGGCACACCATCCTCTTGCAAAGTCAACTTACTGCCGTAAATAGCAAGACTCAAAGTGACAACTTCCTGGTATTAAAATAATTGATTCACAGATTTTCTGCAGGCATGATTATATACATGTAGCTTTTGAGTAATACCTGTACATATTTTGTTTTTCAGAATTTTATTGATTACTGTTGATCTTAAATACTCAAAACCAGTATCAATTTGAATCCACACTCCCTTTGTCACCATTAAGGGAGATCTCTGGCCTTCTTTTATGCCTCACTGTTGCATGATAGGCCATGTTCAAATCACTTGGCAGCAGCTTGAAATTACACACGACTCTTCGGGAACTAGCTGCAGGCCACAACTGTAGAATTGGGCGTAATTTTAGGCCGCAGCTAAATAATACAGACATGGCCATATTTCCGAAGGAGTGTGCATGGGGGCGGGTGAAAGGCGGAGGAGACAGTGAGTGTTGATGAAGGTACAAATTCGATTAACTTTTCTAGCAGGAAACAGGAAAATTTGAGCAAAGGAGGATGACAGCCTATTTAGAGAAAATGAATCTTCTAAGCTGAACTCTGGCCCATTACTCTTCCCAAGACACAATAATCTGCGAGCTTGTCATCTGCATTTTTATTTACAATTGATCTTTTGAGAATATTTGGAGGGCTGTGCTTAACAGAAATAACTGAAGGTGTACTTAGTGTACAGGAGACTGAAAAGTGTCTCAGATTTACTCCCGTTGAAGTAACAACGATTTTTCTCAGGACTAAATTCAATTTCACAAGCATGACACTGCGAGAGTCCTGTCGTGTAGTTTCTCCTGTGATTTTGTGGTGGGCGAAAAGATGACCCTGGCCACTGTCTCCCAGGCCTAAAAGGAGGCAACAACATCACTGTGGAATGGTTGCCGAGGAACAGAGTGCTTAGAAGCACTCACTGACCGTGAATTGATTGTGCATGTAAAAAACACTGGCTCAGAATTTGAGAAAGTGTATGTGGGTGTACAATAAATCTTGGAACAAATGGTGAAAGAAAAAAGACTGTATGGTCGGGAGGTCATTCACCTTGTCAAGATTAGAACCATAATTCGTCTGATTTGCAAAACTTGTTAGTATTCAGCGGGCATAACTGTCGCTCAATTGTATCCTCTGGGTACAAGTAAGTACAATCTCTGGGTGCATGTTTCATGTGGATAATGCCGAAATCCTTTTTGATGGTTCAAATCTGACATGAAAACAGATTTTCCTTGAAAAAAAGAGACAATAATTTCAAAATTGACTTTCCTTGTCACACAATTTTGATGTACACGTATCATGTAATTCTGAAGTCTTATATGAAATAAACATGCCACAAATGAATCAAATTACTTGGTGATTTTGTAAATATGTAATTTTTTGCATGGGACTCTCAGTTTGAGCTTTAAAAAAATTTGGCCTTTTAAAGAAATTTGGCCGTTTAAAAAATTTGACCTTTTAAAAAAATGTTGCCTTTTCAAGAAATTTGGCCTTTCTGAAAAATTTCATGATTCTAAATTTGCAGCTTAAGAACATGAAACTTCCTCTTCAGTTCCTTACAAAAATTACCAAGAGTGAAACAGATACTTGATTGAAATTTCATAAAATATGATACCCTTATCCCAGACTGTAATCAACAGTGATGATGTAAAAAGATGGCCAACATTTTGCAGGTAAGGCTGCACATGTATACATGTACATGTACCGGGACACGTACTGTAAGTGTGCAATATACCGGTACGCTTTCCTCCATAACCAATGAATTACACCCGGCTGTCCTTCGACGTCTAATTAATATGGAGATTGGGCTTTGCATGCCCAGAGACATTATCCTCCTCTTTCGGACAATAAGCGGGTATAACAAAAACGTACCTGAGGAACATGACGAGTGTAATATTCAGGGTCTATCGTCATCAGGATAAGCTTGGGGCTCAATTACAGCTGAATAAGGATTGTGTTTTTGTCTCCACTCAAAGTATTCGGTTTCCCTGGCCTCGAAATCCAGAAAAGGCCTCGAGAGTGTATGTGCGCCAGTGAATATCTGTGTCGTTTTGGGCGCCAACATGTGGAATCAATCTGAAGAATCTGTGAAACTAATAATGTTGCAACCAACGAGTGAGACCTCTCTAATGACACGTACTTTTCAGGATTTACTTACACTTCGTTTGTTATTTTCAAACTGCTTTTGTCAACCAAACACCAACAACAATGGCATGCATATACGTTGGAGATGCGAATACTTAAATGTAAATTGTACAACTGAACGACGTAGCTTACGTTATCCATGTGATGTTTTTTCTATGTGATGGGCTTTTAATTAAACAAGACCTTTCATCCATTAAATATTATGAGGTACAGCCTACATGCAAGGTACCTTGCAAACGACCTTCAGTTTGAGATGATTGGAGAAATCTGCATGCAATAACAAAGGCCTTCAAAACACAAATTGGCAAAAAAAACCCAATAAAACTTGTAATACATGTAACAAACAAATTCGTAATGCATTTTTAAAGCCAGCTTATTGTGAACGGAATGTGCAAATTGTACGTATGAGCATTTGGTGTCAAAATTACTCTGACATGTCAGTTCACTGAAATAGCAAATTTCATAAAAAACCTTTTTTCTACAGTAATGTACTGACTAATAATTTTGATCTGTCTTTTAAACATCAATAATGATTCTTCAAATACGGTCAAGCTTAATCCTCTCCGTGCAACTCTGCACGATCAAACCGACGGACACAATGCGCAGGGAGTACCGGTACAGGCGGTAGCTGATTTCCATTGTCAATAAACACTCAAGCATCACATGCACCAACATGCTCGGTAAATACTCAACAGATTGCTGGGCGGAGAGTTCCATGGGGGACGGGAAAAAAAAGACCTGCCACCTCCAAAAAAACGAGAGCACTATGAAGTGTATGATTTGGTGAATCCAAATACTGGTATTTGTGACAACTAAACATGAATTCTGTACTCTCACTGCAGATGAATATTTCAATTCAGGGTTTTGAAAGGTCCAACCATAGTTAGCTCTGTCAGACGAGAATTTGAAACCTGTGTTTCCCGCATGATTTGTGCATTTGTGAGAGCCACAAAGCCTATTGTGGACCATGCACTGCTAACAATCCACAGGCAGCTACACGTATCAGCAGAATCATGAAATTGGGGGTCTAATCTCAGGTAGTGTGCGGTTTGGGAGAACTTTGGACTCTTGGAGAGCAAACCCAATTGCATCAATGGTTTGGGGGAAAAACACAGAATTGCCCACGTTTGGAGGTGTACACGCAATAATTGACGTTGAGTGCCTCGGACCAGTTCAACCACACGCACTTGACAAGGCACAAGCTTCTGCCTTTTCCTTTTTAACTAATGAAATTTTTTTTTTGAGCACATCTTTTCGCTGCACCCTGGTCAAATTTATTTGAAGAGGTGTGGCTGCATCTTTACATGTACGGAGGAGCCATTTCAGACCTACATGTACACTGTACTTAAGGGAAAGACCACTGCCAAAAGTATTGTTCTTTCGATGACCACTCACTTTCTAACAGAAACATTACTGTCGTGAACAGGTTTGTTTGTTTTGTAATGTACATACCGGGCCACAGTATGATGCTCTTCATAGAAAAACATGTTATGGATATCACAGTGACCTTTCACAGGCACTTGTGGAGCGCTCCAAATGGGTCACTTATCTGCCACTGAACCACTTTAGCACTGAGGCATTTCTGATTTGCTGGAATTATATATCCAAACTAGAGACGTTATCAAGCTAGCTTTTTGTGCAACTACATGTATTTGCACTGACTCAGCTGCTTTTGCGTTTACAAAATGTACATTGGAACCTAAAGTTATTTCAACTGAATGAATAGTGACTGCAAACCAGGACTCCAACTATTGAATTGAAATTAGAGGACAATGTTAGGGTTACTTAATAAAGTGTCTTTTCTTTCTTTCATAGTGCATCTAATTTGAGCATTTTTTCCCGTAAATCTAACGACAAAAATGCGCAAAACTCCCAGATGGACAGAAACCAAAACCCAGGCCTGTCGCTAAAGAGGGGCCCTGAGGGGCCATCTCCCCCCCCCCATCCACCAATCAGCAAATACCAGATGCATTACTATGATCTACAAGACGCTGTGCCCCCGCAACACCAGGAGCTGGCAAAAGGGCTGCCAAAAGCTTAGCTTCTTAGAAACAAAATCAACAACAGAAGACCCCTAAAATCCTAATTTATCAGCACAACTTCCAAATCATTATAAGGTTTTTTCTTTCTTTCCTGGGTGTGAATTGAATGACCAAATGGAGAAAAAGAAAAAGGAAAGGTGCTGATATCTAAACTATCCAAGCTTCATCCACCCTCCAGCTCCCTTCCTGAGGCAGTCATCAATCTATGGACATCATTTCTAATTTATAACTCCCTTGAAAACAATCCTGACTTTTTTTTTTCCGTTCAGTAAGCCGGATGCAGCAAACTACGGGAATCGGGGACCTTTGATGAATAAGAAATGAGCATGGGGTCTCGGCTGACCAGTGGGGGTCAAAAAGCGACATGCACGATGATTCTCTCTCGAGAGTCTTCATTAAAAATAGGTTAAGTAACACCGGCAGCTAGAATCAATCGGTTGCAAGTTTTTGCACAGTTCTAGGAGCTGGTCTGAAAGTGCCGAGTATTCACCTGCAGTGCTCTGAAAGTGAGCACTGTCAAATGACATGGTTAGTTAAATATTCTATTAAAACTATGACCTACGTAAACCATTTCTCCTGATCATTGTGGGGTTTTTTTGGGGGAGGGGGGCTTTTCAAGTTACTTTGGTAAGAATCAGACAACGGTACACCACGGAAGCAAAAATAGAAAGAAATCGAATGTGATGAAAAAGTTCAGCATAAAAAAGCAACCCACACAACAGCTGTTACTTTCAATATATGTTAATTTCAGAGACATAAAAAATACTTTATACCGGTACATTGAAAGACGCTCCTGCTTTGAACACTATACCAAAAGAAATGAATTGGAGAAAATGTATCATAAAATATAAATTATTTCGTATGGATTGGAAAAAGCTCGGTGCGGCTCACTATGTTTAATACTCGAACTTTCACATTTTTCATTTGGCTCAGCAATTTTAAACAAAACAATGAATAAAGTTAATTTGTCCAACTGTCATAAACAGGACGTCAACTTAGCTTACGGTATCCACAAACATCAGCTTGCAGAGGAATTTGAAAATGTATATGACTTGCACATTTGAAACAATCTAAAAGTTATGTGCGAGTTAAAAATTGCAGGTAAGCATTCGTGTTCAATTACTGTACAAACGATAAATATATCTCTGTACTATACTGTTGATGCATTATGAAAATCTGTGTAGTGTGTTACTAGGGAATTTTTGAAATAAAATTAAATTATGCGTCACTGTTTTGTTCATGAAGAATCAGAAAATGGCTGAAAGGTTACCCAAAGTTGAAAAAGCTTTCCAGTCAACTGAAGGGGAACCCTAATTACATTCTGGCTAAAAATAGACATCCAATAAACCGACCTAATCAGTCAAGTTATTACATCTACTGCAAGTAATGTACATCAAGAGGACTATTTCCATTTGCATAACGTTCTTCAATGATTATGTAGAGCGTGTAACCCTATTTTATTAAACACTGTACTTTCCCTTTTATTTTTTGTTCTCATTGAATTAAATTCAACTTCAATTCAGTGCACTTTCGACTCCCTTAATTTCTATTCCTACAGTTATTAAAACACTTGTGATTTACATGTAATAGAGGGTTTGCATGGCTGCCATCTTGCAGGGCAGTGTTTTTTATCCACAGAATATGCACAAGGGAGATTTCCCTGTGGAACAAAACAACTGCCCTGCAAGATGGCTACCATGCAAGTGACACCTACTGTATTCCAAACAACTGGTGTCGGGCATTAATTTCACCATGCACGCTGACCTAACCAATTGGAAACTTCCTTGGAAAGTTCAACACTTCCTCTTGTGTGAAATGCCGTTTGAAGAAAGATATGGAGAAGAAAGCAACAGAGGGGGGAAAAAAATCCCTAACCCAATCACTTGCCATAATTGAGTTCTCCCGGAGAACTCAGCGGTGTTATGGTGTGAAGCGGGTCAGAGATATTTGGGTCACTGCACGTCCTAAATGTGAAGCACACAATCACTTAAACTGGATGACTGTAACAAGGGAAGAACTGCAGAACCATTAGGCCTGAAATGAAGAAAGCAGCGAGGCGATACCCCCAAGACTGACTGGGGGAGGGGGGCTGTCCCCTGGGATACTGGTAAGAGGGACCATTTGAATGGGTAGCGAAGGATAGCCCATCTGCATAAATACAAGAGGCACACTGCACAGAGGCCCGAGATTGTTGCGACTTGACAGGCGACATTTTCAGGACCTGTTTGAAGGTTGTGGGTAGAACTGCAGATTTTCTCAGTTCACCAGCTCCTACTGCTAAATGCTCAGGTCTGCCATGTTGCCATGTTGTCTGCCACTTGGTGTGAGATGAGGCCACAATGCTAACACAAGGCAAAGAAATCTGCACGATTTTTTTTTTTAATCCTGCAATTTTGAATGAAGAGTTCAGCTGCGTCTCCATAAGTATGATTTCTGGTCTGTTTCACACCCGCATCCAGTCGCCTTCTTAATGCAAAGAAGCCATTTTCAAAGTGCATTGTGGGAAACGATTGACATCTACTAAGTATGTGCAGACGCACTCCTCTTTTATAGGCTCAGTGGTTTTCATTTTTTTTACATAAGCAACTGAAGTCCGAATTTTTGGATTGTGAATGGAAATTCACTGAATTTACTCACTGAATTCTGTGCTTTATGTCAACAACAAAGAGTGGATTAATCGAGGATAACATGCACAATATGATGGCCTTGATATCCAAAGTGTCTTTTAAAGCCAAGTCATCTAATGCCCGTGGCACTCTGCATCACACATCAAATGTGATTTCAATCCAAATCAAATGATCCATAAACCCAACAAATTGCTGATATAAACATGCACATGTATGTAGTCCACAGAGCGATTACACAGCCAGGTAACGTCACATCCCTACAAATTCAGATTTTGGGATGATGTATGGCATTCCAAAGGCTCCGGGCAATCACAGCCAAGATCAAAAGCTAGTCACCGCTGGGGGGGGTCGCAATCAGGGAGGTCAGGAATGCCCGTCCAAATGTATGTCCCCTGCTACTCCGAGGACGGAGGGGGAAAGAAAGAAAAAAAAACAACTAGTCATGATAAGAACGAGTCAGAAAGAATGCCCTGTGGTTAAACGGCATTGGTGATGAAGATGATGATGGTATGATGATGCAGCATGTAGAGTAACTCAAGGAGCGAGCGGGACACACAGCTCATTGATCATCTCGACAGAGTAGAGCATAAAGATGAGCGTCATCCGGCCCATTCCTGACCTCCATCCCTCCCTCTTCCCTGAAGGCTGACTTGAGACCACCGGAGCACACATACATGTACATCTTGGTGGAAGACAATGGAACTGGGGGGAGGGAGACCAGACCGAAATTCTCTGCTGCACAGCACCGTCCCATGACATCTAAATAAAACATGTGCATAGGCAGTGGGGAGGGCATCCGTGGCATGCTGGGCAGGGGTAGTAAACAAGAGCCTGAGAGACCGGTCACTGAAACTGAGATCCAAAGGAACAAGCTAACAAGAATTGCAATTCGAAGACAAAGATCAATCAAAGACGTTTCCAAAAATGGTGGTCTCAATGTATTGGTTTTCAAAGAGTTAATACCTTCTTTAAAAAAAAAGCATCAACATCCCTATACCGTTTTCGACTTAAATTCGTGGTCACCAGAAAGCGGTGATCGTTTTGCATTTTTCCTTGTCATTAACACAACCACCTCAAGCTGATCCCAAACTTGGAGTTTTTGTGGAAAGGAGGACAAAAGGCTGTGGTAGGGAGAGAATAAATCACAGTGATTAACAAACCTGTACAAAAACAATAGGGACTTTCCAAATCAAGGATTTTGAACTCAATCCAAGCCCAAGACCCAGAGACTTGAGGGGAAAGAAGGAAACCAAGCCGTTCCTCTAGTTCTATTCAATATATTTATATCTATTCAACATTTTTATTCTTTTATTCCAACTAAAAAGCTAGATATATGACAATTTCTAGCACAGGGTTTGGATTGTTTTGCTGCTTTTTTGGGGGGGGGATCCTCCTTCTTAACCTGTAAAGAAATCAAATGAGCAAATTAATGTCAGATGGAGGTTATTTCCAGTTATCTGTGTCTACATATATTTGCCATTTCCACTTTGACCAGAAGTGGGTACGTGCACCGACGCACCGGTGCACAACAGTGCAATTCATATTTACAGCAAGTAAAAAAATGCTTTTAAATTGATAGCAAGGAACCCATTTCAGGTCAAAAAGTGGGATTGGAGGGGCAGGCACTTGTATAAACAATGGTAGGCCGGCAGTCTGCAAATTCTAGGCAAGTGTGACCTCCTGTGACAAAAAAATGTACATGTAATTATGTACCTGTGAGAACTTCAAGATTTGTCTATAAGTTGTCCTGGTGTTGACATTCAAACAACTGTTTTGGTTTTAGATTCATTTTGCACACTGATATCCTTCCAACAAAGGACATGGATTGAAGATGGAGGCAGGTTGAACCAAGAAATTATCCTACTCCTGGAAAAGTAAGCTTCTTCACCTCTTTACCCTTTGATCTGAAAACCTTCAAGATTCAAATAAAAGACTACGCCATAAACCACTGAAACTGGACCTTATTACATGTAAGTGTCCGGTAATATTGATTTGTTTATATGCAGTCCCTAACCCATCAAAATACGACAGAATAAGACAGTGGATCTTCATGGATTTTGAGGATTTTGGTTTAACCTTGATCCTTTTTATTAGAATGGAAACTTTAACTGAACCAGAGCCAATATGCTGAAAAAACATGGCAAATATTTTTCCATCTGCTTGAAGCAGCTGCCCAAAAAATACGGCCCCTATCACAACATCATCATGTTTTCACAATATTTGACTCAAGGCAGGGCAAGTGGTGCGACCAGACGGCAGAGAAGATATGATTTACAGGTTATTGTTGCTGCCGTACAAATCTTCGCCCCTCCCCTGGCACAGCTTCCGACATTCGCAATCTGCAGACGCAAATGTCAACAACCATGCTGAGCTACGGAAGATATACAGGGAGAATATACTCTACATGTCAGCAAGAATGGTGATATTGGACATTTTTATGAAATTGCCAAAAGGATGTGAAGCAAAAACTCTCCTCTTATAAATATTTACGAGAGACGCATAGGCCTAACACTTGTGACTGAGGTATTTTGCTCAGGCGACTACTAAAGGTTGTCTAAACATTCAAAACCTCGTTATTTATATTCAAATATACAATGGATAACAAAAACTTGTTTTTCTGCAAAATTGTTCCGATATATGTTATACAGAGAGGTGAATATACACGTACACCTACATGTACATGTACTTTCAACATTGGAGCAGTGTGCCGGGTACATGTATGCTGAACATACCCATGCTGTGGTCAAGCATTCCAATAGAGAAATGTCAGCTTTTTCAACATATTTGGAGCACAAGTACACTGTACTCCATGCAGTGAATATCTTGCTTGCCATAATCTCCTGCAGCCGATATTGTCAACCTGTGCGCACACTGCATAGATCTACGCACTAAACACAGTGTGTCCCCGTAACACGCTTCAGGGCCTGTGCATTGTCAGCTCTGATTGATTTGATGTCCGCATACACGGGCGGCATGTGAGTACACACACACGAACCTGTGTATGCGGACCTCAATCTACGGAGGGAAATCACGGAGGAGAGAAATACATCCTTCCGCTCGTAATTATGAACAATGCTCAGGCATTAGTAATTATAACCCTGGTATTGTTGCTGCATAATGTACACACAAAATGTACACAGCAAGTCTTAAGACTAGCAAAACATGAGAGATTTATGCAGGCATGTGATGAAGTGGAGAATGCACTGAACGGCATGAAGTAGATTTACCGGTACCTTCAGCAAGCTGCTGCTAACTGCATCTATGGCCAGCTCATCTTACCATCCAATCAATAGAAATTTCACACAAAATGACCGGAAACTCCCCCCCTATGGGAAGGAACAGAAGCACCACAGACTCAATCTTCAAGCCTGTGCCCATCAGGTATGGCCGTGTTTCATGACAAAGGACTGTAAAAACTGTTCAACAACATAGAACGAATGTGAATGAAATTGTTCCGTTTTCTTCGTGCAATCTTCGGAAAGCTCAGTGCTTCGCGCCTCATCATGTCTGGAGGGTGAATGGGGACAACATAGAGAGATACACGCACACCTGATACGCTGCCCCTCTTGGAAGTAATGTAACAAGGTGCGGCGATAAAATTTCTCGTCGGGTCCACTACAGCGGTAATCCGATGCCTCTCCATTTCACATACACACACACCTCGTTCGATGGGGGCTCCAATACGTCATGAATGTCGAGCAGCCAGCTTTGAGTAATGCCATGGCAGCTGGGTGTTGACTACCGGTAAAAGGAGAGGAGGGCAGAAACAGTGCTGCATATTCTTAAAATTTCATAATCAATCTAGAATCAGGTTAGTTGGATGTATCCCGCTTTTCAGCCTGAGGGTTTGTGAAACTTGAAACTTTAATGCCCGCTCAGACAGCTCAAAAGGTTTAAACTCAAGAACAAACAGCAAATTATTTTGCAACTCAGGTTAGCTCTGAATAGGCTGCAAGAAGTAAAATCACGAATTTATAAAACTGGAAGTTGGGCTGAACTGTGACTCAACCAAGTCCATGGGTGAGGTGGGGTGTGTATCTTTCTACACAGTCTCCTCCGTCCAAGCATGATTGCAGAAGTGGATGCACATGTAGTGTGCCGGGGATTCAGCCAGAACTCTGGAGGATATGTGAGGCTCTTTTTTGAAACCAGGGCCCACCTGCATGAAACTCCTCAGTAAAACAAACTGATGTGCCCAGCTGAAAAAAATTTGTCATGAGCATTACACAGAGTAATGCACAATATTATGACTTTAATTAATACGTCTTTCTCTCTTTTTTGCAATTTTTCTATGAATTTCTAAGAATTTGGCCCCTGATTTACGGTCACTTATGTCTCTCTGGTTACTTGCAAAATACTGTTGACCGATTGTTTTTCTTCAACTTCTACCTAATTTTCACGTCTTGTTATCCCACTTTGGCTGAAAATCTTGGTTGTTTTCAGAGAGGGAAACTTGCAAAAATCTTCCAGTGCCAATTTTTCTGCCCCCCCAAACAACACTGAGTACAGTATACAAGTAAATGTTCTTTTTGGTGGGAAGCTAATAAGTAAATTACCCCTAACAGCAAGACATGGGTATGGATTTCCAACCACAGATTTGGAGAAAGAGATCCTTCTCAAAAAAAGGACTGCAAGTCATTTAGCTGGAAACTGGATACTGTGTGCATTGGACATTTCGCTCATGGCCCCCCACTTTGTGAACTGGGAACACGATTACTGGCTGCCACTTAAAAGCCTGGTTTAATCAATCAACCATTTCCTTACTATGTAAATGCAAAGTGCACGACTAAAAAGACCTAGATTTTCCGCTAGGAGTTTGATCCATTGGTTTATTTGCAATTCACATGAAACACAATGTCTCGTAACAGCAGCAAGATGGTTTTTCATATTAAATTGAGATTTTAATTCCAACTCTCCATTGTACGTTTGCTCTGAATGTTCCTGAATCTAGCAAAATTCTCAGTCTCTGGCACATGATACATGTAACCCATATCCCATTCTTTAGCCCCATGTTAAGTTCAAGTGGCTAGACACCATTCTTTACAGGTTCTATCCAATATCAAAAATGCTGTGAAAAATACAGGTGCAGGGATTTTGATGAACTTGATGAAGTTTGAGTAAAACGCTTGCGGTTACACCATGGATCAATCTCTTTCTTGAGTATGTGTGGTTCTGAGAAGAACTGGGGAATAACTCCGGCGTTTTACTCATATAGTTCTTTGACCATGAAAACCTTCAAGTCTTATTTAAGGAAGTTTGGGTCGTCACAGTATTTCAGAGCTATTCTCCATTTTCATCAACCTAATTCCCTTGAGTATAATCCTGTGGCCTGCATAATCACTGCAAAAACAGGATCAAGCCATTATTCGGTCAAGAGGATAACGCAACCGGCGCCCTCCAGAAATAAAGTCCAAGAGATGGCACCAGCTGAAAAACCACTTTTCATTATTGCGTCGAATTAGACTGTGCCGACATGTTTCGTAAGAACAAAGTTCAGGAAAATCTCAAAGACTCTGTCAAAGGGGTAGGAGGAGAAGGAGACGAAAAAAAATAATACTAAATCGGATCTCAACTAGAACTTGAGGCCGTCAACACGCTTTGGCCTGATTAATACTGCCCCCGTGGCCTATGTCTGTCCTTGCCCTCGTGACAATCGGCTTTGAAGGTGGCTCCACTTTTACTGCAAAGGGATTAGTGACTGCTCCCGGAACTGCTCTTTGGTGAGAGGTTCTTTATTAGATACATGTAGTATTGGAACAAATGGGAAAGAATTGTTTGGTTTTAATTCTGGAGAGAAGTCGGTGCCTCAGTCTGCCCAATTTATCAGATGGCTACGGGAAAAATGTTTGATGAACCAGTTTCTCTCAAGGCTAGATCATCAAGAATAACCTCTGGAGTCTCATCGTCACCACTTTCCCAAATTTATAGAATACATGAATGCCAGGAGATACAAAATGTTCTCTACACTCTACTGCTTGACTCCACATTCACCGCTGGTAAAACAAACCGCCTTCAAGACCTCAGCAACTTCAGCATTACCTTTCACAACCCAAAAAAACCTCTGACCTTATGGCACCTCTGAAAGATCCTTCTCCATCACAGCATCCCTGCCATTTGCACAGTCCACCAGCTGACCATCCATCCACCCACCCTTCCCCCCCCCCTTTGCATTATATGCACAACTTGTCGCAGTGCATGTTTTCACAATACTTGACCTGCTTATAACAACAGATATATGGATGGCCGATCCCGCAGACTCCGATGCTACATGGTACTGAAAGTGGGGCATCAACGTCAAACGGCAAATAATCAATTTACTGCTTTAATACTTGCAAGGGCTCGGTGAAAGGGGGGGAGGTTGGAAATCGATGGCAGGTCGGTTTGTTCAACCTTACAGCCTGGTACATATCGGGCACTGGCACTGGGAATGCTGTGCGGTAAGTCCAACCTGCTTGATTTAAATGCACCGTCCTTCAAGTGATCCCCCGTGAATCATGTTTCCTCCATACTGGCATTTGGAAAAAGAACTGCAAACAACCAATTTTAAACAACGCATCGTAAGTAACGAAACAATCCGTTTCAATCTTTTTGTTTTGAAAGAAACTGTTTGTGCCTGAAAATGTTTGGTATTTTATTTATATGATTCTGAATGACACCTGCCTGAGTATATTTTCTTTTTTAAATGGCTTAGAATCATGTGTTTTAAGTTTTAGTTTTCCTTTGTCCATCATACATGTAACATTACACATTGTACATGTCTGTTGGACATGTTGGAAAGATGCCAAATGCTGATATCACATACAAGATACCTCGTCATTTTATACACATTGCCCCCAATCAAGACACTCGTAGACCAACATACAATGTACATAAATTTCCCCATTCTTAAAATGACCTGCCTTGATCAGCTCCAAATGCACAAGAGCCGGAAAAAAAATTCTTGTTTAGCATTTGTTATTTCTATGGAAATATGAAAAGACGTGGGATTTTGCAGAAATGTTATGGTTTTTCAATTTGATGCATCTTTACTTAGTACCCTGAAATTAATTATATATAACGGGTTTGCCCTTACCCAACGTATATTAATAAACACTGTATGCTCAGTGCTTGTCCGAGAGCTTGCGAAAAAAAACCTCACAAGCTTACTCGGGTGGGACTCGAACCCATGACCTCCTGCTTACTAGTGCAGATGTCTTAACCACTCGACCACCGAGCTTGCCGGGGTCGGCTGGCCGGTCCGAGTCAAATGAAGCAGCGGGTACCGCGAACTATTTTCAAGATGTATTTTTTTGCGTTGGGGAGATGTTAATTATATATAACAAGTTTGCCCTTACCCAACGTATATTAATAAACACTGTATGCTCAGTGCTTGTCCGAGAGCTTGCGAAAAAAACCTCACAAGCTTACTCGGGTGGGACTCGAACCCACGACCTCCTGCTTACTAGTGCAGATGTCTTAACCACTCGACCACCGAGCTTGCCGGGGTCGGCTGGCCGGTCCGAGTCAAATGAAGCAGTGGGTACCGCGAACTATTTTCAAGATGTATTTTTTTTTTTTTTTTTTTTTACATCTAAAACATCTTGAAAATAGTTCGCGGTACCCGCTGCTTCATTTGACTCGGACCGGCCAGCCGACCCCGGCAAGCTCGGTGGTCGAGTGTTTAAGACATCTGCACTAGTAAGCAGGAGGTCGTGGGTTCGAGTCCCACCCGAGTAAGCTTGTGAGGTTTTTTTCGCAAGCTCTCGGACAAGCACTGAGCATACAGTGTTTATTAATATACGTTGGGTAAGGGCAAACCCGTTATATATAATTAACATCTCCCCAACGCAAAAAAAAAAAAAAAAATACATCTTGAAAACCCTGAAATTACTAATCTAAAATCACTTATACCTAAAACACTGTACATTTGGGGAGGTTAGGTTAATTGTAACCTTAATGCTCAAATATTTCAATGACAACATGTGTCTACAAACTAATTATCAAGGAATTTTTGGACATCTACCAAGGCAGCAAAGTGGGTGGACACATCTCTTTAAAAACTGTGAGCCACTTACATGTACAGCGGAAATCCCCAAGAAACCGGGCTGTTCAATCGGCTCGGCCGAATGATGAGAGGGAGCGCATTTGCCTGCGTCCCGACAAAATGCGACAAATTAGGTTGGTTTTGACAAATTGCTTCATTTCCTTGTTACAGCAAGGCACTCTGAGCGAAGGGGGGGGGAGTGTGGTGAGTCCATTCCCAGTAGCATCTGCCTCCGTTCTGTGCACCCGTAGTGTTGCGCGCAACGTGCCGCGTAGGGGCCACAGAAATATTGAGGATATAAATTTCTTTCTTATGTTTGCTGCAAACAAACATGAGAGCAGGCGCATGTGGAATTTGCCGAGGTTGTTTATTAGTTGAGGAAATAGAGTGTAGCGGGCAAGGAATTGGAGGAACATGCACCGTAGAGTACAGGAAAGGTAGGCACTGTGATACATTTATATAGGAAGTCAGTGCAAACTTTGTTGACGTTCATTATCATCTCGTTAATTTGACCTGGCCTTTGTAAATGACTCACAGACTCCCTACTTGTTCACAATAATAAAAACATTTTTCTACGTTGGCACTTTTAAGTGAGTTTGAGCATTTTGAACACTTTGCTATTGGTACAAAATTGTCATATTGGCACTATTCAAAATGTTCGCTGTTAAAAGTGCTACGTGTTTGACAATTTATGCTGGTTCCAGACATTTATGTGGAATTTGTGACACACACAGTGCATATGTCATATATCCAGATGGGTGTACAAACTTTACATGCCTAGTGTGGAGTCTGTGGGCACATAATGCAGGGTGTGTGAACCTTGTGTGGACTATATGTAAGTGGGGTCCACACAAGGTTACCCCTTTTAATAGGGGAAAAAGGCAGTTTGGGGGATAAGGGTTATCTGTATGAAAATGAAGAGGAACAGTCAAGGAAATCATCCATCAAAAATTAAGCTTAAAACAGTGTTCATGGTTCAAGAAAAACTAGGTATTTTCACCGAGTTTCCTTCCGATTTTTTCATTTAAATTGGATTTTTTATTTTTATGAAAATTGGAGACAAGTTGGCTCAATTATCTTTTCCAAAGCAAGCAAATCGGCTGTATGTGTATTGATTTTCTTTCATTTATCTCTTTTGCTACAAAATAAAACAAATTTGGATTTGAAACAAACAATTTAAATCAAGTACATGTAATTGACTTCATTCACAAACCACCTTGAATCCTGTCTAAACCCAGTGCAATGCATGCAGTATAGCACCTACTGGTGCATGTACCTGCAGAGAAGACACTTCCGTTAGAGACAGGTACCCGTACGGTACATGTGCCAAGGATAAAGTGCATACCAGGTTTAAACCAAACTCTAAGTTTTCCCAAAACTGGAGTTCATAAAATTTTTTTAAATAGGGCACTTCTACGTGTCTCAAATAACTACTGAGTGATAAACATGCCATCAACCACATGTTGTGCATGCATTTATTTTATATGCTATGCGCAGGTACAATATGTTGGTATTTTATCTTGCGCTAATATGTCCAGAAAGCAGTCTTGTTTTGTTCGTGATCCAGCTCCTTTTGTGATTAATGGAACAATGACTTAGGCTTGATTTAACATCACTTTATTAAGGGCATGTTGTCACTGGTTTTAGTTTCACTGCATAATGACCAACATTTCTAATCTCAATAAAATACATGTGTGCTTGTAGAGACAAAAGGTTGATGTACACTGACGTTTCACAATGTCAAACTCTGAAGTAGGCAATTTAAATGAAGTGAAATTAAATCATGATTATAAATCCTTCACATCAAATTCATTCACTGAATCCAAAGAGCTGATTTAAATTGAAACAAGTGGACAGAATTGAATATAAAATCCTGCCAACCCAGACTGTGTGTAACACGTGCACTCATACATTTTATCAATACTGGGAACTGAGAGGCTCACAGATGGGATTTGTTGTTTAATTTTACAATATGCAAAACCTGCACAAAGAAACCAATCAGTTGAACAGAGTTTAGAAATTAAAACATTTTTTGCCTTTTTTCAAAATATTTAACAGAAAAAAAAATCGTTTGATTTAAACTGTGATTTCAATCAGCCAACCCTGGTGTCTTCATACATGGCATCCTGAGCCGTTCTGTGCTACTGTTCTAGCAGGCTAACAAATCCATTCTTGCACGATGTAACATAAACATTCCACCATTTTTCTCAAACACTTTCATTTAAGATTCAACCAAGCACCACAAGTGTTTGTCCATATGTGTATCATTGCCAAAAACAGGTTCATGTCTTGTATTGTCCTATATTATAATATGTATGTCTGTCAATAGATTAGGGTACAAAAGCAAATCTATGCTTCACCCTTTACCTAAATGTTATTCTTTCACGTGTTAACGTGTAAATAAATACTGTTTTAAAGTTTCAATAAATGTTAATATGAAGTTCCAATTACAAATACACCCTTTTCATTTTTTTTATTGAGAAGAGTCGCAGTGCATGTAAATGCGCTTCACTTTAAAAAGCCTCATCTCGGCCAAAGTCGATGGTACCAGTAATGAGGCACAAAACAGAAACAAATACTGTTGCAGCTAAATTATAATACCAAAGTCCAGTGTACCCAACCAACAGTTTAATATCAATCATATTGATCACAGGAGAGCCACATGTACAATATGTACATTGGAACTATCGGGTCAGGTCCAAACTTGGGGTTTAAAGGCACTCTTCAATTTCTCTTCCATCAGAAAGTTGGTCAGCAACGAGAAAGGTGGTAAAAACAACAACTGCCAGTTTTATCTTTTTCAACAAACGATCTATTGCATGGCAGAAGTCGCTCCATGCCTCCAAATTTACAAAATGCCAAAGCCATTTTCACTGTTAAAGATGTCATACTCTGCTGCAAATTTTACTGAGTAAATTCTGATCAGCTTCATTTCATTGCTAGCAATTCACGAATACCGTAATATTTCATCCAAAAATTACATTGAGCAGATGATTCAGTCATTTCTAAGGAGTTCAATGTAACATCAGCAAAGCAAACATTGCTCAAGAGGCCGGTGATAAGGTACATAGTGGAAGCCACGAACTGAAATAGAAAAGGATGTCCACTAAGGACTCCAATTAGTAATGTGATACATGTATGTAGGCCTAACCATAGGCAAGAGGCCTAGCAGTGAATATGTTTCAACAGTAATTAGTCATCAGTTAAAATGAATGATTTGCGTCGTTTGTTAATGTAATGAACCATCATCCCTAGCCACTGTGCATGTACTTGAAATCTAGTTGTGTCCGAGCTTCTGCGTGGCAGCCTGATGACCGCTGAATCAATACACAACCAAAATGTGAATGATATCTTATCGTACCCAATGGTAAAAAAAAAAATTTATCACACAGTTTTTTGACTGCACACAAATTGCACTCTTATCACTTGCTTGTTTGGAATTACCGGTACAACGGCAAATTGGAGACATTCTGCAGAGACTCTGGGCCTGTTTGTTTCACATGGATCTGGATCTCAATAAGTGATCCAATGATGGTTTACTCTATCCATAAGGGGGGTTCTGGTGTCAGTGAACCAATGAGGGACCACTGATCAAGATTCGGATCCATGTGAAATAAGCTGGCCCTAAAATACCCCACTCATGAAAAGGTTGGCAAAACATCTTGTTCAGTATAAAGGTATATGCTAATAAAACTTTGTGAACAAAATGAGTCCAATTAAACAACTCCCCTAAAAAGAGAATGTGCCAGAATAGGTTCATCTGCACAAGAACAGGTTGCTTCCTCGCCATGTTGCATTTCTATTTTGGGGCAGTGTCAACCTGAGGTATTTCAAAGATTTCATCTCTCAGGAGATTATACCTTGATACTCCCATGAAAAATGATCTCCGAGCAGAAAGGTGTTCTTTCCTGCTCAGGAAAGGGTACTTACTAACGTATGGGATAGATCATGGTATACATCATAACTTAAGTTTTGGTTACTTAAACTTAGAGGAAAGAGTCCCACATACGGACACCTCTTGACACCCTTTGCACAAATCCTATGAGACTGATCTGAAAAATTGTGTTTTCTACATGTAAGTTAACGACTTGGTTTTTTCCCCATCTAAATTGAACTAAATTTCTGGACACGTTTTTGCTTTCTGACCGCTAATAGGTCACTACAGGGGATAATTACTGGCATTTGTATATGGGACTCTTTCCTGGAACTCTTCCCAACTTTGACTATCACTATTTCAGCAGATTAGAAGTAAAAAATGTAACAGGGAAAGAACCAATTTAGAAAAAACTGAAAATCTTTTGTGCACATTTTCTGTCCTAAAAAACACAAAATCAAAACAAACCCCAAAATTTGTAAGTAGGGGGGAAGCGTCTGTGCTTACCTCACTATTTTCCCAGGTAAGTTCCAGCTGATACCCTGGTAGGATGTCCGATCGGTTGTTGACATCCTCCAGGGCCATCAGAGCCGCGGGCAGACCGGCTTGCCCGCCGTCCCACGTCCCCCCAGTCATGGACATGGTGCTCCCGATAAACAGACTGGTCAGGCCGTCTCCGGAATCGGAGGAGCTGCTGGGGCTCTTGGAGCCACCACCACCCGCGGATGAGGTTGCCGCTCGGAGCTGGCCCGAAAGCGAGCTGACGAGCATGAGGAAAAGAAGGGGATGTCTAAATTCCCGCCACCGCATGTTTAATTTCTGTCGGGGGCGACGACGACGATGAGGTATCGAGCTGGTAGACGGAGCGGACCGCCAATGGAGTCAGGCCTCTACGGTGGGTTCAGGTCCGTGTGACTGTGAGATGACCAATTCACCTGGGCTACGCTATTGGAATGGTGACGCTGATTGATGGACCACCCCTTGACCAAGTACTAAGTAGGCTTGCCAAGTCCACGTCTTCTCACGTTGATGACTAGCTCCACGAAGCGAACAGTTGATGTGGTGTGTCCTCTCTGAATGCTTTGCCGAATACTGATACAGATAACCGGTGGTGGGCCTAACGCCAGTTGCCGTTTTACTTCCAAAATGGTGTCGTCGCGACGAGCACTAAAGCCCAACGACTGGCATCAGGAACATCAGTGGGATTCGAGAACCACCTCACGACCTACCACACTCCAATCAAATATACCGCTAAAGCTAAAGACACTGACATAATTCAACAGCGGTGATCCAGCTGACACCAACTGCAAACAACACAGGCAGTGGTTCCCACACAATGTACAGTGAGGCGATTTCGCGCTGACTGGATCGCAAGCGCCGCGCGATCAACTGCCGCTCGAGCTTTTGCCGGCCAGCTACACACGTGAGCGGTCCATTTTAAACAGCGCCCTCTACACCGCTCTGGGTTAATCCACGACCTTCGACATTTCACACACATCGTCTGCCCGACCACGCTGTGGGTGCTGCCGGTAGAATGAGGTAAATATTCTTGAATTGCTCGATGATGTCGCAGTTTCATTGATCAAATATCGTCATATCTGTTGGATATAGATCTTCATGGTTGATTCTGGTTCAACAGAATCAACCACTGTTCTTTATAGACAAAGGTGTGCTTCGGCGTCCACATGGCAAATGATGGTCGTGATGGCGGCTGTGGACACAGTAAGACTTGTTGCTGATACCGCATAGCCTAGGCCTGGGTGATTTTGCACAATGGTAGTAAGGTATTGTGGCAAGGAAAAGGGGGCAGTGTTTGCTCCTTTTCCCTTCCCATAATGCCTTTCTACAATTGTGCAAAATCAATCACGTGGTATCAGCAATAAGGCTTTAGTTTCCACCCGGTACAAAATCTAGGCAACTCCAAGCACTCTTGTCTTGAGTCACTACTCTGTCGCGTCTGTGCTACTGCATGTGACTCAGGGGTGATACCATTTCCTAGGGACGAAATGCTATGTGTTTTTTTATCCGGTTTTTGCGGTGAAACAATGGTCGAGATACCTTAACACAAAATCCACTTTTTCAGCCAAATGTTCCCGTGAAAGCCGAGTCCTACAGCTCTTAAACATGCCCGCTTAGCCATTTCAGCCCATGAGACCGACTACATGTATTTATTGAAAAATCTGACATTTTTACCCACTGATCCCTGTCGTCTGCCCAACACCAATGGCCGCGTCGTTCTTACTGTCCATGTTTATCACATGGCGCATGCGTCGGGCCAGCCAATGGCTAAGCTTGCTGTGCATTTCGCTTCAACTGTTTTTGGGGGCGGAGGATTGCATCTTGTTTTCCTTGCATCACTGAGTATACTCCCCCCCCATCAAGGTGTCAAGTTAATAACACCCGTACCCACCAGGTCCATGATTAAAAGTAATTGAGCGAACATTCATGAGGGATTGAAGCAAATGATGCAAGGCGTATACCTAAAATTCAGCTAAACCAGAGAAAAAGGGGTATTTTCTGGGGCCGGCAACAATTTGTGTGCACAAATTATTTGTCAATTATAACCCACTACACCTGTCAAGCTTGTTCCACAACCATGGCTCAGTGCGAACACTCGGCCCTATGTTTGCTTCATGAATATGATTGCTCAACGCCAACATCACACATGACCTCACACTTACATAACGGATCAAGTGGTATATGGTTGCACTGCCGTGATTGCCGCGAGACAAATACACTGTATCAATTATGGTTTTGGTTGGATGTAAAACGTGCATCGCCTCTGATTTATATTTTGTCCACAGACATCAACATACCTCAAGTAAAACATGGCTTCATTTCTACAATATAAGTCTTTTGTAGTGCTGTAGAGGCCTCCAGAATTATTCTGCCTTTTCAAAGTTTAAACCCAAAAGATATAACCAGATGAAGAGTTGTCACAGAATACTGTATGGATGGAATATAATATTAGCACCACTGAATGACAGTTAATATGACTGTTACGCCTAAACTATGGCCTCGGTCCCAACTACCAGTATAGTTTCGGTGGTCCCAACTACAGTGGGGATCGGCCCGACTATACATGTACATGTATGTAGTTAGGACAGGCCCACCTACAGTTGGGGTTGTGGCCATAATTTGGGCGTAACATGACCATTGACTTTCGTTTGCTTTTAATCTGTATCAGGTACTGTACATCTCACAAACTTTTAAAAAATAATGTTAGCATGTCTCAGTCATGTTTCTGTTGGGAGCAATTGGTTGTTCAGCATGAAAACACAATTGCGATGAGTTGATTTTGTATGTAATCTCTGACTTTACTTTGAAACAGTCTTCCAGAACCGCTGTTGCTGTTTATAAAATTATCGACAAATGGTGCAACAAGATTAACAGATAGCACAAAGATTGAGTGATCAAGCAGATCGACCGATTGCACCCACCCAAACAAGTCTGCAACTGATTTTGTGTTATGTCATGTCGTTACAATATAGAGTATAGGTATTAACGCAAAATAACTCGGTTCCTCATAAGCTCTCTTCTCTGTATCGATATACAGCTGTGAGATCTGTGAGCAGGTTAAAACCAAGTATACATGTCCACGATGCAGCGTAAAGACGTGCAGGTAGGCTACATTTGATGAATGAATATTATTTTTGGCTATATCAACTTTTTTGGTGCCATTTTAGTGTTCTCCCCCCCCCCGACACCACCCCACCGACTGGTCTGTATCATAAACGCAGTCAAATTCAACTTGACAATGTGCTATTCAACTTTCAAACTGTCAATCTGATTCAATTTGCCAAGCATGTGTTTGTTTTATCATTACTAGAGTTTTTTCCCTAAGAATTTTGAAAGAAAAATTCAAATTTACGAAAACCTTACCTTCCTACAACAGCTCAGACTTTGCCGTCTATTGAAATATTTGGATATTCAATTGATTAGTGAGTATTATTTTCACATCTTAATATTCCAAGATGAAAAATCAATACAATAAGAGGAAAAGATAAACTGTTTGGTGACAAAATGACATTCTAAAAGCGGATTTTATGATGTTACAAGTAATCTTAAATGTAGGGGATGCACAGTCTTGATTCCTGCACAAATTTATTGTATTCCCTCCTGAGTTGATTATCGTACAAGTGGATTTCATTCAAAGTCAAATCAACTCAGGATGGAGTGCAATAAATTTGCGCAGGATCCAAGAGTGGGATGAACATGGCCAATAGTAATGTCGAAATTTTACTTACATGTACAGTTCCTTCAATTTTTTTTATTAAACCTATGATTTGTGATCTTGCCGGGACCAAGGGAATAATCACCAATTAGGGTTAACCACTTCCTGTCGGGAATTCTGGATCCGGACACGTATGCGTGGCCGGGGTCTCCGAACTCGGACAAAGGGAACAGGGACTTGTAACAAAAGACCAGGCTGCTGGGCATTACCGACATTTTTTCACTCTCAAAAGTGGAGATAATCCAGCCTTGTTTTGAAACAGTATACCACGGTTTGGGGCATTTAGAGCGAGCGGATTACCACCGGGGACAAAAGTGCTCCACCACCGCAGCGATGAGCCACACAGCACCGCTGTACGCTAATCTGGCCCCTATTGAAAAGAGGTCAGCAGCGACTTAGCCAGGTTTGTGAACCAAAGAAAATTTTTTCTTTTTACAAGGCTGCAGGTCTGGCTGAAATACTCGGGCGTCAATAGATTTTATCTGTCAGGCTAGAGTGGAGACCAGACAATTCTTCGTGTGGGCATAAGTGTGCAGTAAATGAAGATAGGAAATTTTAAAGAATTTTGAAAACGGAAAAAATGATAAATATCCCGCCCCAGCATCATCAACGTTGATAACAGGAAGTGGTTAAGCACCAGTTGGACTTCCAGTTTCCTTCTATAACGAGGGGACAGGCCCCTGTCTTGAATCCCATCAAGGTAAAACAAGACACAGATTTGCATATGCGTGTACATGTATCTTGCTTTTGTTTTTTTGGGGGGTCGAGATTCGGTACAACAGACTAGATTCAAACCAAACCATCCATCATTGGTTGGTGTTGCCTGAGCTACAGTTAACCATAGCGGCCGCTCGCACTTGCCCAAAGATTACTGTTCTGTCTCCAACTTTATTGTCTCTGCAGCCTTCACTGTGTAAAGAGGCACAAGGCCTCCACCGGCTGTAGTGGAGTCCGTGACAAGACCGCCTACGTGTCTGTTAAGGACTTCACAGACCGGCATCTACTCAGCGGTAGGCTTTCACACTTGCAATATTCCTTACACTCAGTGGGTCTGTTTTCCCCATGGATTACCGGTACATGTTGCTATGCAGGCAAACATCAAGGAAAAAAGATTTATGAACTGTGCATATTTCACCTTCAAGCCTTTAACAGTTCACGGCACCAAGACATTTTATAACTCGATGTTTGATATTTGACTCTCTTCCTTCCCTGTGCTTGGCCTTTGCAAAGGATAAACAACCTCTTCAGCTCGTTGGAGACTCTAATCTGAAGTGTTTACAATACCCTTTTCCTTTGCATCATCACAGACATCTGTCTCGTCATGTTTCCATAAGCTTTCCCCCTCCCGTCACAATCTGCTCTTACTGAGCTAATGTTACCAACTTACTGCATAAGGGGAACATGTTATATGTGCGTAATAGTTTGTATTGCAAGAGCATTATCTGCAGTCCATTTGTCAGAACTGGTATGAAATTTTAGTGTGGATGTCATCCTCGGAATTCTGCATTTTATGTATGCTATAAATCACGTAAAGTCTGTTTAGCCATTTCTGTCGGTGGAAAGCCCGTCACATGGCCAGTTTTAACAAGTTGACTGCCAACTATGAATATAGTCGTAGTCACAGGTGTACCGGATTCACACTAGGAGTATACTCATGTGAAATGAAAGGCTTTTGTGTTGTAAATTGAATACGCCAGCATCACCAAAGAACTCAACAAATACGCTGCTGGCAGTGTTGAGGACATTCATCTGTGACATGTTCAAATAGACACCTGGAAGGTACCAGCACCTATTAAATATGCGCGCATGCGTACAGTGCTTGGCGAATCGGAATATCCGTTTGAAATTCTGCGCGGTATTCAACGTGTTAAACACTTGATAAAGCGCCGACCAGCTGTGTTCCACCTCACGCAGTACACTGGAAACGTGCACCAGTCCCCGCGTAAGGAGGTTGTTTACAACTGCTTGCAAAACAGCGAGAGGCACACACCGTAACATCCATAGAGAGGTTGGAAAACAATGAATTAAAATTGAATAAAATCATTGAAAATTCACAAATTTGGGAACTTGTTTTGACTTTCCGACTCACAAGGTACGTATGAATGGGAATACCTTATAGGTGAATGGCTGCCGATAATGCCTTGGTGGATGGTGAGGGGCAATATCAGCATCCATTCTCCTGAGCTGATCTTAACCCTAACCGCCAAGCATATTGTTTGGCTTACACTACAAAGTACTACAGTAATAGTCTGAGCCTGAAGGACCTAGCACTACAGATTACTACTTCTGGCTAGGTTACTTCCATTGTTACTTGTACAGAGAACAATAAAGCCATGCATTCATAGTGCCACAGCACTGTATGGAAAATTGTCTTATCTATTGTATCTTACGGCTTCACAGAACAATAAAGTCATGTCCTCTTACTAGCGACAGCACTGATTACTACATTTTACTACAAGTAGTAATTTGTAGTATTATGTAGGGTTAGGGTTAAACAAATGTTTACACATAAGACTGATCAAGCTTATTATGCATTATGCTTTGTGTACACAGCATGAGATTTGACCCAGCTTTTATAAATTATCTAACAAGAATGCTGTAAAAATCAGTCTGTACGAGAATGCTAAAACTCTGTTTTCTTTTGTTTGGGATGTACAGATAATTTCAGGAAGTTTTCAGGCAAATCTGAATTGGGTCGCGTGGAAGGGTCTTTGAATTTGCACTGAATGACCCATCGGTTAAGTTCACTGTACATGGAAGAAAGCGAAGCGCGTTCAACCCACCGCTATCACATCTGACATTAGCAAGTCTTGCATCTAACTACCCTCATAGCCTCAACGCGCAAACATTATTGTTTCGACACGAGTGCCGTTACAACTCCTTACAAGAGATGGCATCCTCGGTTTCCATTCACTTGTCCTTCTCTGACACTGATCCTGTATAGATCCCACTTCCCCCCCCCCACCTTACCAATGAAAAGTCTCCGATCGGCGTGATGCGTCCCCAGGGCACAGACTAAGACGCAACGTGCTGCGATATGTGAAAAAGGATGAGAACATCAAAGCCCTTGATCTTGTTTTTGAGGCATCTACGTGACACAGGCAGTGTAAACCTAAACGATTACTGTTATCTTTTAAGTGTAACTCTTGCTAGTGGTTTATCGTTTATCGTCTCGTACCAGAGACTATCTGTGGTTGTCGCGGTTTAGCGATTTCTCTTCGGGATCTACAATTTAATTTCACCAGTATAAATTTTCCATTTTGAGCAAAACAACTCAGCTCTCGGTGTAGTTTTGTGGGTCGTTAGACTATTGACATCAGTACCATGGTTCAAATTTCTGGGAAAAACATCTTGTAGACTACACAGTTACATATAGTAGACTTTTGTAGCTGTGCAAGACTTTCGCCAAAATAAAATGAAAGACATTGTTTGTGAAAAACGTTAAGCAAGTAATGTACCATACAAGAACTCTGCCTTTCATTGTTACTAATGGTGAATACAATCTAGAAGTTCCATCAGAGACTGAAATGGTCATACAATTATGTCCTCGCATGGAGCATTCGACACGATTTATGATCAGTAGCACGTAAAAACAACTAGAAACATTTTGTCGCATGGTCACAAAAAACACTTGACCCTTACTGAAATCAAGCCAGCTATCCACTGGCTGTGTAAATCATTGCAGCAAGAGTTTGTACATGGTACACACTGGTCATTAAATTCCTTAAAAATCTTTCCATTTTATTGTGGTCATGAAATTCCTGGAAAAGTCCTAAAATGTTTGTGGAAATGTGAATAAAGGCATTAAAAGTCATTAAAATTTTTATTTCTTACATCTTGTATTTTACATATTTGATAATTGTGTTGAGTTTTCAAGACACGTTTTAGTGTTTTGCATTAAGCGCACCAATCTGCCAATCACTGGCAGTTATTATAAAATAACTTATAAAAGTCATTAGGCCTAACGGTCCTGCACATCGTATGGCTTACAGGACTTGGTACTACAAAATATTACATAAAAGTCTGAGCCCGTAAGGGCCAAGAGCTACAGATCACTGCTTCTGGCTAGGGCTTTTTTCATTGTTATTCGTACAGACAGTAAAGCCATGCATTCATAGTGCCACAGCACTGTATGGTATATTGTCTTATCTATTGTATTTTATGGCTTCTGAGAACAATGAGGTCATGTCCTCTTACAAGCGACTGCGCTGTATACTTCAGGAATGTTTAGTTCTATGTATTTTTAGGGTTAATTCATACTCTTTGAAATTTGGGGGGGTCTTGACATTATGAACCCTGTAAGTATTTCCCACAGCCATTGTCACTTTCCTTGTTCACTTCCACAACGGTTTGCCTTCAGCAACTCCCTCGTGTTTTTATTCAACAGCAGATCTCATATTGAGCGCACCAGGAACATATTTAGAGAATTCATAAAACAGGAGCTTGCTGTTTTTACGACCAATTAATGACAGGTGTTATGGTTGTGTCATGGCCACCGTTATGAACACAACCCTCTTCTAACTCAGTCTCTCCCCTCCTCAAGCAGTTCATTTCATGTTCTCTTTCCAAAGCTGGATCGCTTATCATTCAGCTGTTTTCAGACTTCTTGTTGTTTTGTTTTAATGGCGCTTGCAGCAACTCAGGCTATTTGCGCCAATAACTGTACGTTTATTCATACACTTTATTAATCAGTAACACATTACGGAGTTAGGAAGAAAGTCCAGTTTTAGAGGCAGGAGGAAACCGGAGTACCCGGAGAAAACCTGCGAGAGCGAGTATGGACTGGAAACCAAATGCACTTAAAGCCTGGGCCAAGCCGGGACTCGAACCCAGGCCTCATTGGTGCAAAGCGAAGAAAGAACCACTACGCAAACCCGCTCCCCCATTTTTTTTTCAGACTTCAAAGTGCAATTGCATATGTATTAGTGGTAATTAGTACCTTGCACAGACACTTCCACTTCCACTGACATGGAGACGCTCACACTGCAAAATACGTAACACAAAGTTCATTGTGTCTTGGAACTTCATATTGTACCTTTCTTTCTTTTCTTTGTTCACGTCACAGCTGCACTTTTGTTGTCAAACTGTAGATGGCTAGCCCAGACAAGCAAATAAGTCATAATTGAGAGAGTTTAGCTTGCTCAGTGCTGGTGTTGTGCTTTTTAGAAAGTAAAAAAGAGCAAAAAGAATGACGATACTACCGCTGTGAATACAGAAAGCATTAAATGTGCCATGTTAGTCTCAAAATTTTCAAACTGAAGGAAAAGTATACCTGGATGCATAATTTCCCCAAACACTTTTATTTTCATTTGAATTGTTTTAACTTGGCCTGTTTACACTGTTATGGAGTGATTGTCACCATCTTAGACTCGACAGTGCTTGTCATTGCTTTATTTGTGGTCTTTCTTGAAATCACCAGACTACAGGTTCTTGGAGGATGTTGATCGCAAAGCCTACAGCGCCATCACTGATGATACGCCCGGGTGGCATCCATACAAGAAAAAGGTAAGTCCCGGATTGGATGAGGTTTGGCGTTACACTGGCAATGGGGCATACTCAAATGTCAACTTCAGAGCACACCCTGGAGGAAGTTTAGAATAAACATGACGTGCCCTTTTGAAAGGTGACAGAGGTCACAACATGATCTGCATGTATGGCTGGAAAGCCTTTTTGGACATTTGGACCTCCATAGCATGGACATTCCCGGAAAGGAAACAATTAATAGATGCAGGTTCTTATGATTCCTGCTTATCCAGGAGAGTGTTTAAAATATGCATGGCCCCCTCTAGCAAAGGGTTGTATAGTTTGCAAAATAAATTATTCACCAGGCTGAAAAGACAAGTTAAAACTCTATTGCGTGGCCTCTTTCTAGAATGTGAGTTAATTTGCATATTCTCAAGATGTGGCAATTGAAAAAAGGAGCAAAAAAAACGAAGACAGCCTTTCAAATCTCTGATCATCATATCATGTCAACTTTGTGTAAATGTAGAAGTGTTGAATCTGGCAATCTACTTATCGGGAGCTATTTTGTCAAGCAGAATTTATGACTTGGATAAGATCAAAGCCAATCACGAGAGTGTGAATTGCCGAAGATTAAAGGACTGAATATTCAGTTTTAATTTTGCTTGATTCACAGTTCAATCAACTGCGAAATTTGTGTCAATCTCGCAGCACATCTCTAAAACTCCTCCCCCCGTCCTTCAGTCGACACAAAGAAAACACCACCTGGGTCAACAAGAGGTCAGTAAAGCTTGGCATCTCAGAGATACTTGGCATTGTGCCCTTTGTATAAATCATGCCAAAATTTCACAGGCTTCCCTCAGGCAAATTTGAAATAGCAGCGAAAATTTACCCTATAGTAACCCATTTTTTTTTTCATGCCAATTGTCAGTGTCGGTAAATATTCACCCTTTGGTGACGGTGACATCTGAAAGCCAGGGGCTGTATGCAAAGTTTTTGTTCACCAAGAAAGTCCTTCGTTCTGTCATAGGATCTCTTGCTTGGTGAGGCAAGTTTGTTAACCAAGAAAATCTTTCATTTCATCATAGGCAGTCTTGCTTGGTGAGGCAAGTTGAAAAAATAAATCATACATGCACCGCAAATCAATTGTGAGAAACTTTTGTTCGCAAGGAAGTTCCTTTGTTTTGTCATAGACTGTCTTGCTTATAGTTAGGCAGGGTTAGAAAATGAACATGCACTGTAAGATTGTGAGAGTTTGGCGCATGTGGTTAACTTGTACAAATATTCCTTTTTTGGCCATAGATGTCGCACACAAATCCAGCCTGAGTGCTTTGTCTCCACCTTTATTTTTTTTTTATCTTTTTGCATTTTAAAGTCAGGGTTTTGTTCTCTTTTCATAAAATGGAGAGTGAAAAAATTGGTAGGTCAGAGTTTTTGATCTGCCGCTAATTTAACATTCTGAATGATTGAAAAGGCCTATAAGTTGGAAAGAGGAATTTTCAGCTTGCCAAAAAAAAAATTACATTATGCTTGGCACGCAATGGCCAGACGAGTTGGAGTCTTTTTCAGAAATGGATTTTTTTGTCACCCGGTTGTCAACTTCCTCTCCTCTGCCGTGAGCACTTTTGGACTGGAAATCGCCTTTTCATCCGAGTCGCTCTGGCGCTTTCCGGCGCAATTACGGCCCACTCATGCGTTTACCCTCTAACCCTAATGCATTTCTCCGTGATGCACACCGAAAAATGGTCTTGAGATGGGACTCCCTTTGTATTCTGGACCCGATTTCACCGAAAGACTGCATGCAAGGATATTATGACCTACGAATCATTAGCCACTGCACTTTGAACAGTCACAAACTAGACTTTCATATCAAACCTTTTATTTTTTTTTTTTTTCTGGAATAATGCTTTGGGGGATTTTGTAAGCATATTTGTCATTGAGAGTGTTTTTGCTCTACTGTGAGAAGGAGGCCCACAATTACCAACTTCAAATGATAGCTCGATTTTTGTTTGTTTTGTATAAAGCCAAACCAAAAACTGTTCTACACTGCACTTTCTAGTACATGTACTCGGAATCTGAAAACAGAGTAGAAGGGTAAATCGGTTGGTAAGTAGGTCAGTCGGTTGGTCAGTCAGTGTAAACTGGTTAGAAATAACTGCTTAAAATAACAACAGCAAGAGAGGTCAGGTGACATTTGTTTCAAATGAAATGAACAATTTTCTTTCTGTGTTTCCAATTTCACAGTTCCCCAAATTTTCTCCCAAAAACTTTAGGGTTGCACTGTCAAAATAGGGTAGGCTCTAATTTAGCTCTGAGCATATACTATATGACGTTAACTACGTATAATTTCATTGCTGAATGGCAGAACTTAACATTGACATTTACATGTACAGTCTCCTCCCCCCCCCAAAAAAAATAAAGCCCAAATTCCTGACCACTCTATAACCAGAAGCACATATGTTCCTGTATAACAGTTTCTTCGTAAGATGTACATGCGCACGCGGTGAGTCTTTAGTCATTAACCACTCCGTGCCGGGGTGCCCGGAACCGGAGACGTTGGCTTTATATATGTGCAAAGCCAGGGTGCCCAAAATCAGACAAAGGAGTTTAGCCTTGTAGCAAAAGACCATACTTGGAACAAATGACAGGGCTGCTGGGGATTGTCAACATTTTGTCAGTTGTCAATAGCAAAGGAAATCCGTCATTGTTTTGAATGATTATACCACTGTTTGTGGCATACAGCGCAAGCGGATTACCACCGGGGACAAAAGCACGCCAGGGATGAGCAATACAATACCGCTGCACGCTAATCTGTTCTGCATTTGCAAAGACGCCAGCAGCGCACTGGGCCAGTTTCGGGAACAAAAGAAAATTACGTAACACCGCACAGTCTGGGCTCTCTTTACAAGGCAGCAGGCCTGGCTAAAATACTCAATATGTCAATAGATGTTGTCTGTCAGATTAGAGTAGCCACCAGACAGTCATTGGTGTGGGTGTAAATGTCCAGTAAATGAAGGTATAAATTTTTGAAGAATTTTTAAATTGGAAAATGTTGAAAATCCCCCAGAAATATGTCATGCAACTTTCAATTAAACCCGGCAGTATATGGTTAAATAACTGTTAAAAAAAACATGTGTACAAGTCAACGTTTTGCCATTCTGTTTCAATGCTGTGAAGTGAAGAGGAAAATGAATCCAGATTGATTTCATTTAAAAAAATTTCCTGGAATTTCCCCTTTAGATTTGTATAAATTGTCGAGTGCCATTACCTAAAGAGAAACAAAATCTAATACATTGCAGTGCTGTGCGATTGTGGTGATATTGGTTTATACTAATCCAATTCATTTTGTGGTCATTCAGAGAAAGAGTTATCAATTGGAGAGTGCATTGGAAGTTCCCTCAGAGTGATGCTGAATACATCGACAAAAGGTAATGGACAGTTTCCTCTCTTTATTAACGCATTCGGGAAAGTGATCCTAAAAATGGCATTTTTGTAGAAGCAGTTCTGTAGTTAGAAAAAAAATGGTCCGTCGGGCGTCATCTTGGGAAATGAACCAAGTACTGCTTGGCTTTCATTTCCCTCAACACTTTCTGTTAGAGGAGGAAATAAGGCAAAACACTCTCTCTCTCTTCGGTTCATAGAGTTGAGGGCTGTAATGGGAACTTGGAGTGCTAGTCTCCGAGGATTTGTTGCAGTTTGTTACGGTGAAGGGTGATCTTACATGGGCAAATCTCGCGAAACTGTTACTCATATTTGCTGGGCCTGGGACAAAAGTGGCTACAGGCCCTTCTAGTGGCCTCTATTATTCAGAGTTTGGCCAGACCTGCATGTAAATGCTCATATACCTGTGCCTGCGCTGGTCATTAAGCAAGAAACCTGTCACCCGTCTAGACAGTGGCTATTTACACATCGGTCGCCCTTACGGAAGGCAATTTACTCTTGTGTGTGCAATTCGAAATGCGGCCGCTGCCCAATCTCATCCCAAGTCAATAAAGTAGGACTTCTGACAGTCCGAGCAAGATGGAATCATCTCTCTCCGTTGTAATTGGATCAGGGAGCCGAAACTCAGAGGGAAAAAGGTAGAGGGGGGAATCCTGAGGTATCAGACTTTTTGATCGATCCGTCCCCGCCGAACTCTCTTTTTTGATTCGTTGCCTCTCTGGAGACCCAGCGGAATTTAGAAGCCAGCGGCAGGCTGTGAAACGGGAAGCTAGAAGAGGGGATTCCAAGATTGTTGTTGAAGTTTTGGTAAAGAGGTATTATCAAGGTAAATGCCAGAGATTATAAAATGTATTTGGCTGCAAGTGGCCTCTAACCTTGCATTTATATTCACGTCTTGACTTTCTTGCCTAGTCTAACACTTTTTGGAGGTCATTTTGTTTTTGTTTCAAGAATGTAACAACTTGACTGTAACCAAGCTCTTAAATGTTTCATTTGGAAAGGATTCAATGTTTATTCTTAACGATAGTTGGTGTTTCCCACTTGTGTCGGTATCCTTGGATTTTGTGTTCCATCTTGGAGCCCATTTCCTTTCATGGTTCATCTCATTTTCTGGATTTGTTCTGGGAAGACTTTGTTCCTGATCCATGTTTGGTTCAGACAGTGGGTTTTTGTGAAGCAAATGATGTCAAGTTTTCTGTCAGTAAGAATCGTACTAAGTTTCTCTTCAACCACCACTCCGAATCCTTAATATACAGCAGTACAAGCTCCGTCCTGCCCGTTAGGGACAGTCCTTGGCCTAAAAGCCTAGGTCTGCCGAGGGTGTTGAGAATTTCTAAAGAAATTAAATTTGCCTAAGTGCCCTTTGCCGTTACCAGTGTTGCGATGGTCAGTTTTGTCACAAGTGTACATGCCATCTGCGTGTACTTTGAAAGTCTCCTCTCATATAACCATTTCGTTTGAAAGTATACATGTACATGTAATGCAAGGATGCACAAAGTTTATTGACCTTTCCACTTCTCTGGGAACTGCTGGTAAAAACATTCCTTGTGAAATTCTTGTATTTGCATAGGAAGACTTAACAATTTTTTTTTCCTTTTTTTTTTGTTGTTGTTGAAGGATAGCTCCAATCTGTGCCAAAAATGGTTATTTTTTTGGGGGGGGCCCATTTCATGTTCCTCCTTGATGCATGTTATATTGTCAGTTCCGTCTATGTCCTTTAAAGTTTTTGTTTCTTTTTTGTGTACATGTATGTTGAAACTGAAAACAATGCAGTGTATCCGTCATGGCCCAGAATTTTGGGGGAATCTTTCTGTTTTTCCCGTAAATCTTTTACAGCAAGTGGAATTTTCTCAACATACATTTTAAATCTACAGCTTTTGAGAAAGAAAGAACACTCCGGGCAATAAAAAATGCTTACGTCTTTCCTAGCAGAATTTCGCCAAACATGGAACATTTTACAAATGAACGAGTGCCGTGGCACAAATTGGAAACTTGGAAAAAATTGAAAAATTGGAAAAACCTGTATATCTACAGCTTTTGAGAAAAAAAGGACACTCTGGGCAATAAAAAATGCTGACGTCTTTTCTTGCAGAATTTTGCCAAACATGGAACATTTCACAAATGAATGAGTGCCGTGGCACAAAGTGGAATATATCATTTTACTCTGCTTGAGGCAAGTAATTGTATTTTTCCCCTCTGTCATTTGCATAGTAGGAGCTCAGACCTTGAAGAACAATTTCAATCTAGGAAATTGGTTTTGTCAGGAATTAAAGAAGGGGGATATTGCTGGAGGGGAGGGGGAGATCACAAGATTGGATTTGTCAGTAGTCCCGGGACACACATTTGGTCTGGGCCATTTTTCAAAATCGCATGGGAAAGACTCTCATGTTTAATACAATAGAAACCTTGAACCCAGCAGCGGGTGGAAAAAATGAAATGTCATTTTCATTACTGAAGTGGGCCTAATCTATATTTAAAAATGCGGATGAGTTGTTGGTGTTAAAAAAAATAGGGAATAAAGCTGTAAGATTTACATTGACGATGTTCCTTTTGATGTTATTGTGCCTTTGAATTGAATTTGTAATTTTTTTTTGTCTCTCTGTCATGTCAAGATTGACTTTAAAAAGACAGCATTCGTGCTGAGATTTTTTGAAGATTCACATTTCACAGTGATTTTTCTAGTGCTTATATATGACCAGATATGAGTCGTGAGCTCTTCTTAGAAGGTGCTTCTTCTGTAAGTTAGGCTTCTGTATGTAGTCTTGATTCTCCCTTTAAAAGAAATTCCATTCTTCATTTGAAATTATTGGAAATTCCAGTCCGTGGATCAGTGTGGGCAGAATAATTTTATGAAAAAAAAAATTTTTTTTGACATTTTCATTGTTAGTTGCGTCACGTAGCGGACATGCATTATGAATGGCTTAGCAAACTCCTTTGGTCAAACAGCTGCACGCATGTCACAGAATTTCAGGGTTTGTTCAAGCTGAGTCTCTTTCTGAAAGCTGAGTTCTGCTGGTTAGATACATGGTCTGCTACTCTACCCAACTGAAGGCTCAAAAGCACTTGTGCCGTGAGCACAAGAAAGACATTTCAAAGGACATATCGACTAATCCGGTGACCAGAAGTAACAGCCGTTTCTGCAGTGGCACAACTCTCGTGGACATGTGTTACAGACATGTTTCACAGCTCTTCAACCAGTAGGGTGTTATTATTGGCCTGCCACACACACACACGCGCATGCGCGCCTCGAAGTCCAAGAACGCCAAGGCGAGTGCCATGCTACCACCCGAAGGGTGTCCCCTCGGGTTAGTGTCCCCATCAAGCCATTATTTTCTGCGAACTGGGTCAAAGTATCTACCTCATGCAGTGTGTAACATATCACCATTGATGGATCCATTGTGTACAAGGCACAATCATCCCTCTTCCCCCCCCCCCAAAGAGAAGCGACTTCTTTAGACTTTTGGAAATACAAGAAGAAAGTTTTGAGGGGTTGTTTCATTCCTTCTTTTGCCAGTGTGGGAAAAATCCCCACATTTAACCGTAACCTGAGAGAGACGTCCATGAAGATTACATAGAGAAATTCTCCGATGTTTTGGGTCCCTACACAAAACAAAGTGGTCCCCCCAAATATTTGGTTTCTTTCTTACACACTGCCGATTGTAGGAGTACCAGTACACAAAGTGCTTAATAAAAACCTGGGATTTTCTTTTTCTCGGTCATTGTTATAATTTCCTGAAATGCATTCTTGAGTTCCAGTCAGCACCAACATGCTGGCCAACATCACATGACCTCAAGTACCCCCAAGTCCACATGAGCATGGTACAATGCGCACCCCCCCCCACCAAAATCTCAAGCCCAAAGGGCAAGCAAAAAAAATTTTTTTTTTAAATAGAAAGAACGAGTAAATACTCGATCCACAGAGACGACGAGCATCCCCACCATTGTGACTCATTCAATCACTGCCAGTCACCGTGTGTCTGGAGAGCCAGTTGGAGCATTGCATTTCCGCCGAAAAAAGGAAGATCGCTGTGTCGAGAGGGCTCAATTGAGCCATACGACCCAGGGCATAGTCATTCCTTTTTTCCTTTTCCGTCGTCTGATCTGTGTGGTGTGTGCTTAAGGAGGAGAACTCAGGAAGTGGTTGACCCATGTATCATTTTTCATTGTTAAACAGTATTGGTAAATTTAGTCTGTGATACCCGAGACCCTGAAGTGCGTTGGAAAATGTCCGTTTCTCTCCTTTGAACGGAGAGAACAGAAACCCTGTGCATTTCGTTCAAAATACACATGTAAGTAAGTCAAGTGGGCAAGGGTAATCTATCATACTTGACTTACATGTACATCCATTTAAAAAGCAACATAGTAGCAGTTCTTTTATCCACATGATTAGATTGGATGTTTGCAGGGCTGATCCAGGATTTTCCTGAGGGGGGTCAGGCCGAAGATTTTTTAACTTCTCATTATTGTGAACGAACACAAAGGATGATGAAACATTCTGTATGACATACATTGTTTACAATTGTATTTGTGCACTTACCTTAGTTTATTTGTATGATTTACTCAGTTTTACCTGTTTTGATCTCAGAGAGGGGGGTTTCAAATCCCCCCCGATCCACGCCTTGTTTGTCCACTTGATCTCACAATAAGCTTTCTTTTAATGCTTTATTTTGCAAAGAAACTTGTGATAAATTTCTGTGGACTCTTCAAAATGGAAGTGTACGTTCGCATGTATTTAAAAAGAAATGACCGTCATGTGTCACCCTTCTAAAGACGAGACTTGCTGTGATTTCATTTGACAGTGTCCGTGAAGATCAAACACTGTTTGATATCCTGGCTACTCATCTTGATCCGGTCAAGGGGGATCCAGTTCACAGGCAAAGGTCAGTTTGTACAAAACAAAACAACAAAATTGCCACGCACGCAATAATTTATCGGCCAAAAGCCAAACAGATAAAAGAAGCAGGCACAAAAACCTGAACAAATAATTTGTGGCCGTGTTAATTAATAAAATGGTGCAGCAGCATCCTTGACGGAACATCAGTTGGCTTCAGTGTGGAAATGGTTTCGCTTGGCCGTAGACTCAGTGAAAGAACCAGAGGGAGGAGTTATTAGAACCCGCCCCCTCCTTCCCCAGCTTTGCTCATGCTGTGCATAATTATGTCCATGCTGCTTTTTAAAAAAAGAGAATATCTTTAGTCGTAGACTCTTCTGCCATTTCTGAATATTTTAATATGAGTCATTCTATAAATTAGGGGTCCATTTTTTTTGTGTCCCTGTCACATCTAACATATAATTTTGTAAGTTCAGAACACATTTTCTAATTTCCAAGAGTAATGAATTAAGGCAAATTACCTGCCAAACAACTGGAAATAGTTTGAAATCAATTTGAGTGATATTTCCGTGTCAAATTACACAGGTCAGGTGTAACAGGACCCCAAATTTATAGAATGACCCACATTTAAATGTCTGTGACTTTCTAAAGAATTTGTACCCATTCAATCAAAAATTGGCTGTGTATTCTCTATGCACATTAACTAGTGTATATTCACAGCGTATCCCTTCTTAGCTCTCCTGATCAGGCTACTCCTGACCATGCACAGCTCTTTCAAGTAGTCCGTTGACAGACTAGCAATGTCCAAATCTTGTGTGGTAGAACTAAGTCCAGGCCGTGGCCAGCTGTCAATGCTTGAGCAATAAATGTACATGGAGTTGTACTCTCTGGAAGTCCTGAGAATGACTGTATCTAAGGTCCAAGCAGAGTTCTTTTTTTTTCTGCTTGACCCACTACGTTAAAAGGAAAGGAAACAAGTTCACACGGTCTTCCTCACACACATGTCTTGACACCAGAGTTTGCCACCCATGCCCGTGGGTTAGCACCTCAGCGGTGTCTGGCAGAGGATGGGCGGTTGAGCACCCAGCAGGGGTGTATGCGCACGACGGCAGGTGCCATCTATGCGTGTCAGAAACCACACCCTGGCCTATTACCCAAGTCCAATTGTACCTGTCGGAGCATCTTGGTGGAAATTCTGCTAATAGTACACGTGCATGTGATAAGCAAATATCTGCGGAATACCAATTGCAAGCAGTGTAACCTGTATGACCTTTGAGTCGGTAACTGTAACGTCTGTGCAGTTGATCCCAGACCAATAGCAGATGACTGACATTACATCATTTTTTATTCGTCACAACATGTCAGTGTTGAAATGCAGTGCACCATTTGGAGGGACTGTGTACAGATTTTAAATCAAAGCTTACTTTACTTGTTTATGGCATTCAATTTAGTTGACTTACCAAAATAGCTGCAATATTTTGTATTTAAACAGGGACTGGTTTCATGGAGCTCCTAATCAGAGAAACCAGCTAATGTCTTTTCCGAAATACTTGGCTGTGGCTTAGAGCTGCACAGGAGTCTAGTGTTGTGGCTGCAGCCACTTCCCACAGAATAGAATCATGGGAAATTTCAAGCCGCGGCCAATTAATTTGAACTTGGCTTAGGCTTTATATCTTTACTAGCAGGAACAGGATACCAGTGAAAATGCAATGCGACGTACATGTAAATCACACATCATTGGTTTACGGACGACTTTGGCTTAGCACAGAAATTTTCTAAACAGTTTTATCTGTTCAATTCAATTCAATAAACATTTATTTAGAACTCTCCAAGAGTTTTGTGTATAAATACAACCATAGACAAATCTAAGTAAGGATAGAAAATAAAATCAATAACAAAGAGTAATACTTGAAAGCCAAATAAATAAGGCCAGATTAATTGTTACTAATTAAATATGAAATAAGGGTTACTGGAGGAGAGTTACACGGCCGTTTACATGAGCCAAGGGCTTGTAAACTGGAACAGCCTGGACACACTACACAAACTACATGTACAAAATGAACATAGATACAGATACACACAGAACAGACCAAAAAGACAGACACAGACAAACCACGGACAAACAAAACCAACGTGGTGATCGGCGCTGTGAAATTGGACTCAGCTATGACACTAACCCTAACATTCCTGAATTCTCCAATTTTAATATGATTTTGCACACACCCTCGGGAGTTAGGGCTAATGTATTGCCAAATACAGGCGATTCACAATAGTGTGCCTCCAAGAGTTTGCAACACGTTGTCAATCGCAATGCACGAAATCTGCCGACCCTTTAGGTCAACAGAATTCTTGTATCGTGATTGGTCAATGCATTGCAAACTCTTGGCGGCACACTATTGTGAATCGCCCGTATTCTGTCAGTTTTTATTAAACACACGCTTATTTCAGTCAGCCAGCTTGGTATTCCAACAGTGCATACCCAAAATGAAGCGCATCTGAGATCATTTGACAAGACACATGGGCAAGGTCTGCTTTGTCAACGGGGCCAGTCGCCCCCTTGCATGCCTGCTTTGTTCTGGAGTGACCTTGCGTTTCTCAAATACTGAACTGATTCATTGATACATGTAAATGCTCTCCTTGAAGGTTGAAGAGGTACTGTCAGCAAGGTTTTGAAGAACTCCGATTGTACATGAAGGTTGAGGGAAGACCAGCTAATTCCTCAAGGTATGCACGACTTCGTTGGCCAGATTATTTATCTCTCACATTCCTCTGTTCAAGCCAAGCATTCACAGAATCAACAGGTTGGAGAATTCTGCTTTGGCATTTAGATTTGCTCAGTGGGTAGAGCACTGGAGCAGCGTTGGAATGGTTTCGGGTTCCAAACCTGTTCTGGCTATTTTTTTCTGTGTACATCATGGAATTCTTCAGGTACCACAAGCTGGACTTGAACGCCATGCTGCGAGAGAACCTGAGCGGCAAGTGCCTGATAGAGTTCCCCGTCATCTTTGTGGTACTGAAGGAGTGGGCAGATGGTTACGAAGCGCCCGAGCAGGGTGAGCGCACCTCGCTTTTGCTTTATTCCTGAATTCACTAAACCACATTTTAGCACTTGGAGTAATGATTACTGTCTTACACTTGTGTCAGTGCATTGTCCTCTGGTGTGTCTATCCATAGGCTTGGGAACAACAGTCCCTTGCCTCACCCCAGACTTAGTTGTTGCCATTTGCATGAAAATTTTACCAGCATCAATTGTAATTATGTCTATGCATCATTCATTAATTTTGCAACACTGTATCTATGCAATGTTGAGTGAAAAAAATAGGGGAAAAAACACACTTCAGTTTCATTTCAGATTTTCATCGGTCTTGTTTTGAATAGAATAACATATTCCAACACAAATGTGATTGTTCTTAGATGGGCATAAATCTCAGTTTTGAGGGAAAAAATTTCAGAAACAATAACCGGATTTTGTCTTGAACTTTCCAATAGCCGTGATGTATTGATAAGCAGTCTTTGAAATGGAGAACAAACTGTACGAATGCTGGAAATGTACCATTTGATGTAAGATTGTATCGTGAACTGCCCCTGATAAAGCTACAGTGAACCCATTTTTCCCATCTGGAATCTCCTCCCCCTCCTTCCCTCCTTCCCTCTGCTTGTTGGTGTGATGTGGATGCCTTGCCGATGACATAAAGATTCATGGAGTAATTGCAGAATACCCTGCCACACTAAAAAATGACCCCCTGGAATGACTGGTTACGTGGGTACAAGGTGATAATCCCTTGAGAAGAGTGTGACACTTTGACCTGTACCTGGCTATGAGGTTGATCATGCGGGGGTGGCGGGGTATTTTGCAATTGAGCCATCATTGTCTGCGAAAACATTGCACTCCAATCTAACGATGGCGATTGAACCCATAGAAGTGATACCTTTGATCACATTCAATTACATGGATATGGGAAATGTAACCTAGGCTTTTCCCATCTGGAATCTTCCCTCCCTCCCTCCGTCCCTCCACACACGCATGCTTGTTTCACGTGCCTAGAATGGAAAATGTTCCTTTTTCTCCAACTACCAATAAGTCATTTGAGCTTGATAGTTGATGATGAATTCCTGGACTGTTCCTCTTCATTTTGTCAGAAATAAACCTGACCCCAAAATGCCTCTGAGGCAGTTTTTCAGAGGGGGGGAAAACACTGTGTGGACGTATGGAAGTAACACACCGTGTCTTCTGACCCTACATTAGGTGGACTTGTTGTGATGGGAGGTCCACACGATGTATTCCATGCTCGTGCATGCCTTCAGGCATGGATTTACATCACCATTCATGGGTGAAGTTGCAGCTTTCGAACAAAATGCAAACAGTTTGGGAGATCTCAACAAAAGGTGGACTTATTTTGCTTCCTTTGTGAACAAAATACCTGACAATACCACTTGGGGAAGACCCACAAAATTTGAGGTTTGAGTGTAAAAGCACCCCCCCTGTTAGCACGGCACTCAGCTGTGCTCTTGGGACCAAGAAGAAAATGAACAAGAGCAGGGGAAACTTGAGTTATTCCCGTGGGTCTCTTTTTTTTTCATCTGCCGGCATTTCCCACAGCCTTGAGTGCCCGCCAAAGTAGTTGATGTAATCGCCAAGTGATGCGCAAATATTTTCCAGTGCATCGCGCTCCTTGAGCGTCTCGTTTTCCGGCCGGCCGCCCTTTTTCCGACTGGCTGTCCGTGACCTTGGAGCCAGCACTGCTCTCGACAGGGGAAAAAAAAAAAAGTTGGGAATAATTTGTCAAAAGAGCCAATGAAGGGATGGTTTTTTCTCCTTTGTAGACATACGTGCAGATATTTGTGCATGCGTATGCTCTGCCTAAAATACTTTCATCACTTCTTCAGGGCGACAACATGCAGACGTGTTTGTACAGTTGAAAGCCTCAAGTGATTGTTTCTGGCGTGTAAAAACTGAATGAAAAGCTAAAAGGTGGATCAGATAGGGGCAACACTTCAGTCGTCCGGTTTGGTCAATATTTTGTTCCCTCCCGTGATTTGCGTTGTGTCTCCATATTGTTCAGCCCACTCAGGCGTAGCATAATATCCATTTATTAAAATCGGGATCGCGTGTACGCTATTCGTGTTGGAGTTGTAAGTTCCGAAAGCTCTGATGCTACTTAGGGTTCGTGACTAAGTATTGTTAAAGGGGAAATTCTTTGGCAGATGGGCATTAATTCTCATTCAAGCTTTTTTTTTTTCAAAGGTTAAGCTTGTTACAGTGTGTGATTAGGGGAGGGAAAGGGTAATATCTCCCCTTCCATAACCCTCCCCCCCAACAAAGAAAGGAAATACGGACTGCGCATGCACTCTGTACAGGAACTAGAGATGACATACTTTTAAATAGCGTAGATGGTCCTCTGTAGGGGACTCACTGTGTGGGGTCAAGTACATGTAAATGCACATTTCGCATGGGACTTGCCAAGGACATGCAACCAGTTTATGTTGGAATGTACGGTTTGTCTGGCTGCATCCAAATCTCTTGTCTAGAGCTAGGTCTCGGTCTTCGCTCCATTGGAATTGTGTGGAGATGCGCAGACAATAGACCTAGCCGTAGCTCTGGAAGCCCATTTCGGACACGGCTGAGCACCCAGATGAAATGATTCCCACCTGCTGGTCTTGTCTTGCCCGTGAGGGTTTACTGCGGAAACTAGTCAAAAATAGCTTTTTGTCGACAATTTTGTATCATTTTAATCCTGAGACAAAAATCCATCAGAAATTGTCATCCAGACTTTTCGAATTATGTGTACTCGCCCCACCCCACTCTTGGATTAAACTTTGCTGAGATGGAAAAGCATTTTGAAATTGAGAGATTAAAAGTAGGCTTCACTGAGTATCTGGATATTGTGGGTCTTTAATACCCCCTCCCTTTTTTTAAGCAAGGTTATCTTTTGTGACTGAAGGCGTGCTGCATAGTGAGGTGGGCGAAAGTTTGTCAACTTTTTGGTTTAAATGCATTTGTTCTACATCATTTTTTTTTTTTTCAGTTCAGAGTACAAGCCGGGTTGCACCGCAGGAGTCCTGGCCACAGCGCTGCAGTCAGGACCCTGCAGAATGGGCTACTGAGGACACACTTCTCAACTATGGTTACAAAAGACAAGCTAAGAATGACACATCAGAGGACTTACCCGCCAAGGAGGTCACAGAAATGGCTAATGACACAGGAACGGGACCAGGATATACTGAGGACTCACTAACAGAGAAGGATCCGGCTGAAGATGTTTGGAAGTCATCAACCTGAAAAAGAAAGGACTGCCACTGGAGAAGAATCTTTCCATGCTTCTTACCCCGTTGTTCATACCCCAGTTGATTTTGAAGTAAAAGGATCGAAGACGTCAAGGTGTATATAATGTTGAAAGCAGAATTCATCATTGCTGTAAAAAAGAGGGGAAGATGAGCCTCGTAAACTGCAGGGTGCATTGATTGCACTGTCTTGCATAATCGGATTTTCTTGAACGATATGTATGCTTCCCTAATATATTTGTGAAGTCAGCATTTTTCACAAGATGTACTCCATTAAGCCCTCAACTCTGTACAGTGCACTAAGCTTTCAGGTAGACTCACATGCTGTCTGGGATGTAGGCCTGCAGGGCATTGTCACATCACATGATCAGCTGGTATGAGACAAAATTGAGATCGCAGACCGTGTATAGAAAAAAAAACCAGCTTTCATCAGCATTTCAGCGGGTGTTTGCGGTGCTCATCTAACCTCGACCTTGCGCGGGACTTAACGGAGCGGGGCATCGCTTCACGGCCATGCCGATGCATCTGGGTCAAGTGGGCTTCAGTGGGCGTCGGAGTGTGCTTCAACGTGCATTGATAGGCGTGAGGCACCGTCAGAGGAGAGTGGAGCGTGAAAATGCTACCTCGAGCGGACTGGGTGTTGAGAACAAAATATTTTCACAGAAAATATGAAGGAGTGAGGTTGTGATAATGAGGGACTTTAACAGTGTGGGGGGGGGGAATGAGTATCAAAAGACCTTTAGTCTTCAAGGGCAGATGAGGGAGGGCATGGCCCCAAAACAACCGATGAGGAAAAGTAAGCTTCTTCGCCTCTGTACCCTTTAAGTGTAGCCCCCCCCAAAAAAAAATGGGGGTCTGGAACTGCACTTTTTTGTCATGCAAAGTTTGCAAATGGCCATGAGACGCGCACATGTTTACAAATTTTTATGGACAAAAGCAAACGGCTGTTTTCAAGAGTAATGTTTGATTTTGCAAATCTAGTTACTGTTACTGATTCTGTGGATGCATTATTTTATAATCAGTTTGTCTTTCTGATCTGAGGTGTGGTCTTGTTTTTAATCAATCCATTTTGTATTCGTAAATATGTAATTGATCAATCAATTACAGTGGTGTAACGGGGAGGGGTTGTACCTCCTCTCTCCACTGAACTCTGTGCTCCCAGTTCCCATCCCCCATGACTCCTTGAGAAAAAAAAGGTGTTCCCAGGGTCGATTGATTGAGATTATTGATTATTCATTTTAATAAAGGGATATCTGTTTCAACAGGTTCATTCCATTCCATCTTTTTCATCTAAAAATTATTTTGTTGATTGCTCACTTTTTTTAAACCTTGAGCTTCCTTGTTGAGATATGTGAAAACCTCAATTAGAAAAGATAAAGGTCGGACCATAAACCTGATATGAAATTCAATTCGTCACTTTGCCTCAAGCAAAAGACAAGTATACCTATCGCAGAACTACATCATGATGTGTTGATTTTCAAACCAGCCTTTTCTTCCTCCTTGCGTCCCGCAACTGCCGTCGGTGCTATGCAAAGTTGTAACCGATACCGGACAAAGCGCCTGGTGCAACGGTGCCTCACAGCAGCGGGCCCTGCCCCGCGCACCGGCGCCCGTGCACCAGGGTACTTGGACCTGTAATTCATGCCGGGGAAAACACGTTCTCAGCGGCCGATGAGAGGCTGTAATGAGTAGTTCTCGTTGCATACTCTTCGCTCTCTTCCTCGCGTACGTGTGATGACAACTTCGTCAGCAGCGTTGGCCGACGGTCTTTGGTTACTACCGTATTTCTCGGGGCAGTTTGGTTCGGTCGCGACCCGCTGGTGTGCCAAAAGTTCTAGTTTCGGTACTCGTGTATTGCAATATTGCCAGGGGCGCGTTCTGTAGTAGGCCTCGTGCCTACTTACGGTATGCCACCGACCTATTTTGTTTACCACAGCACCATCCTGTGGCTTGAGCTTACTTCGCACGCGAATGTGCTGACGTGACGTGTGTCGTTGCACAGAACAAACTTTACAACCACCTCGCTTTTTAAAGAGATTCTTACGCCGTTGAAAAATCTGACAAGGTCAGGGGCGTAGCCGCCCCCCCCCCACTAAAACGGATGAATGGATATTGAACAAGGCTAACAAAAGCTCCCCCCCCCAAAAAAAAACACTGAAATCTGGTCCCCCCCCCTTAAGATGCTGGTGCCCCACAAGTAAAAACCTAGCTACGCCACTGGTTAAGACCACTTGTTAGGTCCACTTTGACATTAGATTCCGTCTGCATCAGATAATTCACCAGATTCCTCGATTTGGGCGAAATCTAGTAAGATGGTTTATGGTTCTCGTGTGAACCATGAACCACAATGAAGTCTTTTTGATAGGTTCCTCTCGTCGGTCGTTGCTCTCTGGACTTTCTGTCGTTGCTTTGACCAAAACTTACCTCCCTTATTCCAGTTTAAGTGGAAGTTTAGAACACCGTGCTGTTCAATTTAATCTGTGCTTCTTAAAGACAACTGCACTGTGGGTAAATGATACATGCCCTTAAAATACCAAGGAACCATGTATTTTCGTCCGGGCCCTCCAGCAGAGGTCAAAGCCATATAGAAATAAATCTTTGTAATCTGAACAGCCAAATGACATTCTGATTGAGTCTCTCTTTTCCCACCAACGGACCCTTTATAGGAAAAAACTGCTTAAAATGACGGCAATACGATATTTTTTAAACATCGTCATCACAGATTCACTATATTCGAGTGTATACTCGCAAATCCCACTACCGTCAGAAAATGGATTGAAGTAACAGTGGTTTTACTATTCATGGCTATCCAAGCCATTTGACATTTGGCGAATATTGTGAAGCTCGTGGATGTTATGAGTCACGTCACCAGCTTGTATTTGGAGATTGTCAAGCAACTTGGCCCAGGGCCTGCATGATATTAAGTGTGAAGGATAGAGAAACCTACATCAGAGCCTTTTTCTCGAATAAATCCTAAACTCGAGAAATTTAAGCCAAAATCATTTCAGAGCGGGAGTCGGCAGGTCCCAAAGTGAATGTAGCGGTTCGCTTAGACGATGAGCACCTGAATATTTTATGGTAGGAATGAGGTGGTGAGATCCGAAATGCACTGACCTCCGGCAATTTGCAAACCGTCATGCGTGGCATTTCACGCTGGGCGGGCAGGTTAGGCACTGGGCTTCGGTGAAAACCTTCAAAGACGCCGCCGTATGGAATGCACTCCACGGCAGAAATACTGGCTTTTCGACGCGGCATTGCAGTCGATCTGGTTTGACTTTATGAAAATAATGTAAGTTTTCAACAGCCTACCATTCGGTTTAGACTGCTGAATACTCGAGCTGGCCCTGCGGCTTATCGCACATGCGCACGAGTAAAAGACGGGGTCTGACCAATAAAAACTTGTTTCAGAAACAAGAGCAGACCACATCAGTAGAGACGTTGTGTCTACAACATTGTTTTTCGCCAATCATGTTTTTCTGCACTATATCCACGCACACAAATCAGCATGAAGGAATCAGGAGTTAGTTTGAAGAACAGTGGAAAAGTCACTGCCTCTCAAGATCTGAAATTTTATTGGTTGTATGTTTGGTGACGATTTTGCTTACCTGCAGTGTGAATGGTTGACCTGAGGAATATACATGTAGTGTTAAACTGGGTTGCGCCCTACTTCTCAGTCATCAAATTATGTTTCTGCCTCAAGGCGCCATAATATTGAGACAAGTGGAAAACAACATGCTTTAATTAATGTGACATCGCACAGTGGTTGATGTTAGCGATTCTGGGAGGAATCCGCGGCGTAATGAGAACGGACAAGCGGTGTCACTTGAGCGCGCAGGCATTGGAACGGTTATGCCGTCGGCGGACGTGAGGGGCTTGTTGGTGCAGACAGTGTCGACGCAAACACAAACCGCCCGTATCCGGTCCAATTCAGAAGCCGTCTCGTGACGAAGAGGGGTTAATAGTCGGCAGCCGTCAAAGGTGGTGAATAACTAGAAATTAACTATTCAGCGTGAACCTGGAATCAAATTGAATGAGGAGCAACTGCAGCGCGGTGATTGATCCAATTCTCGGCTTGAAGTGAGACCCTTTATCACCGTTACATGTCCCACATGTACTTAAAGAACCCCCCAAGTAGTGTTGTGCCCACTGGTTGTGCCCCATAGTTGCACGCTTAAACTTTGGCTACTAAGTGCTAGGCTACTTGCTCAGTTTCTGGTGAGCCTGTGTGGGAGGTGCAATTTTTTATCACTCGTTTATTAAAATTGAGCTTTTGCTGAATTTACATATACGTGAATTGTAATCTTGATTTTAGCACAATAAGCCAATAGGCTACGATTTCTTTAATGTGTCGTGAAGTTTGGGTGTTTTTCCTGTTTGATGGATGTCTGCAGGACGGCCGGATCAGGGATGGGCCCTTTGGATGCAGACCACTAATTCAAGTGAGGATTTCTGGCCAGCTCGTTAGCATTAAAAGTGCCCCCCACAGTATCTTTTGAAAAGGGAGATTGTTTGGCCCCCAAAATGATGAGATTGTGTAAATCGTTGCCGGGATCAACTCCCTGGGTCCTTGAGCTTTCATATGAGAGCAGAAGGGCTAAAAATTACGATTGAAAAATGGTCCTAAGTGCCCGAGAATGTTGAGGGTTCCCACTTGAAAAATGGCTGCAATCAGACTTCGGAAAAATCACTTTTTGGGGGTGATTTTGTTTTGTGGGAATAATTAAAAATGTAATTGGTTAACCCACAAAAAATTGAAAAGAAATTGAAAGGTAAGTGACCAGACAAGAATTTCATTTGTGTTCCAGAAATCTCAGGGATGTTGGCGTGCATGCTCCTGGGCCCTGAACAGTGCTGATTTTACACTTTTTTCAATGGGGCTTGAATTAGTGGACTGGACCCGTACCCGGACCCCTGTATGTACAGTATAAAGAGCGCCGCCAATGGAGCGTTGCAGCTTTACTCCAAGATGGCGCCGATCAGAAGATTGTCGAGAAACATGAAATCCCAAAGTTCTAAACTTACGAATAAGCCGGAGCCAAACGCAGACGAACCCTCTAAGAACGATACTCAACTTGCAGACGATTTTTCAGATGTCTCCAGCGACGACAGTCTCACCACAGACTCCGAAATGGAGGATCTTGTCCAGCGAACGGTGGCAAGCATGACGGCCAACGTCCACAGAGAAAACACGCGGACAGGGCAGCCAAAAGGATCTAAATCCGACACCATGCCTGTTGTCGGAGAGACCACTGATGGAAGTGAAGCAGACACTGCTGATCTCACGTTTGTTTTGGATGTGAACCCAAATTCCAAGAGCGATATCAGAATTGAAGTTGATCATGTTACTGAATATGCCGAAAAGCCTAGTCATGCTAGTAAATTATCAAATAGGCGGCCTAGGCCTACACCAAGTTATGCAATTGAAATCGAATCAGATGGGATCTCCTCAAAATCACAAGTCACACAACATGCCCATTCTCAAGATCAGGAAGAAGAAACATTTATATCTCTAGAGCCTGATACTTTTGTTAGTAACACACCAAAGGATCATGCAACTCATCAGAAAGGATTGTTAAATCCTAGGGGTACATATCCAGGGAAAGCCAAACCAAGGTAGGACTCAAAATCTTTTTCTTTCCAAATTTTCCTCCTCAGTGTTTACTGCTGCACTAAGTGAAGGGAAGAATTGGGAATTCCACATTGGACCATCACAGGATTTGAGTATAATAACAAATTTTTAATAGTGCACCTCTTAATTTTGTGGGGACTTTAGCAAGAAAACAAGGTTCAGTATGAATGGGGAACATGTTTTTGAGTAGGTTAAAATTGATGGTCATGTTATTTAGCGTCAACGAGCGTCAACACACACAAGTAGCGTCAACAAAGTGTCAACAACTTGAAAATACCCTCTACAGATTTAAAAATGGTTTTATTATATTTCAGAGACTCTAACACTTGCCACTTTATAAGAGAAATACCAAATTTACTTCCAGATCCTCGCAGGAAAATGATGTATGGGGGCCGCCATCTTTCATTCCTCTGCTCTTCACACGAAAACAAGATGGTGGCCGGTTGGACTGCACAAACAGACCTGACTTTGTCACTCAAATTTCAACACGCAAATATCATTTCAGATAGATATAATACATTGAATTTGATATTTAGGATCCTAATTAACATTTTATATAAAAAATGAAAAATAACTTGTTGACACTTTGTTGACACTCATTGACGCTAGTTGATGCTAAATAGCATGTCCCAAAATGGTTGATGTTTATGACTCCAAACCTGGTCTAACATCAATTTTTTTCTGAATATAGCTGAACATGATTTAAACAGAAACTTTTCCTGCTGCATCGTAGCTCTTTTTTATTTCTGTGTTAACTGATTTACATTGTACTAAGTCATGATGTACCATACTTTGTTTTGTGTTAAAGGTTTGAGTTGACCACAGAGCTTGACTCCGGACTTGACGTCAGTGACACATATCTCAACTTTGCAGGAGAAAAATCGACACCAAGCAAAATGTCCGCAGAGACGGTCCTTGCCAAAAGTAGCCAAGACAAGGTGAAGGTGGTCAGCATCTTGCTATTAATCCTGAAATTTGTCAAAGTTATTTCCCATCACATTTTTTTTTTGACCACATGAGGTTAAATAAAAAAGTTCCAATTGATGGTCACACTCAGTATCCTCAACTGTCTTAGAAACTGAGTGCTTTGGGTTGCAAAAACAACTGAACTTGAACAACCTTTTTCTCTTGCCCTTTCATCTCACAGCTCCTGAAAAACAGCATCCTCACCCCGGACTTTGAGAAACGGCACAGTGTACCACCCTACAGAGAAGCCACACGACTGCTAAAGAGACGCAGAAAGGTTGGTTTGATGATGCAAGAATAAAGCTGTTCCTAACTAGTGCTACTTTGACCACAGGTTTTTTTTGGGGGGGGGCACATTTTTAAGTAAGATTTAAAGCTTTGCATGGTGGAAGAGACACGAGAAATGGGTTTGCGGGTACACCATGGTACCAATCTCTTTTGGGCGAGGTGTGGTTCTTAAAAGAACCGGTAAATGTCTTTTAAGAACCATACTTCGACCAAAAGAGATTTATTCCATGGTGTACCCGCAAACCCATTTCTCACTCTCAGGCACAATTTTCTTTCCTGGAAAAAAAAAACTCAACAATAGGTAGTAGGTTATTCATTGAGTAATTTGAAGTTAGTTTTTTTCACTATTACATGTACTAAGTTCCAGAGCATCACACCGGGACTGAACAGGGCCCGTTAAGTATAAAAACAAAAACCTTTGAGTAGAAAAGGCTAACATGGTAAGAAACCGCAGTCTTTGAATTGATGCAAGTGTTGAAAAGGGGTTACAAATTTATGATTCACACAAGCCTCGTTTTCATAGCCTTTGTGTGGAGCCATTCATGCATTCAATGTACATGTACATTGTTGGATTGTAAGCCAGTGCACACAAAAATCCTCTCAAATCTGTTTCCAGATTTGCATAACTTTTGGAGGGTGCAGTGGTGCTGGGCAGGCACCATTAATTTACATTAGGACTGATTTCCTGGAAGTTTGTCAAAGTACAATAGTGTGCCATATCCGCAATAAAGGTGACAAGGGATTGGGATTTAATCAGCACTTTTCCCTTAACAGAAAGAGAGGGAGTCCAGCACTGGACAGGAGTGGTACAACATGGCCGCTGTCGAGATGACTGACCAGCTGCGCAATGACATCAAGGCTGTGCGGATGCGCTCTGCACTGGACCCAAAACGATTCTACAAGCACAACGACATGACAGCGATGCCGAAATTTGTTCAGGTATATTAGAAGAAAATAAAATCGGGTAATTTGGGGGGGGGCAGGAGTGCTAAGTGAAGCACAACATTCTGCTTGTGGAACGTCTCTGTGGTGCTATTGCCTAGTTCTTTGGAACAAGCAGCTTTCCTAACATGGTCCTGGCTGTATCAGGTCACTTGTGAATTCACTTGTACATGGCTGAAGGTTAAATTGGCGCTCACATGTGTCCTCACTTTGGACACCAGCATTTTTTTCTGATCAGAACGGTTGGAATTTTCTTATAGGTAGGGACGATAGTGGAGAGCCCTGCTGATTTCTACCACTCTCGGGTTCCCAAGAAGCAACGCAAGCAGACCATTGTGGAAGAGCTGTTGGCTGACGCGGAGACAAGGAGGTGAGATCCATCATCCCTGAAACACCAATTCTCCCTTAACCCTAACCCCTAGGGACCACTGAAATCTTGCATAACCTTGTTGGGTTCAGCATCGTTAGGGTTAAGTTCAGTTACGTCAAATTGAATTCGCCTTGCAATTTGTTAAGCTCATCCCCCAGGCTCACCAAAATGTCATCTTTCCTGTCACAGGTACAACAAACGGAAGTACTTGGAGCTACAGGAGAAGACGAAGCGCTGGGGTCAGAGGTCAAACAGGCAGAGGCGAGGGAAAAAGAAGACTGGAAAGTGACCTGACGATATGTTTCATTTTCGGAGGAACAAGCTTGAATTCATGTTTTATGTCACTTTCCCATGCTTTGTTTAGCCAATATCCGTATGTGCCACTGGTTTACTATTTCCATTAGTGTTCCTAAAACCACTTTCTCACAAGATCATAGAGAGAATAACAAAACAATTTGTAAAACTACGATGTCAAATTCATTTGCCCTGATTTGGTTTGGTGGAAATTGTGAAATTGCAATAAAATATGAGCATCACTTCTGAAACTAAAAGAACCCTAACCATTCCTTCTTGTGCTTTTTAAATAAAAAAACCCAATCTGTTATGCCTCTTTCAGCCCATCCTCCAACTTGCTCTACCTATTTTTCCTCCATCCATTCAAAGACTCCCTCTCAACCTGCGCTCCTTGTTCAAGAGAAAAACCCTGCCGTGGTTATTCAATCCTACCAAGAAAACAAAGGAAAGGGACTGACAATAAGGCGGCTTCCCACACCGCCCCCAGCTCAAGTAGGCCTGGTTCGCAATGTGATTGTCCCAGCTTCAGTGTTTGGAAACGGTGTAAAACCACTGAGGCAAAAGAGAGAGAAAAAAAGCTTTTGACTTGTCTTAAACTGGGTAGGCATGTCAAGGCTGACAGAAAAACTTCCCTCGCGGGCTCTGAGAGTGTGATACATATGTATCATTAAAATAAAATCACAGAAGTTGTTGGCTCCACAAAACTTTCCGTGACATTTCTCAGTTTTTGGATGATTTGAACAGCAACAATGCTCAGAACTAGGGAGTTCTGAAATTTGTGCTTGTTTGAAAGTGCTCGAGAAGTCTGGTTTTTTAAGGATTAGAAACAACTCAATAATTCTGTCCGACGATTCTGCATTACCGAGTGTGGGCTTTGTGTGAATTAAAAATGCCTCTCCAATGGAAAGAACCCCAAATCGTTAATCATCTAAGTTACCAATTCACAAGTGAATCTGCGTCGAAGAAATTAGTTACCGTCTTTGGATTGGATGCTTTCCTGGACCGAGAAGCGACAAACCCATCATTCCTGAAATGCTTTCCCTTTGATATTCGGAGGGGATTGGGTTTTTTAGAGTTAAATTCAATGATGGTTCAGAAAGGGGGGGTCACTAATGACCTGTTGATCAAGCAATGGGGACTGCTCTGTATTGACGGAGCACACGAGAAGCCATCCGTCGGTATTCCTGCTCAGACTTGCTGCACAATTATAAGAAGTGCTCCTGAGGGACTCGGGGTGGGCGGTGGACCCTATTTTCTCGGCCTCTGCAGAGGGTATATCTCCGTAAACAGCAAGAGTGCTTCTTTTTTACAGGCTTTATTGTGCTCATCCAACTGAGGAATCGGCAGTACAAAACACGGGTTTCATTTGAGAGTCTGCCCAGAGAATGCGAGCCTCAGTTTTCTGAATGTTTTATTAGCGCGGAATGAAAGGTTTGGCCTGCGGGTTCCAGCACGCGGACGGCCCCGTAATTTCCACCTCGCCGGCGCGGTGAATGGGACCAATGGAGCAGGGCAGGGTTGTTTGGAGGAATTAAGGGATAAACGCCATTGTTGGGGATCACCGTTTCATTGTCCGGTGTCCGACAACAGATCGATTCTCGACAGACGAATGTGCTAGGGAGATGGGGGTTTGCTTGGGTTGGATGCCGGCCATTCTGTTTGTCTCCCATCCAGTCAAGCTAAAGCTCATTGAGTGGGGATTTTTTTTTATAGTGTTTTCTGGAATGAAAGCATCAGTTTTATGCATCGGTCGAATGGTTCTGACGGGGAAGAATTCCGCTCTATTTACGCAAACACAAATAGGCTTTCAGAACACGTGCACCGGAGAGACGGAAAGAAAAGTTACAGCGTGGCAGACAGTCCATTCCCCTGGCACCGGGCACGCCCCGGTAAGAATACCGGGGCTGTGTCTCCCACCTCTCGGCTGGCACCAGGGATCGGCTCAGGGGCTCCCGAGATGTAAGCGCTAAATGACCAAAGTTGGTGATTGTTTCTCTTGTAACCAACTCCTCGTCTCAGTTAGGCCCATACATCACTTGTGGTCACTCAGTTGGTGTCGTGTGTGGGCGAACCGATCTGACCACTCGCCCAGAAGCATTCGAGTTTCAAACCAAAGAACCTGTTAGAGACTACTTGTGAGTGCGATTCAGCTTGCGAGCGAGGATGGCGACTTAAAAATGGCCTTCAGCTTAAGCTGGTAAGATACTACATCCATCTAGGTTTATAATTTTGTAGGTTCATATTTTGAAATGGACGGGCCCATTATTAGAGTCCTAATTAATGCCTACATTAGATTCCATTGGAAGCATTCCGTGTGTCTTCCTCCATGGTCCATCACACGTTTTTGAGTGTCACAACACAATTTTCAAAAGGTATGCCTGTTAATATTTTGTTTATTTAAATATTTTTTGAATGGGAGTTCAGCAAAAAATGGGGATTCAGTTTTATGAAAATCGAAAATTGTGATGATTTCTAATTTTCTTCGAAGATACTACCAAGCAGTGGTCTATTAAATTTTAAGGACGTGTTTAGTGTGTTTTTGCTAATAGGCGTGGCCTTCTCCATGATGGTGCTTCGTGGGATAATTATCCAGGGAACAGTGAACTCAACGGGCGTTAATTTTAAGCTCGGAAGAAAGTTTTCAGCGGAGAATCTGCGCGCAGCTTGATCATTCGTTTACCATTCATGTCTGCTCAATGGTTTCCAGCAGGCTTATCCCCTGATTAGCACCTCCAATTGGTTACAACCTAAAGAAATAGAAATAAAATCGAGTTGTGGCTTAAAACTGTCGCTTGTTTTTATGTGCTTCACTGACGAAAGTCTATTTTCATTTCAGTCGAAATCGGGCCATCTGCGGTATCTGTTATGCAGTGGCGTAGCCACGGGGGCGGGGTCTGGCTGGCACGTGCCCCGCCCCCCAATTCCCGGTGCCCCTCACTGAAAAGGATGAATGGATATTTAAAAGGCTAACAAAAACTTTCCCCCAAAAAAACCACACCACTGAAAGCTGGTGGCCCCCATAAGATGCTGGTGCCCCCTTTGTGCCCCCTCGTAAAATCCTAGCTATGCCACTGCTGTTATGTATTTTTGAGGATTTTCATTGCTTTTATCAGTGATACTGCTTCGAGTCTCAAAAAGTGGCGTAACGGGGGAGTAGAGTCAGGGCACGCCCCCGTCCTCTTCAAGGACATCGTACCATTGTTTCAAAAGATGTGACACATCAAGCATCAACACTTCAGAAACGGTACTTGTACCTTCCGGCCATTTGGAGGGCGAGTTCTTTTAGGGCTGAAAAACTTGAAGGGACAATATATTATCATTTCAGAAAAGAAATCCCGTTTCCACGCTACTGATCCAAAAGAGTCGAACATTCCATCGCTCTTTCCGACCACCCCTGCTAAAGACAGTCTGTTAAAACCTTTTCCATTGAAACAGAATCTTCCAGGATCATAGCGTCACATCTTCCAGCGTTTAAGCTGCTTAATCTCAGCAAAGAAAACGCAAAGCACCGTGGGTAGTAACCGAGCCGTTTTCCAATACATGTACTCGACTTGGACTCCATCGGGCTTCAACAGTTTTTTTACTTCTCAACTTTGAGGTTAAAAGCGCAACAGTAAGTCTAATAGTGCAACAAAACATCGAATAAGATGTAAAAAGAGCCAAAAATTACAGTATTTCAGTTAAAGTTAAACACTTAAGGCCCACAATTGAGGATTGGTTTCCTACATGAAGCCTGAAATGGAGCCGAATTGAGTATTGGAAAACGTGTACATGTATTTTCTTGCGCGAATGCGAGTGTCAACCATAGGAGGCCAACAAGAGACACATGTTCCCAGTGCACCATCCTAGCGATCACAGTCAAATTACGAAGCGTTATAGGCCGGAATGAGCAATATCGGTAGCGGGGGGAGGGGACATCTCCCTTCCACAGGCCTACACGTTTTGCGAGACCTACAATGGGGTGATGTTTAAAGGGTACAGTCCACTAATCCAAGCCCCGTTGAAAACAGTGTAAAATCAGCACTGTTCATGGCCCAATAACATGCACGCCAACATCCCTGAGATTTCTGAAACACAAATGAAATTCTTGTCTGGTCACTAATCTTTCAAGTTCTTTTCAATTTTTTGTGGGTTAACCAATTCATTTTTAATTACTCCCACAAAACAAAATCACCCCCCAAACAAAATCAAACTTTCTCGGGCACTTAGGACCATTTTGCAACCGTAGTTTTTAGCCATTCTGCTCTCATATGAAAGCTCAAAGACTCAGAGTTGATCCTGGCAAGGATTTACACAATCTCACCATTTTGGGGTCAAATAATCTCCTTTTTCAAAAGATACTGTGGGGGGGGGGGACTTTTAATGCTAATGAGCTGGCTAGAAACTCTCACTTGAATTAGTGGTCTGCACCCTTTATGAATCGGCCTTTTAATGGCTGATTGCTGATGGTCTACGGTCTCACAACTGAACCACCGTTGTGTGGCAACTGATGCATTCATTCGGGAAAGCTCAAATCTCAGACTGATGTTTGTTGCTGGAGTGTTTTGCGCCTATACAAGCACTGAAGCAGGGGGTTCTCCCTCTCAGGGTGACAGTGCATTATCAACAGCAGAGCTGAAACACTGTCAAAATGAACACACACCTGTAGGGAAGTCTGAATCCTCTAGGAAGGCTTGGATACTGGGATTTTGATAATAAATTTGCAAACCGTATCCATTGAAGCTGGAGAAGCAGTTTTGACGATTTCACTCTTGCAAATCGTTTTATTAAGTTGTCATCAAACGAAATGGGTCGGTGATTAATTGTTTATTAGCTTTGCAGAATCCAAAGGTTCTGTTTTCGACCAAGGACCTTATGGAAGATGGGAGATTTTCTGCCCATTTCTATTTGATAATCGGCGCGATACAGTGGAGGTAGTCATCGGAATAATTGTTCAGACAGTCGAAAGAAAGGACAAAAAGATCGCTCCTGAATTGCAGCATCGATGTACGGTCACGAGCCAAGGACTTGTGGAAGTTTATCTACAGTGATTGGACTGAATTTCCAGCCGTCTCTTCTTTTTTTTAGCGGTGTTCGCCCATGATTGTCCAAACGCAATTCTTGTAGTGGCAAAATCCAAGAACTGTGTATGGACATCAGTGGCTGACATTAGCAATACACCAAACGACCAAACTTCTGATTTGATTTTCGGGTGGTTTAATGAAGTTCCAACAAATATCGAGCGGGGTGAACTTCGAGCCTTCGATCTCAGGGCCCAAAGAGCTTTGTGGAGAGTCATGATATTTATTATAGACTATCGAACTGACAAACTCTTTACCGAAGGGATCTATTACCCGCTCTTTCAAGAAAATTGCATTCGATTCTGGTGCATGTGCCTAATCTACGAAAACGACGACTGGAGGTGCGGCACAAAACAGAAACAACGCGCGCAAGTTAAGAATAAACGAGAAAAAAGGGGAAAAGTCGACAAGGACAATACAGTTGCGAAGACGTAAAACCATGGAGGTAGAATCTCAATGGTAAAACCGAGCTAGAAAAGCGAAGAAAGCATTTGGTAAGGATTGATAAACACCGATACGGCCCGTACTGGAGAGGATAGCCAGGCTCTGCGGTAAATATATGTTTATTTAACTTTCCGTTTTACCCGACCTTTGCTACACCCTCCAACACTAGCAACAGCTTCGGGTTCAACATCGAAATGGAAAGCATTTTGGGCAGTGAATGTGTGGGGTTCCTTTGTACGTGTATAATTAATTTGGAAATATTTGGTATCAAGGACGGGCATAGAAGCAAATAGTCGGGGGGAGGGGTGGCAAACATTTGGGAGTTTTGTTTTGTAAATTTGTGTGGCCTTTTTTGAGGGCGGGTGAGGCTAAATCACTGGGACTTTTGACAAGCTTTGGAAAGGGAGATTTATAAACAGTTCTTAGGCCTACAAAAAATTATGGGCTCTTTGATTTCAGTGTCTCTTTTTTTGGGGGGGGATCGGCCAATGACTGTTATGAGATCTTCATGACCAGTTTGTCCATTTAATTTAATTACCGAATTTTGAAGTCTGCATTCTCAGGTTCTATTGCAATGCAATGTACAGAGTAACGTCCATCATAGTAGATTTGCCAGGTTCCTTATTTTGCCACTTGCTTTGAAAACCAATGAGACTTGACAACAGGTGGCAAACATAAGGTCTGTTTATTTCACATGGATCTGGATCTCGATCAGTGATCCTAACGCTGGTTCCCACCATCCACCAGGCAGGTTTTGGTGTCTGTAAACCAACAATGGATCACCAATCGTGATCCAGATCCATGTGGAATACGATCCCAGACGTTTAACAGTATTCCAACTTGTCATTTCGACTTCATTCGCTTGCTATCAACGACTCACTTAAAAAAGGGTTTTGCACCGAAATGCCTCAGGATTAAATATTGATTAACTAACGCACCAACTTGCAATATTTGTTTAAATGTTCTCCAATGCTCCCACAAAAGACATACATGTAGGATAAATTTCAATACCAAATCAGGTTCCGACACCGCTATTTATTGTTTTGTTCAACTGTAACTTACAGGTAAGTAGCATCAGGATTTTTCTGTGTACACTAATCTGTACCATTTTAAAATAAATAATTCCTGTCAACTCTGAAGCAATGAGATCCAACAAACACAAACAGTAACCACACAATGAAAGATAATAGCGTACACTTTAAATAAACTTACAACTGTCACAATTGACAATATGCATTTGGTAACGGACATATTCAGTACCCTCAAAGTCGAGTAATATCTGTAAGATGGTATAAATAATAACCAAATATTATTTAGGAATTGCTCATGATATATATTCGCATTTTACAAAAAAGCTAATAAAGACATTTTTAATCAAGTTTTTGACACCGCCATCACTCTCCGATATTCCATTTTAAATTTATCCAATATTTCCATCACAGCCTTAAGATCTCCATGAGTAGTTTGTGTCCATTTGTGGAAAAATAGTGAAAGTCCATTTATAATAAAACACTGTCTTCTCATTTCCTCGTGAATTCACTATCACCTTCCTACGGTCGCAAAAAGATTTCAATTTCTCCGTCAGAACCCAAATTGGTACGTGGACTGCATGAACCATTGTTCAGTTCAAATCCCAATCTTTTTGTGGTCTGAAACAAAATGTTGCCCGTACAGGTGCAGTGAGGTTCTTTGACTAACATAATAAAAGATGATTCTAATACATGTAGTTTGGCCACATCATCAGTGCAACTTTTAGATAATTCTTCTTTCTGTAAGCACTACGTGCACATAGTACGACTGCAAAACCTTTTATGCTGCAAGTGGACAAAATAAGTTCTTTTGATAATGATACTGTTTGAAGTAGTCATGGGGACGTTGTCTCACATTTGTACAACTGCCTGACCCCTGTGAAAATGTGTCGATTTGTACAACTGATGTTTAGAGGGCAAGAGATTAAGTTCTTGTCAATCCGAGGTGATTGATGGGTGTAAACAAAGTGGGCAGGGCAGCTAGGATGTACGGCGGGGGTTGTAGATTTGACCTGTCGGGACTGTTCATCCCGACACAGATTTGAAGTCTTCTCGTGCAAGGTGACTAAGTGAAGATGGTCCCCAGTGGGCGGAGCAGCTGAACTCCATTCATGGTTCTGCGTTGTGCATTAACAGAATGCTTGCTTCCATCGGGACTGGAATGCAAGCCGGCGTAGCAGCTTTTGGCCCCACAATTCGTGAGTTGCATAAAAGGTCTTCGTAATGTGTTTGCTGCATGTGTTTTTTTCACAGTCGAGATTGGGTGTCCTCCCGTGGGCTCGAACATTCCTCGTCGGAAGCAGCTGATTGGGTGTGGTCCATGTGGGAGGGGCGGTTTGGGTGGAGAAACACCTCGGGACCCCCGTCATAAATGGAGTGGAGGTAGTACCACATCTCCTTGGAGATCTGCCCACAATCAGCTCCTGGGGACAAGAAACGGGGGCATTTACATGTAGGTTTGCGCTTCCTAAAGTTCATGAGTAGTAAGCACCATTGATTCTTAACTTGCTTCCAGCAAGGACTCCAATAGGCAAGAAGTTACAGCTTACCATGTTTGAGGAGAGGTTGCCCCCCTTTCATGATTGCTATTGGCCGATTGTCAATGGGGCCTGGCGGATCTGTACAAGAAAGGAAAGCCATCAAATTGGGTGAAAGGCAATCACTCTGTTGCGCTTCATCTACTGATAAAAAAAACAAAAGTCCACTTTGTCTTTATCAGTAGTTAACCCCTTCCCGCCGGAAGGCGGCTATAGTCCGCCGTAAAAATTGAGATCCTCAGCCCGCATTTCAGCTATTATTCTCGGCCCACGCTCGAGCGAATATGGTGAAAGAAGGCAGACCCTGGCTCTTGTATATATGGTGAGTGGTCTTGGTGTGTAGCCCAGAAATGAAAAGACCGATTTTGCATCATAATCACCAGCTTCACACTAGTCCCCACTTTGAAAAGAGGCAACGGGAATGTGGAAGGGAGAGTAGAGCCGCATGCCACCGAACAATCAGCCTTTTCACTGTGTAATTCAAAGCGTGCAGAGCACGCAGGGCCACAAACCGAGAATTTGTGGTTTGGCAGGTGGCCTTCGTGGCCGAATGAGGCTGGAATTCTTGGAGTCGGCTTTCGGGAAGAAATTCCCGTCGTCAAGGGGTTAAATTAATGCAATTGAACTGGCAAAACAACAATAACAACAGAATGTTTTCTGCCTCTATCTGTGTGCAGAGAAACGGCCATGGGAAGAGATCATGGAAACTCATGTCATCAGTTTTGCTCGTATTAAATGTCAAGTTTAACCCAGTTTCCAAGAGACCAAGAGAGTGTTACGATTGTGAATATTTATGAATCAGTTTCACTATTAAAATATTTCAATTGATAGTCATACTTTGTCAGCGTTTGTCAGACGTTGGATTAGAGAAACACGAGCCCCTTCTTGTCCTAAACCACTGTCATTTGCCAACCTGGCAAAACTTCAGGGGATTCAATACTGAAGTAATTGGAGAAGTAATCCCTGAGATGTTACTGTGGGTCACTGTACCTCTCTGCTTGGCTTTGACGAAGTTCTCCCATGTCTTGAACCAGGCCAGGCTGATGCAGCAGATGACAGAATCCGGGGAATCATCCTGGGAGAAGGCTTCGTTAAGCTGTTTGAACGGAATCAGAAATGTTGAATCTAACAAGGTGCAGGCAGTAGATAAATGAAAAAGTGGAAAGCAGTGCGCTCTGGTGTAGCAATCAAGTCAGATTAAAATACTTGGGTATATGTGGGTGATTTTGGACTGCTTGCAGTGATTATCATGTAACTGTTGTGTCCCTAAGTAAGGCACTCGACCACAATTGTTTCACACTATGAAACAGTTGTCAGAATACCTTTGAAGGCTTAGATCATTCCATAAACTTCAATGCCCTTATTGTAAACTGCAGGCTGAGATTTGCTTTTAAGCCCGATGGTCAGGGGTAGCCAGTTTGACAGGATGCTTCCAAGAATGACTGCTGACATGCTAAATAACTGCTTTTTCCTTCTTACCCTGATGAACGTTTCCATTTCCTCCTTTCGTCTTCTCTCGATCAGCTCGGCCTCAGCTTGGCAAGTGGAACACCCATACAGGTGGTTCACTGCTGGACCGCCACCATACCTTGATTCATACAAATCAGTCAAATGAGCAACCACTCCAGTGGACAAATCACTTCAATCGAACAAATTCATCACTGATGGTAATCATTTCAATCAATAACCAAATACTCGGTATTAATCATCAATCAAATCATTCTACAGATGAGAAAGCACTCAACTCTACCCAATCGATCTACTCCAGTCCAAGAAACAAGTAATCAGTCAACTAGTCATACTGATAGAGATGATCCAATGATCCGACTGACCTCTGATGGAGGTGTTCCCACACTGGCTGGGGCACCTTCAGCACAAGCTGGTCCACATAAGAAGCCTTGCTGGGCGGCACACCTGAAGAGAAGGAAACAACATTCAACTTTAGAGGGTTTGCGGTGGCACCATGTGACTACCTCATGTGGGAAGATGTGTGGTTGCGAAAGAACCGGTTGAGTGGAAACAACATTTCACTTAATGATAACTTTACTTAATGCACAGCATAGCTTGCGTTCAGCTGTAGAGCGGGTTTCACAGTTGTGCCTCAGGGGGCAAAGCCTGGAGAACAGGAGTTTAAACTTCATCTTCATACTGTCTTCTGTGGCAGACTTTAAGTAAGAAGATGGTCGGTCTATCAAGGCAGGCACTTGACTTTGATAAACTCTGAGGCAGGGTCGGTGTCGTTTGAGTATTTAAAAATATACACACTGATACAGCATGCCGTGTCTCTGCTTGCTGTTGAGCTCAGGGAAGGCAAAATCACCATCATGGACAGCAACCAATGAAGTCTCAGAGGTTGTGAGGACATGGTCCTCAGTCAGTGAGGTCAGGTCTGACATGAGGCTGGGTCAGCAGCAGTCTCTAGAATGGGTAACAAGACCATCGACCCAAGTGAAAGAGAGCACATTTTTTTTCCCCCTGCACAGAGTATTTCTGCACTGTGCATTTCGTCAGATTTTACTTGACAGCTGTTGCGTACCTCCATGCTTGCACAAGAAGTCATTGTTGGAGATGGGGCCGGGCTCAACAAAGCTGTTGAACTTGTTGAGCCACTGAAGCGACACATAGAAGTGCAGAAAGCTCGGCTGCATAACAAAGACGGATTCAATTTGGAAAAAAAAATAATGAGCTAAATCACTTCCCAAACTTTGCAAACAATGCTGATGTCTTGTAAATCAACCCGATCTTTCAGTTTATGTGAGTAATCTACGCAACTGACACCTACCTCATGTTGGTCACACAAGTCGGACACTTTTTGTCTCTCTTTAACCGCATCTTCGGACACCTTCCTATATCAAAACAAAAATGTCAGCAAAACTTTTAGCCCGTGAAGATCCGCCTATTAAAAAACACACTCCTGAGGTGAGAAGATTCTGAATCTTTGAGGGTGAGAGGATCACCGAAAGGAAAAGTACGTCAAACAGTTCAAAACTCTGACAACCTACGACATGAAGACAAAAACTCGAGCAAGCAGAAAATTCTTAATGCTACAAGCGTTTACAGCTCTCACTTTATTACTCCACAGCGTCATGGGAAGTATAAATTTGCGGGTGAAATCCACTTACTTGTAGAAGAGGACATAAGCCTCACAGTTGGCTACTTGCTCGTCGCTGACCTCCGTGACGTACATGTCATCATACTCGTACCACTGACCGTTCAACCAGTTCTGACCGTAGCACGTGTAGTGACCACCTAGTGGAAGGAGAGAAATCAAGTTTTGATCTTTGGAGTAAGAGGACAGCAGAGGAACCTGACTAGGTCTTCCAACAGGACACACAGACAAGAGGACGGAAGTGCTTCCATGTCCCCGAGCTAGACACTCTGTTGCAATTGCGTCTCCCTGACTGAGAGTAAACGTGCACCAGTGAAGCAAGATTGTTCACACTCAGTTGAAATCTGTTTTCAAGCACACTTCATGCCTTTTGGGCACACAAACTAGTACGTGCTCACACCACATGTCCTTGATCAACTCCAAGTTTCCACCAAAGGCCTCTCATCCATCACAGTTTTAAGTGGTACCGGGAATGCCCGCATGCCAGGCACTGAGGGATGACGGGCAATAAATCACAACACCATCATTTCAGTGTTTCTAATATTGAACATAATGAACTATTTATTCAGAAGCCATTCACTGCAAGATGGGTTTGGATGTGACTTACCTCCTGCTGTTCCATGGTGACAGATTACTGCCGTCAAATCATACATGTAGCACTGGTTGTTACATTCTGTGGTCAGTCAATAGGGGAACAAATTTGGCAAAGAGGACTGTTGACTACAATCATAAATGTTAACTCTAGTTTCTTGGGAATTTTCGCTCAGAGCTTGTCCTATCTTCCACTGTGCAAAAAAAAGCCAATGCCATCTTCTTTGAACTTTCAGAGGATGTCAGCGTTCCAGAAAAATAAAAGTGCCTGGAATAGTAAACTTTCTAAAACCTGCAAAATTCCTCAACACTTGACGGATTTTAAAGGATCAATCACAGTTTGGATGAAAGTAGAGGCGATTATCAGGAAGTCTGGATGCAAGGGTTGAGATCACGGGTAACAGGTGGAAGCTCCATGCCTACCTTTGGCAAGGTATGGTGACATGTCCAGTCCTTCCATGGGGAAGGAGACGTAACTGTTGATCTTTGACGAGTAGGACGACATAGACTCGTGACGGAACCGCTTCAAATGGACACATAAAACCTAAAACAGCCGAAAACTCAAGTCGCTGAAAAGGTGGAAAGCGAAAGTAATCTGGACGCATAATTTTACTGAATCCAATTAAAACAACATCCACTCCAGAGCCACTTTACAGCAAGATTGTCTGCACATTGTAAAAGTATTGTCCTTCAAGAAGACTTTACCAAAATCCAGTACCTTCCTGTCTTTGCAATAGTTATCTAGATCATATTGATTTAGTCTTACCTCTGGTAGTTCCAGAACTTGGGAGAACTTTACTCCATTGCGCAGCCTATGACAAGAAGAGGGGAAAAGAAGCAAGTGATGACGTTGATTTGATCAGAAAACACGTGTCCGGGAAACTTTGGAATTAATTTGTTTCAGTTACTTACTTTTTGCATTTGTCACAGCTATACATGTTGTCCCCTGCAATGAAAGGGAAAAGCCCTGTAATTAGCAAACGGGGACAGGCTACTTTCTTTCGATATGACATTTTACTACGGATGTCAACAATTTCATTTCCCTGGTCACAACGCCACCTTCTCTCACACCATCGATGCCTTCAAAGCAACTGAAAATGTTTTGCCAGGAGTTTCCTGCAGGCTTTACGCAAGGGCTACAGTGCTGAACCCCCCCCCCTTTTAATCGTCTGTAATCCTCTCCCTGTTTCACAAATAGAACAGCCACAAATCAAAGACGTCTTGGATTGGTGTTTTGGGGCATTTCAAAATTCACCAGATGGCGGAATTTGACGTCCTTAAACAAATTTTTGCCCCTGGACACCGCTAGTCTGCAGATCTGTCAGCCCCGAGCTGAAATGCACCCCCAATCGGCGAAAGAAAGACTGGTGGTTACAAGCGGGTTCTTGCACGTGTTCTGTGTGTATGCAAAGACCAAGCACGCCGGAATAAATTAGTTACGTGCGCTCAGCGTGCTCCGCATCAAACGCGCATATAATTGCTCTCTTTTGTTCCACTCGGAGAGGATTGCGTTTTCAAACCCCCTCCTGATAATCACCAGCACAATGCTTTTGCCACTGTTTGCCGACAGTCAAAGCGCTGGATTTTCTCTCACCTTTGAGATCATCAGCAGAAAAGAACGCTGCCAGGCAATTGTCCAGGGTGACATTTGGGCCCCATATCCACCTGCAACATGTAAAGGAAACATTAAGACCCCCTCAGGGGTGTATGAAATTGGAGGATTTGGGACTGTCAGGGTTAAGACAACTTTAAGACCAAAACAAATGTACTGTTTCTGAAGGCTTAACTCCAAAAGTTGCCATCATTCCAGACAACATGTGGGACTTGCAGATCCACTGAGCACAGTGATGCTGTCACTGGTTATTTGTAGTGGCCCCCACCAATGGTGGCAAGTATTGTAATAACAACTGCATTGTACAGATGGAGCCACTGTTGTGAGACAGTAAATCTGTCCAAAACCGAACAAAACGCTTTCCTTCACTAAAGGGGGTCATTGCACTTCTCTATATGAGCTGTACACTAATGTGGATATGAACATAACCGTCACAGCACGGGCATTTCTTTGCTGGGAGCCTTCCTAAATCCTCAAATTTCCTCCAATGTGCAGGAGCCTAACAGCACACTGTGTGACACAACCTCGCACGGTACATCGATCCAACAAAAAAAAAAACGACAGCTGAGCACCACATTTCTCAGTGGAACGAAATCCAGCCCAAACCTCTTGGCGGATTTGGAAGGATCTGGGAAGAGTCGGAATTCAATTCACCCACCCTGTGAACCAGCTGTAGAACCAGGAGATCCAGCCCTGCTTGCCGTAGGTGTCAGAGCATGGCGTGACACCCTTGGCTAGCAGGTTGTGCGACTTGTGGATCCTGGCCAGGTCCTCCTTGCCCGGGATGGGAAGGGATAGGTCTTGGAATGTCTCCTTACGAGTTGAGATCTGCCAAAAGTAATTCAACATTTTGTCAAATTTGATTATGACAGGTTTCTATTAGTTACCTTACAGATCTTAGTATGTTCGCATATTTTTAAGTATGAAAAAATGTGTCAGCCTGTTTGTTTCTCGTGTCATCAAGACACTGTTGGAACTTTAAAAAAATGACCCACTACTCCAAAGCAGGTGTTTCTTTCTAACACTGCAAAACCAGGCCCAATTCTACAGTGCTGGTCAAAAAAATGTATTGTCAAAGAGTTTGAAACCAATATTCACATTGGCAAATCAAGATTTTGCTTGTGAGAGCAGATCAAATGCGTCAGAATTGAAGAACGAGAAAAGAGTTCTGGATTTGTTCAGTTTTGTCTTACTGTGTCACAGGTGAGACACTGCACTGAGCTGAGGATCTTGCCATCAAAGACGTCCGACACGATACTGCGGTACTTTGGGATCAGCTTCTTACCTGAACAAAATAGGGGGTAACACAGACGTATGCTTAAAACCTTGTATGCTTCCAAGCCCAAGTCCTTCACAAGTGGCTGCGGTTGGGTGTATGCATGAGTCTATGGATGGTGGCTAAAGCCACTAACCATTAGCTTTCATGGACATGTGTGTTATTTCACCCCACAAGTCACAACTTTCAGACACAATCTAGTTTCCAGTATTGACTTATTCCATGGCTCCCTGAATCTCTGAGGGAACCTTTTCAGAAATTTGAACAATCCTGTTCCTTTTGTAATGCTCTGCTTAGAATTGAGGTTCACTGCCGATGAGATCAAGCAGCATATCTGAAGGTATTCATAGCGAGACACCCTGAGTTAGCATGCAGTAACATAGTCAAACCGAATCATTCCAGAGCATGGACTTCACCAAACTGATATCTAAGCGAAGGCTACAGTATATGATGAGTACCAGAATCTCAAGAAAAGCAATCCCTTTTATTGTTTGGTTTCATGCAGATAATTTCTAACTGTGAACAAAGGAAATTTCTGGACACTTTTTGACACTGTTTGGGTGATGTGGCCTACCTCTGTTTGCATCAGCTACCCTAAGTGCTACCTCCTCGTGACTGGGGCTTCGGACTATCTTCCCATGACTTCCGACCTTGTAGGGTCTCTTCTCCTCAGGCTGCCCGCCTCCAGGTTCCTCTAAGTCTCCGTCCTCATCCTGGGCCTCGTTACAGGGCTCTTTTGTCGTCTCACTCTCATCCACGTCTTTCTCCGGAGCATCCTTCTCCCGATCCTCCTTGCTGCGCACATGCCTCGAGGCATTCCCCCTCCGTGCCATGGTCTCCCGGACTGGCGCGTCCCCAGATTCCCCCGCCTGGGGGAAATCTGCGTCGGACTCCGACGGGCGCCGCTTCCAGCTGCGCCTGTTCTTGTCCGCATGACGGGGTGGGGAGGGCGAGGCCTCGTCCGACGTCAGGCTGGTGTTCTCGCTGGCAACACCACCGCTGGTGTTATCCGGCGGGCCCCCGTACTCCCCGTCTGAGTGACAGAGGGAGTCGTGGGAGCGTGCCTGGCGGGGCCGCTCTCTTGCCGTGGCAGCGTCGGGCTCATCCCCGCCTGAGGGGTTGTCATTCTGGTCCAGGAGGGGCTCCTTGAGCTCGTCATGTAGTCTGTCCATGAAGCAGCGTAAGAATTCCTGTGTGTCCTGTCCAATCAACCAGAATGTTAAACTCAGGCTGTGTCTCAAACAAGCCTCCAGAGCTATGGATATGACTAAGGGCTGCATCCGAATCCGTTGGCTAGAGCTAGGTCTAGGTCTTTACTCCATTGGAAATATGCAGAGACGTGCAGACAGTAGACCTAGCCGTAGCTCTGGAAGCCCATTTCGGACACGGCCTATGTTGAACCACTGGTCAATTTGCCTGGTGCCCAGAATACATTTTGTGTACAGGTTACCATGGAAAATCAATCAGTGATTGACTACTGGTCCAATTTGGCCTATGCCTAATAACAGCAACTGCCAATGTGTCCGCAACCAGAAATGACCCAGACCTGGCCTGAGACACAAGATTCCAGCACAGTCTCAAACTCTTCCGATTTCAATTCATAAATGCTGCAGCCACTTGGTCGACTGTTGATGAAAATTGTAGACCCCCATTTCTGTGGCACAACCTTGCACACCTGTCGCAAATCGTGGTGTCTAAGACCTTAGATAAGGATTCCCCATTAGCCCCAAATTAACTGTACAACGTCAAAGGCCTGGTCAGCCATCAGCACATCACAGTCCATTCCATATTGTTGCCATCAACAGTACAAACACAATTAACATGCGACTAGGCAGTGGTATAACAAGAATGCAGTACAATGTTGTACCAAGGTCCTTGCTATTGGGTCATTCCATGAGATTGAGGCACTATTTGGGTTCCGTAAAAATGAACAGCTATTTCCCTGCATGTAGATTCCAAATCGACACTGTTATATATGTACATCTTGCAAGGCTGAATACAGAGGTGTGTGTTATTCTTACAGAGTAAATGACCTACTCTACAGGTCATGACAGACGGTAAAAGGTACCCATGTTATAAGGACACTGTCACATATTATGCCCAAACCTCATGGAATGACCCTATTATGTCTACGTGTAGGGTCAAGTGTCATGTGGTTGAACTATTAGACCAGGAGCAACCAATAACAGAGTTACATTATGAGGTACCAAGCTGAGTTGACTTCAGAACTACCTACTGATGACAGCTACTGAATTAGGAAATTTTATTGGTCAGGTGATTGGGTGTATTAACAGACTATATAATTGTCAGTGCATCTTAAGGACCTTAATCATGATGCTGCTATATTTGTCTTGTTACCTGTAAACCCATTGGCATTACATGTAGTTATACAAATTTACATGCTGATAAAAGGGAACAGATTATTTTCCTTCCAGCCTCAGTTTCGCTGTGTTACATTGAATGGTACAAAAGCAAGATGGCTGCCCCATGATAGAGGTCTCTTTCTGAGCAAGCCATTTTTGATCTAGTTCTTTGCATCTGTGCTCTAAATATCCTACTCAAAAATATCCTACTCAAAAATATCCTACTCAAAAATATCCTACTCAAAAATATTCTACTCAAAAATATCCTACTCCAAAAAGTTAAGGACCACTTTTTTCTTCACTTGTAATTTTTTTCCAAGCAATGAGTGGGGTCTTGGTCTTTCAATTTTTGTTTGTCTAGACTGTGTTCTCATTGAAACAAAAAAAAAAGATTCAAAACATCAAATGCACATTTTCAGCAGTAAAATATCTCGCATAAAAAAGTACACACACAAAAAAAGCGGTCCTTAACATTTTTCGAGTAGTGTATTTAATTGTTGAATGGGATGGTATCAGACTATTTTGGGATTTTTGTGGGTTCCAAGCCTCACTTTCATTTTCTGACATCTTGCATAAAACAGTTTTATCTCAAATCATTCATCGGAGTGGAAAGGTTATGCTGTTGAATCTCATAAAACACTGCAGGGACCAGACAAGTTACTGAACATGGCTTTGTCACAAGTGCAGTGGCAAACAAACAAAGACATAAGAATTCAAGAAATTGGGATTCTTGAAATGGGTTCTTTATAACCGTATTTTGCTGTAACAGTGTTCTTTACGACGAGAGTCGACTGTAATTTGTCAGGAAATTTCATTTTCTCCCTTCACTGATGCCCTCAAGTTCACCAAATGGAAAGTTAACTTTGCTGTCAATTTCAATATGGCCAACTTAAGAATACAGTTCATGTTGAGCCTGCCGTCTCACCTGCTGCATGAAGCCTTTGAACATGGGGAACACAGAACGGATGCTGTTGATGAGACTGGACGGCGTCAGGTAGCTGGGTCTGCAGGAACACAATCAGATCAACCTGTTTCCAGAAAGTCTCAAGACCAGAAATGACATTTCTAGTCTCTCTCTCGCGTGAATTACAAGAAGACACGTGAAAAATAATACAAGTTTGCTGTGTGAGTTACGAAACTGTGAACGCCACAGTATATACAAAGAGTTACTAGACAAAGCAGATAGACATGGAGCACTTCTCAACAAAGAATGTTCTCAACTAGGGGAAGTATGAACTAAAAAAAATGAATGAGTAAGTTTCTGAGGTTTAACAAAATGCCCACGAACAAGAAAAGTACAACTGTTTTGGATTTGCTTGTTTTTTTTATAGGACTGGAGAAGACAGAGATTGCATCATCTTGAAAAGCTGTCTTGCCTCCTCTTGCCCCAGATCTCCTCTACCAGCTTCTGGTAGCTCTTGGCCAGGTAAGGTCTCTTTTCCGTCTTGACAAAGCTGCTGCACTCCAAGAAGAAATGGGTGAACGCTGGGCTGTGGAGACCAAAGCATAATATCAAGGAGAACATTGTTACCGTAAGCAGACTCCCGAAGAAATTGGAGATACAAAATTTTGGGCAACAAGTGATTAATGCATCTTACCAGCCTAGGAGAAAAAACAATAAGAGAAACACAACTTACCAATTTGATAGCGCCTGGATACCAGCGCTTATGTAGCATGTGTTACCCAGGTTTCGAAGCCCTGTTAAACCTGAAAGATTGAAAAAAAAAATGCAAGTATTTTCTATCAGCTACCAAGACTGTATCCAACTTAATGTTTAAACGATAAAATTTGAATGAGCCACTTCGGTGTTCTGACAGCGCATGCCCAATATGAGGTCATTCAGGAACAGCTACTGTCACGCGCACAATAGTTTGTCTTATCAGCGCAGTCAAACACTGACTCGCGCACGCTTTGTTGCCAAAAGACTTCGGTTTTAGAAATACCGAACTGGCCCATGCCAGATTATGTAGCCTCATTTACAATTTATCTAGTGTTATTTATATATCCGATCTTTTCATGCGACGGCTGTTCATTTAGAAACCGATTTAATAAACTGGGGGATTCGTTCTTGATCGTCTCAAGTGGGGTTCTCGACTCTGCCTCACCTCTGGGCTTGTGATCCTTGTTGAAAAACTCATCCATGGCCTGAGTCACGGGTGAATCAAGGGGCAGCAAAGATGGACCTCTGCCAAGACAGAAACAACACAGTTACTCATGTTACTTTAAAAAAACCTGTTTTGCCTGTCCTTGTGATATCCTCAAGTAACATATTACAAGATTTCCCCATCAAGAGTTGTAGAACAGCGGTAATTTACCCTGAAAGGGCTCAGCCTACAACAGCACTTTAGAAGTATGTAGTTTTGTTTTCAAGTGACAGTTTTCATTACTAGTGTTAGAGTTTTTAGGCTGTTACTTTTCTAGACCCAAGATGGGAAGTGGTTTGATGCTATAGCCCAAAGCAGGTTTGCTGACACAGCCAAAAGTATCCACTAAAATTTCAAGTTGGCCGATGGCGTTAACTTTTATTTCAAGGTTTGCCCTTTACTGATGCAACAGTACAAGTTGAGGGTTGTCAATGAAGGTTGGAGCTTGTTGCTTGGGGCGCAGCTGCACCATGCCCCGGAATGAACAATTTACATGACAAAAGGACGAGTACTGACAAGTCGCAGGTTAGATAAAAGCCTAGACACTCACTTAGGTGGCAGGTCCCTCACAATGCGCTGGTGGGCCACGCGTTGCACCTCTCTCTCCACAACCATGCGGTGGCGCTGTGTGACCTCCACTGTGCCCTCTCTGATGACGCAGTCTGGGAAGGCTTCCTCTTCGCAAGCAGAGCACCACACCCTCAGGGAGAGAAGGTTAAGGTTGAGGGGATGGTCCATGTTCTGCACACAAACCGGACAGACAACATCTTGCGTCAAGGACTGCTTAGATAACTTCCCAAAACTCAGAACATTTCCTTTCACGAACTCTGCAAGTTCCCTTGTGGAACTGCATCAGAGAATGAGTGAAGTGCAGTGACCAAAAGCACTGACCCACTGGAACGAGCAATGCACTCACTGGAACATTGAGAAGCATTCCAACTTTTGAGACAGTCCCTGAGAAGACTTATTAGGTAGCACTCGATATGTGAATGGAAACTTCATGTGTTTCATGACTTCAACACTGACCCCCAGAACCGCTCAACTACACACATCTGGCAGCCATGTTGAGGGGTCAGTGACAACATGTAACCTAAAGGCATCAAGACTGGGGAGCTTGTGAAAAGTCCAACCTGTACTGGATGAAATATGTCGCATTACACTTAAAGTTTAAACCCAACATAAAGGGGAGATCTCACGTTACCTTGGAGTGTTCCGAGCTGTGATCATGGAATGATTCACCACAACCAACATATCCACAATTCTCCTGTACCAAAGGAAAATTAAAAACAAAAAACAAGTGAAATTACATTGCTCATTAGCAAAAGCCATTTTTACGTCAACTTTAAAACACTTCATCTGGTGACCACCAGCAACAGGAATTCCAAGGACATGAAGAACTATGAGGTTGGATTTCAGTCTAACAAAGAATTAAGCTTTTTTTGTAAGTTTTAACTCAATGCTTATTCGGCTAGTTATCGAGAGGATATCTAAGATGAGGGTCACCTTACCGTGAGGCACATCCATAAGTTGGGTCCCACGGCATCACAGGAGTTGCAGCGTCCCTGTCAAGGAGAGAGTGCAAAAGTTAGTCTGCCGTCAAGAATTACGCCAGATTGAAACTTGAAGTGCACTTTTCATCTCCCGACAAAATCCGACCAACCTGGTTGACTCATCAGTAAACAGACTGTACAATATTTCTGCAGGTTCGGGAGGGGTTACTTTACCTGATATAAACACCTGTTACCATTCAAGCCCAGTTCTATCACACTGTGAAATATCTAAGCGCTTCAGTTACTACACACAATTTCAAAAACTACATCGATAATTTACGCAGTCTGTCTGTAATTCCAAGGGGGCTGACGCAGCTGTAGGCATTAAAAGATGTGCTATGGCTTCCATGGAAATTACTGCTTTGTATTTATGAGGTTAACATGGTCAGGATCAGTAGGGTAGCTTGGAAGTTTCCAGTTTACCTGGGAACGTTGTCGTAGGTCCTCTTCATGGAAAAGTGCTGTCCTGACCGCGTGCGGACACTCTCTGTTTCGATCCATTGTGTCTGCATGCCAATGTAACGATGGGAGATGTTCATAACGAGTATGACATATCAACCACTGTATCCCCGATAAGAAAGTTCTCCTTTGTGGAGTGGCAAATCTAGATAGTCCTGTTTTCAATTTTTCCTTTTATCCTGTTTATAAGTGTGATGTCACTTCAGTTCAAACCACGCCTACTGCACATGGAACTAAATGGAACTAGACGACAACGCGCAACTTGAATGCTCAAGCAATGGAAGTTTGAATGGAAATCAGCGGTGCGAGCGCATGTACATGTATGAAGAAGTCACTCATGAACCAGATTATTGAGCCCTTAATGTCCCTTTAATAGACTGATTGTGCCCGCTAAGTCAGGTGACATATAGTAGGTATAAACTATCATTCAACGAAAATGGCTTCCTCCCAAATTCTGCTGATTTGTGGTATACATGTAGCACTTAGCACTTGACCCCTCATCGTCTCGACGGCTGTTCCATGTTAAGACATGTCTAAACTGCTGCCAAAGTTTTGGAAGAGCCTGTTGGTACATATATCTTATCGCTCAGTCTGTGTATTGGATATGTCTCGAGATGGAACAGCCGTAGGGACGATGAGAAGTCAAGTGACGTAATGTTCAACGACCTCATTGTAAAGATGGCGACCATGAGAGCGAGCCCGCGAGATTGAATGGGTGAAGGCAAAAAGACTGGAAAATACTAGAACGTGAGAAATCATTCAATAAATGGCACTAAGAAAGCGGAAACGCTAAGGATCATCTCTGTGTGCAAAAGAAATTGTGACCACGATGATAAAATGGTACGCCGAAAATGTTCAGTACGCTGACATGAAATTGCGCATACGGATGTGTGGCTAAGGATGGAGCGGGAGTGAGAGTCCGTGTAACACTAGTGGGGCAACTCCTTTGCCAAGCCTCAAGTGCAATAAATGGAAAAACCTCCGACCTGGTTAACAATTAACCATGCATGTTAACAAACCTTCCGTAACACCGCCAAAGTAAACACAGTCCATTTTCTGTACACAGTGAAACAATTTCTCAAAATTTCGTTTCATCTAATTCTGGGAAGTCTTACCTCAGTCTGTGGAAGTGTGATCTGTGATTTTTATGGCGTTACGCACTGTAAGGAAAATAATTCAAGCCGACCGTTTGTTGCTGTGTCACGTACGTGCATGAAGGCTAAAATTTAATGCAACTCAATCAAATCGCGGGGTGTTCAAGACCGCCCTCATTCGACGAATAACGATCAATGTTGCTCCTGTTGCAACGTTGGCGGCTTGGGGTTGCGGAAGGTGCGTGGTGGTTTACACCCTGCTTCGCATCCTAGGATGAAAACTACTCTTGAATTCGAGTAAAGCTTTTAAAGGCCATTAAGCTAACCCATTGCAGTGTTACTTTTCTGTCCTATGATTCCATCACTCCGACTTTGGAGAATCCCGAGTTTAAGCATGGAGCAAGGTAAATTAAGCCACTGTCAATTGTGTCTTTCGATGTTCATTTAAAAAACAAGTTCTAAAACTCAACTTCGCTTCTAAGAAAGTTCATAAAACGTTGCATGAGGAAATGCCAAAGTTTTGCCCACCCCAAAAGCGTCATGGTCCTCTTTCCCACAATAAATTGAAAGCCAGTTCTATTTGGACAAACCACAGACAAGCTGTCGAGTTTGACTTCAGGCTGTATAGTTTACTCGAGTTTTTTCCTTCAAGGGCAATCCAACAATGAAATGACATACTTCAGGTTTACTTGATAAGTGGCACTACATGTATATGTAGATCGTCATCGACTATGGAAGTACTTTTACATTCAAAGCCCTAAAACTTTAGACCTCAAGGGTAGATCTGGGGTAAACTCGCCCCACGCCCCGCCCCCAAAAGGCAAAAACATTTTTTTTCTCTCCTCAAAAACAAGCCCCACCCCAATGGTCCTGGGTCTGGCCTTGAAATCGGTTACATTATTTCACGTTTTGAACAAAACTTCGATTTTAGCAAAGACGAAAACGTTCAATCATCTCAGCCTTGAGGTAAAGACTTGAAAAACTTCGACGAATTCAGAATGAAGCAGGCACACAGAAAAATTGCGATAATATATGAAATTCCGAATTAAATAGCCTCGAAGAAATTTTCTGGAGTGTGCAAAAGTTGCTGTCATCTGCATTCCCCCGCGACTCTCCTTGAAAAGGATGAATGGTCTCAGTCTCTTGGTCTGTTGGTTGTGGGATCGAATGCAAACACACATACATCGCTTGTCAACGAGGAAGGTCTGCCTGATGTTTACTGAAAGTTAATACGCAATGAGCGTGTGCTAGACGTTGGAAATTGGAGTTTTCTTTTGCAATTGCTTTAATAATGGCTTTAATTATGTTTTCTCTTAAAGGAACTGTCCCTCATAAGGAACTATCAGAGTGAAGATGTATAGCGATAGGCGAGAATCAAAGTTAACATGCCTTATCAAATTGTTTCTTTTTTGAAATGCCTCAGAGTGTCTCCTTTGGCTCGTGTCTTAGGTTTCCGGTGTTGGTTTTAACTTCTGTACTTTTGTAACAATCATAATAACGTCGAGTAGATGTTACACACATAATTACGATCAAGCCGGCATGCTATCATAACTTAAGCTTTACACAAAAGCAGGTTATTGTCATGCAAACGGTACAGATCCCTTAAAGTTTCAGTCACCTTTTTTGACTCTTTAAATTCTCCTGCAGTGATCGGAACACCAGTATGTACAAATTAAGTCAGGATTTCAGTCTGTTCAAGAGTTCTGCTGGAATAGGGAAGTCCTAGGATTTTCACAGATAACTCCTGACGTTTTATAGTTCAACTGCCGGTAGTAAACTTTCCAGTAGTTCTTGTACACCTCGGAGAACCACATGCACTCCCTCTGCAGGTAATTCACGATCAGTAAGAACGGCCCGTTAGAGATTCCCGAGTTCGGGGAGTGAACGCCTCCCCGTCGGTGGTCAGTACTCCTGGCTCTGCGCGGCCAGCGCCTTGGCCGCCTTGTTGGTCTTGCTGGACGGTAGGAGCACGGACTGGATGTTGGGCAGCACCCCGCCCTGGGCGATGGTCACTCCGGACATCATCTTGTTGAGCTCCTCGTCGTTGCGGATGGCCAGTTGCAAGTGGCGGGGGTTGATTCTCGTCTTCTTGTTGTCCCGGGCCGCGTTGCCGGCTAGCTCCAGGATCTCCGCCACCAGGTACTCCAGGACAGCCGCCATGTAGACCGGCGCGCCGGCCCCGATGCGCTCGCTGTAGCGGCCCTTGCGCATGAACCGGTGGACCCGGCCCACGGGGAACTGCAGCCCTGCCCGGTTGGAGCGGCTCCGTGCCTTCCCTCCCATGCCTTTGCCCTTGCCGCCTTTGCCTCTTCCGGTCATGCTGGTCTTGGCTGCTCAAACTTTTCAGAACCGGGGAAGTACTTCAAGTACCTTCAAACTTGGGCAAGACGTCCTAACGTGTTGAGTTCCTGCCTACGACTACAAATTTTTGCAAACTGGGCAAGACGTCTCAATGTATTGAGTTCCTGCCTATGACTGCAAATTCCTGCTAACTGCATTGAATGCTCAAACCACGAGGTGACTGAAATGCGCGGTTGCTCGGTTTAAATACCAAAGCGACTTAGCGCGGGAAGAATTCACAGGTGCTCCTTTGACAATAACATTCAGTCTGGCAATCGCTGTTATTGTGACAGAAGGGAAGGCTCACGGTTATTCGACGGGGCAAGAACCAGATATGTGGAAGCAATTCTATAACGTCTCATCTGATTGGCTGAACAACGACACCGACTTTTGTGAAGCGCAACTTATTTAGTTATGCAACGCAAGGCTGTAGGTACACTTCAAGTTTCATTTTTCGGCTGCTCCGAAACGTTGGTTGCAATAAATCGGGAGTAAGAAATTATCAGCGTTTATCAATCATTATCGATATTAGAATTGGTTTACCGGCACATTTATACACTTTTTTCTTCATTCAAATTCACAAAACGGTTAACTTAAAATTCGTCCGGAGAAGACTGGAACGAACACGCGCTACAAGGAATTTAGTCATCGGTCATTCCAAATGGTCAAGGGTTCAAATATATATATATTGTTTGCTCTTGTTTTTTAATTTAATTTCTTCATATTTCAATGGAATTCGCTTCATCCGATGACCATGTGCATAATGAAAGACTGACTTAGTCTTTGTTCAATCGCTTTCACGACAGTTTCGGTCGGATTCAATTTGATGGTGTACACACGGGTGCAATGCAAAACAAGAAACTGAAAGTTGAACAACCAGTCCAAAGGTCAAGAAGAACTGAATTGACCGTGTGTTAAAGGTGTGAAAATATGAATAGAATATGAATATAAAGGTGTCGATTCATTTGGTATAAGAAAAAAATGGGACATGGTCCCGCTGTTTAAAAAAAAGGAGGTGAATAAAGCAAATATGGGATGCCGACAACATGCAGGGAAAAATTATCCATCAGCGTATAGCCATTTCGTGATGGAATTTACCAGCCGCTCGAAGTTGTTTGCATTAAAACTTTGTTAGTGTCATGGTGTATGTTTTTCTGTTGATTTTTTTTTTCATGCAGTAATAGAGTTGCAACGATTATTCGGCAACATCGAAGCAGACTAACGCTTTAGAAAATTCCGAACCTTGGAGCCACATTATGGCGGTAAATTATATATACAACTTTGCGGGGAAACTTAATTTTTTATTACATACACTCGAAAGGCCACGTAAGTGAGAAAGTGCTGAAAAAGATAAAGCGCCGAATACGAATTCTTTATTGACTTCAAGTGTTCAAATTATTGATGCTGCTGTCAATTCGACAGAGTGGTTTTTCTTGAGACGCTTAAAAGTACGCTTTCAAGTTCATCACTAGCGATAACCAAGCTAGCGATTAGAAAAATATAACAAACTAACAAATGCGTAACTAACCAACCGACCCACCTTATGAGTTTTGCCGGGATTTTTTTGCGGGGGGGGGGGGGCGGGGTGCAAAGCACTTTTCCGGGGGGGGGTTCCAAGGGGCCAAAGCACTCACCAGCAACGAAATGATAAGCCTTCAACAATGCAAGGACGTCAATATCGAGGTTTTTCAAGCAAGTTGATGATTTTCTTCCCCGTCCATCTGGTTTTTCGTTTCTTTTGTATTTTTCTGTTTAAAATTCTTTGTCCGTGGGGAGCAAGCATCACCCTGCCCCCCGGCACCCATAGACCGACTGACGAATTACTTTGGAAATAGCTGGCACACATTGCGCTTTTCCGGAAAATATTCAAAGGATGTGCAGTTGCAAGCGACTGAAATTGATGGTTCCAACTTTCGACCCCCACCAAAAAAAACCACACAACTGTAAAAAAACCACTACTTTTATGTAAATTCCACTTCAAATGTGAAGTCAAACTGTCAGAAAGAGGGTTGAGATGCAGCTATGTACCTACATGAAATAAATAATGATTAATACGCAACGTGATATAATGAACAGCACCCTTGGTGTTTTAGGCTTTTTGAAAATTTGAACAGTTAACATAATCCAGTTATCCCCATAGAAAGTCTCTGGCGACGCCGCTCCTTGAGCCATGAATCAATGCGGTTGCATCGCTACCAACAAAAATGAACACTCCCGATCAATATGGCCTGTTTAAACCGATGAGGGGGTGCTTCTGCTCAGGGCGGATTCTCCATTCTCCAGAGAATGAAGCCTTGATTGGTTACAGTCTGACCCCGATTGTCGGACTGGCATGCCCCATTTAAATATAGGTGACACCGTGAGTGGAAACCTGACAAAGTGTTCAGTGGGTCCCGTAGGTCATCCAGTACGGCCACCGATGAAGCTTAATTGTGTTAAACTGACTTTTTCTTCAGACACTTGAACTAACGACCCTTGCGGGCACCGAGCAGCAATTTTTCAGGAAGGGGGGGGGGATATATGGAAAAGTTGAAGGCTTGTAATTGTTTTTGTAATAAGAGATATGGCAGTGGTCACCCGGGGTGGGGGCTTTGGGGCTTAAGCCCCACCCCCAAGAGGTTTTCCTTTTTTTATCTTTTGAATATGAAGACCGGATATACACTTCCTTATTAAAAGACTATCTCTGATATATAGCCTCACATTCATGTCCCCTAGCTGTGGCGCAACCAAAGGAGGGGCGTTTGAGCATCATGAGCAATGTTTAGGGTAAATTCTGGTCCGAGCCCCCCTGAAACCTAGTTGCAACGCTGCCGTCATTGTAGGGGCCTTACTGGTCAGATTAAGGCGCGAGATGAAATGAAAAAAATTTTAAAAGAATACACATTAAAAAAACCTACGCACTTCTGAATTTTGTTAAGGCTTGCTGGTTGTCGAAAATGTTCACTTCACGCGGTGGGTTAACCTAGTTCCATATGTAGCCCGAGCTGTTGCTGACGTCACGAAACAGAGTAAGTGGGGGTTTGAGCCCGAAGGCGAACATTCCGAGTTACCAACAAATAAGTCATACTTTATCCATATAATTGACATATCGCTTTACGGGAAAAACTACACCTTTATAAAATAATGAATTCAAGTTTTGAGATCTCTAAGAATTAAGAATGTGAGCTGTAAAGTTTCGGGTAAAATTTACAATTGCATTTTATTTTATTTATTCTATAAGCTTTGCATGTCTCCGTCCCACTGATGGAGGGTTCGAGAAGCATTCACAGTTATTTCTGTTTACATACCTTCATCGATGCAATCAAAGCAAACATAATTTTGTATTCTGTGTCTGGAGGGGGGGCTGGCTGTTGGTCGCTTGATTGACACAGAGCCAAATTCACGATCGAGTTTCCTTAAACTCTTGGCAAATACACATCTTCACAGATCGCACGAACCCGCAAAGCACACAGGTGTTTATCTAGGCTACGCCCTCTAGTCGGATTATCTGATACTGCATTTCGACAGTGATCTTTTTTTTTTTTTGCGCTTGCAGTGAAACCGTGAGGATTTGCTGCAAGAATAAGAAACCCGCCCATCGGCGAAAGTATGCGAATTTTCTCTGAATTTGGTAATGTAAGTGGAATTCTCTTAACGAAATCGTGTAATTCCGAAGAGTCATTCTGAGTTTTCTGTTTGGTGTTACCGTTTGACCTGTATTTTAACATCATGTGGAATTTGGAGGAGTTCGAAAACATGACATCGCCGTCGGAATTTGATGACAAATATGCTGTGTCAGACGGTGTACGCATCCAGCAGGCAACGGTCATCGCCTGCTCGTGAGTGGCGGGAGCGGTCTGCATCTTCTTGGTCATCTCGTCCATTACAATGACCCCGGACCTCCGTGCACCACACAACGCCTAAGTGCTGAACCTCGGCGTGTCACGTCTGACTTTCTCCTGTCCACGGTCACCTTCCCCCTCTACTTCGTAAGCGAGGTGTAGGACCGCTGACCGTTCGGGCCCGATCGCTCTGCTTCAAGATTTCGCTGGCCCTCATGGGCGTGTTCATCTACACCCGGACCGTGGTCGCCTCCAACCGCTACCTCATCTCCAGGCCCCTGCGCCGTCTACGAGGGGTTCTGCGGCCTCAGGCAGGTCATCACCAGGGTTGTCTTCGTCGCCCACGTGGTGGAGGCAAACTACAGCCCAGCTTTATATCACCCGTGCACCCTGGACCCCCCGTGACCTTGACACGCTGATCTTCATTGCCGTGTTGATCGTCCTGGTGATTTTTCACGTCTCTGGTTGTGATCCTCCTTCAGTACTGTCTCGTGTTCCCCACCAGCAGGGCTAGAGGAGAGTGCATACCGTGACGGGGTCCAGCGCCGCCGTCTCCAGCTCCCCAGACACACTGACGGTGGTCGCCCCCAGGGAGCGCTAAACACTTCCGCGTAGCAACCGGTCGTGGACATCCACTACGTCTCCACCGCCCGAGGAACTCGTGCACGGACGAGATCAAACCCATTAATTTAATTAAGATGTCTGTGTTCATCACGCTGCTGTCAGTCATGTGCTTGCTGCCCCAGTTTATCACGTACGTTCTCGGGCCAACCCACCCGGTTCTGTTCCGGGTAGGCAGGTTTGAGTGTTTCCAACTCACCGTGAGTGTGAGGGCCGCTGGGAACCCGTTCATTTACGCTTGGATCAACACAAACGTGAAAAGCTGGCTTAAGGATCGTTAAATGCCAAAAATGTAGAGGACTGACCTGATCCTTTTTCAGCCTAAAACCATCCGAGGATTTGCCAAAAGTGTACGAGATGTCTTATTTCTTACATTTTACTTTTAAAAATTTTGTTGTGGCTTTTCGCATATAGACCTATTAGGAATATTTTACGATAAAAAGTAGTTAGCAAGGTCGTCGTTAAAACCCCGTTTGGTTTGGTTTGGATTTTGCGAAATTGGCCAAGCTGTCAAGTTTCGATACATTTTTGCCCCACTCATTCTACACCTTTTTTTTTCAAGACCGGAGACTGCAAAACTCATGATCACGGGTTTTCCATAAATTTGTAACTGTTAGTTTGCTAGACTAGCAGTTATTTTGCAAAATCAATTGTCACGTGTTGCTGTTTTCTTAATTCGTCATATGTACGTTGCCTGCGGCAAATTCGGAAACTTCATATTTCACCCATATATCAGGTGATATGATGGCAACTGAAGTGGAAATAAATTTCATCTTGTCGATTTCAGGAATATTACAGAATGTCGATCTATAGACTGATTGATTACAATTTCCGAATGTTTATTATGTTCTCCCTGGACTGCCAAATTTGACGTTAGTCTGAGGTCAAATCAACTTGAAGCTACGAACTGACACAACCTTTGCATGTACACACAGTGGACATGCGTCCTGTGATCCACTTTAATGCAGTATTTTTTGCTCACGTCATATTGCACAGAACCCAAAACTATCTCATCCTTCAGCTCTCCTTTTGCCAGTCAACATAATGGCCATACATATTAGAAGTACGGACAGGATAAAAGCTACTTAAATTCGATAAAATTGTAAAAAGTAAAGGTTATAGTTAAAGTTTTAGTTCTGTAAATAGCCACAGTTTTGTAGAAGAGAAAATGAGTCCGTTTAGGAGTAAGGATATACATGTATATTTCCACGTCGACAGAATACGGGCGATTCACAAGAGTGCGCCACCACGAGGCTGCAATGCCTTGGCCAATCATAACGCGCGAAATTTGTCGACCCTTTCCACACGCGCATTGGGTCGACAAATTTCGCGCATTGTGGTTGGCCAACGCGTTGTAAACTCTTGGTGGGGCACTCATGGTGAGACGGCCGTATCGGACACTGTATACGTGAAGGTAGCCAACTTCTTGACCTCAAATATTTTCTGGACTATTTACAGCTAACCTTCATCATCACAGATCACTTAGTGCTCAGTGTCTAGATCATCGGTTCATAGTACGTGCAACTCTCCTGATAAGGCTGGAGTGCCAACGTGTTGACTTGCGAGACTGTGGCGGCATTCAACACGCAAGTGGCGTTCCCCAGCAGGTTGAAGGAGCGGCAGTTGGGATCGACAAGGCAGGCAACACAGCATTGTACCGGGTGTCTCCCCTCCATCTGGGTCAAGGTGTGGTCCGGCGGCAGGAGGTGGCATCCGCCGCCTGCTGTGCTCAGGGTGTGGCACAAGGTGAAGGGACGGCATCGTTCCGCCGCGGCGGCCCGGCGCTCGCACATGGTGAACTTGGCGTGACCGCAGCCCGAGCCTCTCCACCGACCAGTTGACCGGGACATCACCCCACACCCTTCCTGCAATGCCAGTTTCCCTTTGGTGTACACGTGGCAGTAGCTCAGCTTCTCCCCATTTTCTGCGGTGTCGGGACAAGCAGCGGTGCCGTTCTCTGGGTCTTTCCTGATTTCAAACCCGAGCCAGAGCTGCGGGTTAGTAGTCACATTCATGAACAGATAGTGAATGAACTGGTTTTCTTCGGCTGAGTTCGGCACGACCAAGTAACCGTCGAGCTGCCGGCACATGGTTTCGGCAACCGATTTCTTGTGCTGAGACGTCGAGTCAAACAGATAACAGGACTGGTCGCGTTGAGTCCATCCAGGCGGACACTCCAGCCCAAGACAATGACCGATTCTTCCTCCTAAGGCCAGCATACTCCAAAAAAGGAGGAAAATTCGTCCTTTGGAAACCATCTCCATGCCTTGATGTGACTTGACTGAACAACCAGCCAGTAGTGCAGCCCTTTTAAATTAACCAGCCCATTACGTCCAATTCTTATGGGCTCTCGACCAATCAGAACGCACACAGTTTTCTCGCGTCCAGCATTAAAATTGGCAACAATCATTATCTTCAAGTAAAAAGAATTTGCCTGTTTTTATCCAATTTTTACATTACATGTTCTAACGCAGGCACGGAGTGAATTCTACTTACAACTAACATGCTTCATGAATTCTCCATTCATCATAAAACTTGTCATTGCTTTTGCTCTCTTTTCTGACAATCCATCAACAAGATGACGCTTTATTTTGCGGTTAAAGCTCGCGAAATCAGCCACCCCCTGTTGCTATGCAGCCCTTCCCTATTTCTCTGACCACCTGTTGCTACGCTGTTGCTACGCACAGATCGTGCGCGCGCAACAGCATAGCAGCAAATTGTGCGCGCGCACTTTGGTAATAAGCGCCATAATCATACGTGCGACTGCCTGTACCTTTCTATATGTCCTTGCGCACACAGCCCTCCTTGTTATACGGACCGAATGGCCACTGAAAAATTTATAACCACTAGCAACAAAGAAATGATCAAATGGTAGGGTTTGGTGATATGTAAAATACCTTGAAGGGCTGGTTGCCATAGGAAATCCATGTACCAATCAACATTGAGTGTGCACGCAAGCGCCCAAGATGGAGAAGGCTGCTTGAAATATGGAGTTCACGACGTTTGGGTTGGACATACACCGAAGAATTCATGTTGACGGACCGGTACCGGTCACAGAAAGTGGTAGGTATTAACGAATCTCAAAAGGGGAATGGACTGAGCGTATAACCCTCCTCCGTTCAGCCATTGACAAATTTCACAATACTGTAATAATTTCAGCCGGGCAAAGAACAAAATAAAAACAAAATGGAATGAACTGTCAAGGTTTTCCTCATACCCCGACCCCATAAACAAGGTGGTATATCCTGTACGCGACTCCGCTCTTGACTTCCGTGACAATTCCTCAGCAAATCAATATTGATTTGTATTCCTGCGACGGAAAGTGTAGGCCTAAGGTCGGAAAAACCACACCTTGGCAGGTGGTATCCTGCGGGTGCATAGTGTATCGACAAGTACGTGAAAAACTCTGAGCTCCTCGCTTATATCACTCCCAAACGACCTATCAACCAGACCCAACCCAGCCAAACCCAACCCAACCCAAACCCAGCCCAAATCCAGCCCAACCCAACCCAAATACAGCCCAATCCAGCCCACCAATCACCACCCCAATGCCTCCATTTGTATTGCCAGATTCCTTCTGATACAGTCATGTATGCTCACACGTCTGCTCGAGTCAAACGGCCACTGGTTTATTCCAGAACAAAACAAGGGATATCTTATCGAAATATCGCACCCTGTAGCTTGAATGGCACAATATAATTCGTACAGATTTTGTGCGATGCACGCAATTCAGCAGCCAATTTGGTTCCGTGTTTGTGTAGAGACTTTGCGTGGCAGCCATCTTGCAGGACAGTTCTAAATTTGTTCCACATACAACACTGACCTGCAAGATGGCAGCCATGCAAACACTCTATAGTCGAAAGTTGACATCCATTACATGTATTGCAACTTCGTTCGGTTTCTTCGTGTTATTTTCAGTGAATGGGTTTTATGTCCAAGGCTTTTTGATGCTGTAGAAACAAGTCTATAAACAACGTGCAATGATGTAGCCAGTTCAGGTTTATGTATTTTTGCGTTCGACGGTGCAAAATAACACTAAGGGTCGTCGTATTATTGTAAAAAAATTCAATTACCACGCTGTCCCATTCCATCGATGTACTGAGTCCTACCCGGTAGGCCAGAAAACGTACACAGCGAGGGATTAAGTTTGAAAAATGAACACAGCGGTTTCTTTTGGGCCTGTTTATTTTAGAGCTGGCAAATCGCAAGATAGGTCGATCAACAGCTGTATTTTAAAAACTTAGTGATTTTCATAGATATTGCACTAAAATAGTGCGGTTTAGCCAGTCAGTGGTCTCCTTTGTAATAACGTTACGGATTGGCAGGCACGATTGAGCACGTACGTTGTCTCCAGAAAGTTTACAGACGTCTTCCGAAAGTATATAGTGGGGACAGGGACCAGTTCAAGCGCTTCCTCATGGTCTTCCCGCGGGGTGCCATAGTCATCTTGGAGAGTCAGTCAAAACCATTTACACACGTATACATGTACTTTAACGGAATTCTTCGCTGTCAAAAAATAGCATACATTGTTTCCGTAGTTCTTTTTACATCAGAGCCAACAAACAACTACGTATTCTGGCCAACCAGCGTACTCGTCAGGTATGACATCATGGCCGTTTTCCAATACTCGACTTCGTCTCCGTCCCAGGCTTCAAATGTTTCTTTTTCCTATTTGACTTTGATGTTGTAAGCGCAATAGCAAGTGTGATAGTGCCACAAAACATCAAGTAAGGTGCAAAACAGCCAAACATTACAGTACTTCAATTTTGATTTTTGAGTACTTCAATTGAACACTTCAGGCCCCAAATCGGGGATCGGTTTCGGAGACGAATCTGAGACGGAGACGAAGTTGAGTATTGGAAAACGGCCATGGCCAGGCTCATCTACGTCATAGTTGTGTAAGGGGTCGTCCAAAGTTTTCAACATTTTCACAGTAGAACACAGAGTACTACTTTTAAAACCCCTTCCCCAAAAATAGTACTTACCAATATTTTTCGAGATCTTGAAATACTGACGATGTCCCGTGGGCACAACATTGCTGGAAAGTACCACAACCACATTCATGTTTATAATCATCAATTGCAGAGTGAAAATTTTTCAAATCTAAAGATGTTTAATAAGCAAATGTGTCAGTCTTTATACTTGAATAGTTTCACTTAAAAGAAAAGTTTGTGTGGAAATGGGGTTCTTAAAAATTGACCAGTTTTATTGAAATGGTTGAAGACTAATGTAAAGTTGATCCGATTCGTAAGTGTGACGTCACCAGTTTAAACCACGCCCACTGCGCACATGCACTGCACATAGGGTTACATGCAGTGATGGCCGTTTGCATGGAACCGGAAGTTAACGCGCAACTTCAGCGATTGTCCAATGAGAGCCTGCAAATCGTGGCGCGTCCGCTTTGTGCCAGATTTGGCAATAAATAAATCACATCAAACCTGAATAAAATTATGTTGTTTAACGTTGATACTGCGAGTGGGAACGATGTGTCACGATGTCAAAGGTTATATAGTAGGCCGTTTTCCAACACCCTACTTTGTCTCCGTTTGAGGCTTCGTCACTGGAAGCCCCGATTGTAGGCCTGAAGTGTTAAAATAAAATCTAAGTAATGTAATGTTTGAATCTTTTGAATCTTATTCGCTATTTTGTGGCACTTTCAAACTTATGAATGCGCTTACAATTCCAAGTCATATTGGAAAAATAGTTGAAACCTCAATAGTCGAGTATTTGAAAACGGCCTTTACGGCTGGCGTCGCGCTGACTGTAATGAGCGGAGAGACGTGATCGCGCTGGTTGGCTGGGCTCGTTTACATACACTTCATGTACATGTACATGTGCATGCATTGTACATGTACATGTACGTTGAACTTCATGGTTGAACAACCGTAACGCGGCGGCCCGGGCAGCACTACGGTGGCGCGAATGGTCGTGGGCACGATGCATGCGAACCTTCCGGACTTTACTCTCCATCGGGGCCAGCTTTTAGCGCGCAGCCGGTGATTACGCAAATGCTTCCTTCTTCTTGAATTTTCATATTATACATTTGAATGAGAAGACTTCTTAAACATCAACATTTTAAAAAGGCATAAAGCCCAGGATCCTCTCCCCTTCGTATGCTTTGCACGACCGTGAAAATGTTGACAACTTTTGATGGCCCCCAAACTGCGTAAAAACACGCTTTGTGGCATCGCGCGATGGTGTAAATGGGCCCAATAAGGGGGAAACTGCTTGGTACGCCAATTAACGGTTTGGCTAATTGCATCCGGCTCGGCAAGCCTTTAATTTCGACAGGGTATGCCGAGCTATTGATGTTCTGAATGGGGGTGTTTATTACATTCGGCGTTTGGTGCAACTTCCGCGATATAAACTATTTAGCGCAGCGATTGCCAAACTCATTTATTCAAGCTCGGCAAGGCAATAGCATGGTGTAAGCTCGTGCCTGAGTTTTGTAATGTGAGTTTTCTTGGGGGTAGATTGTTTTATATAAACGGGGAGCAAATTAGAAAAGGCCCCATCCCTAGCCTTCCTTTGGAGACGACAAGAGTAAAATTATCACCAGAAAGAATGCAATATCGAATGGGTCTACGTACTCGGCAGAGAAGAGACTGATATTATGCATGGTGCAGAGCTCTAGAGTGGTTTAAAAGTGGGGACTCATTGTGGGCTTCAAATAAGTTTATTGGCTGATGCTAGTGAAGTTCTTTAAGCAGAGGGAATGTATGTGTACGTGTATATTTCTGGAATACGGGCGATTCACAAAGTGCGCCAACAAGAGTCTGCAACGCATTGGCCAATCACAATGCGCGAAATCTGTCGACCCAATGCGCGTTTGGAAAGGGTCGACAAATTTCGCGCGTTGTGATTGGCCAACGCGTTGCAGACTCTTGGGGTGCACAACTGTGAAGCGCCCGTATTAGCCTGGCGAATCTGCGGAGAAAGTGAAGGAGAGATATCGCATCTTTAAAGAAACGCCGTTGAGTAGGGGCAGCCGCGCGCAGTAGGCTAACCTTGATAAGAGTACGTAAGATATGCGACATATGGCAAAGGGACCCCCCCCGTTTGTGTTATCTTTGGTATTGTATATACCGCCTTACATATAAAACATCTCAAAGCGGTTTACATAATTACAACAAGCTAAATAAAAATCAAGTACTTATAAAAAAAAATTAAAACTACAATTCCACCCACTTTACTATTAAACATTGCATATAAATATTAATATTAATCACATTTAATTACAAACCAGCACATTCCACCTACAAAATTAATAAGAAACCAATAAAAACCAAAAGCTTGCACAGAAAAACACTCCAATCGATGCATCAAGCATTGTAATACTGATCAAATACATAAGTTTTGAGTCAAACGTAAATAGTTGCCCGCCTCATGGCGCGCCTATGCAGGGAGTACCAAAAAACCCCACCATGCCCTCTTTTGTTCCGCTTGGAGTAGATACACCGGCAGTTTGTTCAACGTTTTTCCCCTTCGCCACGTTTCGTGCTGCATATACGTGCTGCATTGTGCCATGCTTGACAGTCAAGAATATCTTCCTAGCCGACTACAAGGGTACGTTTTAACAAGCTACTCTGTTGACACGAGTAAACGCACCCGATGTTTGCTGATTGTGCCAGTTTAAAAAGGACGACCAGAGGTGAGTGATTCGATCCACCACGCCCAAGCCGTGATCGGAAACAGCACTCAACGATTGGCATTTCCGTTGAGACTTTAATGACAGAAAGCAATGTGAATTATGCAGAGCGACCATCACTGACCAACAGCCACAATATGGTGTTTGCCTCGTAAAATGAATAATTTAGATGATTATTGGATGAAATGACGTCAAGGCATTTCCTCGGCGGTACTTAAATACCACTATTATAGTGAAAACAAAATTTTGCCGTTCAACTTGAAAAAAGGGCGAGCATGCTGGTGTTCGGTTTTTGGTTGGTTGCAGTACGCTTGTACATGGTGCCTTGTGGGGTGCCGGAACAATTGAAGGTACTCCACAAGGCCAGTTTTGATCCTTGTGGGGTCTAAAGTGGTACCCCACAAGAATTTCAGGAGATAGATACTTAAAATTTGCTCAAAAAGGAGGAATTTTCAAGTACCATTCATCATCGCAAATTGAAGTGTTTTACATAAGGGACATACGGTCGAAATTTCAACCCAGGAAACTGAATTTGGTTGAAATGGCAGTGATTTGAAATTTTGCCCGTGTTGTGTGGGAGTTTTGTACACGAGAACAAAGGAAATACCCCACAAGTATACATATGTAAGGGTGGGTGGGTATACAGTGGGCTACCTGTGCCGTAACATTGGGTTACCATACCAAGATGATTTTACTTTCCGATACTAGAAACACCTAACACAGTGGAAGACATTTTTTTTTTATATTGGCCATTAGAATACTGCACGCTTGGTGAACCCCGCTCTTTCGACAGCTCAATCTATCCTTTGAATTTTTTTCCCATTTCAAACTAACGAGGAAGACGTCTTAAACTTATGATTCTTAAATTTGTAATTATGACACGTCAGTACAAAAGCCATCGAAGATATGCATTTTCAAAAGGTGAGGTATGAATCCCGTTTTATGGGATATTTTTTCCAACTTTGTACGAGAAAAGTTCATTTGCCGGGGATATATATTCTCCAGTTCGTTCTTATGAGATTTTATTCAGAAACATTGTTTTCATTGTTGGAAAAAAATAGCTTTTGGAGATTAACATTTCCAAGTTGATTTATAAGCCCTTTTTACATTTTTTTGTAGTTTGTTCTCATAGAGGGTTTGTATGGCTGTCATCTTGCAGGCCAGTTCTTTTGTTCTATGGGGTATGCACAAGGGAGGTTTCCTAATGCAACAAAAGAACTGCCCAGCAAGATGGCTACCACGCAAAGCCTATGTAGAATGATACAAAATCAAATTACACGCATAACGTCTGATGGTTGCTTCGCATAACTGTAATGTAAACGAAACCCCAAAAACAAAACCAAACAAAAAGCAACACCGTATTCACGGAGAAACAAATTTCAGTCAGATTCCCCAAGTAGCGTAGGCCCTATTCATTTGAAAAAACGTTAAATTTACAGAACGAGACTATATTTTACTATTTCATTACTACCAACCAAAATCACCTGGTACAATCTCATTAAGGGTTTAAAATGTATACAATACGTTCAGGAATGCGACTGAAATTTGGTCTCCCGCGAATTTGGTCTATTAAAACCTCACTGAAATCTTTGGAGACATTGTGATATCTCGGCCGCGTGTTACCGGTTATACGCGCAATAGGGGCGAGAAAATGTGGCAGGATTTGAAAAAAAAATTAAAAACTGAAATTATAAGCCTGCCCAAGTTTCATCGAGTTAAGTAAGTTTTGTGCGTTCAAATCAGACGAACTGTTCTGTGTTGCACAAAATCTGTTCTTGGCAAAATGGTTGCATTATAATGATATGATAATTAAACTTGAACGTGAAACGTGAAGGTCAACTTTACTCGCCATAATTTGACAGGTTACTAATCAACATAATATGGTGCTGGACTTTGGCCCACTGTATTTGCGCCAGTCACGGCCGCCCGCCGTGGTGATTAATTCCACGGTTGCTCTGCATGCTTCTCTTGATGAGACAATAATTGATAGCGAATTGAATTTCGATAATTGGTGTCAATCTGTAGTTTTACCATGTAGGCCTAACCGCTTAGAGTTGTTACGATGGATCCAGACGTCTTCTATTCGTTGTCTTTATCGAATCTCTAGACGAGTGGTGGCGCTACACCGGGAAGGAGACTGGTGCGGATACGCCTCCTCCTTTTCCTGCTGCCACTCCTCCGGAACTATTTTCACCGTCTAGGAATGTTCAGAATACACGCTCCAAATCGTTTGAATCATTTGGTTTTACGAACTGGCCCATGACTTTGTTGACTGATAACTTCAAGAAAAAGTCTAGACGTATGTTTGTGACTAGCCCTTGTATCGAACCAATCAATGACATGGCCTTTATGACGCATACAGTTAACAAGACCAACCAAGAGAGTGTGGTTTAATGACATTGGACGTATCCAAATTTCCAGCGAAAGTCAGTGGGACTTTTCGGCAAACTTTAAATCGGCTTAGACAAATACTGTGCAGAGACATCTGGACAAAGTGCGACATTAGTGTCTTAGTTATTGGAACCAAAATGGTGGATTTAGCATCAGTGCACATGGATAATTAGCACACAGATGCATGCTCAACTACACAAATAATGAATAGCCATTTTGGTTCCAAGGTCTGAAGTTGGTGCTTGACAAGTAAAGGTTGGAACCATAAATAGAATACAGGAAGCTGGGACATGAGTTTTGAGTGGTGGAAACAAACTGGCAAGTGTATGCGCCAGTGCAGACAGTTGGTCCACATTAGCCGCACGCTAAACTGTAAACTTATGAACAGCAATTTTCCCCAGAATCTGACGCTGCCGGTACTCTGTTTGCATACAGCTCTGGACAAGGCGCACGCGTAGCGCCCCCTTGGGTTCAAAGAAAATCTTCACCTATGACGTCCTGTTCTAAATCTATTTTGTGATTTACCCGCAATATTGAAAATAAAGTTATACAAGAAGAAATATTCTCGGTACTGATTTTTCTGTTTTCAATTATCAAATGAAAGTTTTTTTATTTTTATGTTTTTAGATTTCATTTGTCCCTCTCGAATTTAAATTTTGAATTTCCTGGGCCCAGAAGTGTGGTCCATTGAATAAGAGTTACATTCATTTAAAAATGAAGTAAAAATTACATGAACTAAAATATCTCAGGAATATTTTTCAAAATTTCATTTCCTTTGGAATAAATGCTGTGAAAAAAATGTGCAAAAGCCGATACTGGCTATCACTTTTTAGTAAGTTCATTTTGTCGTGGCTGTGCAAAATCCTGAAGGGTATGGGGAACGACATTTGAGAAGTTAATCATTTTCTTCAAAGATTGCCGATTGTTCTGTTGGTCATACACGATTTTTGGGTCGTCGAAATGGGTTGATTTAATTTATGTTATTTAACTGATGAGCCATTCTGGAAATCAACATGGTCACAAGAATTCAAGCACTATGTAATGGGCGTCGCAATTTTTGGCAAGCCGACTCGAGTCCTGACAGGTAAATGACTCAAATCGACTCAAGTCTCAGCGACCAAATGACTCGACTCGAATCTCTCATGGAGACTTCACTTGAGTACAAGCTTATAAGACTCGAGTCTCAAAAACATTGAAAGCAAAATTTTAGTTGGCTAAATACCTGTCACCCCACTTCATTTTTAGAAAGCCTAAATGAAAATAAAATGCCCAAAACATGACTTACGTGTAGTTGTGTTTTATTGTATTTTGTTCAAAAATTTATTACTCAAATTGACTCGACTCAGTGACTCAACTCGACTTCTTGACCTAATGACGCAACTCAACTCGAGTCACAATGTTAAAATGACTCGATTGACTCGAGTCACCCAATTGTAAGTGACTCATTACAACACTGTCACAAAGGGGCGCTTCCTTCGGAAACTAATGTGGGGAAAATGGGGGGATAAAAGGGATGAATCTGAATCACCAACTTGCTTTAAAAGAAAACTCCAAAGTGACCCCTTTCACCGTTAATGGATTATCAATATCAATACGGGCGATTCACTATAGTGCGCCACCAAGAGTTTGCAACGTGTTAGCCAATCATAACGAGCGAAATTAGTCGACCCTTTCCAAACACGCATTGGGTCGTCAAATTTCGCGCATTGTGATTGGCTAATTGGTTGCAAACTCTTGGTGGCGCACTATTGTAAAACGGCCGTATTCGTTGCTGACGAGCTCCTTGCCCCAGAACTCCCACCGGAGAATGTACTTTTCACCTGAGAAAAACTAGTGACGCCCATGCTCCATTTCTAAGCGTGTGGTTTCAATACGGGCGATTCACAATGGTGCGCCTCCAAGAGTTGGAAACACGTTGGTCAATCACAACGGGCGAACTTTGTCGATCGTTTCCAAACGCGTATTGGGTCGACAGATTTCGCGCATTGTGATTGGCCCACGAGTTGCAAACTCTTGGAGGTGCACAATTGTGAAACGCCCGTATTCAGGCCAATCATAAGACTGCCTGTGCTGACCAATTTATGATTTGCATGCTGTCAAACTGTCTGCTATTACAGCATTTTATGGCACTCGGACTGGACAGTTTGTTAAAACTGATGGAAGCCGGATGGGCTCTATTTGTAATGAGGACAGGGTGGGCATTAATTTTCAAAATGACTCTCTTCAGGGGATATCATCGCTTTAACGACAAAAATTAAATGAAGAATGAAAGATGAGGGAATTCGCTTTAATTTGAGTGTGCAATTGAACACGTGAGAAACCTGTATTTTTCCTGATTTTTTTAAAAAGGGGCTTTATGTGGCTGCTTGGAGGTTTTGCAGGGCACTAAATTGTCTACCGCCCTCTTTTGTTTCATTTCGCTCCCAAAATATGGAAAAAACCTTGTCACTGGTAGCCATCAATGACTATGTGCAAATCATCAGTAGTGGACGTGATTGACGATGGGCACCAACAGCTTGAAAGACATGGAAGATGGCTGACACTTCCTGATGTGTTGATGTTGGGAATCATCGTTTCCTTGCGCCCCAAATTCTCGTCTAAATTATTGTAGCCACGGCATGAAATGTGATCAGACTGGATTGTACTCCGTAGCTGCGACGTCCTGTCAACGGACGGGTGAGCTGAGGGTCCCTTTACGTTTGATTTGGGATATATTCGAGGGAGAAAACTCGGTAGGGGTACCGTTAGGCCTACGACCACCGCGCGCAGGCGGCATCGAATGAGATCGACTTCGCGCGAAGACTTCCTCACCGCCATGCAGTAACAACATGGGCCAGCAACATGGCAAGGGCGACCAGGCAGCGAAGGAATCGGCGCCCGTAAGTCAGGCCCCTGCTGCCCCTCACTCCTCCAGCGGCAGGCGCCACTCGGCCAGCGGACGGGGTCCTGGGGGTAGCAAACCTTCCAGGCAGCATGGCCACGGAGACGGTAGACGGGGAGTCGACCACCGGGTTCCACCTGATGTCAAAGGTAATTAACACTTACAACACATTTGTTTACTGTTGTTTGTTAAGCCACGTGTTTCTGTTTTTCATTCTAGATGCTTTCAGAGAACCTGGCAGTTAATCAGAGGAATTTTTTAAAAACAAATTTTTGCATGTTTTACAGTCTCCCTGTATGAAGTATAGCCCTAGGCCTAGGTTACGCTGTTGAATTTCTTAACCACTTGCTGCCGGGTGCTTTTAAAAATGCAGTGCACAAATACAGGAGATTTTCAAGATTTTCAGTTTTCAAAATTCTTCAAAAATTCATAATTCAATTAATGGACATTTACACCCACACAATTGACTGTTTGGTGGCTACTCTAAGCTGGCAGGCAAAATTCATTGACTCCTGAGTATTTCGGCCAGGCCTGCCACCCTGGAAGGAGAGCCCAGAATTGTGAGGTGTTGTGTAATTTGGTTTGTCCCAAGGAAATGCGAGTGGCGTCATTTCAAACGCGGCTGGATTAGAATGCAACGGTGCTGTGTTGTTCATCAATGGGACCCTGGAGCACTTTTGTCCACTGTGCTAATCCACGTGTGCGCTGTGCCCAAAACAGTTATGGATTACCTTTGAAAAATGCAAGCCAAAAAGTGATGGTAATTCCCAGCAGCAGGTCTTTTATTCCGTGTACTGGTTTTTGTCCTATTTTGGGCACCCCGGCTCTGCGTATAAACCCATGTTGCTTGAAATGGGGTTCCCTGACAGCAAGTGGTTAAGGAAAGGTATTGCTCTCAGTACATGTACAGAACTTTTCTAATAAATTTAGAACGGAGCTGTGTGAAGTGTTTAGTGATCATAAATGGTTTGCTTTTTGCTGTTGAAAATATATTCAACTCTATGCACCAAACCAATCAAGCATGTTGGTGTGAAATGGATGCCTTGCCAATGACATAAGATTCATGGAGTAATTGCAGATTCCCCTGCCACTCTAAAAAATGACCCCCTGGAATGACTGGTTACGTGGGTACAAGGTGATAATCCCTTGAGAAGAGTGTGACACTTTGACCTGTACCTGGCTATGAGGTTGATCATGCGGGGGTGGCGGGGTATTTTGCAATTGAGCCATCATTGTCTGCGAAAACATTGCACTCCAATCTAAAGATGGCGATTGAACCCATTGAAGTGATACCTTTGATCACAGTCAATTACATGTATAGAAAAATTACATGCTAGAAAAATGAAGATTTTGTTCGAAGTGTAATACCGAAAGTTGCCCTGTGCGAACTATGTCTTGTATCTGTCTACCATTTTTTCAGATGTGGGCGTGCTTCTGGGACATCTCAGTACCCTCAGGAACTTGCCAAATAGTGACTGTGTCCCAGCATGTTTCCTTTAGACCGATTGTGTCCACTAAATCACGTGACCTGCAATGGGTGTCAACCTCATAGCAATGTGTGCTTTGAGTTTTATTCACAAACAATAAAGCATATTTACGGTATAATACCCAGCAAACCAGTAGTCTGAGTACAGTATCTTCTGTCGGCTTTATTTTTGATAGCTGCTACTTACGAATTTGAAACACTTCGCTTTTGGTGGACACCATGTTTGTTGATATTAAATAGCCACTATAAGTCACGTGGGTGCAGTCGGTCTTTTGTGCGTTTCCTGTAAAGCTGTCAAGTTTGTGTACAAATGTTTCAATTAACTTTTTGAAAAATTAAGTTAAAAAATACATTCCCACGCAAGCAGGCCTACTTCAAGGGTATTGGGAGAGATGAACACTTCGCCACTTTAGTCAGAGAATAGACATGATTGAAATTGGACAGCATTTGGAAAAGAGCAGACTCTTGACAAAGCATTGGACACTATTTTAAGAGAAGAGACAGTGTTTGGCAAGAGGATAGACAGTTGGAAAAAAATGGACTTAGCTGAGAATGGACACTAGACATGCTAGACAGCAGTTGGCAAGATAATTGATAGTAAACCTATTTGGTGAGGGATTGTCAAGTGTTTAACAAGAGATGGGACAGTATTTGGCAATGGAATACAGAGAAGCTCAATTACAGAATACCCCACCACCCCGTATGATCAACCTTATAGCCAGGTACAGGTCAAAGTGTCACACTCTTCTCAAGGGATTTTGACCTTGTACCAACGTAACCAGTCATCCCAGGGGTCGTTTTTTAGAATGGTGAGATAGTGTGCAATTACTCCCAGAGAGATTGTTCTTGTGTGCATTGGGACATCTTGTGCACTTGTACTTCAGATTCCTGACGGTGTTTGCTCTTTCATAATGGACACTAATATGTGGTATGTGATCAGTCAGCAGACATTACAAGTAAAAAGAGTGGACACATTTTGGTGTGACGGGGTCTTCTGTGTAGAACCTGCGTTGTGTTAAAAAGTGTGTTGTCATTCTGATATAGAGATACATGTAAGTCTTTTTTCAAACATTCACATTGGAATTGTGTGTTCCGACATCAGGAAATGCCTTTGTACAGTATGTAAAAGAAACGACAGGATTTCTCTGAAATTCTGTTATCTCAGTTTACTATGGTAGATGGACTTATTCAGCAAAAAGAAAATTATTTTTGCAGAAAACTTTTTGAATGTGTCTTCTGCTTTTATTCTTCAAAGTACCCCCCTCCGGCACACAATAGTCACACATACATGTACATTGTGTTAACCCTAACCCCCACCAGGTATTTGCCAGGGAGACTGCTAAATGCACCAGGATGCACCAGACCCCAAATGGGACCCTGCAAAATACACCGGTATGCACCAGTGCATTTTGGTGCATTGTGCAGTGAACTAATATTTGTCAGTCTAGGTACCTGTAGGTACACTGAAAAATGCACTGGATCGCAAGATTTGTGTTGACTGCTAAATGCACCAATTTGCAACAACTTTTTTTCCTCTGGTGCATTCTGGTGCACTTTAAGAGCGATTTAAAGTCCTGTTTTTACCGACCAGCTGTACAGGTTTTAAAAACAGGGTATGCCCATCTTCTTTTGTTTTTTTAGAAATCAGGAAAAAGGCTGCCTTAATTTGCCGACTTTGAAGGAAGCTGTAAATTGAAAGTTGATTTAAATTCCAGATTTGTTTTTTTTTGGGGGTCCATGAGAAACTGGTTTGAGGGTTCTAGATTTCATTGTTTTCATTGTTCCCTTGCTTCATGTTCAGTGCAGGAACGTCTGATGAGGTACATGTACGCCATATGTGTACATTTTATTTTGTTTTGACTTTATTTCCTCTTTACCTGGGGGAGACCAGTCAGCGTCAAAGCACTGCTTTCCATAGGTGTCCAGCGATGACAATCATTAAAAATTCATTAATATTGGTTAAGTATTACTCACCAAAAAATTTAAAAGTCCAACTATCCCTCTTTAGTAAGGGAGTGGAGGCTTTCTTAATATCCGGCTAGCTCAGGATGCCGTTGCTGTGACATCATTCAGGGTAGACACTGTTCTGTTGCGATGATTTTTCTGTTGAAATGGTGAGCTCCAAAATTTGCGTATTGAAAATATTTCTAGGAAAGGGATTCCTTTCGGTGTTTTGCTACATGTATGTACATGTATGTGCTGACACAGTAATGATTTGGAAAAAAAAAGGAAATTTACCTGGAAATCCATCAGTTATCTGTACATGAATCATGTACATGGAAAACACTGATATTTTGTGCCCTGGAATGACGTGTCAGTATGACAGAGTTGCTCATGAATATGGAAATTTTCAATTAGGCAACGCATCCGCAGCCTGTAATCTGAAGAATGCTTTATGATGTTTTTGTCCATGTTTCTATACCATGGCTGTGAGTGAATCTTGCATTCACCAAACTCATGCGAATGGTGCATAAGTGATAGGGTTGATAAAATTAAGTTGCCCATAAAGAGCTGGAACATACATGTAGCTAGCATTTGTTGTGGGAAATTTGTAGTTTGGGATTTTTCTAAACGAATGTTCATTGAAATGTACACAGTGACAGGCAGATGATGGATGTTTATTTTTGAACAGAGGAATGTATTTCAAGCACGCCCTAAATCTAACCTTTCCTGGAAACGTGAAGCATTCCCCTGGCAATCCATTTTGGTCCTGGGAACCCAGCTGTGTTAAAGAAGCAAGGCAAGGCAAGGGTTGGATGTGCACAGTAGGAGCAGCAGGAATGATACGAGCTCGGCGATGTTGACCTTTGCGTGGCATCGCTGCATCTCTGCCCGTCTCCCACACCACTAACACATGTGCACACTTGCCTGCACCCATCCGTCCCTAAATTGAATCGAAATGGCCTGCTGCATTCCTTGGAGCCTCGCTGGCTAATCACTGCTGATGAAGAATCAGCGATGTTAGTCCACAATTCATTTTTTTCCACGAGTAAAGAAAGAAAAAACCCTTCTCTTTCATGATTTCAAGGCTCGCAGGAAACTCATTTTAGTCTTGGCATTCAGCTGGTTTGAAATTGAATCCGTATTGAAATTGTTTGCTCATTTTTGTAATGGAATTGCCAGGAGGGCTTGCGGACCATTGTCTAACGTGCGCGCTTGGAGCTGCGGACACAGCGATTCCAATTAATTTCCAGTTAGAACAACTCGTGATAGGAGGTGTGTGTACTGAAGCTTAAAAGAATGAGAAAACAGATCAAGTCACCGATGACATTTTACATGAGCCTCGGTTGCCTTGACCATCCAAGTAACTTTCCTCTGCTAGTTCATGAAAACTCTCACCTCATGATCGTAATGCGCATGCATTATTCTAATGTTGTGTGCACTGTGGGAGCCATGCATATATTGTAGCATGCGTTATGTGGTCATGCCATTCTGTAGGCTGTACCTGTACTTGTATTTGAAGTAGAGGACTCCCAGCCGGTGGAGCCTGTATGCACAGCCGAGACCCTGCCAACTTCCCAGGCGGAATCTGAATCGGCTTCAAAATCAGCGACTGGCCTCCAAATTCTGGCCTCCAAATTCGTGCAGGCGTCACGGAAAAAGGCTCGTGCCCAAGTCAGGTACCTTCACAGAGGGTTGTTGTCCTCCGTCATTAGTAAAATTCTAGCCTCATGCCCAAGTAGGCCCTCCATGGAGAGTCATCCAATCAAGGACAAATGCAGAATGAATGTGTGTCAGTAAGCAGTTGGTGAAGTGTACATGACTGTGCACTTTTTTTCAGTCAGCGGTAAAGACATGCTACATGTACCTGTGTGTCCTTCCTCCGTATTATTACCTACTGAATCTTAGAACCACTAATGAAGCCAAAGATTCAATAGTGTTCAGCAGGAAATACTCTCTTTTTGATCAACATTCAGTGCTTATGTACTGGTAGGTTTATTAGGATTGAAATCCAGACCTTTTGGAACTTCAAGACAGATCTTCACCAAGATGGAGGTCGATTTCATACTTCTAACAAATCCTTAAAACGATGACATTCTCTTGAAAAATTGCCGGATAATTCCAGTGCATCCAAAAGCAGAGCCAGAGTCAATCCTCACCATAAAAGTCGATATGCAGATCGTTTTTAAACTCAACCCAACAAAAATGCCCTACCCTACAGCCTGATTGGTTTTTCACACAGCGATGTCAGACTGTTATTGAGCAGGTAACAATGAAGCAGGAGGGAGGGAAATGTTGTTCTTAATTTAACAGTCAGAAGCAGTACTTCCCTGCCCTATTCAACTGTGAGGCGGACCCCCTCGCTGAGTTTAGTGACCACTTCAGGCTTTCCTGTTGAGTTTTACCACCTCACATTTACAATAGACAAAGCAGGAAGGAAAAAGCAAAATAAGTTAGATACATATGTTTTGAAATAGATCAGTTTTCAATTCTTCAGAATGGTAAAGAGGGACACAGAATCCAAAAGATTTATTTTAGAGGGGAAATTCTTAGTACGGTTAATGCATTATTAGACTGTACAGAATTGATTTTAGGCCTTTTTGGAAACACTCGCTTTTGTTTTAGGCTAAGGCCGTGGCATTTTTAAAAAAAAATTTGTTTGACCACCTCACACATATCAGGATCTCAGGGAAAACCCTCATTAGAAGTGTGTTTGTCTACAGTCATAGAAGCACACACTAGCATGCTCTCGAATTGTATGGCTACACTTGATTTGATTGGCATTTCACGGGTGGGTCAGTTTCCTTTGACTGCGATGTCCTTCTCACTACCTGCCATTCATTTCCTGTAGATGAGATTGGAGAGAGCATTTGCCTTCAGAAAAAAAAACAGCTCACATTGCATAAAGATACTGTGCGCAGTGATAGCGGTAGATTGTACCTGTAAGCTCACGTGTACCATAACCCTTGCTTTATGAAGACCACCCTCAATCTCTCATGACAAAATAGCCTTGTGACTTTCTGAAATATGTCCTGGATCTCTTGAAATCTTTTGTCCTTCCTTATTCCCTTTGCTAGCAAAATTTGTGGTAGAGTGAGTTATTTGACTCGTCCCAGCAACTTGTACCGGTATATGTAAGTTCACATGTACCGTAACCCTTGACACACGAAGACCAGTCTCAGTCTGTGGTGACAAAATTGAACAGTCTTGTGACTTTCCAGAAACGTGACCCGAATCCCTTGAAATCTTTTGTGTTTCTTGGTTTTCTTGGCAAGCAGGGTTTGGATATAATGAGTTTTAATGGGCTTGTCGCAGGAATGTCATAACAGGAAGTGACAGTGCAGTAGCGTGTGTATTAAATGATGTATGATCCAATTTTTTTCTTCTGGTCATTATATAATGGTGATCTGAAGCTCTACGGAAGTCGTGACAGCTGGTTGACATGCAGTACATTTGTTGCATTTCACAGTAAGTCATGTACATGTGCGGCACATGTACACTACCCAAGTATTTGACAGCTGTTTGTACCAGTAAAGGCCAGTTCATTCGTTTTTCCCCTGAACTTGCACGGCCTTCCTCCACAGAAGTTGGAGTGGACTCTCCAGTGCCTTGCAGGGTGTGTTTTTGGCTCAGGTTTAAATTGTGTCGCAATGTGGACTTTCATAACAGGATGTTATCTCCTCGGTTGTAAATGAATGAAATATGGAGTGTCAGATTGCACAGTCCTACCCCACCCCCCCAAATCTAAACAGATAACTCTCAAAAACACAGATCTGGTTGGACATGTTGATCCTCTTGTGTGTATCATCCATTTATACTGTAAGCTTTCAATACCGCAGTGCATAAATACAGCCAAGTATTTCCTTCTTGACAAGTTCTTTGAACTTTACTTTGAAGGGAAATTTAACCTGTGGACGGTACTTGGTGTTGGAATGAACTATTTTTTAGGAAAAGTATCCATTCGTCTGGGGCAGTTTCCAAGAGTTGACCATCAAACATTTTACACACAGCAGGTTTACCTTAGGTTGTGAAATTGATATACATGTGATCCTTATTCCTATAAAAACCCACATTCAACAAACGTCAGTGCTTTGTTTTGTAGGACGTTGATGGATGGGGGATGGTACACCCCAGCAACTGTCACTTACATGTACATGCTTTTGCATAATACAAAAGAAGGTGTTGTTCAGCTTGCCAAACAGTTGTAGAGTAAGAGAGCTCCCGGGCAAAAACTTTCCCAGGGTGTTAGAATGCATATTATGCGTTACCCTTGGCAGGCTTGTAATGCCAGCGAACTCTTAATTGGATGCGCACAGGTGCTATCTGCTGCGCCCCCGAGCTCAAGGCTATGCATGTGTATGGTGTAATTAGGCTTCTTAAGGAACTCCATCAAACTGTTTTAGTGTACTGTATCGCATATACGCCATGTACATGTACGCACCCGGCGTTTGTGACAGCACAGGGGTTAAATCTCCCAGATTTTCACGTGGAAAGAATTCCACTTTGACTTTTTCAGGCGAGTGTTTCCCTACAGGGGGAGTACATCATGACACATGCCTTTGAAAATCAAACTGTACCTCTTGAAAATTGAAATTCATCATTAGGAAAATCTTGTAAAATGTAATGTATTTTTTTACTGAAAGAAACCAAAGTCAAAGTGGCATATACGTGTGTACATGTACGTGTACATACATGTACCTCCTTGCCAAGACGCACTGTCAACGAATTGCAGAATTTTAGGAATGACAGCAACACGTGGTCATTTTGGTCGTCCAGATATTTACAAGTCCCTCTAGGTATTTCCCATTGACTGCTGAAGCTGGTGCTGCGAAATCCATAATCTCGCCCCAAACAGTGTCAGCCAGTTTCTTGATGTTACAATCGGGCACCTGCACATCATAATTGCGTTGCATGTCTTTTGTATTTAAAGTCACCGTTTGCAAGACCCAAAGCACCTTGACCGAGGCTGAACGCCGAAGATAAAACATGATGAGAATATGACGAGATGATTCATCTATTGATTTTTCTCAGCGAGGTGAATCCAGAGAAAAGGAGGGAAGGGGAACTTACTGCAGATTCATTTTTTTTTTTTTTTTCCTTCCTTAGCTGTTGTACTGCTCGTAGAGTCAGCGATGTTAGTTGCGCTGATTTCTGGTTCATGCTCCCTCAAGGGAGAAATGAACGTCTGCCTATTGAAATCTGGAAAAGTTCATCCAGCCCTTGTGTTTCAGAAGTGGGGGCTTAAATGTAAAACTTGCACACTTCGTACACTGCTAACTTAAGGGCGTGCCGAATAACCGAATATTCAGTCGATCATTGAATACTCAAATATTATTTTTCGACTTGAATAGTTGAATGCAAAATTAATGAAAATTGAAAAGGGAGAATTTTCGTTTGTTTCAAACGAGAAAAATTGCAAGTAAATTCCAAGTAAATTTAAATGAAAAGCGACAAAAACCTCATAATGATTTGAAAAGTACATTATTCATCAAAAAAATTTAAAAGGAATATACATTTTCAACAGGAAAAGAATTATTGTTCGTCTCTTAAATCTTGCTAAATCATGGCTGGAGATACTTGCAGAAGTGAAAAGCTATTATATTGATAATAATGTACAATTGTGAGGGTTATTGCAACTGACTTTGTATATGGTTTATTCCTCAACATTCTGCTGGTTGGTACGACCAAATATTCAGAATTCTGAATTGAATATTCCGAATTGAAGGTCAAATGTTAGAATAGCGAATCCTTCGAATTGACTCGGCCCTATTCTAATTGCACCCTGTATATTTTTACTGTTTATGCCTTTCCCTTATCAGTGTCTTGATAGATGTGTCTTCCGTCTACATATCGGTAGAGGACGTGAAAGTAGTAGTTTCGATTTCTAACTCTTTAAGCCGTAATCCTATTGGACTTTTTTGGTTGACGTCCAAACACCAACTTTCCTGTAAAATTACATTTAAGAATTAAATTCAGGTGGGGCACATGGTAAGCCGATGTCCCAGTCGACTTACACACCCCAACCGTGATGTAATACTACATGTACATGTATGCTGAAAGTGGTCATAAAAGATTTTCATGCAGCCATGTACACGAGTAGGTTGAAACGGTAGCATTTTCCCATCTTCTTCCGTATCGTCTGGGGCCAGCCCCTCCCCCATGCTTGGCAAGTACATGTACATGTACATGTATTTAGTTATAGATGATCCCACACCCAAGCACCTGTAGTGTCGCGTCTTTAGGTACGTCCACAGATGGCGTGACCCGATCCCCTCATTTCCTGAACAAGTGTGGCTGTCCTTGTCCCAGTTCTTGGCTGGCTTCCACTGGTTGTGTCAAACAAACAGTAAACACACGGATGATGTTCCACACCGTGTAAACCATAACTGAATGACCGACAAGTACCTGCACGTGTATAGATGATGGAAGAGGGGACGGAGCCACAGGAGGAATGTTCAGAGAACGTACATGCAATAAGTAATAATTTACACCATAAATTCTCAGTTTGAAAGCAACGTTGTTGTACTCCGAATTTCTCCATCCCCTTTAATGCATGTATGGTACTTTGAACTTCCTGAAGGGACAGTTTGGATCGAGATTAGGTGACCTTTCCTGTTTCCTTTCCCACAGTACTGGAGCCTGTTTCTTCTCCTTGCGTGCCTCTGTATGTCCATGTACCTGTTTCCTCCTGTAGAGCTAAGGGAAGGGTTAGAAGAGGTATAATTGCACATGTACAGCAGGCAGATGATGTGAGTCATTTTTGCACCAAGCTGCAACCACATTAATGTCTCTTTTCCTGAGCTGTCAAGCCCGATCACCTTCTGCTGACCTGTTGCACCGCAGGGACGGAAATCTTGAAGTGATTTAGTCAACTTCTGTCACTATCCAAAGTCCTGTCTGATGTTCTTCAAACTAGGTTTTTTTTTTTGCTTAGTATCACTACAGTAGCTGATACCGTAGCTTTTTCACTGGTCCACGTTGGCTACAGCCGATATGTTGTGTTCAAAATGCAGACTGGTGCACCTGATTTTTGTGATGCAATCCCACAGGGAGCTGTAACTTGTGATCAGGGAACGTCACACTGATGAGTACAGTCCACTAATTCAAGCCCCGTTGAAAACAGTGTAAAATCAGCTCTCTTTAGTGCCCAGTGACATGCTTTAATACAAACATCCCTGAGATTTCTGAAACACAAATTAAATTATTGCCTGGTCCCTAATCTTTCAATTTCTTTTCAATTTTTTTTGTTTGTTAACCAATTACATTTTTAATTATTCCCACAAAACAAAATCACCTCCCAAAAAAGGGATTTTTCCGAAGTTTGTTTGCAGCCATTTTTCAAGTGGCAACCCTCAGCTTTCTTGGGCACTAACAATGTAGGACCGTTTTTCAACCGCATTTTTTAGCCATTCTGCTTTCATATGAAAACTCAAAGACCCAGGGAGTTGATCCTAGCAATGATGTACACAATCTCACCATATTGGGGGTCAAATAATCTCCTTTCTCAAAAGATACTGTGGGGGCACTTTAAATGCTGATGAGCTGGCCAGAAATTCTCACTTGATAGTGGACTGCACCCCCTCCCCCATAACATGTTTTAAGCACAGGTCCATCAGAGAACCTTCCTGCACCGGACTTGTGACAGCTTATGACTGTAAGTGTAGGTCTGTATTTATCTCACTGTTTTCTCAGCCAGCTACAGTGTTCCTGGATTGATTTCCTCATGGGATTACTGTCTGAATTGGGCATACAGTGTGTGTAAGGGGAAGAATAAAATTACTCCCAAGAGTAATATTATAAAATAATTGAACTGAGATGTCGGTCGTCCTTCCGTGAGCAGATTCCTCTTTGCTTGGTACTGTGATTCATTTCTCAAGAGTTCACACCAGCTTTGGGATGAGATATACGATTGTCATAAACATTTCTTCGAATGATAAATTCTCAGTAACTGTTGCATTGCCTGAAATGCCACTTTGATGTTTCCATAAATTCCAGCTAACCCTTGTGACTGTAGGGTTGTTTGAAGGAAGTTAATCCACAAGCAGTGCCTTCAGTGGTTTACAACTGGAATACGCTCAGCATTGTAGCTTCACGAATCCAACAATCAAAATCAATATCAAATTTAGACACTGAACGTTTTTCCAGGAGGGTTTCTAACTCTTGCCTAGGCACTATGAAAGTGATTGGTACTATCTATGACTAACAGCAGTCTTTTGGGCCTGTTAGTCATTTGTAAGAGTCTGTCATACTCCCCTTGACCGTCTCTTCCATGTAATTATAGAGTCGTACATGTACATGGCTTTGCACGGCACAGTCATGCGTACGCTCTGAGCTTGTTCATGGTCATGGATGTAGCATGTTTTGGGGCACAGTTGGAATATTTGTTGACACAAAACCATTGTAACTCTTGGTATTACATGTACATGTACATGTACCTTATTCTATTTTCTAGTTCGCTTTCACACATGAAGTTGTAGGTTGTGTTTTGGGACATTCCAATGTCTCTAACCAAGCATTTTTCATCCATGTACAGCATTCATGCCGAGTTGTGCTGTTTTTGGCCACCTCTTTCCTATCTTGGTTGCCCTCAGCCTGTACTTTTGTTGAGACTTGCTTCTTAGAAAGCCTGGCTGTTGCTGCTGTCTTGGATGAGGCGTGTTTAACCACGCGTTGCATGCAGTTCATGCCTATTTTTCTGGTTTGCCCTCTCCAATGCGCCGCATCATGTGCCCATCCATGAATTTCTCAGCGACACCTCCTTGCTTCAACCGGCCATTTCCGCTGCCCGCAGTTCGGTGCATTGCATCCAGGACTGATCCAGCGTAACCCCACCCCGAAGGCCATCTGAGTCAGATGTGGAGCGGGGTATGCCACACACATCGCAGGGACCTCCTCCTCTCCCTCCCCCATCCCCCAGGGGGAGAGCGATACATGTACAGTCTCTTGACAGAGAAGGATGGAGAGAGAAAAAGAACGGGGGGGGAGGGGAGGACGACGAACTTGTCAGGATTGCGGGGGATGTGTGTTTGCCTGAAACCCTCGTGACTCAAAGGAGAGCTCGTTCAGTTCAGTTGGGGTCTCACCATGATGTGGTTTATGTACGATTAATGGTTTGGATCAGTGCAATTGTTCATGTACATTTATGTATGTCTACATCGCATGTGTGGGCTTGAAAGAGTGGTATTCAGGGAATCATATGTAGAGTGCTGTTGTCTGGTTGTTACGCTGAGCTGGTGTTAATTCCTAGGACGGGGCCAAATTTGAGTGGAGGATGCAGGGGGTCAGAGTAAAAAATATTCCCCCCCCCAGCCCAGGGTAGGATTTTGTGAAAGCAGTTCCTCCCAAGAACCAGCAGCTCAGTCATTTAGAAAAAAATGGTTGAGGAGAACCCTGAGGAACCGAGTCACGGTTGCTCCACCCACCTCCTGCCCACACGTCTTCCTTCCCTCCGTCAACTCCCCCTCCCACCGCACACCGCGCCTTCTTCCTCCTTCCCTCCCAGACCAATTAACATTCGAGCTGCAAGTCCTTGAGCTCTGAGGGTGACCACAATCTTTCTCTGAAAGAATTTTTTACAAGGTCCTTCCTACGTTACATTACATTTATTTCATTTAATGAATGAGATAACGTGAGAGAATGTAACGAAGCAGGCATTTTAGAATCCACCCACGCATCGCTTGTTCATGTACATTGTACAAGCTGCGCAGCGGGTCATTGACGATTTTCATTATATCAGCCGGTGCTGCAATTGCGGCCCTCCTGTATCTTCTTTGTGTTTCTCATCAGCTATAAGTTGCTGTATCTCCCTAATCACACCTAATGCTTCAGCCAGATTCAACCAAATATGATCGGTTGGACGACTGACCCTTGAGCTTTATATGTCGTGCACTCTAGTGGTCACTAGTGGTCATTTTATTGAAAGTTAGAAAATGCTCGTCCCACAGTCTTCACCTCATGGGTTGTGATTGTTCGGTCTGTGTATATCTAAATTGTGAATGTTTTAAAAAAAATTTTGATTGAAAAATTGAGATATCAAATATATTATTTGGTGGCCCTTTACTGCACTTCAGCTTTCACTCTCTGTACATGTATATACATTGTAAGTACTCAGAGAGAGAGTTGGGATATGAGGTCGATGTGTTTGGCACCATTTTGTTTCCAAATCCATGGGTTGTTGCACGCAGGGTGCATTAATTGATCGGAAAATGAGGAATGACTGATCAAAGTTGGACTACCATTCTTTTTGTGTGGAAATAATGTGCAAGCATGCTACATGGATGTGCATTGGGACCAGAGTCCATGGTGGACTTTGGAGCCAACATGGCTCCTACTCAGAACTTGTCACAACTCTCTCCTTACAGCTCTACTGTGTGTGGTACCACGCACGTGTACATGTATTCCACAGATGTGGTGAACAGTTGCTGTCTAAAATATCACCAGCACCATCTTCTCTGACAACTACATGTGAACACAGTGCAGCCACCTCACCGTCCTGACAAAAAAACAAAGACAGACGCCTGAGGTGAAAACATGGCCGCGATTTTCCCACGTACACATAGTACCTGAACCTGCCAAACACTGTGTACATATCCGTGCTCACCAACGATACGAGCACCAGATTCCACCCAATAAATCACAGTATTTGTTTCCTCAATACCCGTGATTCCGTCCCAAAATGTACACGCCTAAGCAGCCGGCCGAACGGGACTTGTTCAAATTTGCCGACATGCCTCTATCTCGCCTGAAAATGAAATAGGGTTTCCTGTCGCTGCGCACACACTCCCGAGTCCCCCGTATTGATCTGGCGGGATCACGTTACCGACTCGGTTGCAGTGCTCTGCCCGTGCGCGTACTTTATCAGGATTTTTTTTTTCTCAGGTCGGGGGGGGGCCGCAGGAGAATGCAGGGTTCAGCAGGGAGGCTCGGCAAAGAGGCCTTGATTAATGACAACCGAGCACGGGAGAAATACTTGGAAATTTTATGACAAACTGACATGTACATGTCAATATATTGTACACATATTCTTCGGTCAATGCGTGGACGAACAAGGGGTAGACCCAGGAACTTTTCCAGGGGAGAGGAGGGGTCAGGCCGGAGTTTTTTTAAATGTCTCATTTTTGTGGACAAGTGGAAATGACGAAACATTATGCGTGACTTATGTTGTTCACAGTGGTGTGAGTGTACTTACTGTAGTTACTTTTCATTATTTTCCCCTTTTTAATTTTTTTTTTAGGGCTCTTAGAGCAGGGGAGGTGGTTTCGACTCCTACCCCCTTCTGTATCCATGCCAGATGTACATGTACATGAACGTACAGTACATGTACACATGTACCATTACCATCCTGAATTCACGTGAACAGGTTCACATGAATAGTGTACTCACGGGAATATTAAAAAAGGCAGATGCAATACCCCTAGACCATAGCTCATGGAAGATGTTGCTGAGAGAATGTCTGCTCTGTGTCAATGCATGTATGGGGGGAGGGGCACCAGTTAGTGGTGGTACACATCGCATGACATTTCTGCTGGTAATCTGTTCTTGCTGAGCAAATCTTTTCTGTGCTTAAAGAGCACCCCTTAGGAAAACTTGTTTTGCCTGATTTGTATCTGTTCAAATAAATAGGGAAGCATCCAAGTCGAACGCAGTGTCGCTTGTCTTCAGAGCTCAACTATAACAAGCTTAAAAGGGCTTTTTTTCTGTTCATGCCAAGATGCGAATTCTGAATGTAGATTGCCTCATTTGGAGAAAACAGAAACCGAGGGGAACCCTCGCTCTGTGTTCCCAGTAGATCAACCCTTGTGCATGCCAAACGAAGTTTTCTCTGTTTCCTCCGAATGATGCAAACTACAGGCAGAATTCGCATCTTGGCATGAACAGAAAAAAAAAACCTTTAGCGTGTTATAGTTGAGCTCTGAAGACAAATGTCACTGTTCAATTTGGATGCTTCCATATTTATTTGAACCTGAGATAAAAATCAGAGAAAACATGTTTTCCTTAGAGGCACTCTTTAATTCAGTTCTGAGCTTGGCACCTGTAGAATTTCAGAAAGAAGCCACACCTACATGTACATGTACAAATGTAGATATGCTTGAGTAAATCCATTGATTTTCCACTCCAAAAGTGTCTGATCTCCATCTCTGGAAACCCTTGATTATTTCAGGTTCAAAGCCAAAGATCCCCCCCCCACATATCATCACGTGTCCTGTTTCAAGGGAAGGAAACAACGGGACCATGTCCCCCTTTCCTCCACCCGCCCATGAAAAAAAAGAACTCCCTAATTGTTTTTTTTAAATAATGAGGTAACCCTATTTTTTGGACGGGGTCTAATTTCATTTGCCTCCCTTCCAAAAGTATGTAAAAAGCCCCAGAATGCAGCCTCACCCTTCAAAAAAGCCGTAAAAAGGGGTGATGAAAAAATTCCTTTCCCCCCCCAAAAAAAATTGGTACTGGATCAGCCCTTCTCCTGTTCCAGATCGGATGGTACTTGTATATTGACCACATTAATGCTTGCTGCTGATCTTGGAATAGAAGCTCCGTCCTGTAAACCACTTTCGCTGCAGAATTTAAGAACAGTGTGCAAAACCCAGCACAGGCTAAATTCATTTTATGTTTGGAACTGACACATGTGACATTGTCGATAGAATTTGTCATGTCTAATTTTGCCGGTTGAGCCAGCATACCGTAGTTCAGCACAGAAATACACATGTAGCGGCATGAACAAATAACCAGACAAAATAAACAGAGAACATTTTCAGTTCAGTTGTCTATTTATGTATATCCCCGTCAAACATTACAGGAATAATGTGATGGTAGCGTGTGAAAATGCAAAAGAATTGTGATCTTTTTTCCCCCACTTCAGTGGTCAAAAACCACAGAATCTTACAACAGCAGGCCATTTTGAGAGGCAGCAATGACTAATTCCATTAATTTTGTACTTTGACAATACTGATCACTTCAGGCTGTGTGGGGCAAAAAATTGCATCCAGCATGACCGTAAGGGCCCTCCGGTCTGAAAAATTAATTGAGGGATTAAGACGAAATTGCACCTGGAAACTGTCCACAACGTGTCGCCAGCTTGGACCTCGGAGAACTGGGCAAGGCGTTGCTTACTCCCAGTAGCTCTGCAGCATCGGCTGTGTTTGTCAAAGCCCACCTCCCCAGCATGCCCGACTTCACTCATAACGTCTGGAACTCGTGCACTACGTGCTCGACAGAGAATAATTCATGACCCGTAGGCGACAACAATGTGGCTGAACGTCTGAGAAGGCAAGGCACATATGTACATGTACCTCTTCCTTCATGGAATGTGTCTAAATTTGACTGAGTACACGTTGAAAATGGAATTGTGAGCGCATTAAGCACATATTTGCTGTTAAACTTCGCTGGGAATAATGCTCACTGTGATACGTGTTGTCTACAAAATGTGTTCTAGTTTACTTTATTTTATTTACTATCTCACGTTTATCCCTTTAAATTAAGCTTCTAAACAATAGACTTAACACAAGCTTGATAAACATGTTGGATGATGGCACACATGCATCCCAATACCCACATAAAACAAAGCCAAACAAACATGTGACATAAAACCTCAGGGTTTTGCATTACTTTAAATCTACACGTAGTCGTATTCAGGGAGTGTGCCAGCAAATCTCTACTGTCTCACATCATGTAGTGTTAGACTTGATGTCCATAAGAATAAATGAGCCGTTGATTTACTGCAGTGTATCGCAAATCTACCATGGGCCAGACTCTTCCACATGTATATGTACACTGTACCGTCTAGTCTCTGTTTCTTAACATAAACGACGGGGCCGCATGTCTCTGAAAATGAATCGGCCGTACACTTCGTTGGACTGCAGAAACTTCTGGTTGCTTCACAACTTAAATTCCAGGAAGTCAGGGAAAGGTTTACTCGTTCATTGTTAAAATTTATGTGTAGATGATGGAAAGTATCGCTTTCCATAAATTTGGGGTTTATTAGTTTGAGATGAGCAGAAATGAGTTGCAGTATGCATTCTTTTGAAACAAAACTTCCATGTTCCCTGAGTGAGTTTCCTAAGCATGGTGACGAGGCCGCAGCCAGCTACCGGTAGCATTCCGTGTGCAAATGGGTCAGATCCAACTTGGTGACGTCATGCTGAAAAAGACAGAGTTGCAGTTGGCCCAGTGCAGCATACTGCATGGCATGGTGCAGCATAAAGCAAGGCAAAATGGCTACACCGAGAAGACATGCACCGTCCTGCTGAGAAGCAGCATACCGCATGAACGCAAACACGAACCAACCGGAGTTCATTGAAATTCCTACATGTTAGCATCAAACAACGAAAATCAGTTGGGGATGTTACAGCAGACGTGACATGTAGCCAAATAATTCAACACTCTACCAGCTAGAGGCTAGACATTGTCATCAATTAAAAGATTTCTGAACCTCTGATGTCCCTTAGTGAAGATTCCTTGGGCCTCCCCACCCCCACCCTAGTAGAAAGAGTTTCTAAAGAAGTCTTTTGGACTGGGTTATTTATGGATTTGGTGTGACAGTAATTTGCGGAAAGGGATTTGGTGATCCAGAAATTCCAGCATAGTGTGACAACACGCTCAGCTTGACATTAAATTTCGGCTCACCAATATATACACGTCCTTCAGAATGTGCATGTACTTTTGCGGCGCCATCAGGGTTTGGTCGGTGCGTAGTAGTTATTTTGAAAAACTTGCGTGTCTGCAAGTGATAAATAATGCCCCAAACTTCCAATTTATTAGGGACGTCAGCCATTTCTGACTGCAATATCATGTGAAGGACAATCATTGTGTCAGATCAGAGCTGCTGTGGAGTTTAATAACGAATTGAAAACCATGCAGTCGAGACTGCACAGAGCCAAGGCCCTCATCTATTGCATTGATATGTTGAAGTTTTGAACCAACGGAAAGACAAAATTGACAACAGGTCTTGTTGAAGCGTATTTGAAAATTGTTAGTAGAACGTACACATATGTTATTTTATCCTCTTTCACAAGCCTTAGTCAATGTGTATTTGCATTTGTTACACTTATCATGGACAGACAGTGTTTATCTTTTCTTCAAGGAAGTCTCTGACAAGGAAGAGAAATCAGCTACAGGTTTTTGGTTACTTGCACCTAAAACCCTGCACCTCTCGACAAAGCTAGAGAATCCGGGTGGGAAAGCGATAACAAGTCCCGACCGACAGACCGACCCAAGACCTTTTGAAAGACATCTGACTGCACCGCTCACCGGCTTGTAGTTCACACCCAGTTGCCCCTCACAGAGGGTTCCGTAAAAATTGTCGGCCGCAGAGGTTGCCCGCACTTTTTTGAAAATGTTTAAGCTCGTTAGTTTCCGGCAGTGGAAATGTCACTTTTCCGCGTGATGATAGGCAGGAGTTTGTTTTGGAGTGGTGCTGGGTGTAGAGTACCCAACTGTGGTCCAAGAGAGTGTGTCGAGATTTACATGTATCGTGCTACTGTAGATAGTCATAGTCCAAGGTACATGTATGTACATGTACTTACAGTGGAATTGGAGTTCTGCTTGTTAGTTGCTTCTCACAAGAGGGCGTTCTTGCCTGTCCCACTTTCGATTAACTTAGGGGTGCATTCACGCGGTTACTCCTGTTAACACGAGTAGGATACGTGCGCATTACACTGGGGTACAGGAGTATACTCCCGCTCTAGCGAGAGTATACCCTCACTGACCCTCGGGTCGTACTCCAGGCACTGCGTTTATTTTCTGTTTGTACCAGTGCATTTTTGGGGGGGGGCATTTTGTGTCCAGATCGGAGATCGCTGTTGACACAACTTGGGCATACCGGTATCGTCGAGTTCCATTGCGTCTGATGTTGTCCAATCGCAGATCAAACCCATTCCAACAAGGAATGTAAAATATACATGTACATTTCAGTTCCACGTGCCCCTATATGTAAATTTCATTTTGATGAATTTGGAAATATCAAGAAAAATTTTGAATATAATACGCACCTTAGATAATGAAAGATTTATGAACAGTGATCTGATAAGAAAACAATTGTCACGCTTCTAGACAAAAACTGTCATATAAATTTCCCCTCCATTGTCTGTCTGTTTTTCCCCACTCATCCCTTTGTGAGATGATTGGTTCTGCCAGTTGGGTTGTAACTAAAATCTTGTTGGGACCGCGGTCCTGGAAATTGGGTTGGTCAATGTACAATACAAAATACAAATACAAATGTACAATAATTGAAATTTCAGTGAAAGACATGTGTATTTTCACCAAACGCCATCATACCCTACATTATGTGGACTTCTTTTGTGCAGAGGTCAACACTATGTATGCCACGCCTGCACATTTTTGGCCTGCATACTTTGAACACCGATTGGCCTTTTACACATGGGTTTTGAAAGAAGGTTTTGTCCTTTTGTTTGGTGGTCAGTCATGTGTGACTGTATTACCTGCCTGTGTGCTTAAGCGAGATAGATGACCCAACACTTCATTCTGTTACACGTTGGCCTTCATAACAGGAGCGGGTCACGCTTCTGTGGACTTGACAACCAGTTGACGTCAAACTCAAATTCAAAGGGAAAAAAAAAAGCCAAACCCATAAGCTATATACAGTGAGCAGTTACTCTGGAAAGAGTTGGAAAAATTTGTTTCGGAAAGCGTTGCCGGGGCAACGCTGACATTTTCACCATGTGTGACCGGTAGACGATGATGTAGTCAGCAGTGAGGTCCTTGATTGTGGGGTTTATATGGCAATGTCAAGGCTGGAAAGTATATTGATCAGTGGAGGGAAAAAAAAAGCAGTAATAATGAACAATGCACCGGGAAGTGGTGCCACAGTGGTATGTTCTTGTGACTTCATCATCCCAACGAGCAAACGGAACTGACACGCTGTCATTTCTGTTCTAGTTTTCCATCAGTTCGGCAGCGACAGGAGCCAGGCTTCCTGTGCATGTACTCCTCTATATATGGCAATTGCGGTACAGGGACTGTACTTGATTGTAGTTTGAGAGCCTTTGTCGATTCACCAGTCATTTTCTCCCTAAGCGTGCCTTCTGCGAAGACTTGTAAACTGTGATTTGCTACACGGATGGTAGCTTTTGTTTCTTTAACGTGTGGATACTCGGGGTGAGATGACTTGCCTGTTAAGCATGCGGGACGGAAATGTTAAAAATGTGGTGGACGTTCTCTTGGAGCAGGCGTTTGAGGACTGCACCTGTCGGTGCACATGCTGGCTGCCCCAACGCAGGTACGGTCGCTATTTTCCAGGTAAGCATCCGTGTACGGTTCACTCGTATAGTTGTCACAAGTGCACACAGAGCGAGCGTTGATGGCTCGCAGTTTTCTCTTGGAAATCATTCTAAACCCAGTTTCAAACATTTGAACAGGGTCAGACAGTAGCGTCTTTATGCTTTGTGCCATGTGCAGTGCTTTGAATCAACAATTGTACATATAGACATGTAGTTGATGTCAAATGAAAGTGGCTCGACTTCTTGGGGGAGACAAAAAATATTCCTAAAATCTCAACGATTTCGACAAATTTTGCTCCAGCACTTGTTTTACTGCTCTTCTTTCTCCATTACACTAAGCAAAAAACAGTTGAAATCTACTTTAAAGTCCAAATTCTGTTGGGGAAGTTTTTTCCACAGTCGAAAATGTTTAACCTCCCATACGTGTAGGTAATAAAAACTTTGAAGGCAAAAAGTGTTTCCTTAAATGTCTGAAGATAGCAGTGAGGTTTCCACACAACTTTACAACTTCTATAGTTTTATGGTAGCCATGGGCCCTGTCACTAGTCAATTTAGGAACAAGATTCCATCGGAAGGGACATAAACAGTTGTGGGCTGAGATATTACCCTATATATCCATTGTTAAAATCATTCGAGTTTTTGAGGTCATTTTGTGGGGAAGTGGGTAAGATGGTGTGTGTCATTGAATCCAATATTCAGAATGGGTTTCCTGTTGTGTATTATGCACGGTTCTCTTGCCTTGTTTGTGAGCGTCCCATAGATTCATTTGAAATCCATTAAACATCACAGTCACATTTTTGGGCCTACTTGCCGTGGCAGGCCACAGTGGTTGGCCACAGGGAGTAGGCCAAAGATAAAAATGAAATCACACACAGCTATCAAGGCGCTGGAAGTAATAAATACTAACGAGAGTAAATGAGTAAGGAGTAAAATTTTGCCCTCTTGAAAAATAATGGGGCAGATGTATTTCGTAAGGGAAAACCTCACATCAACTATGGTGATTCATCTACAAATTTTGGCTGCCCATACAAATTCAGGTACATGTACATGTGGTTGGCAGTAAAACAGAGGTGGACGTGTGCGCGTACATCTAGATGTACAGTGTGCATACAAAGGACCTGCATTTACAGAGTACCAGTGACGTACATGTACTACATATCATGTACAATACCGGTACCTATTCAGTTTTAGGTTTGCATTGAATATGTGTATAATGTACATGCCTATAGGTACTCTTTCATAGACAAACAGTTTCTATTGCCATTCACACTAGGAGACCTTTTATGGTAACTGTGTATGATATCTGGAGATCTAGAGCAAGAACCTAACCAATTACTGCTCCTCGATTGAAGCCTCTCCCCAAAATGACAGCGTCATGAGGCGGCTGCAATCGCAGTGATGGCCAAGAGATATATAGTGGGCCAGCCTCTCCAGAAAACACTTGGCCGAGTTAAAGTGTATATGTTTCATTTAATGGCACTGCCTGGCGTAATAACACATAACCTCACAGCCCAATGAACAAGCCGCCTGCAATAGGGGCACTGAGACCACTCCCCGTGTAACGGCACCGGGACGTGAAATGTGGCACGGTCGGTTGAAGCGATGCATCAGGCCGTGCTTCAGCGAACACCAGCCCATTCCAGAGCATCTGCATAGCTCCGAGCCATACACTGTTGAAGCTGGGATGAGCAGAACTGCAGTGACTCAGTCTGATCAAGGACTTGTCTTCCAGGTCTGTCCTACAACCTACAATTTTTTTTTTTCATAACACTGCGAACGGCCCTGGCATAGATTTTTTTTTTTTGCAGGGGCCTGCCACTGCATAAATTGTCGGGGATTATGTAACGCCCGTTGCCGTCGGGATTTCCGATTGAGATTGAAGGGTTTTCTTTCCGATCAATGCCGACTGGCATGTCATTCGAAACTGCTGGCTTTGTGGGCGTGTTAAATTTCATCCAGTGACATTTCATGTACATGTACATGTAAGCTACATGTACCGGTACATGCATGTATACATGTACACAGGTGTAAACACGTGTACTATAAACATGTTTTGTACGTGTTCAAGTATAAAGAGCTATGATTTCACAGCATCTTCTGAATTTACCTGAGGATCTCAGATACCATATGTGACATGATCAACCCACAATCTCATTTTATTCGCAACATTTCTTTGCGACTGCATTTACATATGAGTACAAGAATGTTTTCACCAATGGGAATATGTTAGTACACGTGTACTGCATTATAGCGGTACATGTTGTGCGTGTACACACATGTATACAAGTGTATAGCCTCCACATGGTGTCAAGTGACGGTTTGCAGTGCTCATGTAATGGGAAACACACGGTGGATATTTGACTGGGCTCGACTTGTTTTCATGCACGTTCCTGTTGTGTGTTACAACAGAGACACGTGATCTAAACGCTTCTTTTCACAGGAAGCGACAAGAAGGTGGTGGTTTTTCCATTCTTAGAAAATCCTGTCATCGGTACTTTCAGAGGGTGGTATTTTTGCCTTTGTCACACAAGGCAGTCCTTGTCAAAGAAAAGGTACCTTAAAAAAATCGTCCTTCAAAATTACCTACTGACAAAGTTTTGAAGAAATTTCTGTTGTCCAAAGCAGTTGCATAACACAATAAACAAGTAAAAAGTGGAACTTAAATGTGCCAGTACTTAAAAAATAATAGAAAAGTGATATATATATATATTTGTACACAGAGTTATGGAGACACTACTGTCCTGGCCTAGATGACATCATGCTTTGGCTCATGAATGGAAATTTTCATCAGCAGAAAACTAAATGTACAGGGCTTGGAAAATCATAAAAATAATCATTGTGTTTCATGTCACTTTTAAGGTACATGTACATGTATGTACTGTACTGCGTACGAGCAGCATCTGACTACAGCTATATATGTTGTCAGAAACCATTCGCTGAAAAATATCCCGCACCAAAATGATACTCGGACAAGAAATCCTATCAGAAAATGGCAAGTGTACGGGTACACGTAAGTATAAACTGCACTCTTTATTCGTCAGTTTTTTGCTCCGTGTTTGTGGTTTTCAGCAATTTCCGCTCCAAGTCTTGTGGGTGCGTACACACCTCTGAGCACGCTTTGCGGTGTAGCCGAGAAACAAATCTGACATATGTCAGCATCACGGTGAATCTGACATGGTACATGTACATCACATATGACTGGCTGACTGAATGAATCACACTTGTATCGTTGATACAGTTACATGTTCATCATGATGACATGTTCTTTTACACGACATCACAGGCAGAGATGTCAGAATTCAATAGACAGCTCCTGCCACTTGAACACGAAGCACTTGTAAAGGTGGAGTCCTTTCTCATGATTACTGAATGGCGGGGCCAACTGTTTAATAAAAAAAAAATTCAGTTCTTGTCAGCGGTTCTGTGAAAAATGCTCCATGCCTGTTCCAATCCCTTTTTGCCAATATTTTATCAATACTTGTGCCAATTTCACCCACCATGCTAGTACAGTCTTTCCCCTCGTCCCTCATCCACGACACAGGAAATCCACTAGATGGCAGTCATTCAATTGGTTTGGCGGGTGTGGAGCACTTTGTGCATCTCAGCCGACTCTCAGAGCAAACAACCGTGCGAGTTTGGGCCCGGGCCTATTTTTCCAGGTTTGCCCACTGTGCAGTGCACGCTCTTTACCAATTGATTGTGTTTCTTCCCCTTCCCCCCCCTCCCCTCACTGGCAGAGGTTATTGCAATTTGAAGGGAGAGACAGGCTCTCATTTGATTCAGCTTTTGGAGCTTGCACCGGGTTTAATAAGTTTACTGGGGTCTTTTCCAGATTATTTGGCCGCTCGCTTCGAATCAGTTTCACACTTAAAGGTACTGGAGTTTTGCCATGCTCAGTGTTTTAGCACACTAGCCAAATTGCATCATGACAGCGGTCAGACTGAATACACGTTTTGAAAGAGTTGTTGCAATCCTGGGCAGGCCTATCGTACATGCACAGGCTAGGTGTATGTATGCATTCAGTTGCGTTACCTAATTGCTCACACACGTCATCAAGATAAGAACATTTGTGGCAGGTGTTGGAGTTTGGTGCCACTCCTGTATTGGCTTCCCGTCAGAATAATCTACACGAACAGTGGTTAATGAAACACGTGCACATGCATATACCCACATACATGTATGTACGTGGAATTTTTTTGATTTCCATGTTGACGGAAATTATGCCACAGTATTAGCTGAAGGGATCAAATTTCGTGACAAAAACTTTGTTTTTATAAACAGCATGAATTAGCAGCATTTGATATTCAAAGCACTGACTAAGTCATAGACCAATGTCTCATTATGAAAAGCAGTCAATTGCATGAAATAACTGTGACACAAACTGAGATACCTGCTCTAAAAAATGAATCAGCGATATTGAGGATGTAGGACATGCATTAACCCCTCGCTGACAGCCCAAATGAAAAGGGGAAATTGCAGAAAGTGAAGAAAGAATTCACTTAAACGAGGTCGAGGACATGACATGCATGGACATGGTAGGCCTTTAAATAACTGACAACAGCCTCATTCGGTGACATCACGACGATGAAACCTGAAGACACAGGAAACTGCACAGGTTCGTCCTCGGGAACGTCAGGATTCATTGTCCACCCTTTTTCTGTTTTTGTCCAGCCTGTCCCACAATCCCTTCTGGCCACCCTGACCCCTCCCCTCAATGCATCTCAACATTTCTGCCGCTGTTCTTGTACATTGTGTAAAAAAAAAAAAAAAGAGGCTAAATAAAACTGTACCATCAGAGGAAATGTGATCTAATAACAGGTAACAGGAACTGGCAGGTTTGGACAAGCACCAGTGCGCTGCCTAAACACATTTGGCTTCAATGCACCAGTTCATTTTTCTGGATGGTTTACTCTTTCAGCTTGTTAGCTGTTTAGTTTTGGGGTGCTGAATTTTTGAAAGCTTAATTTCCTGAAACTGGCGGAGTTTTTTTTGGGGGGGTGGGTCAGGATAATAAATTGTTTGGAATATTTGTACAGAGGTTTAAGAGAATCTTGTTTGAAACTTACGGCAATGCCCCCTTGGAAGGGAGGAGGGATGAAGGGTCATTTTTGAGGAACAAGGCAAAATTTGCCTCATCAGGCTGACCTTTTTGCTGATATTTGGTGGCTGCAGTCTTCTTGCAGCAGTCAGTTTCTGGGAAATTTTTCCCTGGGTGGAAAGCCGCAGGAGTTGTCATGATTCCGGAATTGGTTTGTGAATAAACCATTCCATTGTCCAAGAAGCGACCAGCAGACAATTTCTAGGAAAAACTAGAAATGCCCCGTCTGGAAATCCCTTCTGCAGACGTTGAAGATCTGAGAGGTACAAGGAGGTTGATACAGAGTTCAGGCCCGTAGATACGGACAGACAGGAACAAGTCAATGCCCAGAGCACCATTACTCGCACTTGCCTTCAGATGAAACTCTTCGCCAATGTATTCTTGCGGTAAACGAGAATTCTTTTTGGGAGGGTTGGCGTAGAGGACAGTCGTGCGTGTATGCACTGGACATGTTTGAAATGTTTGTTCAACCACGTCATCTAGAAAGCCGTGCATGCAGCACACATTAATGTGGTTCAGAATTTATGAACATGTTTATATGTCTGCATGTTTTTACCAAGAATCTTTTAATCTTGTACGTTTAATGCATAGGGTTGGTCCGTGTTTATGAAGCCCATTTGCTAAAAGGAAACATGATGAAAAAAATCACATTGATTATTTATCCTAAAATATAGCGTCCAGTTTACATCATGTAAATATGTGCCTGGAAGGTAAGAAATTGAAAGCACTTGTGACCAAACAACATGTGGCATGTTTTGACAACAGAATTATAATATTTCCACCCGAGTGGACTAATTTTTTTGCTGCCCGGTGATTCATTCTTGGCAATTGACTGAAAGGTGAATTGTGTGGTGATAGTCAATGATGCTTCAAAGTAGTGTGTATCACATGATGGCTGTCAGGATGTGGACAACAGAGGGCTCACTCTGTGATTGATGTGATAAAAGGTTTCAGCTGACTTGCTGATGCTTTTTAGTGTATTGTGTATACCGTGTATTGTACAAGTACATGTACATGAACAGTGTCTGTGCTCATCCATTGTGAGTGCAAGCATGTTGTAAGCACCCTTCACACTATCGTACCATACCTGTCAGGGATACCTAGGGTAGATGCTCCTTTGTTTTTGTGCTAAGAAAACTCAGTGAAAATTACCTTTTTTCTCACACAGTGAACACTGCTTTAAGATGGATTGTTGATGGTTTCCTTGTGTGTGCATAAAATTATGGTTGACCATCGGTACGAGAGTAAAAGAATAACTCACGGAGTGTTAAAAATCCCCTGCAGTTTCAGGACGCCAGAATTTTAAGCACTAAAAGGAAATGCATCCCTATTTAAAATCGATGAGACAAAGGTCCAGTTTGAGCAAAGTGGGGATAAAATTTTAAAAAAACCACTATCAGAAGGGGATATTTCCGCAAACTCTGGCTGCCCATACAAGTTGTAGGCAAAATGAGAGTGGTCCATTTGGTATTGATTTGGGTGAAACAGCGGTCACAAAGACACGGTATTGCTGCACCGCATCCAATCATAAATAAATTTGCTGCTTCCAAGATCCACCAAGAAACATCCTCATGGCTATGGCATGCAATAAATTTGGAATGAACTGGTTGAGGAAAAAACTTTCCACGGGTTCACGGGTTTACAGGACTGTCAAATGCTGGTATATCCCTAGCCCGTAATGCAAGACATCTGTATCCAATTTGCCTCTCTCAAGTCATCCTCAATAGGGCACAGGATGCAAAGAATCCGCATGTATATTTTTCCTTGCTGTACCACTCCCCGGCTAAACAACTCATCATGATCAGGCCGTGTCCACACACCAGTGAAGCCTCGCCATATTGATGTTCTTTCAGTGGATGGCATCCAGACTGCCCCGCTTGTTTACACGATGGCTGTGACCCGTCTGGCTCCAGGGGTCCAGTCTGGGGGTCACGAATGTTGCCCCTGTGGTGTTTCAGGTGCCACACGTTTCATGGCTGAATTCTCACGTCTAGACACCAAGCTAATGAGTCAGCTGACAGACTTTTGCTGCAGTGGCCAGGCCAGACCCAAATTACAGGGAGAGGGGCATTTGTTTGGAATTAACTCATTAAAGATTTAAGCCCCCCATTTTCACTGGCACAAGCTGACAGAAACCCCCATAAGTCGCCCAAAACAAAACTTATGTGGCACAGTGCCAAAATTATTGGGTAGGCATGTAATCATTTTGACAAGGCGCTTTACGTTATCCCTTCCCCCTCCCCTACCCATAGTTTATTGCACCGGAGCCATATCATTTTCAGCAGGGAAAGAGTACGCTAACCTCACAGGCGAGAGTTTCTTCAGAATGCTGTGTTCTCCAAGTTCTGAATTTTGAATGTGAAAGGGAGCGATAAGAAAAAAATTGAAGGGGAAGGGGGGAAAAGCCTCAGCATGGCCCACTTTAAGGCCTCCATCTTTTTTTAGTTTTGGTCTAGTGCATTTGTGGGCAATCTGATACACGTTTGTTCATCTTCATAAAAATTGGCTGCAGTTTTAGACGCATTGTCGTGCTCGTAGGCAGCGTTTTTTTTTTTTTTTTTTGCGCAAGAAGATAAAGTAGCACGGGATGAAATATTCCTGTTTTTGCCATATTCATATGTTTGTAATAGCTGATTCAAAACTCGATTGCTTTTTTTTTCTCCTGCAAGGTGAAAGGCAATTATCTCTCAGATTGGCAGGGAGGGAAATGGCAAATTCTGCCAATTTCAGAATGTTAACTGTAACCATGCATGATTGCTTTCCATTCAGTACTAGTGACTCATTGCCTCCAAAGTGGCTACAAACACCAACATTCCCTTTTTTTCAACAATGGGGGAAGAAAAATCGGGGCCAGAGGTTTTGTGTTCGTTGGTCCGTTTGGCCAAAAAGTCAGACCAGAGGACTACCATACTAATAGAGCTACAAACCCATGAGACCACAAAGCCGCAGGCAAACAAGCAGGGTAAGAGAGACAACGTTGTTAGCAGACAAAAAAAAAAAGAGGCAGTTTGTGCCTTTTGGGGGGTTTCCACCAAGGCCATTTCTTTTTTCCACCACTGTTTCACCCTTTGGTCCCACTTTGTGAGCCAGACAGTCCACATTGTTTCCTTGTCCATTTTGACAGACAGGTTGCTAATCATAGCCTTGGGGGGAACAGAAAGAATATGTGTATATAAGTGTGCATAGTGCATTGTCATCCCCCCAACAAAAAAACTGGACTGGTCATCAGAACAGGAGGCAGAAAAAAATTTCTTGGGGGGAAAGAAATAAAAGACAAGGACAAACAAATTTACTTTCAAAAATATGCCTCCGTCTGTAAGTACACATTTGCCAGAATTTTAGTGGAAGCTTCAGTGAGATCAAATGAAAGGCCCTGTGTTGAGTTGGAGATTTGGATTTCATTACGTTTTTAACAATTTTCGAGGTTTACCTTCACAGATATGATAGTATCACCCTGAAAAATGGATCTCATGTACAGTGTACATTTCTTCAATTTGTGGCATTGTTTCACAGTGGGTGAGACTGTTGTAACTCAGTACAAATGAACCCGGTTACCGTGGTTACACTCAGCCTAAGAGCCTCTTTTTTCACTCATTCCCTGCCCTTTTGTTCCTGTTCTGCATTTCAAGATAGAGTCCTGCAAAACCACAAAGGTAGGTTTTCTTGGAAGTTTAGACTCATGGAGGCTTCTGTGGGAAAGGTGCCATTTCCTGCACTTGCAGTCACCAGCTGTAAAGGCTGCACAATTCCCATCATTCCTTTCAGCAGTAATGTTTCCCCAGTTTTTTATTGGCATAAGAAAGCAAGGAGCTCATGTAACAGTTTTATTGGTCAGCATATTGATTCTCTCCAATTCAGTGTTCAGCCAGCCTATCTCTGGTGTCCTGTTCTTTTCCCAGCAGCAGGACAGGAAATTAATTTGAGTATTGGATTTTTGATCAAGCTCATAACCGGTGTCCAGTCCCTGGAGTAGGTAGGGGCTTTTCCTTGCCTATTATTAAATTGCACACTTCACTGTGTAATTGGTACAGCACAGTGAGTACGGTACCGATATACACCAAGTGCCCCCATGGTGTACTTTTCTTGAATTTTAAAAGGACAGCTCTTTCCCTGAATTTGCAGATTACATTAGCTGATAACATAGAGCAAGGACATGTAACTGTTTGCTCTGGCTATCTGTTTCTCTGTAACCTGTAGTGGGGTTTTCAGAAGCAAAAGCAAAGAGTTTTTAGTTTGTTGACTGTCACATCTGGAGGCCATTGACCACCATCTCTCCTCTTGATTGGCTGCTGTCAGGGTTTCTGGCTCCACCCCTGCCGGATGACATCACAGGGCTAGTCTTTGTGTTTACGACTCCAGTGAGTCAGCTCACCCTGGTGGCATGTTCCAGTTGCATGTACTTTGCCATACATGTGGGGAACACAGCCCAGTCTCATGTGTGTGTACACAGTTTTGTCTATTTGAGCGATTAGAGAGGCTGTTTAGTTTTTGGCCTTTAGCTCTTCACTGGAGAATGCTACAGCAGTTGTTTCTGGGATAAGGTTCTTAGGAATTGAACTTCCTGCGAGAGACATCCTCCTGCATTGTTGGAAAAGGATGCTGGGTAATTGCTGAGGGCATTTCTGCATCAGGACTGTTCACGGTACACCCCTGTTTTGCCACGAGGAGGAGTGAAGCATGATATATGGGTGAATCTCCCACTGAGTAGGTCTGTGCATTATTTATCACCCTGCCAAAGCAGACCGGGCTCTCCTGGCACTTGGGGCACTGGCAGAATTCAATGTCATGTTAATAATATTCTTAGACTGGGGGTTGCCTCCCTGTCTCTGATTCATTGAGGAAGAAATAACCACGAGGTACACTGTACATGTACTCATTAGCATTGGGCCAGACCCCAGACAGTCCAGGGCTTTGTTGCACAATGCCTGATAATAATATTTACATTTTCCACCTCTGGTCTGCCGAAACAATCACCGATGCTGGTCCTGAGTGATATTCTTACAGTTGGTCTCCAAACAATAGGCTGTGGTGGAAGAGTTGAAGAGGATTTTGAGAGGGGGGAGGGAAACACAAGTTGAGAGAATCGACGCGGGGATATGGAATTACACGTAGAAACGATTCAGCAACCTGGCACCAAGATCATTCCGGGTTCGGCCATCTTCCCCGTGAAGGGGGAGGGGAAGGCCAAGACGTCACGGCTGGGCCAAGTCCTGCCGACCATCCTGCCGGAGGACGGCAGCAGGGTAGGTGGCGGCTTGCTGGATGTTGTGGTGCTGCGGGACAAGGCCAACCGGACGCCTCGCAGGAACCGGGCGCTGGTGTGCGAGCGCTGCCGGCTGGAGCGGCTGGGCAGACAGCAACAGCAGCAGCAACGAGAACCCTGCAGAGGTATGTTTGGCCATGATGCAAAAGTTAACGGCTACGGCTAGAAATAATACACATACGTATGGAAAGCCATTGGTTGGTGGCTGCAGCCCCTTTCCCTAGATGGCTATGTGACCCTAAGCCTCAGCTAGTTAATTTGGAGTCGCAAGAGGAGGCAGTAACATGTACATGAATCACTGCTTGGTAGACAGTCTTGAGATGTGCAGAAGATTGTACCTAGTCCTAGTTGAATGTAATAATTTGCCTTATCTGAAATATTTCAACTCGGATTCACTTTGTACTTGTGTTTTTTTTTCACAAATAGCAGCGTTGTTTCCTTCTCAGTTCTTCACCTTGAGGTCATAGCTGTTGACGAATTAACTTTATACTCTTTAGATATTTATTAGGTGTGAAGCCCTTGCTAGGATATCAGTACATTTATGGAGTTGCATGTGCAAGTTAAGTCAGGCAAATCCCTTTTATTCCTCCCGGGATATACTAAATACTGGTACATGTACACGCACCCGTAAAATCCCCTCCCAGTAATGGCATACAGCAACAGCCGCTTCCTATCAGCAACTGCCCTTTTTGTTCCGTTGGCTTTGATGAGTTTCACGACCACAGGCCACGTGTGAAATGAGTGCGATTTGGGTATTGTCAAGTTTTCTGCTTTGACTACCCACCAGCGGAGAGATGTTTGGGTTTGATTTGATTGCCCGCACGTGCTTTCAAGCTCCATCCAGTAATAAATTGTGTGCGCGAGTGGTGCTTCAATTCGTGCACCGCCTTACATAGACCACAAACTAATTAAATCTGGACAGCCATCCAGAAATGAATGCTCATGCCGTTTTCTTTGTCCAGATCAAGGAAATTGCTCATGATTAAATTCGCATGTTATTACTAACGGGAGCAAATGCACCACGTAAGATTACTGTACATGTACATGTTCACTCTGATGTATATGTATGTGTCATAGCGTTATTCTTACAATCATTGAACTGCAGTTATAACCAAAGATCGTATAGCGCTGCCTAGCGGCGCAAGATGGGGAACTTCACCATGAATACGCGTAAAACATTATCACATGGGCGCCATTCTGGTTGGACTATGCCTGCGCAGTGCCTGTTAATGCACAGGCGTAGGCGCCGCGACAGGCATGCACACACATTAACGTTCACACTTGAATGGCGCCCATAGTGATAACACCTTTATGGCCGAATTACCCATCTTGCGCCGGTACGCGGCGCTATATAATCTTTGGTTATAACCCACCGCAATGTGAAGTAAAGGACAAGTTAAAGGAAAAAAATGACTTTATTTTGAAAAACTCCATCAAAAAATGCTAAAATACCGCAAGAGGGAAGGTGTGAATGTACATGGACTTCGTTTAAGAGGTGACAAACTCCTTATTGTGCTGATGTCTACATGTTGTCATTGCCAATGTTGCCCAAGGTTTTTGAGAACTCCCAGTGAGAACATTTTTCTCACGTGATTTCTACAACATTAATGAAATTGTTAATTGAGGACTGGAAGCCACATTAATGTCTTCATCCCAAGCGCTGTCAAAGCCTGTTGGAGACATCCTCATCTAAACATTCAGGGCTTGGCAGACTGCCCTTACTTGAGCCAATCAGATCAGTGTGCTCAGGCATAGACCTTAGGAGACATACATGTATTTATGGTTTACTCTGAAAAAGAAAACAACCACCGAAATAAAAAAACAAAAACACAGACATCAAGGTTTTGCTTTAGTCACTGACACGTGTAGTGTACTTGTTATCCCTGTCATCCCGAGTGATGGTTACTTATCAATGGTAGAGCTTGTTGCTGGTTCCCGCTTTTTTCATGTAAGGGGTTATCTTTCCCTGATCTTACTAATCCATGCTGGTTTCGCACTGGAAGATGGGGACATCTCTCGGCAGCTGGTGGGCCCATTTATACATGTACACCATACTGCTTGTAAGTAGCTGTAGGACACACCTGCATGCTGTTAGTTAAAAAAAAATGAAATCACCGGATGGCTCTTCTAACCCAGGAGATCAGAAGTCTAAAAATAGTATGGGAGTTAAGAGTCTTGAACAAACACCCCTGTGGTTCAGTGCTTGAATGTTCTCAGCAAAGCTTACTCGTCCTGGTTTCTCTTGAGAGAAGGATCAGTTGAGTCACTGGGGTATTTTTTTTACCTGACAGTTTGCCGAAGTCAGACGCTGAATTTTGTGAAAACTGCCAGTTTTCCCATCAGTTTCAATCATATTTGCAGACTTGTCCATCTCAGTTCCCCCAAACTGTTTCTCCCTGTGGATTCCAGAGCTCAACATGCTTTTGAAGCTGCCTGACTTAAAAAAAAACTTACAACTTGTTTGCACCGAAATGTCATTTTTTTATTTTCCAACTTTCACGAACAGTTCCCATTGACGTTCGCTGTCGCAGTGGTGAAAACGTGTGCGCAAAGCTCAGTGCATTAAACGAAGCTGCTCTGGTTCCCGCTGCGCCGCGCCACGCCGCGCACAAGCGACAGAAAGTGTGATGGAAATGTAGCAACCAGAGCCAGTCTATTCATGTACTGTCCATTCCCGTCGATTACACTACATCAACCGTACACATATGTCGCATGCATCCCTAAAGCTGCAGGTCGAAAAAAACATTGATGTTGCAAGAGGTTTTCTGCAAGTTAATTCACAGAACTTGGTCTCTTATTTGTGTATGTATTTTCTGTGTTCATAAGTTTAATTTGAGATTGTTTTGCTCATACTTGAAGCGAGCGTGTTTCAACAAATTCCTGCCACGCCACAAGATTTATCGCCTGCTGGTCTGGATGCACCATGCACGCTTACCACGGGATACTCGGACATTTTTGGCTAGTTTGCCGTCATGGGGAATAGTGCCTGAGTAGCACTGTTTGAATTGCCCATAATTCTGGAGAATGTCGACTGTTGCAATTTTTACATAGATTAAGACAGGTGTTCATCATTTTTGAGATAGTTTTGGGAGCTGTCTTTCCCATTCATGCCATTCAGTCAGCACAAAAAATTGTCCCCAACCCAAAAATTTTCTGACCTAACGCCCGATTGTGTAATCGCAAGCACAACTATTTTTTGGGCCAAATAAAAGACTGCTTGCATGCAGTAGGCCTAAGTTAAATAACCTTAATAATCGCGGATTTCAAGAAACCTTGGGCAAGTGTTGATCCAGTTCCGGCAAGCAAATTTATTGCATGGCCTGCCCAATCGGGCAAGCTAAAAACAAAAATTTGTTGTGGCCCGAGTCTGATTGAGTGTCGGCCAGTGAACAGATACGGTATGTGTGGGCTCCACAATGTACGAGTTGCATTTTGCTTCCTAGGCCTTGAACATGAATAAGTACGCTAAGTCTCCGCATAATTTTGTGCTTGCGTTACATACATGTAAAATGGTGCAACCTCAAACCTGACAAACTGGATGCCTTGATGAGGGTTGCTGCTGCAGGCCCTCCAAGAAGTGTTTGATTTCCATCGGGCATTCAAACTGTGGTCTGGTGAAAAACCTTGTATTCTTGGTATCGGAATCATTCATATGGGCATGTATTCTTCACATGTACTTACCTTGGAAATAACTTACAGCAAAACGCGTGAAATATGAGACGTACAGGTTGTAGTTATCAAATGATAGTCTGTCTATAATACTTGATCCTTTTTAAAAACAGTTCACACAAACTGAAAAGAATCAGAGCGAATATTGTGTTATTTGTCAAACAAATTGGCTACAAAAATACATGATGTTGGCTCGTAAATTTGTAGAATGACTATAAAATTGAACGTTTGGCTACAACTTTGGCTATTAATTGAAGTTTTCCAGCTGGAACCCTGCATGTACATGTACACAATGTACATGTATGTATTTGAAAGCATCTTTTCCGTGTACCCGCTGTGGAACTCACTTGCATCTTGTGCAGTAGGTGTTGTTTAAAAGCCCTTTTATGCTCAAAAAAGAACCCAAAATCGCTTCATTCCAAAAGGTGAAATTTTAGTATCACAGACTTTTATAAATTGTGGAAGGTATCCTGTTCCTCCAGTGAACATGGCTGCTGCTCTCTGTCATGAGAAACGAGTATGATGCAAGCACTTGAAGTGTATGTAATTTGGAGACAATGTGCAGGTTATACGAAATGGGTAAGCCTCTATTTCTTGCTGATATTTTTCCGGACCCACTGACATACATGTACGGTATGTTATCTGTATTTCACCATTCAGAGGCGGATCAAGGGGGTGGGGAGTTGCAATCGCCCTGTTCAGCCGCGGACTAAATGAAACTACCAGTGAAAATGATGGAAAATGAGTAAGCCTTTAGACCCCCCCCCAAAAAAATTTGAAAATTCCTGGATCAGGATTGCGTTGTCCATTTATCCATCTATAGTTAAACAATTACAATTTCTGGTGGATGCCCTTAGCAGGGCATCCCTTCAGTGTACTGTCATCATTTTCATTTGCTCATGATGAATAAAGAAGCACTGAAACAATCGCGCCTGTCATCAGTGCTATAAATAATTCCAGAAAATTGATATTGATGTTGATTGAAAAGATCTCCACTGAAGTGTCGATATTGAGTTGGCGTGAGGCGATTGAGGTAAAGCTAAGGAGTCAGAGGACAGACATGATACAGCTTCCCATTTACAAATCTGTGTTGTCGGCATACTTTGAAAAGTTTTCTTTTGTTTATATACCAGTTGATGCACTAGTCCTGTGGAAATTTGTGCACGTGCACCAATTTAAGTTGGCTATTTGCCCAAATTATTTGGATTTGAGCGCTGGCGGGTGAGCATGCAGACAGATGCCAGACTCGAAACCCCTCAATTTACCGCAAGAGTAAACTCCAGCGACCTCAGACAACCTCAGAGGAGACAGGGACCTGACACCCTGGGAAGAGGCTCTGTGAATCCTTATCTGGATAGACCTAAACTTGCCTCTAGTTGTTTAAGTTGTCTCTCAAAAAGTTTAACAACCAATACAGTTTTCAAAAAAAAAATTGCTTGGGATAATGTGAATTTGTCACTTTCAAGGTATCCATTGAATAAATTTGTCTCATGTACTGGTAAGATTTAATTCGTTTTTATTTATCAGTGGAGTCAGTCCATTTTAGAAAGTACATGTACATGGGCCTACAGGTGTGCATGTTTTCTCCTCATGCAAAAGTCTCAAAGCTCTGGTCTGAATAAACCCTACACCAGGCAATGACTATAAACTTTAGACTCTGTGCACTGCAGGGAGTCTTCACAGCCAGGCCTGGGGCATGTGCACTGAAATTCAAGTCTTTGTGGGTTTTTAAAAATAGCACATAATTGTGCTGGAGTATTGTTAGCTGGACCAGGTTGATAAGCAAGATTGAAAAGGAAACATCTTGTGATGAATCTTAGATAACACCAGGCTTCTCAAGTTACATAGAACCCAAGGGAAGGGAACACTTCACTTTGAGAACTGACAGAGCCACTCTGGAAAATGAACAGAGAATTCCCAGTTTTAGATGAGGTGTTTTTATTTCAAAGCAAAGAGGGAAAGTTGATACAATATAATTCTTGTTGGCCATGTGGGCAGCTTTCACAGCAGTGTGTGCAAAAAGATAACCAACGGGAGGGGAATTAAGCCCAGTCAGGACTGACCACATTTTTGTCAGTGGCTATGGCTGTGTGCTGCGGCACACTAATGGTATAAATCAGTCAGTTTGACTCAAAATGGACGTGGCTTGAGATGAGCACAATGTGTAATAAAATAACATACCACACATCACGGTGAAACTGAAAGCTGTATCTCTAATAAACCAAGAAACAACCAACCCAGATACAGCCTTACTACCGGGGTAATTCTGTCCGACCAAATTCTCATGCCCTTTGATTTTGATTGATTTCACTTGTTTAAGGTTTGGAGAAGAAACAATTTCATTTTGGTGTGTCTGAGTAGCACCCCTGAAATGCTGATGATGAAACAAGCTAAACCTGGCTTTAGCTTTCTCGGTTGGCAGAGTCCTGGTTGTTGCACGCTGTTCCTATTAAAGCTAGCTGGTTTATTTAATTTATGTTCTTCAGAATCTATTGTAGTTGAAGTTGGCAGCAGTATTTTGCAAAAGGAAGGTGTCAAGCACTTTTTAACTTCGTTACCAAAAGTGGGGAGCAAAGAAAGATACACAAACAAATTTAGCAATAAAATGGTTGGTCAGTTCCTGGCTCTGCACTTATTTGTTGACACATCGACCACCGGGGGTCCTCATTCAATATTTGATTTTGTTTTCTCTGAGTCTGACATTGCCAGTAGAGTGGAACTAATTGGCACAATGCGCAAACCTGGGTGCACAATAGCTCCCATCACAGAGCTCATCGAACAATACAGCCCAAGGTTCACTAACCTGTCGAAATCCCACTCAGGTTTTATTGCTAAACTTCGCCCCTGGTTTGCCAGACCATGGAGTTAGTATGGCCAGACAGTGTGAGAATTGGGACCACCCAGAACACTACCAGCTGGAGCAGCTAGCACCTCTCAAGCCAAAACAATGAAAGCCTTGGACTGACCTGTTTATGATCAAGGAAACTAATGGTTGGCCACTTTTTACCTGCCAGTTTTTTAGCCTCCTTTGATAGTGGTTAAGTGCTGAAGTCCAGTGGTTGTAGAGGGACGTATAAATCATTTGGGTATTTTTTTTATTTGATGGGGTTGGTATGCCTTTTGCTTTTTTTTTTAATCACTGAATCCATTGGTCTTTGGTTTTTTCCCTGAATTTAACCACAAAAATCCAACACTCTGCCTGTGCCACTTTTTTGGTACTTCAAAGTAGGACACCAAATCCCATTATTAAATAGTAAGCACAATAGCAGGGCTGTGCAGACTTAAAGATATCGCATATTCTGTAGTCTGCCCATTCAACTTTAAACATGAAACTCTCTCACATCCTGCTTTCTAAAAAACAATAACTCTTTGTAATTTTACTCCAGCTTTCAGTTTTCCATATTTAAAACTGGATTCCTGCTTACCATATGTACTGGTATTAGTCATTTTGTTACACAGTCCTCACAGTGTAGGTCCTATATGTACAAATATTAACCAGCTTTCTCCTTGTAGCTGTTAGGCAAGAGAGTTTAGCATTCACCTGTATAAATACCCCAGTGTAATCTTCCAGCCTCAGTGGAGACGTGATCCTAGTCCTACAGTGTGCAGGTCCTTCTGCAGTTACACAGACCCTCTCATTTCCCCCCATGGGGCCATGTTTAAAAACTATTACCCCCAACGAGGACAAATTAAGCCCAATTGGACACCTGGTAAGGGGCCAGGCCCAGCTACTTGACCTTCCCAAATTACTGGAGAGTTGAGTTTAAATTTCTCCTAAGTTTTGTGACAACCTGGGGGTAACATCAGGTTGAAAGAGAGTCACTGGTACATGAAGTTGAGTACCTGAAAGATAGTTTGAATGGTCTTTGATATTTGTTTTGCAGTGAAAACTGTTTGTGCGTATGCTTGTCAGATCTTTTCAAAACTGATAGTACCGTAATGCATTGGTAAGTACATGTAACCATGACCACATTATTTGCATATCGAAAGTTTTGAAAGGTCTAACAAGTTGAACAGCTCTAAATTCTTGTATAAAAAACATACATGAACGGTAACCAAACTTATCTCATGCTGCAGGTGGCAAGCATGTCATTTGTACCTTTTTTTTTCTCAAACTCAAGTTCGTTATAAAATTGTGTAATGGTTTCTTTTCACTTTTGACACCCCTTCCCTCAGACTGTCTGTCGCAATGTTTGCTACCGTCTTTGTCAGTGTCACTTCTCCAGCCTATGTGTCAAGATGGTATGTGCGTCAGTCTCACACTGTCTCCGGACTTGGCTCGCATGTGGGGGGGGGGCACAGCATCTGCATGCAGCTGGAAATGAAATTGCCATGATTAATGGAGCTTGGATTAATTTTCCTCCATCATTTTCCTTCTGTTTTTCCCCTGCTATATCATGATATTGTGCATGTACATGTACAGGACAGGAGTGATGCCTGTACATTTGCCTCACTTCATCTGTTTTGCATGGCACATATTTTACACATGCATGTTGCAACTTGCATACAACTAATTCCTGGTTCATGTTTTGCTTGTTTCTTTTTGGAGGGGTTGTTTTGCTTTTTATTGGTCTGCTTGTTTTCTTGGCATTCTGTTGCTTTTGGCGAACTTGGTCATGTTGAAATGATATTGAGTTCTGGTAAGCCTTCCGTAGCTCGTACTTTTAATTTACACGTATATCAAATCAAAATTTAACCTCAACTGTAACCCAGACTTGACGTTTCCGGGCAAAACTGTGAGCAAATTGCTTCACTTACAGAACTTGTTAAATATGAGTGTGGGTGTGATTCAGAACCACAGGATGTTTGCGCTCACGTGTAAACATAGCATCACAGCTCCGTGATGCGGCCTGTTTCGCTCACGGAAACCTACATGTATGACGTAAAAGTAGATAAATGTCATGTCTAGGTTAAAGTTGACATGTCTGTATGTTGATAGCCTGAACAGCACAAGTTCTGTATTCCTGTGTTTTGACGTAGTATTTGAGTATGAAACGGCACACGATTTAGCCTTTTGTGACGACAGTATTGTCTTTCAGACCTGAATCAAAACTGGGACACGTACGGTACACATACCTGTGAAGGCAGAGCTCACTCTAGGCAATGACGGAGCACTAGCCAAACGCTGCGACATATACGAGTACATAGTAACGTCCCATTCACACCTTTGATTTGTGTCCTTATATGGGCAAATAACCCCATTGTGTTTGCCATCGTTGATATTGGGTGGAGATATTTGCTGAATGACACATTATCACAGCGTTCTAAAAATAGACACCCTGAGCACAATAGTCAGTGGGTGTAGGTTGTTCCGCTGTCATCTCATTCAATCATGCATGCAGAGACACGTTGTAGTATTTTGGTGATTGGTTGGTCTCAGTGCTTGGGTAACAAATGAAGTCACCGATCGATAAGACCGACTGGACTGTCAGGAATTTGTGGTCAGCGCACGGCATCCACTGACCATATTAAGGGTCCCGGTAATTAGAGGCAAACTCATTTTGAGTCATAGAGCCCTCAGCAAAGTTGAGAGAGCTGTTTTGATCAAAAGTTGTGCCCGAAACGGGCTTGCAGAGCTATGGCTGCTCAGTTGTCGGTGTCTTCCTAGACCTTGACCAACATTGTAGCCTCTAGAGAACAGATTCAGATGCTGCCCAAAATGTGCTCAGCACAGAAAATGTTTTCATCTTCTTTGCGCACACAGGATAACTGCATGTACATGTACAGTGTACATGTACATACATGTAATATACTTATACAGTGGACTCAGATTCCTATGTAAGCACATAGGCTGTATTTGGTTGTTAGGGTATGCAGGTCGGTGGCTGGGCCCTTTACAGCTCAGCACAGGGTGAGGTCTTGTGGTCTGGACAGTGCATATTTGTACAAATCAGTCTTGGCCCTGATCACCCAAGCTGTGAATCAGTTCTGTTCCCCAGATGGCACTGTCAGCAGTAATAAAGACCAGCTCTGTCTTTGAGTTTGATCAGAAAGGGGATTTTGCCCTGTGTTGACCCCCAGTTGGCTGGATTTACATAAATTGCAAAGCTATTTCTGGGAAACCCCGGTGGATTTACCTGTCCAAGGGCCATATAACATTCAAACAGCTACTCAACACTGAAATCTGCTAAGCTCATAAAAGACTAGCTTTGTAGAATTTAGTTACCCATCAAAGTTGTCGTGCAAAATACTCAGATGTGGTTTTCTGGTCATCACCGCTAGGCACAAAAATCTGTTCCCTCCTATAAAGCAGCTTCATGGTTTTGGTCCCAAAGAGTGACAAGGGTAGGAGCGCTCTATGGTAGGATATGTCAGCGCCTATTGGGTCTGTGCATGCTCTGCCGAGGTCGCTCTGCAGCCCAGCATACATTTAATTTAGCTTGTATGGGGGGTGGACACGTGTACAGTTGGTTTGTGTATGTGTTGTTGGGTTCTTGCCTGACACTGTCAGTCAAAGATAAGACAAAGATAAAATAAATTGACAGAAGCTTAAGTGTTCCTGGGAAATGTGAAAAATGCAGCTTGGGTCTGCATGCAACAGTGGCAATTATTGTGTAGTTTTGGCCCTTGCTTGGTTAATTAGAGAATTCACTGCAGTATGACTGCATGTTAAATGAAGAAATAACAAAGTACCATATCCATCCATACACAGGAGGGTTTGTTACACTTTTTAAATCACTACAAGGTCACAGGAGCAAACAACACATGTGCAGTTAGCTTAGACAACTATTTTACTCAACTTCTACATGCCAGATTTATATTTGCAGTTAAACTTCATCTTCTCCTAGTGTCAGTCAGAATATCTTAGTATACCTGTGGAATCAAAGATCAGTACATGATTTTCTTGATGGTCTTTCACGAAAAAGTGGCCAGCCATGAAAGTGTACAGAACTTTGTATGAGTACAAACTGTCACCACCATCTGCTTTATACTGTATGCCCCCCCCGCAAACTACACTGATGAAGAGTTGACGGAATGTACTGCAGAGGCGTTGTAGTACCCAGAGAAAGAAACTCTCAGGAGTTTAAGAATCCACATGTAGGGTCCAGTCCACTAATTCAAGCCCCATTGAAAACAGTGTAAAATCAGCACCGTTCAGGGCCCAATAGCATGCACGCCAACATCCCTGAGATTTCTGAAACACAAATGAAATTCTTGTCTGGTCACTTATCTTTCAATTTCTTTTCAATTTTTTGTGGGTTAACCAATTACATTTTTAATTATTCCCACAAAACAAAATCACCCCCCAAAAAGTGATTTTTCCGAAGTCTGATTGCAGCCATTTTTCAAGTGGCAACCCTCAACTTTCTCGGGCACTTAGGACCATTTTTCAACCGTAGTTTTCAGCCCTTCTGCCCTCATATGAAAGCTCAAAGACCCAGGGAGTTGATCCTGGCGACGATTTACACAATCTCACCATTTTGGGGGCCAAACAATCTCTTTTTTCAAAAGATACTGTGGGGGCACTTTTAATGCTAATGAGCTGGTCAGAAATTCTCACTTGAATTAGTGGTCTGCACCCTGTAGTCCTCAGTTGTGAAAGGTCAGGTGTCAAAGTTTACTGGACAAAACTGCCAGCTCACCGAAATCACAGGAAGGCAAAGACAGGCTGCTACTTACATACTGTACATTTAATGAAGGAAAATGCCATTGTTGTGAGACTAGGAGCTAGACGGACGTGTTCTGATTGTGAGGAAATGGTTTATTTCTTCTGCTTAGAGTGGATGTACACAAAGGTAGATATTTTGCCCAGAGGGGGAAGGGTATTTTCAGGAAATGTAGTTTATTGGAATATCCTGATTTAAGGTACATGTATAAAAACAGAATGATAATCCTGTCCTCTTTTTCCTGCGACATTTCCTTGAAAATTTAATATCCGCACGGCTATTCAATCATTTTGCACTAAAAATAAAAAAGTGCCATGAATGCGGGTCCAATTTCAAAGAAGTGAGAGTTTCTGTCAACAACAAATAAACGCAGTGTGAGCCATGTTTATTGATGTGTTTAGCTACAAAGAGGAAACTGCTTTTCAACCTGCTGTGGATAGACCTGTGTTTTGGGAATCTGAAACCCGATACATATACTCTGTACATCTGGCTTGATAGTTAGAAAGTGCAGGATGATGTTGTGTTCCTCAAAAACAGCTTCATGCTGCAAGGACTTGAGAAAAGTTTCCTGATGCTTATTTTGTATTTTCTTATTCTGTGCCGCTGAAGAAGCCAGCATCCTGCCTCACCTAAGAGGCTTCTGCCCTGCTTATCATTTGGACCAAAATTTCAAAAGTTCTCTCATGTTCATCAACATTATTCTTAACAGGCAAGATAATGCCTAGTTGGCCAGTCAACCTGAGTATTAGCATAGGTGTCACTGGCAAGATGCAGCGTGTCCAGGGCATGTTTGAGTTCCAGTAGAATTTGCTCCATGGCCCCGCAGGGGACAAGTGGTATTTTTCAGTGTCCATCGGTGGGAATGGAGATCCCTGTTGAGGTGGTTTTTTTTTTTTCCCTCTTACTTCGTTAATGCTTCCAGGTACCTGATCAAACTAAATGCTGTACAGCCTGAAGGCTCAGGGGATAGCATTTCGCCATCACCAGAGTTGCAAGTTAGTGCAGGGAGGATTTATTGGGTTGTCCCATCATGCAGAGGCAATTTATAACTTGGGCTGTGTGACACTTGTGTTTCTGCCTTGTCTGGTGGTTGCCTGGATCTTTTTTCTTGAGCTGTGAATCTGTACATTGTGCATGGAATGTGCAGTACGCTTGAAAGACGAGCACAGAAATGACAACTTGTATGACAACTAAGAACCATTAGATTCCCTGAAAGACTAAGCATATGAGTTTACCAGTACCTAGACTCCATTCCAGGTGATGGATGTTATTAAGTCTGGAGAGCCAGAGGGACCAATTTCTCTTGATGGAGAATTCTACTCTCAGCACTCAAGGTGTAGGAGGCTAATTGCTCCACAGAGTTCCCTGACCGAGAATCAATTTCTGGCATCCAATGGCAAACTCGGCTGGAGTTAAAAATGTAGCCTGGGCATGGCATGCAGGGATAGGGCTGCACCTAAACTGCTTAGCTGCGGCTAAGAGGAACAAGTGCAACTATGGCTTGTGGCTGTAGCCTCTCCTCATAAATGCATGTGCTGATCTCAGCTGTAGCCAGTCGATTCGGACAGAGATGTTTGCCTTCATTTGGATATTCCTCACTGGCGAAACTGTAGACTGTATTTCAAATGGATCTGCATGAACTATCTCTTACCTGCATTATAGATCAGATGCACATCATCAGCAGTGGGGCAGGGGGGGTACAATGCAAACTGTGGTTGCATCCGAATATGTTGTCTATAGCAAGATCTAGGTCTTTGCTCTTTTGGAAATATGCGTGGACTGGCGAACAGTAGACGTAGCAGTAGTTCTGTGGAACCCAATTTTAGACCACCGCTACTGCATACCATGATAAAGGCATACAGGGTATTGGCAATGGTGGCAAGTGTACATGTACAGGTATTCCACTGTGAATTCTGAGGTTGGTCATTCCTGCGTTAACTCAATTCGTCTGCTGTAATTCGGTTCAACACTTTGTAATGTCCATAGCCAGCTGACAGAACCTTAGGCATGCTCACCTTGCCCTTTGGAAGCCAATTGCAGTGGACAAAAAGAGTGAAGACACAGGGATCCAGACCAGATGCAACACTCTGTAACAGTTATTGGGTGCACTTGAACAGTAATTACCCGGCCCGATTTTACAAAACCTGTGAGCAAAAAATATCGCTCAGCATTTTGCTATTAAGCAAAAATGAATGGAGAACCAGTCTCAAGTGATATGACTTGGAATGGCACTTTGGCCATTAACTGGTCTGTGCTAAGCATGCATTTTTGGTGCTTATCACATTATCATCATATCAGAAGCCCCTGGGGGGAACTCCAAGGCCCCAAAATCTGTCTGCTTGCTTGATGGGATTAATAGTCTCAGAGAGCCCTTCGGACCAGCTAGTGAGTCACAGGGGGGCAGGGACCTCTCAGGTACCCTGTCCTTTGTCCCTGAGCAAGCGGGCTTCAGAGGTTCTGTCTTAGATTCGTTTCTTTTGCCCCTGGAGAAACATGTTTTAAATTCAAGCAGATCGAAGATGCGGCAGTAAACCCTTGAAGCAATTTATAAAGCTCAGTATGAAGCTGGTGCGCATGGCTTTTTTAAAGACGTACAAAGATTCATACGTCTGTATTCACACAGTAAAAAATGATGGCAATGTACGGGCACAGCATGCCATTGGATATCAAATCCTGCTGTTACCCCTGATCATTGTGTCAATTACTGCTGGCGCTGACAATCCAGTACATGCACCTGTATTGTATGTGTGCATGGGCTTTGCACCATGTAGGCTCCACTAAAACACTCAGCTGTTGATGTCACTGTATTCCTGGTATGTCCCCTCTGCCTTTGGTCATGACACTCTCCATCTTTGCTCACAGAAGGTCTCCAACTTATCTCCATCTCCGACCCTGGTTGTCAGCAAGTCCATCTCAAGTCTTTTCACAAGTCCCTTCACACATCCTTTTGTTTTGTGTTTTTTTACAAAGTCTCAAATCCAGTCACGCCTGTGATAAAGGAATACAATTTGAACAACTTGTGAATTGACATGCGACTAGATGGCTTGTCATGGACATGTGATGGACTTGCAGGGACTTGTGGTGGACTGGAATACGGGGATAGTCCGACTTCCTCAAAGAGGTGTAAGCCCAAGTTTCTTTACCATGCAGTCAGCCTTGAATTGACACTATACATGCACAAAGCGCAGCCTGTCATGGTCTTAACAACAGTCTACATCTACATGCAGCAACGATATTGCTAGGGCAATAACTTCCCCATTCCTCTTTGCTACATGTAGGACATCTGTAGTCTGAGCTCAAGACGTTGGCTTCTGAATACAGATCTGGAGGAGTTGGTACTTGTCAGTGAAACACAAATCAAGTGCATTGTGGAACTGGAACATTCACAGGGGCAGTTTTTTGGGAGGGGGAAGGGTGGGAAGGGAAGAAATGGAGGCAAATGACAAAAAAGCCTGGAACCGAGACTACAGATCAGTTAAACCTTACATTACAGTCTGACTCTCTCCCCACCTCAGAGTGCTACTTTTAGCCCTGAGAAGAGACTGTGGCTCAATTTCCTGTGGAAGATTGCCTCCAGGTGTGACTTGCAAGCAGCAAGTGCGGGTAAAATGTCTCAGCATATTGTGGTCCCAAGAAATTAGTTTTTACCATCACACATATTGCAACAGCCTCGGGCTTTTCCTTGAAATACACCCTTTGTCCTTTGTGTGCAGGTGCATTGCACTGTAAATTTGAAAAGTAACAAACAGCTAATGTGGGGGGGGGAACACATGTATCTATTGTGTTATTTTCTCTGAAGTGGTGTATTTTTGAAATAAATCACTTTCCTGAAATGGAACCGGAAACGAATTGACCAATCACTGGTTTTTAAGTACATCCACGCTACACGTCTTTGGTTAAAGTTTCAGGAATTGCCAGGAATTCCAATGAAATACCTGACAGTGTGTTCCACAAATGTACTGTACTGTAACATATCAATGCGCTTGGCACTCAGTTTAAGATAAATCAGGAATTTCCTGATACAACATACTCGCCAAGCCCAGGCACGAATCCAACTGAGACTCTGTAATGACACCAGAGAAAACAGTAGATACTAAATTCATACAATTTAGAATCAAGTTCACACTTGTTGTATCAACCAAACGGGAAGATCTGAACTTCTAATCTCGTGTGGATTTTTAGCCTACTTTTTCTGCTCGCACCACTTGGAACTCTGAACCGAACTCGCCGTTCACTGCTTGGAGAGATGCACTCAAGTATCAGCACGGGGAGCATGCATGAAATGCCATGATGGTTTGTATTTGTTGTATTTCACTTCTTTAAAGAACAAAATTCCCGCTTCTTTTTTAATCCCTTTGTAGAGAACTTCCCCGACAGCATTCAGTCCAGACCGCTTCCCAGCACCCCTTCCCACGGACCCGTGGATCTGCCCAGATGGAACTCAAGCGAGGAGCTGAACGCCCAGGATGACCCGGATCTGTTTGTGGTGCTCTACGACTTCAGCGGCAGCGGGGAGAATCAACTTAATGTTCGCAAAGGTAACTTCTCCCTCTCCCGTAGCAGTCCTTCCATGGAAGAGAATAAAGTTTAAATTGACTTGTTAAAAGTTTTTCCAACTTGGCTTATTAATGTGCACAGCACACCTCTGATAGCCTTATAATATTTCAACAGATATTGGTACCGCTTTCCCAGCACTTTCCTGCGCCAACGGTGCATGAACCTGTGTGCACCCACAGTTAGTTCCCATCAAGGGATCATTGTTGCTACGTAAAAGTCTACCATCTCTCGTTTTCCACGGAGCATGTTCTGTTTATTGTTAACCTTGGAAAATACTCGTAGGTGCACTTTTGAGAACTTGCAAAGTAAATTTGGATTTTGCTTAAATTCTTACTTTTTCTTTCGCAAGAGCCACAGCTGCCAAAAAAGAAAAAAAAAATTAATATCACTACAAAAGTTATTGACTTTTCTCAGTGATTAACAGTGGCTGTGTTGGTTTGCAGTACATAGTAATGACGTTGTACTGCTTACGCACAGAGTGCAATAAGCCACACTGTTTGGCATTCATCACATTGAGAAAACCATGGAGCTGATGCACGGAATAAACTTTCGGGCGCGGCAAAAGTTGTAGGAAAACGCAAGTATGCGTAATCGTTGTAAACGTAACCAGACGTCTATGACTGTATTTACATTTCCAGCATGTTGCATCTTTGGCTTTTCTCAGATTTTCTTATTTTGGACATCACCCTGCCCTCCAAGGGCCTATCACCACCAATCCGGTCCCCCCCTCAGGAAAGACGTAATGAAACCCTGCCAGCTGACGTCACCGGCCGCGGTTGCCGTGGAAACCAATTACAGTTCATATCCACAGGATGTTTCTCTTTACTCCGCCATACCAGTTTTAGAAAGCAGACCCCGCTAATTTTAGCGTTGGCTTAATTAATTGCTGCGATGGTGTCTATTTTCAGTACCGGGAGCAGATCTTCGGCGTGAACTTGAATTTTGTCGGATCATGTGACGATCAGCTGATAAGGGAATTTGAATGTTTTACAGTTACGTACGCATTGGACGGTTTGGAGGGTGTCGTTTCCATCCCTGCTGTAATTAGCTTACAGAGACTGGTATGGACTGGTACGAGGATAAGTGCGTAGGTACAGCGTAGTTGGAAAGGGCGCCAGGAAAAAGTGCTGTCTTTCGTCCTACATGTATTCACTATGTGCATATTTCCCGTGGTATCACGTGTCATATTCTGGCTATGGGGGCATTATGCAATCCACTGAGTTACAGGCTTTTTTGGGCATTGAGAAAAATTCTGCTGGGATTGGAACGCCATGCGCTGTAACTTTAATGTACAAGCTTAATTACGGAAGAATGCATGTATTTCTGTCTTTCTGCCCTTTCGTCGGTAACCACAAGTTTGCCATTGTCCCAGCCGACAGATACACGTAGGTACACGAACAAGCGAGAAATGAAAAAGTAGTAAAGTACAGATAGGTGTGTGGCAGCAGTGAAGTCGCAAACTGCACAAAATGAATGAGGACAAAAGCAGTCCTCCATTCGTGTTTGTGCTGTGTCACTGGTGGCAAGATGTGTGATTTCCACTTTACTCGAGCTTTTGTCTCTGCAATTGTAATAGACTGCCATACAACTCAGCAAGTTTCCGTTGATCTTTGGGAAAAAAAGGTGGGGGAACTCCAGAAAGCGTTTGATCAGATGCCTTGTGCCCTCAAATTTTGTTAGAATGGATACGGTTGGCAGATTGCTCGAAGGCACCGAGAACTACTGACAGCCTGCCTAAAAATGTATATTTTGTCAGTCCTTGAAATAGCCCTCCTGAAGTCCCAGGGTGCCGTCAGTTCAGAAGAGGAAAAGAGGGAGAAACTTGCACCTGACACTGGCCTGTCAATTCAGATGTTCCACTCAGGCCAACTCATCACTTCATTTCCTCTACAGGCAGGGATTGAGGACGCGTGGATTTCACTAACCCCTTCGTTTACACCTCGACCTAGGGGGCTTTTTTTTTTCTTCTTTTGAGTTTGACCAGCGCTGACCCCTTGGCCCAGATAACCACGAATTGGTTGGGAAAAGTGCATGGCTCCTGCCTTCTGGCATTGTTCGGGTTTGCTCTGAGGGGAGAAGGTGGTTGAGGAGATTGTCATAACGGGACCTGTACTGCCGTTTGTCACAAGGCAGCATTGAAGTGTGACGCATTGGCACTGTGCCAAGCACAAACAAAATGGAACATTGCGTGTTATGGGTTTGAGAATCAGGAGTCCCAAAAATTCGTGGGCGGGCATCCAAGTTTGCGTTGGAGCTCTCAAGAATGGAGAGCTTGATGTCGGAGTCTAGTTTTCTCCTTTTTAGCAACTTGTCATGTTGATCCCAACAAGACTGAAATGCATATCAAATGAAACCGTTGGTCTCATGTAACGTCTGGTATTTCCTGCCCATTGGCCGTAGTACGAAACCAATACATGTGCTTCTGCATGTAGTTAGTTTTTAGTCCTAAAAAAAAAATGATTCAAGTGATCCAATGAAATAACATGATCGACCGACAAAGTGAGTCATTAATTGCGCAAGCCACTATCCGTATGCCATTAGAGCACATCCTGGATTATTGGTATCCCTCCATGCCAACTGCTGCTTCTTGTTGCCGCCATGTAGATTTCCCCACCTCTTGTGACATTTTGAAATGCTCAGTACCCTCTCGGCATGGACACACACGCACATACGGAGGCTAACCTCAATTGCTGACCTATCTCCAAGCGGCCCACTTTCCGAGACCAAACCTGGAACTGACAGGCTATTAGTTGGCACATGATCTTGGTGCCAGCCCGTGGGGGGAGGGCTCTTTCACTAAGAACATTGCTGTCTTCCGGTTTCCTGAGTGCTCGCTGCTCAGTACAGGGAGGGTGTGTGAGAGGGAAGATTGCGTCATCTTCTTGTTGTGATGGTGAGCTCGGCCGCGGAAATAGGTCTCTCCCACGATGTCGAAACGGATGTTTGGCACACTTTTTCCCTTGCAATTCCTACACGCCATGTACACGTCATTTTAACCACCGCACTTCCATCCATGTGTCATGCTACGTTGTCTATCTAAACTTCGTGTACTTTGCTTACAGAGTACATGTCCCTGCCCAACTGTTCACTTTGATTTTGTTTTGAAATGCACATGTACATAAATGTAATTAAAACTCCTATGTATACTTCTCATTTCTTTGTGACCGGTTTAGTAGGTTGCATTGTTGTCACGGTGCTGTTTTGGGGTTATTTTTTCATCAAATGTAGAATCTTTTCCTTTAACCCTAATCCTCCTTAATCCTTCACCTGTTGGAGGACTGAGGAGTGTTAGGGTTAAAGTAATGTGAGTATTACCTGTAATGGCAGATTCAGGAAGTTTTTCAGGTTGTAATTTGCCGATTTTTGAGTACTGCGGCTTATACACCGGGCGGCTCGTCTTCCGAAAATCATGGTACAAAGAATGCACCACAGGGTGCTTGCATGGAAGGGAAGGAGATCTTGCTGGTTAGTTTTTCACCACCCAAAAAAAAAAAAAAATCGGGGAAATTGGGGATGGAAGAAAAGGGGTTGGACAAACTGGAAAGTCCCAAATCCAGTTTGTCAAATGAAACTTGATCATCGGATGTTTCAGTCTCCACCCCCAGTTTCTAATATTATTTACCACACGAGAACATTCATATGCCAAATCTTTTGTCAAATCAAACCTGGATGGCACAGTCAAAACCAGATTGCAAAAAAGATTGGACTGGAATCCCACCACTAGTGGAAAGTTCCTGAAGGTTTAGTTATCTTTTTTCTTGTTGGGGTCAATTCCACAGGGGAGCATGTGCGAGTCATTTCGTACAACCAGACAGGGGAGTGGTGCGAGGCCAAGAAGATCACCAATAACAAGACGGGCTGGGTGCCCTCTAACTACATCACCACCAGCAACAGCCTGGAGAAGCACTCATGGTACCATGGGCCCATCTCCCGTACGGCGGCCGAGTACCTGCTCAGCAGTGGCATCGACGGCAGCTTCCTGGTGCGGGACAGCGAGAGCAGCCCCGGTCAGCTCTCCATCTCACTGCGCTTTGCCGGCCGGGTGTACCACTACCGGATCAACCACGCTCCGGACGGGAAGGTACGGGCGTTGGGGTTTGGGTCTGCGACTAGTGGGGGGGGGAGGAGACAGTGTTGTAGTCAGGCCCAGTACCAGTCTGTGACAAGTTGTCCAGTTTTGAGCCAAGTTACAAACTATATAAAGGCACCCTGATGGAAGCATTTTTTGTCAGTGCTCACTCGTGTCTGATCTTGCGAAAGGCCCTAGGATTGGACTAATGAAAGGACTAACAACACGAACATGAGCAGACAGAAATGTAGGACCATCTTGTATGCTATCCTACTCCAGAAAAGATCCCTCACTCTTGTGCATTATGCCCATCCAACAAGAGGGCAAAACCTGTAATTAAAATTACTCCATTTTGACACTTTGCTCACCGTACTCTAAGGGTTCTGTCATTTTTCATTTCATTAAATCATGGTCATCAAGCAATGAGGCCTTAAACTTGTTTACACTTGGGTGAAGAGAAGCAAATATAAAATGTGCCACCCCCCCCGGGGAAAATGAGTCACGAGGCCATTTTGTCAGTAATTCTATTTCAGTTTGCATTAGAAAGGGCCAGCTTAGTTGTTTGTTTTGATGTTTCACTGATTTTGGTGTCCCAGTGAAGTGGACATTGTTGTGTGGGTAAAAAATGTTGATGGTTTCTACTGATTTCTGCGATACAAGATTCTTCCAAATGCCTCTGACCCAAAAGTGGCTCTTCTGACATAATGACTCATTGTCATAGAGTGGGTCATAAAATGTCCCGCTCGGGGACACATTCCCCTTGATGACGATGAAGCAGACATCGTAACTGCCGGACCTATACATCCCCCCTCGTTCAGGTCTTCGTCACCAACGAGAGCCAGTTCTGCAGTGTGGCAGAGCTGGTCCACCACCACTGCAAGGACTCGGATGGCCTGATCACCACGCTGCGCTTCCCCGCCGCCAAGACCAACAAGCCCACCATCTACGGCGTCTCACCGCAGTTTGATGAGTGGGAGATCCAACGGACCGATATCTCCATGAGGAACAAGCTGGGCGGGGGCCAATACGGCGAGGTCTACGAAGCTGTCTGGAAGAAACATAACAAAATTGTCGCTGTCAAGACAGTCAGGGTATGTACAAATGTACAATTTTCAGAAAGTAATCTTGAGTCTTTTGGGGGAAAAAGAACCTCCAGACAAACCCAAATCTACCCAACAATTTAATCCACAAAACAATACAGCTAATCATATTTCACAGAGGACTCTATTTTGTCTGTGTGACCTTTGCATCTTGAATACACTTGTCCATACAACTTTTGGCTGTGAATCAAGTTACATGTACCATTTGAGCTCAGAAAAAAGAGACAAACCGTGTAACTGTTGGTTGCCCATCATAGTTTTGCTTGGGGTGATTTTTGGCAGCATTTCTGTTGGCCAGAAAAGTGGTTTTTTTTTTCCAACTTGTTCGCAACACTCAATTTACAGTTAATACGTCCTGCAAAGCAGATTTGTCATTTTCCAAACATTAGCTTTGTTAATTGCGCTGGCCTTCCCATTCGTTTAGCTGCACTGGCCAAAGAGAGACAGTCATACCGATTGATTCATGTCTTGTGGCTTTTTTTTTAATTTTAGGAAGAGAACATGAGAGTGGATGAGTTTTTGCGGGAGGCGGCGGTCATGAAGACCATCAAGCATGCAAACTTGGTCCAGTTACTAGGTAAGCCTGTGTCTCGGATGTCAGGGCTGTGGCTGACTCTAACACTCTCAGCTGTGGTAAGCCACTTGCAGCTTAAGCTTACAACCACTTTTCACAGACACTTGTACTAAATAGAGTTTTTAGCTGTGGCTTGTAAATGAAGTCAGAGCTTAGTGGCTCACTCAAGAAGTTAGAATATCCACAGGTCTGGATCTTGTACTACTTCAAACTAGCTCCGACATAGCTGTACATCCCGGTCCATTTTAGTGTAACCTGGGTGGGGAGGGGGATCCTGAGCGTCATATGCTAATTTTTTTTGGGGGGGGGGAGAGGAAGTTTGAGAGGAAGAGGAAGCCCGTCCCCTCCCAATATTTCAAATCCTGGATGAGCCACTGTCAGAGCCACAGCTGTGTCATTTGTCAGCATGTGTACACGCCTGACACAAGGCTCAAGAGCAACTTAGCAGTCCACAGGCACTTTCAGAATCCACATATCTACCCATCACCTGCAGGTGTGTGCACCAGGGAGCCCCCCTTCTACATCATCACAGAGTTCATGCCCCACGGCAATCTCTTGGAGTACCTCAGGGAGAATGATGATTCCACACTGCCGGCTGTCACGCTGCTCTACATGGCCTCTCAAGTGGCCTCCGCCATGTGCTACTTGGAGACCAAGAACTTCATACACAGGTGAGCCCAGTTGCGAGCCATGTCATCACAGGCCATTGTATGGCAGTCACAAACTGTCACAGATTAGTCACGGTTCTTCTGAAGGTCAATCGCAAGCCATTACACACCAATCACTTCCCAGCATACGTGAGTTACAGATCAGTCACAGGCCACTGCATGTCAGTCACAAACTGTAACAGATTAGTCACAGACAACTGCATGTCAATTACAAGCTGTCACAGACCATTACATGTCAATCCCAAGCCACCACAGTTTGGTCACAATCCACTACAGGGCAGTCACAAACTATCACAGGTCAGTCCCAGATTATAACACATCAATCACAAGCCATCACAAATCAGTCACAGTATAAGTGATTGATATTGAACAGTGAAAATTTTCAAATCTCTTTAACTTTTTTTGAAGGGATCTGGCAGCGAGGAACTGTTTACTAGGTGACAACCACCTAGTGAAAGTGGCCGACTTTGGTCTGGCCAGGATTGTCACAGGGGAGATTTACACAGCCCAGGCTGGGGCCAAATTTCCCATCAAGTGGACAGCCCCGGAGAGCCTGGCCTTCAATAAGTTCTCCAACAAGTCAGACATATGGGGTGAGTTGAAGCACATGACTCCGAATTTGAGAGTCCATGTCACACACTGGATACGATTTACAAAAGAGCTGATGGTAGTGTTTCATGTGTCCCTCCAAGTCTGTGACAAGTCCATGACAGATCCCTGTAAGTCTGTGACGAGTCCATGACAAGTCCTTGCAAGTCCATGACAAGACCCCCCTACAGGCCAAGCAAAGACGCATGACATGCGGGTACGGGGTTGCAAGTACGCATGGAACATAGTGCACGTTATCAAGTTCCAGCTGTTTTACTTTTGGTATTTTCCTTTTTATCGATCACCACAATTCCAAGTTCCCCTGGATTTTCCAGTTAACAGTGCAGTTAACCACAAGCTTTCTTGTATCCAATTGTTTCCAACAATCCAGCCTTTGGCATTTTACTGTGGGAGATTGCCACTTACGGCAGCTCCCCTTATCCCGGCGTGGAGCTGCAACACGTCTACGAGAAGCTAGAGAGGGGCTACCGGATGGAACGTCCGGAAGGCTGCCCAGGTGACGTCTACAAGCTCATGCTCAAGTGTTGGACGTGGAACCCCGCCGAGCGGCCCACCTTCGTGGAGGTCCAGGAGGAGATGAACAACATGTTCCAGCACTCCAGCATCTCGGAGGAGGTGGAGAGGTCGCTGCACCGGCAGCGGGGGCGAGGAGCAGCCGGGGAGCCCCCAACTCTGCCGACAAAGAACAGGAGCAGTCGGAAGGGCAGCGGGGGTGGCGGTGGGGGTGACGGGGAGCATCACCCCAGAGTAGGGGGAAAGGATGCCCCTGCCAGCCAGCAGAGCGACACCACCAGTAGGTCCCGCTCGTAGGTTTGCCTTGCTCTTGCACTGCTTTCACTAACCTCTGGCAAGGACGGAGTGCTGCTTGTTTTGGGGGATGAGGGAGGGACAGGAATGCTGTACTGTCGATCACAATGATCCCTTTCAGTGTGTCTGTAGGCCTGATCCAGTAAACCAGACTTAAGAGGCGTTTACCGCTGTGGTACCATGCTCACTCGCAAGCTGCACACGTGCTATACATGCGTCTCCCATCCGTAGGGTGTCATGATTTGCCTCAATGCATGCGCACCTCATGTTTAAGAACGCGCAATGAAGTGTGGTTCTGCTGCTGATATTGCATCTCCTTGGGTTGGTTTGTGTCCTTGTTGACATTAAAAAAAGTTAACTGGACTGTAATAGACCGATCCATCAAGCCTCACCCCATTGTGCTCTGTCCAATCACAGCTGTGATTTATTCCCAACGTGCGTGCACAATAGTCCGGCATGCATGCACGCAGACGTGTACACGATGCGCAGAGCTGGAACATGTTGGGCTGCATTGCAAACGAGCGAGCATGAAGTGCCCACCTGCGCAGTGGGTGGGGTTTACTGGGTCAGTCTGTTGTTCTGTTGACTTCATGCAGGCACCGGAGGCTTTCAGTAAATTGCCTCGTCTTAACCCCTTAACGCCGGGATTCTTTTGACGGCGACTGCTGGGCTGCAGTATGCCCAGTATGCAAAGCCCTGTCCAGCAGCCGGCCCACATTGAAACCGCAGGTGCATGATGAATAGAATGTATGTGTGGAATGCACTAATCCCCACACAAAGCTGCGGCTGTCGACGTCTCCCGGTGTGAAGGAGTTAAGGATGTTGGAGTTGGTACGCCAAAATCATCACTCTGGAATAAGTAAACCTCGGGAATTCACTGACGAAAAAAATTGCTTCTCTAAAGCATCAAGTGCTCTGAATAGTGTTGGCTTTACCTCAAGTGCTGCTATTCAACGTGAGACATCCCGATAAGGATGTTTATCAAGCGTTGACTGGGAACATCCAGCCGTAAAAAGAAATGTTCTTGAGAAGTATTTTTACCGGGCAAAAAGCAGCACTTGTCCTTGCCATTCCTACTAACCTTTTTCATGCATCTCTCTCACAACTGTCCGTAGTCGGTCTTTTGTACCCAAAGGGACTCAGTATTTCCTCTTGAAAACTTGCCCAATGTTATTCTCCCCCACCCTAAAAAAAAAAACATTCTAAAAAAAAACAAAAACATTGTGAAAGTAACCCACACGGAATTCATCTAATTCAGTGTCTACTAGTTATGCAGATTGTCACGTCCTGGATTTGAGTGGCAACCCGTCAGTGTGACCACAGATGTATATAAACAAATCTGGACTTGCAATGCCCTAAATCAGCTTATAGAGATCATTGAATCCACAAGTGGCCATTTTACCGAGCCGAATACAAAGCTTGCCCGGCAATGCCCGCCTTTATTCTCCCTGGCATCAATAGAAGCGAGCCAACCCGCGCATTTGTATTCGGCTCGGTAAAACGGCCGCTGGTCGGCTTCTTTTTCATACAAAGGCGTTGCGAGTCCAGGTTTTTTTTTATATACGTCCGTGGGTGTGACATGCATAGAAAGTGGACAGAAACTTGACTTGTCCCAAGCATTGTGTACCAGGATCATGGGGGACCAGACCAGAAGTCCGTGCATTGACCCAGTGATACTGTAAACAGCAAACTAGATGTTGCGTTCAGAATGGATTGTTTCATTAGGAGGATGCACTTTGGTGGACTTTGAAGAGGGTGTTCCAGATCCTGGAATGCCGCCCCTCCAAAGCTCTGATTAGGACTGAGATGTAATGATCCTGAATGGACAGTGGGATTGTAGGGGCAGTCGTCTGAGACATACATTAGGAATGACATGTGACCCGCTCCGTGGAAAATGAGCCTGAAGTCACCAGAGCCCCTGTCGGCTTTTTAGTTTGTATTTGGAAAGGGCAACCCCAGCTCTTGGTTTCGATGCATCACTCACAGTGGACATTTTACATGGATTGAAAATGTTGAGAGTTCCTATTCCAAGTGCTACCTCATTGGTTGAAAAGAGCCGCGTTTGTGAGGAATGTTCATTTTGTTGGTATGGTAGTGATGCAGCCGTGACACATACATTTTCCCAGTCAATTGTGAACCAGCAAAGTTCAGTTCTGGCTGAAGACACTTCCAATGGGAAAAACGCCCTCTCCTGAAACTGCTTGGAGCTCTGTTGCTGTACACTTTGCAAGATTCTTTAAAAGGTGCTAAACTCAAAAGTCTCTGGTGACTTGTGTCTCATTTTCTGTGTGGGGGGCTCACAAATGGATCTTGGGGTAATTAGGGTGTGGTTTTGCCTGACCCTTCTGAAGGTCAAATCATACCGTGCCCGGTGATTGCGTAATATCCTGTTCGAAAGCATTGTTGCAAGTTTAAACACTTCTCCAGTGATAGTGGGCCCTTGTTGGAAGAAACAATGAACACTAGATCATCCTTTCATGTTTTCACAGGTAGCATTCAAGCCTGGAATGTTGGCTGATCTCAAGCATCAAGTTTCACTCTTTCTAGCATATTCATTACGTGTCCAAAGAAAGGTTTCCAAAAGAGCCATGTTTAAGTTTCTAAGATCTGTCTAGACTTTCTTTTTGTACTGTTCTGGCCTTGATATTTGACTGTTCTATTCCTGTTTAATTTCCTCATCAGTTTAGAGACTGTTGGCACTTCAGCCTCTTTGATTTCAAGCACAGTTTCATTGTGAATTTAAGCAGAACTTGGTAATAAATTTAAGTGACGTTCGGAGCAGAATATTTTCTTTTAGGGAATTTTTTTTTTAAATCGATGTGTTGAAAACTTGCCAACAGCAGTATTTTGAGGAGCAGAAATGTCTTAAAATAAATTGCTGCGAATGTTTGCATGGCATACGATTTGGAAAAAAATTTTTTTCCTTACTTTTTCCGTTTGCGTGGCTGTGCATCCCTCTTCCGCATTTTTGTGTTCCTTTTCAAACTTATGACAATTGTTTAAATATACATTCATTCTTGAAAGCTTGCAAAACAGCAATCAGCCACTGTGAAATCGCTTAAGCTTGTTCTAGCCATGACTGTGATTTCAAAGCCTGCCTTCTCCCTGTTCATGCTAAGAAAAGTACCATGCCAAAACAGAGGAAGCTTTTCCGAATTCATCTCATAACTGCTTACTGTCTCAAAGCAGTGCATTTGTACTTTTCCTCCCTCCCTAATTTTTTTCTGTCATTTCAGAGGCTGTGATTGTAAAAATAAGTACAAGTGGGCAATTCTTGATTCAAGAGGGCGCTGTTGCATTTTAAGTATCCAAAAAGAGGAAGCTTTTGCTGTGCCTGAAGCGTGGCTGCAGCTTGGAGTGACCACCAAACCACTAGGCTAGGACTTCCATCAGCACATGTGTTATTAACTTATTTGTAGCCACAGCCAATTAATTCGGACATGGCTACAGCATGCTTCATTTGGGCTTTTTTTCCAAAGCTTGGCTTCATCTCTGGCTTCGGATCCATTTGTCAACCTTTCATGGAGCAACTGAAAAGTCTCCCATCTGTGATTTTTTTGGGCCGTATTGATATCTGTTTGCATGGTTATTTTGATTGATTTGTATTTTAACACAAATAATTGAGATGCTTTATCTGTTTAAGTAATCTAACTTTTATTTCATTATAGTTTTTCTGTTAGGGAATGAAATGCCTTGATTTTATTTCTACAACAAAAATAGGAGTGTAAAGCAAACCCCTTTTCACCAATTTTTCACCAAGGTTGACCAAAGTCCCAGCCAGTATAGCATCTTGAAATTTCATCAGTTTTCCACATTCATGAACAACAGAGAAATTTTTTGAACCAAAATGCATTTAAGTTACATTAAAGGGTTTCTGAAAGCAAAAGATTTTTCATGAAAATACTAAAATGAGTATAATTTTGTTTTTGTTTGTTTACAGAATCAAGACAAAGCCCTCAAAACTCCCCCGAACATAATCGTAAGAAGCTTCCATTCAAGATTCCTAACTTACCCCGTAAGAAAACGGAGCGTCCCAAGTATCAAGACCAAGGCAGCCACCACCACACCCATCACCAACCCCCAGATAGGCAAGTCAGTGAGGAGGACACAACCCTCCGAGGGCAGCAGCAGCATCACACCAACCACCAGGAGGTTCCTGAGAAACCCCGCCGAGGCTCACCTGTCCACCGGCAGGAGAATGGGACAGCCCGGCTCCCGGACACCCTGCATCAGGAGTTTAACTCTTGCCTCCACAACTCCTCTTCTCATTCCCATGCCCAGACCAGCTCGGAGAGCGGTGGGGATAACAGCGGCGGCTCAGGACAGAACGTGCGCCAGGCACTCCGGCCGCCTGTCAACGGCAGGAAGAAAGGGAGGAAGGACCGTGAGAGGAAGAAGAGCTCGGATGGGGCTGTGACAGGAGAGCAGGATGGGCCCTTCCCCATTCCGCGGTCCTCCTCGTCAAGCCCGACTAGCGAGCGCAAACCGAGAAGGACCGACACACTGCCAGAGGTGACAGAGGAGCAAACCATGAGGCGCCGGGCTCTCAGGCCGCCCCCCAAATTGGACATCAAGCAAAGAGATATCAACCAGGAGACCGACAATACTAAGGAACAGCTGGCCAAGACGAAATCATTGCCATCCTCCAAGAAGATCACTGTGCCGCCCCAAACCAGCCCGCCACAGAGCCCCGAACTGGAGAGCCCCAGGGGGACCTTACCCAACTACGGGACCAGGACCAGGGACAAGGGCAAGCTCGCACGGCCCACCGTGCCTCCCCCTGCACCCCCTGCTGATGGGGTGACCTCACCAACGTCTGAGTCGAGTCCAAGTCCCCACGGCTCCCCTAGCAAATCCTCTCAGGCCTCTTCTTCCAGACCGACCCCGCTGTCCCCCAAACCTCAGATTATCGGACCCAAGCCCATCCTCAGTCCCAAGCCTGACCTTACAAGTCCCAAGTCCCAGCCGCCAGCCCCGACACCCCCTAAGCCCCAGAAACGGACCTCCATCCCAAGCAAGCCCCTACCTGGACAGACAGAGAACTCTACCCGAGGTGGACCGATATCCAAGGCCTCCATCCTCCAGCTCTGCGACTCCCTCAGCTCCAAAGCGGAGTCGATACAGGACAACTGGGACTTTGGTCGTTGCAGCGACCTTTGCGCTGACCTGGAAGTGTTTTACAGTACATGCATAAAGTACCTGGAATCGTTGCCTGTCCGGACGCGCTTCTCAGTCCGGGAACACTTGAGCACACTGGACACGCACGTTCAAAACCTGAAAATGAAATCAACGACAGGCTCCAACGGTCAGCTGGGTTCAATCCTCGGCGATGTCCAAAAACAAATGGAGGAAATCCGTTCCCTGATTCAACGATAGCTCCCCGAAGAAAGTGTATAGTATGATATAAATATATGTTATTTCTCTTTACATGTCCTTTTTCGAGGTCAGAGTCTGTTCAGATGTTTGAAACACGTACATGCACAGTATTTCCAATTCAGCCTTCAGACATTGTGTAGTACCACCATGTTCCACTTTTACTTTCACTGCCTGTCCCATTTTTTCAAGAGCTTTCTCTTGAAATCTTGGGGAAGGGAGTGAATGTAACCAGTGGTCCTGCCTGCATAAGCCTCTGTCAGTCCTTGTGTTTGCATGAGTAGAGGATATTGTTTTCCTGGAAGGGTGCCATCTTCGAGATGCCCAGTCAAAAAGCTATTCTCAAACAATTTGATTTTCAGATTTTTTTTCTCCCAAGTGGTAGCATCTTCTGACTTGTACAGGAGCAGTGCGTTCCTAAGTGTTATTGTTTTTTATAGTTTATGTTAAAAAGCTTGCACTCTGTGATTGAGGTTTGTCAATGAAGGCCAGGATTGCAAGTGAAATACAGAGATTTCTAGAATGAATTTTGGTCAAGGCTAGTTTTCAGAAAGGGAGCGTGAAGGTATGACCCTCCTTTGTAGTTCCCTTAACATCCTAGGCAGAGGCTGGTCTAAGGAGATGCTGCCATTGAAAAGCTCTAAAAGCTACAATAGCTCTCGGTCAGGGGTTGGCAAAACGCTGTGTTACATTCCATGAAAAATACAGCGACCAGAGCTTGTGGGCAATAGAATTGAAATTTGGAACCAGGCATCTTGTGGACAGTGGTCACCCCTCCAGTTTTTGATAATTTGCTCATATGCATTTGGTGCTGTATGACGCTGGACCCTCCCAAATCCTTCATACTCCACCAGGAGAGGATTTTATAGGTTTGCAAAAGTTGCAGTACAGAGAACGCGACACTGAGTTCCTAGGAATGGGTTTTGGAGGGTTCAGGAAGGTTATTAGCCAAATTTCTGAGGGAAGAAGGGATACTCCAGCAGTCTACCTCTTGCATCTCTATATTGTTGGCATCCAGGGAGAGGATTACCTCCAGGGCAGTGGGCCGCTGGTCTGACCAATCACAGCACAGCTGCTGCCCTCTAGTCATAAAGCGGCTGCCAGATTGGACCAGAGTGACCACAGGGCTATGTGTAATCATCCCCACCCTATGTGCAGTCAGTACCAGATGATCCTTTCTGAGCATGGCTTGTAGAGTCCTAACAAAGATTGTGGGATGGCACAAGTTGCTGAAGGTTCAAAGTAAAGTCTGAGAAATCTAGATGGTTCTCTGTTAGACCCATTGCTTCAGAAGAAGCTCCACCCTTAAAAGTTGGACAACCCCAAAATCTTAGCATCAACTTCTCTTGTCTCTAAGAAGGCCCTTTCATATATTGATACACCTCATAAAACCAAGTGTAGGAACATGCGAGGCGAAAACATTTCAAAAAAAAAAAATGATTATATATGTATATGTCATGTGTTGTATTTGTATATGTATTGTAACAATGGGTAATGCCTGCCTTGTATGATAACAAATTTTAAACCAGTCTGCAAACCAAACCTAGGATGGGTACATTTACCCATATTTTTAGAGAGTATCTTGAAACTTGTGCCCCTCGGAATGCTCCATTTGGCACACAGTACGCTCCAAGTGGGAACAAGCAGGTAACCTGGTAGCATCCGAATCTTGGGACTAAGCTAGGTCTAGGTCTTCACTGGTAGGAACACGGCCATATGCTGACGTTCGACTCGGCCATAGCTCTTTCAGTCCATTTCAGACACGGCTTTACTGGTTATCTTGTGAGTGAAACTTCTCCCAATGAATATGCTTGTGTCACGGCAAACTTTCCCGGATACACAAGCAACAGTAAGCTTGTGACTGTAGAATATGCTGTAACATCAACTCAGCCCACAGACACAAGAGACAGAATCCTGCCATGTCATCAACAGACCTGATTGGGCCGTGGACTGATGACGTCACACCTGTGCGCCTCCTGTGGGAACCAGGGTGGGACAACGAAATTGATCCACCATGGGAAAAGGCACAGGTAAACAAAGTGACGTCATCGGCACATAGGCTTATTCCGCAGTATCAACTCTGAGTTGCATAGACACCAGATGACCGTCGACACATTTCCATCACTGTATCATTGGCAAATTGTGCTGCTGTCTTATGTTGTTGGTGTGACAGTCGGTGGCACAGCTTGACATTGCTGAAGTTACATTTACTGGACATTCCTGGCGTTCCAAGTTTCGAGACACTCTCTCGAGAAGATAACGTTGATTTTTTTTTAATTAGAGGATTCCGCCTCCAAACGCCTAGGGTAGCCCATCACTGACTTATACTGTGACACAAATGCTTCATTATGTCATTTTCTTCTCTTAAGCTGTAAAATGCGAAAGTCCATGCAAGAAAAAGATCTGATTTTAAATTTGCTTCCACAAATTTGTTAATTACAGCATTGCTAAATATGGAAATGTGTAGTGTACTTCCTGATAACTATATTTTCCAAAATGGAATAGCAATCTTGTGATGAGGAAGATCTTTCAAAATCTTACATTTGTATTTATTTGATCCGTCACTTTTTAGGTTTGTTCTGATTCTGTGAAATCGTAAATTATTACGGAATTAGTGATATAGCAGTTATTGATCCTCAAATAAAGCTTGCCCTGTTTGATGTAAAGATCTTATAATCCATTTTACTGTATCTGCCCACAGTATGCTTACAACGGTGTTGTCTGTGTAAAAAAAATAATACATTATAAAGCCAAAGTAATTGAATTTCTGGGTACACAGCTCACACGTAATCTATCTTCAGACTTTCAGATTTATGCTAAACTGTGAAACGCTTTGTGACACTTTGTCTTACCTAGTTTCCTAAGACAGGTGCGTCAATCAGCTTGAGGTATTGAAGGCTTGCATCAGAACTTGTGCATCCAATCGGGCAGCTCCTAAGCAGTACATGACCAGGCCAATGGCCAATCAATTGAACCGAGCAGAGTGGACTTTTAAAAAATTTTCCTGTCTTTCCTAAAATCAAATCAGTATTTTTTTTTTCAAGTTGGAAGAGGTAAATTGTTGTAGTTTCATTCATCGTCAGATAGTGAGAGTGATAGCTTGGATATAGAAATATTACGTTTCAAATGCTTATCTTGGAAACAGCCCAGTTATGCAATGATTTTTTTTAATGTTTTACGATTATTTTAATTGCAATGAAAAGATTAGGGATGGAGCGTGGAAGTTGCTCAAAGGAAACACTGCTTTTGTTCACTATGCTGAACGCTGTGTCTATTAATGAAGCGTTTGTCAAGACGAACAAATCAACACTTTGCTGTATGCTGTAATATTTGTAATAAAAAGTGATATCTGAAGCATATATAATTCAACTGAGATCTCTCGTTTGTTCCTGGTTACCAGTGTTGTCCAAAATATATGACATAGAGCCAGTTCTGTAATCCAACAGCGCATGCTCAAGTGACGCTTGTCAAAGGTCATTGGGGGGGGACCAGGACTGCAGTAAGCGCCGGGAGGTTTGCCCTATTTTAGAGCGGTCATACGCCGACCGTAGGACTAGGCATGCTTTGTTTTCGACTGCCCTTGTCATTTTGATTTGGGCGGGAGATTCTTTTAAAAGATAAATATTGATAGGAGTAACTTTTAGAAAGGCCAAGACCCAATTTATCAATACACAGAACAGTCTGCACCTATACATAAGGGAAATGGTCTGTTTCAAACAAGACTAGTATTTTTTTAAATAAAAATTGACATCCAGCTGTCTGATGCCGAGTAGTAGGCCTGCGTGAATTCTACTCAAGAGCGGAAGAGCGCCCCCAACGTTGCATGGTTTTGCATCATAAAAAGATGCAAAACCATGCATCGCGTTTTACATCTTGTACTTTGTTCTATAGATGACTACAGCAATAACAATACGGGTAAACTCTTGGAATGGATTAAACGTTAGAAACGTGCCTACCAATAATTCCCATATGATATTCCAAGTTCTTGTATTTTCCGAACGAAACCAGTTGGTGGGGTAACCGAGTTGTTTAGATGCGTACGCATGCAATTTCCAAGATTATAAAACCCATCTTCACTTTGAAGAGACAGTGACCTATGATTCGGCAAATTAGCCCCTCTCCAAACTCCCAAACTTGAACCTAGGCCTTACTTCTTGTTGGTATTAAAAAAAATCCTCATCCCTTTCAGTCCTATCAATAGTTGTAATGGATATGTGCGCTATATAACTATCCAATAATATTACTATTATTTTTATTTTCACTTTGTAGCACCCACTTCACCCGAGTTCCATTTTAATTGCTTTTAATAGTGTTGCTCATTTTAGAGAACGTTATCCCATTTTCAACGATTTAAGTGGATTACGTTTGTAGTTTTATGTTTTTTTAAAAAAAGAAACAAACAAAGACACAAACAATTCGTCAGTGTAAGTTTACATTCTGCATACCTTGCTGCCAGTTTCCCACGTTACTGTTAAACCAATCACTTTAAAAATGTTTTAAAAATCGCTATACGCACTCCAGACTATTGTTATCTAACACATCCCCCAAGACGTCTGAAATGAGTTCCTCAGATTCCAGTGAATCAATTATACCCAGCAAGAAATGAGACCGAGGGGTACCCCCCCCAACATGTCCAATCCCTATACACATTCCAGACCATTGTTACTTAACACATCCCCCCCAAGATGTCTGAAAGGAATTCCCCAGATTCCTGCGAGACAATGACCAACACAAAGCAGGGGGGTTCTCTCTGTCTCATACCTTGCTGTATATGGAATCAATGACCAACACAAAGATGGGGTGGTTCTCTCCGTCCCATATCTTATTTCATATGTGTACGAAACCCAAGGAAATACCGTCCATCGTTCCGAAGGAGTCAACGATGCTTGTCTTACGTGACGCCATTCTTCCACAAACAGGTGTTGAACATGCAAATTGGCCACCGCAGGTGAATCCATCCAATCACAAAGCTCAAATGGGAGCAACATGTTTACCGGGAACAAACTTGGTAGCCAATCACCGTTACGCATTGCTCTATCGTCTGACGACATTGTTCAGGTTTGCGTCGTGTCTTTTATTAAAAAAAAACCAGCGCGCATTCTGATACAAATGCAGAACAATGACACCGTGAATATTTGGAAAGGGGTTAGTTTTCCCACGAAGAAATCTCTGTTGAAAACCGTAGATATGGTAAGGGCTGTGTTGACGTGGCTAAGGAGATGATAGCACTAGAAATGTGGGAAAAGATTGACAGAAAACAGCCACGTTGGATGTAGAAGCAAAGTCTTGCGCATCTGTATTTCGCTGTTCAGTGTTCAGGTAAGTTCTCATTCAGAATGTCCACGTCAAGTGCACTATTATGGAGACTCCATCAGCGCTATTTTGTCTGAACACCGGCGTGGCTGGTTGACCCATTTCATTCGAGAAAGACTGCAGCATTCTCGCTCCACCATGTCCACTTTGTTGTGTACAACGTATATGGAAAGTTTTGTAAATTTTCGAAGTAAAAAAAAAGAACTATTTTTCAGTCCCAGATTCATGTCATTAATATTTCAACATTTTGGCAAGAGATCATAACTGATGAAAAAAGTGGAGGCAAGATATAACATTTTTCCTCAATGGAGTTTTAAAATGAGCACAGATACTCTATGGAAGTTGTACATGAGGCATTGGTGTAAATCTGTACCGAGGACTGGCTGTGGGTGACTTAAAGCCAATAACTGCCTGGGAGTGGAATTTTTTTAAAATGGATGGAGGATTGCTGGACACTTCTTGACACTAAGGGACGCTGTTCGTGATACAGGAGCACATTTTACGTTTATTAACAACCCTCAACCTTACACCAAGATCGCATATTTAAAGCTTTTTTACTTTTGTCCTTTCTATTTCAGTACTAATACTGAATACATTTTGGCTGTCGGGAAGTTCGAAAATACCTCAAACTTCCACCTTTTTTCTCACAACGATAAAGTGGGAATAGCTCTATTGGATGATCGAATAGCCCACTCCCCCCATCTCAGAGAGGGGGATGTATAGGCCTACCCCCATCTCCCCTGAGAATTTGGGAAAGAGTAAAGCCGAAAATGTTCCTAATAGATTATCTGATGGATTGAACAATGAAGTAAATTGGCCTTATAATCCAAACTCGACTTTTTGCTTTTCAATTATCAATTCTGCGCATGGGCTGTGAGTTTTCAAGGGTTGTCCTGATGTCTTTTTAAATCTTACATGTTTGTAAACTTGTACGATTATCACAAACCCTTAATACATGAAGAATAAATGCTCTTATCTCGCCGCCGTAGGCATCTGTAACCTCCACCCCCTCAGAGTGTTTACCCCAATTTTGGCGACCCATCCCACCAATGTTCCCGCTTTACATTCACGAAACATCAAAAGGGTGCTTTCGCATTATGTAGGCCCTCGACTCTTCACCCCGACCGTCGTAGTGCTCACACCAGCTGCAAGACGCGACGAACGGCTGTGAGATTGGCCGAAAAAGGTGCCCGGAAAAAGATGAGTCCCGTGAAAATTCCACCCACCGTACGAACCATGGAAGTTTCCAGCTAAAACATTTAGTTTTTCTGTTGAAAGAGAAAGAGAGAGGTGTGGTAGAAAACCAATACTTGTCTTTACTGGGCAGTTAAATACCCACACAGTTTTCCGGAGCTGTTACCGAAGGCTTAACACGTTTCAACAACTCCCCGGGCAAAGATCATCTCCAAATCAACAGGAATATTACTCCAGCGCTGCCGAGAAAAGATGAATCATTAACCAATGTATATTGATTTTCTTTGAACATATTCGTGCATCCCATACCCCAAAAATAGGCGATGAGGGGTTTGAACAGTATGGGACGCGAGTTAATTCATCCCCCCCGGTACTTCAGCTCAAGTGCACGGTAGCAGTTGTTAGACGCACACGGCTGCTCGCGCCGGGATCTCGCGGGATAATTAGCACAGGGTTGAAGTGGTTCGGTGAAAAAAAGTTTCACAGGGGCCTGCCAATTCTGTTGATTGCTACGCTATTAAACATTCATTAAAAAAAACTGGAGGAGTGGGAAATTCACGTCATGGTGTAGCAGCGTCTACCATTAAACTATTCCAAATGGTCATTAAGACCGACGTGGAGTGGAAAGATCCATGCACTTGTTCCGTGAGTATTACTAATCTGAAGATGAGAACCAATATTTCGTGAAAATTTTGCACAAATATTCCTTCGATACAACACTGAAAACAATTGCAGGGCTTTTAGGGTACGCAAGGTAGGGTTTAAACTTTGGCAGCCTTCCAGAATTTTACCGTTTAAAATAGAAATATCATTCAATGAATAAACTTGTCTTGCCTTTAGAAGAAGTTTTGCAAGAATGTTGGCGTAGGGATTTAATGTTGATCCACATATGTGCTGGCGCAAAACGTCTGTCACAATGCTTATAATTGTAGCTAATGTCAATCAAAATCGAAAAAAAGTTTCTCGTCGGGTAGTTTTATATGAGAGAGAGGAGGGCCAGGACCCACTGTTCTCTTTTACGGATTTTTCCAAGTTAAGTGGATATATTTGTGTGGTCTATATTACCAACATTGTCTCAAGGAGCTTCCATCACCCAATCCAACAGATTTCTAGAAACAATCAATACGTCAAAATTTGCTGGCAAAACAATTTGGGAAAAAAAGAAAGTGCCCGGGTACGAAACACTGATCCATTTTTGCCGAAGTTTTGCTTTTATCAGTGTATTTCTATTCCATATGATTTTGTTTTTGCTCGCAATCAACCACGTAATAAGTTTTAAGATCTGGAGGCTCTGTCTCATTTTCCTATTTTCAGCGCGGCTGTCCTCTCTGTTCCTCGTGGTTACCACAGCGCATGCGGCCTTTAATATGTACGTGTATTTGGTAGACCACCAATACAGAAAATCGTTTACCCCGTGTCAATGACCGTCAACCGGTCACGCCCTCTCGAAGGGACAACCGGTCTGTGGGACTTCCACACACCAGATGTTGACGGGGCCAGGGAGGGCATACAGTCTAATTACTCTGCGTTTGAGACTATTTGCTCCGAGCGGAACAAAAGAGGGCGTGTTTTGTTTTGTTTTGTTTTGTTATGTTTTGTTTTGTTTTGTTTTGAGGCGCGCAAGAGTAATACGCGTTTGACGCGGAGCACGCTGAGTACGCATAATTTACTCCGGCATGTACGGTCTTTGCTTACACGCAGAACGTGTGCAAGAACCTGCTTGTAACCACCCGTCTTTCTTTTCAACGATTGGGGGTGCACTTCAGCTGGGAGTGGATACCGCTGAAATTCCCGAACAAATCCCATGGTTGCTTAGAACCGGAACCGCCAACTTCTCTCGCTCAGGAATGGTCCAGAGCTCTTTCAAGGTAAGCAAGAAAGCTATGTTTATAAGACTACATGTACATGAATATAGTCATTGCTTTTAGGTAAACTACTGTTGACTTCAATGCTTAATTTTGGTAATTAATATGTCATATAAACGAATTAAGACTCAACGTGTTGCATTTTATTGCGGTGTGTTTTATTTAGAACAAAGGAAGCAGCCACAAGTGGTTAGAAAAATATAAGCTTGTAGTATACCGATAATTTGTGTCTGTTACTGTGTGAATTTGCGCAGACCCGGCAGTGAGGTATTTAAAAATTCATGTCCCAGAGCTGTGAACGAAAGCGCGCCATACGGTGATCACAGTATCACGCGCGCTGTTCTCGTGCTAAATCTAGTGAGACCAGCATCACACAATAGGAGGGAAATCTTATGAATAATTCTACGATCGAACATGAGAGCTGTTTTAAAATTTAACAAGGATCGGTGCTCTAAAACTTTTACACATGTCACAGCTGTATAAACAGTTCCTTTCCAATGAGATTAATCAATATAATTTAAACACTTCGGCCGGTATAAAAACACTGTAAGAACTTTTGAAATAAAACAAAAATCACACACAAGGAATTGACAAGGTCTGATAAACGTTAACCATTGCCGCCGAAATTGTTTGTGTGTTAATCGTTATAATTCAAAGCATTCGTATAATTATATTGCTGGGGCTTCCGCGTACAGACAATAAGCACAAAGTGGAAGGGTGCATTTAAAAGTTGAAGAAACGTTTATACCGAGGACTTCAGTCTCCGCCGCCCATTAAAACTTCGGTGTTCCTGGCCCACCTTCGGAATTTAAAGACTAGGCCGAATAATTGCTTGATAAAAGGTTCTCTTCAATCGTCACGGGGTGGCAGACCAAGGCGTCGCGTGCCAGGCATCGAGCACCTCCTCCACGCGACCCCGCTGCGACCCGCACACAACGGGGTCAGTGCATGGGCACCCCCCTCGCACCATTACGGTCCTAATTGCACCACTGAGAACGGGTTGTTGGACACGTTGAGAATGTGGAAGTTTCTGGGGAAAGTGTGGTGCTGTTATTCTTTTTCAACAGTGCGGAATTTATATCAAAGCTGGGACCGTAGTTTGAGAAATCCAGTTGAAATGGCAGAATCTCTTGTCTGTGCAGACTTACGATTGATGTGGAGAAAAAAAATAGCTTTGCATAAACAGCCGGGTTATATTTGCGTGACGTTCGTATGCCAGTCAGAAGCAATATGATATGACTGTTAAGAAAGAAGACAAACCCAAAACTAGAACAAAGCAAGCACAGAAACAAATTATTAAACTTGATTCGTGCCACTGAAAATAAATAAAAAGTGAAGTATTTTGAAACTTTCACCGAGGATTTCAACCTGTGGCCACCAACTATTCACATTGTACCTTGACGTATAACTTTTTTAAGTGAAGCAAGGCAGTCTGAAAAGCGCAGTTGTATTTCTTGGGTGAAATTGCTGATTCGAGAAAGCTGCAGCCCAACGGAACGTGTAACTCCATCGGCATAAGCTATCTAATACATGACCTTGTCTGGCCAGGGCTGTACCCCCCCCCCCTTCGTTGTACGGATCATACGGAAACGGTGATGAATTTTACAGCCGCACAACCTTGAAAGCGACCACGTACGAGTGCGGTTACTTCTACACGATTTTGGAACCAACTTTTGAATTTTGTGACTGTAAATTTTCAAGAAGTAAGGGAAGAGCTAATTGTGGAACAATCATTGCGTTCCCGCAGAAAAGAGGGCTGGGGGAATAGGCCCAGTGGAAGTTCTGATCGTTTTGTTATGTTTCGCGTTCTTTTTTAGAGGTTGGAGATGACTTTGCCACAAGTATATGTAGATTGTACATGTATATGCTCGAGTTGCGTGTTTGAAATGGCTTCCAACTTAAAAGCCAGGGCTATGTCTATTACATTTGTTGTATCTAAAGCCGTCGAAGACATATGCATTTCCTTTTGTGTCACTGAGAATGAGTCCTCATCTTGAGCCCTGTTGAACTGGAGGATACATTCGCCGTGGGTTTTTATCATGTGATTATTATCGAGGGAGAAATGAACTCTCACAGGAAAAGTTCAACCCACCTCCCGTTATTTCTATAAATCTCTCGCGTGGAAAATCGTCGGGACACGTTCAGCTGACTGGAATTACAGAGTAAAAGTGGAACACTAAGCCCCCCCCCTAACGTCTGTCGCTCTCTAAACTATTTCAAAGAATGTTGTAATCATGGGCAAATTCGGGGAAAGGATTCTTCCTTTTTCAAGTTTTATTCAAAACGGCAAACTGTCAACCAAATTGGGCGAGAGTGGTTATTAACACGGAGTATCGACACCCAGTGAGAGGAACTGTTAACATCGTGCACTGAGTATAAGTTCCTCTTTGGTCACCTTTGTACTGTAAAAAAAATTCATTGTGATCCTGTAGAGTGCTTTTAGAGTGGCGTATCCGGTTTAGTATTACGTCCAATTAAGGTCAGTTTGGGGGGAAATGATGAATGTCAATTCACCCGTAGTTTAGACGGTTACAACAATCCATCTGGCCGGCGGTCTATTTTGAAACGACTTCCAACAATTCATATCTCAGCGCACACAATGCGCTTCCAGTCTTTCTGCAGAGATTGTCCAAGTACCTCCATCGCGCTCACGCTTAGCAAACCCTGCAATCTGCATGACGACTTCTGTCATTCATCGACGGGATTTCTGTTCGGGGGGGGAATGCCAAAACAATGATCCCAAAGCAAGCAACGCAGTTCGAGATATTTGTCCAAGCGATCGGGCTTCCGCCATGATCTCCCTCGGATCGAAGCGAAAAGGAGAGCTTATTTTATGACGCGGTTACGAGCTATTAAATTGAAGTGGTCGTGGGCGTTACCTAATCCACCTGTTTCAACGGCAAAGTGAAGGCTGGTCATTGTTTCCGTGTGTTTGTTTGAGGCAGGTAAACCTGTCTGTCTCTCTAACATTAAATCTCAATTGTCTCGGCCACTGAAATTAAATTACATTGTTAACATTCAGGGAGCACTTGGGGTTTTGTGGCGTCTTTCGTCGAGTGGTCTGCGACGGTTGTGATTGTAGTTTCGCAGCGAGACAAGACACTCACTGTCCAGCTTAATGTGTAAAACATTCAATGACAGCAGCAATCGTTTGTAGTTTCTCACGGGCGTGCAGAAAGGATCGCTTAAAAACTTCAAGCGAAATTCAGAATCCATGTGTTTTGACCAGTTCTCGAGTAGCTATATCCTTTCCTTCCAAGTTATGTTTTCTGAGGAAGTTGGCACCATCCAAGGTCTTACAAGTCCAAAGATAGTGTTCTGAAGCGTGGCTACGATAGGCGAGGTAGGCCAATAACTGCTCCGTCTGCCTTTAAGTGAAACTCCTGGAAATGCCTGACTATTATTTTGAATACACAAAGAGTAAACTTTAATGGCTGATAAGTGGGATAATTGAAAAGAGGCGTAATATCCGGAAGAAAAGAGAACTTCAAACACTTTCCCTGTGAGGGCTAAACGGTCCTTTATATAGGCCTATCCGTGTGAAGGCGCAGTGAAAAATGTTGTTTATTTTATCTCTGAAGCCCAATGATGGGGGGGGGTTCGCTGTTGATGAAATCTGGGCCAACTATAGGCGGTGCCGGTCAGACATCGGGCAAGTGTCTCGAGTCGATTTCTTTGCATCCGTTTTCCCTGGACACATGTAACATGATGGTAACATCATGGTAGCAAGCTCCCGTAAGTTGCATAATCTCGTAAAACCCACAGACGCCTGTAATATTTTTTTTCTGCTCTATAGTTCGAAATTAACAGTGTATTGTCCAGCGGCAGTGCATTGTGTAATGCTGGAGAAAGAACCCGTGATGAAAAAAATGTCCGCGCCGCGATGACTGTTTCAATTTATGGTATAGACCTTGTGAACAGGGTGGCCTTTGTCACTTCGCACAAGGTCACCGGTTTAAAATTTACTGCATAAACGGACCGACGCTAATGGGCTGGGGTTCATACATGTAATCACAAACATATATTTATTGCGTGAAGATCTAAATACACTGAGGGAGGTCACTGTGTAGCGGAACCAGAGGGGACGGGACTTTGGAAGTTTCCCCAAGCTTCTTCTCAACTGGGCTATTCAAATACGTTGTGGATAGAAATGGTCACCCAAACTGTGCCACGCACCACTCGTTTCCCGAGTTCACCTCTATTTCGGGACGCCTCCTGTTTGTAAATGCCGCTCCCCTGTCCCCCAGCATACACATTCCAAACGTTGGGTGAAAATCCTGAAAATGGATCTGCCACTGGTTTCATTTCTCCCTGTACTTTGTTTGCCTCTCAAACAGTTTACAAACCGAAAGCGAAAGAAAAAAAAAACGCTTCCGCTAGTTTGAGTATGCAGCGGTGCTTATTACCTCGATCAAAAATGTGAAAATCGTGTGTGCAATATAATGTAGTTTATCTGGTCCCGGCCGCTTTCTGTATTTACGCTGTGTTTGGATAAAACTGAAACACGCGCAATAAACAAAGCCACGTCTTTCAATTTTGAATAACATGACGAAATACAAGGATATACGGGTCACAATTTTTTATCGCATCTATAACTTTTTTTAAATCCAGAAATTCGACTGTTCACCCATCATTCTAAAATGATTCGTAACAATTTCTCAAAATAAAAAAAAAATGAATTTTTAAGATATTCAAAATTTGTGAGCGGAATGAATGATACGCAAGTAAAATGAGGAAGACTGACGTTCGAGCTTCCTCCGTAGGCTAACCAGGAAGTTCCAACGCCTCTTCCTCGCAGGGGGGACAGTAACCGAGACAAGGCGGTCGTTAATCTGTCTTAGTTCTGCTCTTGCGGTTTGATTCATGGCCATGGCACTAGTATGGGCCTCGTGAACATTAATGTTACCAACATAAAAGGTATAAATTTGGCGGTACTTTATGTCAAGATCAGACCCCACGTGACCCCGTTGGCATACCGATTCATCCAACTTTGTCGTTTACCATTCTCCACTCGGTACATCGGATTTTACCCTTCCCCAAACATGTCATAGAATAATGCTTTGCGGGCCATGATACCGATTACTTCTGCATATATTGCCTGAAGCGTTCCAGGCTTTGTTTATTGTCAAGCTCTATTCTGCGGTTTGCTCAGTGGTGCAAAGAGTGTGCCATCAGGCTTTTTTTCAATCTGTGCATTCGTTGCCTTCAGTTTATCACTGAATCGGGTAGCAACTATCCCCCCCCCAATTCACGTGTCTGCCGGGGTAGGATTCGAACTTCAAGCCGTAGACGTCGCAGGGGAGGGTACCGCTACGACAAGCTGACTATCACTCCGCGTCTGAGGAAAGTGAGAAGAGTCCATGCATTTGAAAAACTCCAGTAGAGAATATGGAATAACTTGCGGAGAAAGGACTTCTTTTTCATATCAAGTATTTAGCGCCCTCACATTTTTTTTGTGGTCCGACTTCGTCTGCCGTTTGGGAGCGCCGGACTGAAGAGTATACTTGTTAAAGGATTTCGGTTTTGAAACCGCTGCAGAGGTATGAGCCCCGAGCTGGACCAAGGGATAAAATGAACACTCCCGACCAACCTCGCTCTGTTCAACCGGTGAGGGGGCGCTTCTGCTGAAGGCTTTTATAGCAGCTCGTCAAGATTGATTTTCGTCCATGTTAGGGACAAATATGACCCAATTTGAGCGAGGCAGTCTGCTGTTTTCAGAATAGACAGCAAAACCAGATTTCCTACTTGCAAGGCGGCTTACCAGACAGGTTGTGCACGGGTCCGAGTGAAGCAAGCCATGCTACAGGTGTAGCTGTCTTAAAAACTCTGCACGTAATAAGACTTGAAGGTTTTCATGGTGAAAGAACTATAGGGGTAAAACGATTGCGGTTACACCATGGATCAATCTCTTTCTTGAGTATATGTGGTACTGAGCTAGTTATTCCCCGGTTCTTCTCAGAACCACACATACTCAAGAAAGAGATTGATCTCTACGTAATGTGAAGTACCTTTTCTTGTTAGAATAAAAGATTCTGTACTGATGAATGATAAGGATCACAGTACCGTCATTCCAGGACAGCAATCTGAATTGACGTTGATTGGAATTTTTTGCTTACGTTGTCGAAATCTCACGTCGAAGTCCTTCAACGTTGCCATTCGGAAACATCCATGCGATTTTGTCTCCTCTGTGAACGTTCATACATATTCGTACTGTTTAAAAAAACATATATTCACTCTTCATATTAAAACAAGCGTAGGATCTTTCAAGAGCGTAGGCCTATGTTATGGCAATCGTTAGCTACCGTCGTGCGAGTAAGAAAAAAAACGCGAATCCGCAGCAGGAGAATAATTAGACATTCGTCTCTCCAGTCTACATTATATGCATAGAGGGCGCCCTCTATTCTATATTTCTCAACGGTGACTTTTTGCCCCCCCCCCCCAATGCCTCTTCGTAACGTTTGTCACCGTTGCTAACCTGTGTGTGCGTTGTAGAGAGAGGGGTGCTCCATTTCACATTTCACAATTTCGAATCGGGGGCCTACGTGAAAAATTCTTGAAACTTGTCCTGAAACGCCTATCGGCCTTTCCACTGTCGGCGTCATCAAGATGTTATTCGGGGGCCAGGGGGAGTTTTCCAGGGCGCAAAACACTCCTCACTGGTAAACTGATAAACCATCAACGGTGGAATGGGGACAATCCTGATGTATTTTCACCCAAACCGGTGATTTTTATCCGATTTTTCCCCCTTGAATATTTTAGATTTCTATTTGCATGTTTTAGATTATTTTTACTCTGAAGGTCAAGGTTATTGTGCATTAATAGCTTACGTACAGGCATTGTTTTATTTCCAATTTGCTTTTATAAAGCGTCAGGGAGCATTTGATTCGAATGGCTTTGGCGTCTTGGAAATGTGTTTAATTATTATATTTAATGAGCGTTTATCTTGGGCTTTCTGTTGGTTTTGTCTTCTTTGGAAATGTTAATTCTTTTAAGAAGGGGCCATCGCCCCTTGCTCCCCCTCCCCACGCATGACACGCTAAAGTCCCCCATCTATCATCCCCAAATACACACGTCTCCTGTCATATGTCATCCCACTGAAACGGGTGTCGACACACACACACACGGTTTGTACGCATAAGAATCGACGTAGTACTCAACTGTGAGAAGCACACGTACGTAGATGCAGCAAACGAGCAAGCAAGGGCGATCCCCTCCCATAGTACTATCCAGTGTTGCGATATAGGCGGCTTCAACTCCCAAGGTCGTAATCGTTGCTCATCCCGTGCATGGAACGTTTTAACCGTGACAGCTCATTGCTCATTGTGCTGTGGAATAGGGTTGTCCTAAACTTGTGACCAGTGATCTGTCACTCTGTATTTTGACTGGCATCGCACGGCTGGTCTTTTGTGGAAATTTCAATTCATCTCCAAATTCACGATTGTGCGGTTTTTCTGCCAACCTGTTTGGAACGATTCGCGCGTGAAAATGGTAACATTTCAACCGATATCTGGCCTTGTCAGATCGAGAAATTGTTCCCTGGTCAGTGGCTATTCAATGTAGGTTTAACTGTTCATGCTTATATCCAAAGGTTGTATACTGCATAGTAGCGATTACTGAGTGCATGCAACGGCCGTCTTGCCAAGTCAAGCTATACAAGTTTAAGGGTGCATGCGCACAACCCCGGGGTACTTCTGTTAATTAATGGAACACGATCTTGAGCACATTCTGGAAGATATGAGGTGCAGTGGTGGGAGATCGCTTTGATATGCATTTGAGAACCTTCGCTTCATAGTGACGAGGATAATGAGGATGATGGTAGTCTGTTTTGCGGTGCTTTTTTGTATGAAATTGGGGCTCCGTGAATTAAGGACTCACATATTCCGTTGCGCATAAAGTAGTGCACATAGCAATGACAACAGAGAAATGGGAGGCTGGGACTGCCAGCTCATTAGGGGGAGAGGACTAGATATCATATGACACCCCACTCAATTTTACGAGTAGCCCCAAGTAAAGCCATATCAACGCTCTTCGAAGTTCTTGTAACCTTCATGTTGGTTTCTTTAAAACCGACTGTTTAAACGTTGAGAATTATCGAGGTAAACCTTTAAGCTTCAGTAAACTCGTCTAAAAATTCCTTTGTTTGGATAATTTTGCGAGAGGTCATCATAAGAAACTGTATAATACATTAGAGCATGAAGTAAACTTTAAGAAAGAAATCTGTATTAAATCCTAACGGTTCCTAGCTTGTGCACGATATACATTTATGATTGCCTGCACTTTGTTTTCATTAATCATACATAACGATTTCAAGATGACGATAACAGCCCACGCGATTAACCGAGGAAAATTACAACCTAGTGAAACGATCCTTTGAGTCCCGTTGTGGCTCCGTTGCCAAGACTTTGTTTTATGCATAACCGGCGCCACGTGCGGGAGTCGCGTGGAACCAGCACTGACAATGACCAGGCATTTACACACTAACGAACGGTCACTACAACTTCAGAATTTCGTCCCTTTGGATACTCAGTGACTTGCGTTTAGGGCGGGTTTTAAGTGAATCTGGCTGCTTTGTAGCGCAGCTTTACTCGTTCAGCTGAGCTAGCCTTGACTGACGTTCAGGCTAGCGTTTTTTATTTCCTGAAACATTACTCTAAGTCCACGGTGCAAAAGTAACATGATATATGCATTATGAAGAAAAGGTCTTTGAAGGTGACAGAAATGATGCTTGAAAAGCACTTGCCCAAATCATTCTGAATTTGAAGAGTTAAGTGTTGCAGATACAAAGTCTTTTAAATCCATCACTGTGTTCATTCATTAAAAAGACGGGTGGGATTTTTGCAACCGCGTGTAACGTTAGCGACTCATCTTAAACCTGCCATCCGTTTAACGGGCGCAACAGGTGAGCCGAGAAATTGAAAATCCCAGATCGTGAAACCTGGAAACTGACAGCTGTTTTCTTCCCAGCTGAAAATGACATATGCATCTCGCCATCAGTAGACGATGTTGGCGCGCTCCGCCAAGGTTAAGGTCAGAGCCCGCCGGGGCGACACGCCGCCCCGCCCTGATATGATACCGATATATAGGCCTACCGGTACCGGATTGCTTGCTAACCGAAACACTCGAAACCGATTTGGGGTGAGCACTTGAGCGAACTTACCTTTGGCCGTGTCGGTAATTTGTCAAGCGGCCCGACGAGCAAAACGCACCCGGTGCGAAGTGCTGATCAATCGGGGCATGGTCAAGGGCTCATCTGGTGCGCAGATGACCAGATGATTGACCGCGTGAGGACGGTCTGGACGGGCTGTGCGGGGTCAAAGGGTTAGTCTAGGAGATCAGAAGACGGGGGCGCTGGCTCGAGATAGGTAACTAATAGCACGGGTGTGGAGTGTGGCTGTCAAGCTGGAGCTAATAGACTCCGCTGTAGTTGTCTGCAGTGGAACCATAGCATGTGTAGCCACACAAACAGGTCTGCGACTAAGAGATCCGCGTGCATCTGCACGACGTTTCTGGTCCGTGTTTCCCCTCGCGGATGGAAATCAAACTTTCCGAGGGACCGAGCCTGCAACTCCCTGCCAGCGTTGCTGTCCCCACAACGCCTGTATGCACGACAGTAAATTGCATGTAGTGGCTCGCCTCTATGACTAAACTCATTGAGGATTCCGGTAGTGTGAAAACAAAAATTGTCACCATTTCCTGTGCAGAATTGTACTTCGGATAGCAAGTCCGTCCTGATGCCAAAAAAGGGAGTTTCCTCTGACGGTGGCGGGGATTGGTGCCTTGTATTTCGTGTCGCAGAGTTTCTTTCGAACGCCACGGATATGGAACAATTTACCCATATTTGCCAAGGACGATGATTATTTTCAGCAGCTTTTTTTCCAGTGAGATTGAACTCCACACCTGGTTCCCTTATTCACGAAGTCATTTTGATCTAATTTCCCGAATCTTTTATATAAACTGCAAACTGTCAAATAGGATGGCTCCAGACTGTTTCACAATTTCCGTCTGTTCCAAGTCACCCTTTCAATTGTTTTTAAATCTGGCTTAAAACATCAAGGCGCACTATGTGTGTTCAATCATGAATTTGAAATTCTTCACCAGAGTAGACAGGTACTAATTGTCAGGAAATTTCATTTTATTGCTTTCATTTCTACTCTCAACGTTCAAAAAGGCAGAGTTGCTCTCGATTTCAATATGCTCGGCCTCGTGCATAAATAAAGTCTCAACTCTTGTCTGTGTGCCACATAATTATGCTAGCCTTCCTGCTGCAGAGACATGGCGCGGTTGACATGGAAATTTTGTCATTTTCCATGTCTCCGGTTCGCCGCGTAAAGTTGGCTTTCGTCCCACCCCCCAGAAGCACCTCGGTAATCCAACTCACGCCTGTCGGCTGTGTTTATCCTGGCCTGACGTTGTCAGAACTTTTCCCGACCTTCTTTGTGCTCCTCACATTTAGGTTTATCCGCCCAATCTCCGGAACCCCGAAATTCTGACAGAATTTAATAACCATCATAAAATGTTACAATATTGCGCGTTAATCCGGTTTGTGGCAGGCATTGTCAGTTCCCCCGGGAACAAACGCCACACATGCTAGGTATTAATTCTTTGGGTCAGTGCCGTATAGATGCAATAAGTGGGAGATTTAGGTTGTGCCCCATCTTTACATGTACACATTTCACACCCCTTGAGACTGCGCGTTATATTTCCACCACTGCCTTACAGAATGCTGAAACTCATTCACACTCAACACAGATTAAATTCAAAAGTAACGTTCAACCTGGATAAGTGGTAAAGTAGTTTTCCCTCATCATATGCTTCAAGTTTAAACATTTCACTCAAACCTCATCGAGGTCATAAGTTCAGTTTAAATCATCTACAAAAAAGGCTGCTGATTAAAAAAAAACACACTGAACAAATAGTTGTTTTTCAAGTTTGACGAAGAATCTCTGAACCAAAACATCTAAGCCGTACCATTCGCACTCTCCCTGCGGTAAAACTCTTATCTTATGATGCTTGTATCCGTACGTAAGAGTGGCAATAAAGTTTTGCGGTGTTTAACGTCCAACATGTTGTGAGGAATTGATTTGTGTGCTCTGCCATGCCGTTGACAATTTATCGTATGATTCATATTTACGGAGCGATTTTCTATCTGCTTATTTACAGGGGGTTATGACTCTTTCATAACCAGACCCATTCATGTCATGTACATTAAGTTTAACCCTTCGAATGCCGCGTCGCCCATGCATGTCGATTGAACTCCCCGCCCCACAAAACAACAGACAGATATTGCTTGGGGAAACAAAAAAAAAAACAACGGAAAATCTTGCAGCAATACCCGGGCAACTGTTACTAAACAACTGGCTTGTTTCGCAAGCCATACGTACTTCTGTTAACTCCATGCAGTATTTGCATTGCAAACAATGCACACCCATGTTTACTCCTTCCAACCAGCGACCGTACTCTGCTAATGACGTTCCCTCCACCACTTAAGTTCACTTCTTCAAAATAATGTTGCAAGGTTTGAGCTAGTTTTGTTCTTTCCCTCTCCCTTTCTTTCCTGGACGAGATTAATAACCCCCCTCCTATACACTGGCAACATCACACCACACGTATCACCGTCCATTGTGCGGCCTGCCACTCCCCGTGTACACTGCGCCACCTAGATTAGTTTCTCACGCTTCCGAATTTGACAGAATAAACAGAGGGAAAATTACCGGCGCGTAGAGAGGCCCGAACGGAAGCACGTTCGCTGGGACCTGGTTTTGTTTGTGCGTGTGTAAACCAGCAACATTTCGTCGAAGCTGCATCTTTTTGTTCGCCCGCGTGGTGAATTCAGAACACGATTTGACCCAACGGAAAAAAAGAGAACTTTACAGCTCGATACAGCTATTTTACTCTGACTTGTATGTTCGTAAAATATCTTCTTCCTCAGCATCGGATATTATTTTAAAATGGGTCCATTATTTCTTGTATTCAAAGCCTATGAACCAATTTATCTGTACATTGTCACGTTTAGCAACAGCTCATATCTTTGTGTTATGTTAAAGTAGCTGCAAGCTAAAATCGAAATGGACACACACACACGAAAAAAGCTGAGCTTTGAAAATCTTTCAAGTATACGAAATCGTAGTTTAAGACGACACCGTTTCGAGATTGGGTGCCGCAAGGGGTAATCTCGCTCTTGCACATACTGCATTCTTGTCCAATCGAAAGTGTTATCCCAGCGAGCATGCCCAGATGGGCCCTGAAGGCGAGTGATGATGTCTACATCACGGAGTGACCCTTGACAGGGGTAAAAGTCCTCGGCAGACGCGCAAACAACGAAACAAGAATGGACCGGACCGGTCTCATCGAATGTGCACTGGCACGGCCTCACTTTGCCCCCCGTTAAGGGAGGGTGTAAGGTACTGGTCGGACTCTTAACACCGTGTAAGCCTAGACAAGGATTTTTCCTATGTCACTTACCAAACGAAAGGGGCAAAAACAATGCCAGCATAAAGGAAAAAAGCAAAAAAACAAAATGGACTATTTGTTTAAGTAAAGTGTTAGTCTAACGCAAGCGACGAGCACGGCAGTGATATGTGTAGTAACGAGGGAAATTACCTACGTCACCGCGCGTTCAGTTCAACTCCCTCTTCAGCCCATGCCGCACTGCAGTAGGCGTGTTTAAGTGTTTTGTTATTATTTCCAATTGTTATCTTTAATAACAAAGGATTCTGTTCCACCACAAAGAAAAAGCCTGAAAAATATGTGAGAAAACAAAAGACATCAAAGCCGCTCGGAGATTGAAACCGACATCACTGTGGCTGGTCGATGGTTCAAGAGCGTAATGCCTTGCCAAGCGTTTGCCGGTATGCTCACGGCTCGCCTAATATGCATTGTGTACGTAGAACCACCGTCACCTACTCCACACAGACATAACGGGCTTAAAACACACTAAAATATCATTGAAAAAGTGAAACTACAAAAAGGACAAAAAGTCTGTCTGTGAAATCTGGACTACTTCCCTCCTTCGGACAAGAGTGACAGCAAGTCTCAAATGCGATAAAATGGCAACGAGTAAGGGGGAGTAATAGGTTGTCGGCGCGGGTCGCAATAGCGAGCGTGTGCGTATAGTGTAGTGCGTACTTGTATATGCGCCCATTACACAATGCTGCTTTCGTGCCAAGACGCGGAAAATGTCTTTTCGACATCTCGCCGTTTCGCCAAGACGCTGGCGATAAATTTGCCCCAAGAGTCCCCCAGATCGTTAATTAGGTCTTTTTCAAGGTGAGTAGGGGCTACAGGTTGGCAGTTGTCCCGGCGTCTTGCCTATGGACCGGGCCAAATTTTGGTGCGCAGATGGGCCGAAAGTGCCGGTTTAGGTCGCTTTGTATTGTGTTGAACAGCCCGGCTGACGGCTCGGCCGCCAAGATAAATCTTTGGTCAATCTTGGTGATTCAGTTTTGGGCATTAAAAAGTTCCGATTGAGTCAGAACAAAGGGTTGAGATTGATCGAACGAGTCTGTGATTCGGCGCGCCTCCTGCCGACCCTGGTGAGTTGGCCGGCGCGTCGGCTCGGAACACGTTGAGATGTTGTGCCGTCGTTCACTTGCAAAGCCCGTCAGCGGAGAGCGCGCTGCTCTCGTCCAATCTTAGTCGTCTCCGATTGAAACAGAGCGAAGCAGGCCTGATAGTGTTAGCTTTGACCGTCTTTGGGGGGCATTGTCTAGGCAGCAGACACCGGTTGTTCTGGCTCCCGGCGGTGGGGGTGCCATGGTCGAGCCGAGCGAGCAGAACCGACCGAACAGGCGGCACGATTGTGCCCGCTTGCAAACAGCCAACGCCTGAGCGCCAATGGCAGGTTGCCTTGTTGCACGGGCACTCGCGCCCCGCACGCTCCCGAAACATTTATCGTTTTGTTATTTATTTATATTAATTGAGCTATTAGAACAAGCATAGCAGGCAGCCGACAATTCATCATGTTCGTTCCTCACCATTGAAGTAAGTGAAAAAGCGATCGACTTTTGTTGCGATGTAAGCGGCCGGGGAGCGAGCACACGCGCTGGCCCCCAAGCTGCAGGTGCATGGCCGAGTTGTCAAGTGTACCCGACCCGCTGGAAATGCACTATTAAATGCCCAGGCCGGTGATAGGGCACATAATAATCATCAGAGACACTTATTATGTTCAATCGGCAAAACAGAGCCCTTTGTTCGGTGGGGCCGTGATTGTCAACCGAGCTGTATTTCCTCGGTTGTTAGAGCCATATTTGCCGCTCATTATCCCCGACTGCTACTTGAATGGGTGATCCCTGCTCGGCCAGGGAAAATTTTCTATATAAACAAGTGATTGCGGCAGATAGAAGTGACAGTCCAGCTTTTCCCTTCACCTGCTCGGGGTAAAAAAAAATCGTCAACCGCCAGCTGTCATGGACCAGGCCCTGCTCCCGCACGACTACATCAGTCCTGAGATTTTGCGTAATGCGCTCTACGGAAAGTGGTGCAATGTTCTGGGCCAGGGGCTGACTCGGGATAACAAGACGGCTGCAGCTGAGCTTCTGGAACGGAAAAAGGGTAGGCTCCTTTTTTTTTTGCAGTTTTAACTTTCCGTCCAAAAATGTTTTCCGCTCGTCGACCTTCGCGCAGCGCACATAGCCAAGCAGGTAGTTAACGGGCCGTGCCGCGATGCAAGGACTCCGATCCAGGAGCAATGCGTCGATTTTCATCCTCTGGCAAAGTTAGCAAACTTTCTCAAAAGTTTCGGCATTCATTTGGCGAGCGGGAACCAAGTGCATTTTTGCGTGGGAAAAATAAATAATCGCTTGAGTTTGGAGGTTTTAAGCACCAGCGCGCTAAATATTTCAGTTGTCCACTGCGTATAACATCTCTCTTACAGGGGAGCTTTGCTTCGAGGGGGGTCTTGCCCAAGTTTTGGAAATATGACTGAGTGTCGACTGAACCCCACGTTTGCCATTTTTCGGCATTTTGGCACTTTTGTAATTCTGAAAAGAGAAATTTTAGTTTTGGAGCTCCAATTATTTTTGCATCCGACAGAGCATTTACAGGGCATGTCCGCATGTATTAAATAACCATCTTCTTGTACTGAACTAGAACAGTAGTATATTATGACGTCATACTCATTAGCATATCCCATGAATACCATGCTGGGCCAATGTTTATATTGATTCCAGCGCTATTTGCAGCTTAATATTTTTTAATTAACGACAAAAACTTTGAAAAGAAAAACTAGAGCTTAAAAAGAAAGTCTTCTCCCAAACGAGTTCAAATCGCAGTACGAAGGCCGTAACACTCAGTCGTAGCTAAGGGGGCCCCCAAAGTGCCCTCCTCTCCTCTAAATTGCCGCAAGAATTGGCAGTCCGTCAGTTCAGGTTAGCGTCGCCATGCTTCTTCAACATATGCCCCTCGTTTTGATAGGCACTAGGCGAAAGTGTGCTTCCTGCCCGCGCCCGAAAAAAAGGGAAGGACCCAGGGAGAGCGTGCAAGTCTCTGTATCACTGGAGCTCATTCCGTTCTCTTCGTCCGAGTGGCTTTTGATGGATTACCTCCTCTCTCCTCCTCTGTTTTCTTGATCTCTACACTAATTGAATCGCCGGACTCGGACAAGGGTAATACATTTTTAACGAGAGGCCCACCGTGGTACCAACAAACCTAACATGCGGTGTTACAGTTGACTCGGCCGCTATAGAGACTTTCTACTTTCCCCCACCCACTTCGATATTTTGGTCCAGTCTCGACACAGCACAGCAGTTGAGAAGTCTTTGTCTAGGATCCCCTTGAGTACTGAGAGCACGGAAGATCAGTGACTACGTTTCATGCTGTTACTCCTCCGTGCCGTAAAGTTTTACGACACCTAGTCGCGACCACCTCACGTTACTTTCATTTGTGTTATGTTTTTCCCCGGTGCCGTCTGCTGTCGCAGAATCAAATACCAGGTGACGAACGTTTCTCTCCGTTTACACCACGTTTTTGTTGTCTGGGATAAGGATGAGATATTAGTTTTTAAGTGGTTTTGGTGTCTTAGTGCGGGGACACACGCTTGCCTAGACAGGGAATTGGTTTCAGGTCCACAGCAACTCTAGTCCTATGTTGTTCAACAGGTCTGTGACTGAACTGGCTTGGGCGAGTTGCGCTGTACGCGTGACAGACGGTCTACTGCATCCCCCATATGTCGCGAAAAAGCGAGCCCCCGGTTTTGTTTCGAGTGGCCAAGTACAACATTGTGATAACAAGCAATTTACAAGCATGCTGCAGAATGGGTGAAAAAGTAGAAATTAAACGGTTTCTCTCCGCCCCTTGTGTCCCTGGGTAAACACGGGGTCCGGACGGAGTCGTCTGTACGGAAACCTTGACTGGTACATTACCGTCTTGTTGCTTATGTCTCCGTCACCAGCAGGTATGCCTTGTGGAATCGCAGCGGCCCGTCTGTCGCATATTGTCGAGGGGCAAAACATGACCACCGTTTTGTTCTGGGCCATTTGCCACTTTCACAACAGATTAGCAATGATACTTTGTCCCGTTCTTATTAGCGTTAAATTGACTTCCCACATGCGCTGCCCATAATGTAATCATAGTTTGCAAGTGTTGCCAAACGGGGAAATATCGCCCCCTTTAAATCATGCATTTCCATTAGTCGCGATTGAATTAATCATGTCCAGCCGAAAAGAAGCAGACTGGTGACTCTCCGATAATAAAGCAGCCGCGGGTTTTTTTTACCCACCGGTTCGCAGTGCGTGGCTAAGAAAACCTGTCCCCGTGCACATTTTAATTCAATCTGTCTTGAGGATACCCCATGTTTCATAACACAAATTACTTCGTAATTTCACGCCGTCGTTATGCCAGACAGTTTTTACAAAAAGGGAAACCTAATTAGGGCTGCTTTCGTTGAGACGAGCGAGGAAGGTTATCTTGAATGCGGCCGATGTGTAAGATCGCAGCCGTGTTTTGTTTTTTGTTTTTGGGTTTTTTTTTCGCCTGTCCCATTTAGCGCGCCATCTCGCGCATACGCCAAATGGCCCGCCCAACACTGACCAATGAGAGCAAGGTGTTTGCCGCATTGCGTATAGGGATGTCTCATATGCCACACAGTCAGAGCTGTTTATGAAGAGAGTTGCGACATGAGTGTCTCAATTGTTGGATCCAAAATGGTGGATTATGCGGTGCGTCTGGCGTAGTCACACCGGCACGAGGCAGAGAGTGCTAATGGACAGTTAGCACACAAAATTGCATGCTGTACTTCACACATAATGAACAGCCATTTTGGTTCCAAAGTCTGAGGTTGACGCGACTCTCTCTATAAACAGCTCTACACACTGTTATCCTTCCCAGAGCACCACCGGGACAACACATCCCCAGCCTGTCCTATACTCAATGCAATCATGCTCCTCTCTCGACCACCTTTTTTCTGTGTGGTATGAGATTATTGCGTGGCTACATTTCACCCCGTGCGCTCCCTTGAAAAAAAAGTAAACGTGAGAGGCATCTCGGAGTCCAATTGGAGCGGTGCGTCTGGCCTAGTCACACCGGCACGAGGCCGAGAGTGCGGCAACGCGGCTGAGGCTTTTGTCATCGCGATATAGGAGCACAGACTACAATAGTCCATGATACTGTTTCTGTTAAATTTTAATTTTATTTTACGGCACAGTGCAGTTGGGTTAAATGCCGTGGATTTTTTTGTTTTGCTTTAATTCTCAACGGAAAAGTTGCAGAAGTTTGTGGCAGAATTTCTTCTTGAGTCGTTTATTGTAAGTGTATCATTTATGTGTTTAGAGATTTCTCAGGGTTAAAGTCTTTTTTTTTTTGCACCAGCGACAATGTGTTGCAGGGCTTCTGTTGGGTGTAACTGCAATTGTCATGTGAGACGTGCGATCCCACAGCGTCCTCATCTTTAATGTGATTCATCATAGGAGGGCATAGGAAGGAGAAAGTCGAGATGTCCAGTGAACAACGTTTCAAATGAGAGTGCGCTGGTAAAGAAACACTTTGAAATTACCCCAATCAACTTTCTTCTCAGAAGATGTGTAATCCTTAAGGTGAATCTGAACTCGGTCGGTCGATTTTATGTCTGAAAGAGAAAAAAATGCTAATTGAGATGCATTGAAGAGATTTGCGTGAGAAATCGGCGGTGCAGGTGCTCTGATCTTTGTGCATTGTCCATTACCTAATACTCTGTGTAACTTGAAGGTCAGTGGTGTGTATATTCATATTCAATGTATATTGCACTTGGGAAGGTGTTCCTATCACCCAGTTTAACTCCGTCGTCTTGCCACCCTGAGGCCAGTTTCATAGAGCTGCTTAAGCACAGGATTTGCTTAAGCACAAAAAAACTTGCTTTATAAAAAAAAGTTACTTGCTCAAACTGTGTGATTGTCATGCTAACCAAAAGACAGGTAAATACCATTCCAAAACAATATGCATCACAAGAAGCTTTGGCTGGTAATTTGATTTGTCAAGCAAGTTTTTTTTTCATGCTTAAACAAATTTTTCGCCTGTGCAGCGCTTTGAAATTGGCCCTGTTGTCTTTCTCCCTTGCCATTGTATCGATATGTTTCACGACTACGGGTTTTAACTTCAATTTAGCGGCCCTGTTACTTCCCCTTGCGGCTGTATTGAAGTGAGGGGGATGATTCTGGCGATGGTATTGCCTGTCATCTACAGTCTCTTAAACCGGCCGGTTGATATACAAATAATAAATGTTTAATGAGTGCAATGGTAAGGATACTTTCATGGGGTGACAGATGGAATGTTCGCCTCGTGGAATGGAACATTTCACCTGCCACCGAATGAAATTATTCTTACCATTGCATGAATGTGAAACATTCATTGTTTCATACAATGCATGCATTTCTTTTAGGAGAACAAATTGGTCCCGCTCGTGTATGAACTTCCTTCATTTTGTGAAACAGACTCGTGGAGGAAGTGTTACCGACCGGCAGTACCGTACAATGTTAGACTAGTCTCTGTCCCCACATTATTTTCTTCTCTCTTACTGGGATTGAGATACATACAATGGGGGAGGGGGGGAATCAGTCAAATGCATTTGAACGAATAATTTATGCAGGTATTGCATAATTTTTCATGATTTCAATAGTGTTTTCAGTGACACTGTTAATGGTGAGCACGCAGGGAGTTGTAGAAGGACACCGACGTGGGTACTCCGATTTCCCCCGAGCAAGTAATTATGAATTAATGAATAAATGATGATCATGATGATAATAAGAAATGTTGGGGATGTGATGGAAATAATTTTAATGGTTTGTGGGAAGACTGGGATTATTGGATGGAGATCAGAACCACAAATTGAGCAAAAGGTTAACTAATGGAAGCGCCCGACAATGTTTGGGGAGAATTTTTCAGATAAGGGATTGGTAAACGATCATGAAGCGTTTTTGCAAATCTTTGCTTTGTTCCCGTCTTCGAATTTAGCCCTACTTCAAAAAAATTCAAGTCCCAGAATTGAGACCCTCAAACTAAATGCAGCCGCATTAGAAACATCAAGTGGTTTCATACCAGGCTAAGGTTTGGAGTGTTTCCACTTCGCTATAATTACATGATTAATATAACAATATAATTCAAGATGACGCCAGTGACTATAAGAAGCTGGAATTTGAAAAAAAAAAGTCGCTGAAGAAAGTGACCGGAAAGAAATCGTACAGTTGTGTCATCCTTCCGTCTCTAGACATCTCTCATTCCGGTATCCCCGTTTTCCTGTGCTGTTTCCACACCTGTCTCACTTCGGCGATTCCTTACGAGGTTGCGCGTGATTTATGTGCATCTCACACTGATCCACACGCCTCCACCTTTTCCGCACTTGCGGGCTATACTTCAAATGCCGTCCACTAGATCTAGCTCCCCCCCCCCAAAAAAAAGGCCTGACGGGGAAAAACAAATACAACATATCGAATGTTGTTAATTCCACGTTTAAGGTTTATTACGTGACACGGCAACAGAGCCAGGCCTGGCCATCGTACTTTTCGTTCGTGTGCCCTCACTTTCGGTGACCCCCCCCAGGAGGGACCACGCTATGCTATCTAACAGTGCACACACCCAGTTCGTAATATCATAAAAATTAAAGCTATTGGATTACTACCTAATGATCGGTCTCGCCGTGGACAAATATTAACAGCTGGAATATTTCCGGAGGAGACTTTTGTTCCCTCTCAATAATTATACACTTCAAGAGCAAGGGTGGAAAGTGTTCTAAATTGTATTGTACTCAGTTAGAAGAGAACATGTCAGAAGTACGAGGAATGTTTTATTTATTACATCCCAGCGAGTGAATAGCGGGTTAGAATGGGTTCTGGGCGAGCTGCGGCCTAACCGTGGAAAGTGGAGATGCGGTAGATTGGTTTATTTGGGTTGAATTCAGCCTTACCGTGACTCATGAATGAGTGTTGGATGTGGGCGCGCAGAGAAGCGGCTGGGTGTCCGTGTGAGGAGGGTGCGCATGGCTCTGTTATCTTTCTCTCGGCGAGAGGCGGAGTCTTGGGATCCATGACACGATTCGCTGGAAGGAAAGTGCTACCATTGCGTCTGCCGGAAAGGCAGAATACAAAAGGTGGGACCAAAGCGTGTCCTAGTGGAAGTGTGGGGTAAGGCCGATGAAAGGGGAAAAAGAGACTGTGTGAGGTCGCGAATAACTAGAATATTAATCTTGAACTTTAATGGAAAAAAGCAACCGATTTTGACCAATTTCGCTCCTGAATTTTTCATTGAGGCAAACCGTGCGAACATTCAACCGCGCCTTCTCTTTTTATGTACAGTGACCAAGAACGGACATGCAGGAGGGAACACAGTGAAGTGTAGGTAACTTTGCTTGAGAGCTCCCATCAAACCGATTGCTAGGCAAACTGAAGTCATTTAAAGAGGGCCGTCAGTATAATGAAACCTGTGACAGACCTGGATGAAAGGATGGTGTCTTCCTTACGTTCATTAAAAATTTGACACCCAATTGGTTCAGCGTTTATCCTCCGAGCTCAACTGACCCCCAAGTTGCACTTTTTCAAGGTAATTGCCGCAATGCACGAACTATGAATTGAGAAATTCTAAGTGTGATGTCTGGAGATAACCCATAATTCCTTAAACCGAAGGCTGAAAAGGTTGAAGAAAAAAAAGCACCTTAGAGTCAGTCTCCGTCCTCAGGTCCATCTGAGGTCAAGTCAAGTTGACGACACTCTGCCTAAGCATCAATGCTAAACGGATGCTAAACTGGGCGATATCCAGTGCCGCAGCAAAGCTTAATTCCGGTCTAGCAGTGCGCCCCCCGAACCATTCACATATTTTTACGGCTACATACATACATATTATATTTTAATAGGCAGGGTGTAGCTGAATGTAATATCCTTGTCTGATATCACGTCTATTAGAAACTTTGAATCACAGAGACAGCTCTGTGTGTGGAATACATATGGGGTAACTTAGAGTTACAGGAGGGCGCCGAGTTAATTAGTTGCCGACACTCCGTCGTCAGTTAAGTGTTTCGGAAATTCATAGACGATCAATGTTTACAGAGTTGACGAACATTTACTGAAAGTAATAATGTTATTAACAATACAGTTTGGATAACAGTGTGTTCAGGTAAATTTCTTATGATTTTGCCTTCTGAAATCTAAACATTGTTTCATTATTTGTTTAAAGATTCCGCAGGACAACAGACCTAAATCATGACGTCGTGCTTTGTTTACATGTGCACTTCCCCTTCGGGAGGTTCATGGATCGCGTCCCACCTTATTGCCCTAGGGATAGACAAAGAGTGACGTCATTTGTTACAGGTCTATTTACTTACGGTTAGTTCGCCAAATTCGTTTCTCTTCAATTGATCCAGGAATCATTATAAAAGGGTGTATCATCCCCTCCCCTAAGTCACGAGCTCTGGTACATAAAAACAAATTTGGGGAGTAATGCGCCTTGTGAACGTGACCCATTCATGTTACTATGGTGGCCCTGAAGGGGCGTAAATATTAATGATTCATTATTAGTCATGAATATTTCTACGACGTCATGAATTTATTCACGACTGAATATTTTTTTAATATATTTTATTCACGAGCGAATATTTTTTTGTACATCGTGAATTTATTTGCGACTAGTTATAAATATTTTGCGCGACGTCATGAATACTTTTCACAACAAGTCGTGAATAAATTCACGACTAGTCGCAACGTTTATTTCTCCAGTAACTTGAGGGGTTTGATATTCGGCCCAACAATACACAGCGTCGTCTGGTTTCTAGAGCAAAAGTTTCTAAGTCATCATTATATGGGGGTGGGAGTACATACCCCCACTTTTTTTTGGGGGGGGTAGACTATTGAATCATCCCCCCCCACACACACACACACTTTTTTGTGATGACCAAAAAAGTTAAAGCGGATTGTGAAGAATTGTAGAATTTCCCAAAGACTAAATTGTTTGCCATTTCACTAAAATGGGAAAGCAATTTTTAAAAGCCATAAACATGCCACTCTGATGTAAGATTCTGCATGAATGTGATACATACTACATTACAGATGTACATCTTTATCATGAACATCGCCCCCTATATAGTGTATATGGTGTCCTCCCCCCCCCTTTTTTTTTAAATTTTCCACGGCCGGACGAGTCATCCCCCACCTTTCCTCATCCCCCATCCTCCCAATTTCCAACACAGATTGACGCCACAGTAGTCGGGATTTCAGCAAGGAGCCAGACTAGGTTTGTGTTAGCGTGAAGTGTATGACATGCTAACCGACTAACAATTACAAATGACCATTGACAAATGATCAACGACGGAGCACGTTTCTTGGCCCATGGTCCTACATCATTTATTTGCCGTTTGCCACCAAGTGCAACTTCCAGCCGTTTTGTAACAGCGCCATTTACATTTTATACTGGAAAAATAGTCGCGACGAGAGGTGAATATTTATGTCCCTCCAGGGCCACCATATCTATACATGTTCTTTTTAGGAGCCGACTACATGTAAAACTACATGCCTACTTAACAATCGCTTTGGTTTGCTTCCAGTTAAGTAACAGATTAATGCGTCAGTGAATCCAAACTTGACAATTCCTCAAAAGTTTCGACTCACCCGTTAGTAAACACAAACGTGGGACTCCCCCAAGTTACAATCAAGAAACAGTGAGGGAACTCTGAGCGTCGCGTGAGTCGGTTGAGTATGGCTCGACATCAGATCCATGTTATTTTTTTCTCCAACGTGCACGTCCACTCCAACATCATTCCGCATTTTATTCTGAAGAGGCTAATACGCCACTAAACTTTGATAAGGAGGGCTACAGCTGTCAAAGTAGAACTATGAAAACAAACAATGGGACAAACTGGAGTTTTCCCATGTCTTCTCCGCTGATTCCTTGTAGGGAATTTAAAAAGAAAAAATGAAATCACGCGTAGGTCAGTTGAAGTCGTCCGTACCTCGTCTACGCCCCTGCGAATTGGAGAAATGCAACTCTCTTCGTGAATCGTTGTCAGGAAAATTCCACACCCCACGAGACGCGAAACTTTTTTTTTTCTTCCAGTTTCGCCGTGGACGCGTGCGCTCCAAAAACAATATGCCTTAGAGATGATTAGTACGCGGCATAATTCGAGAACAAGAAAATCGGACTAACAAATCCGACCAGAGCAACAATATCCGCTGCGCCTCAGGTAGCTCAGGCAGGGGGAAGGAATTGGTTCTTTGTTGCGTGGCTGAGATTATCCGACCCGCCGCTCGGCAAAAACAAAACAAAAACCCCCTACTTCTGTATAATATACATGTTCTCACGCCACGCGGTGTTATGCATAGATCCGCTCCAATAACAACAACACTGTCTGATTTCGAGGGGCTTGTTTTGTCACAGCATGCAAGGACTGGCATGGTAATTGGAACGCGGGGCCTTAGGCTGTTGGACTTGAGGCTTCACAGCACGACTGATATTAAACTTTCTGCGATTTTTCCTTTCTTTATTCCTTATTCCTGTCCCTCAGTTTTCCCTCTATCGGACCCGCGCCACCGCGGACAGGCGATCGACCCGCCCTGCGGAGCGGGCCATAACTTTATCAAATTAAACTTTATTGGTGGAAACTGATAGGATTCAATATAGGCGTTGCCATTATGGCGTTTTTTTTTTGTTTTGTCATGTTTTTTTTGGGAGGGGGTCTTTTGGGTCAATGTCGACTGTCTTCAATTTATGGATCAAGCCAAGTTCATGGTATTTATAGCATTATTCATTCACAACGGTATACGTGGGGGTCAGCGTGGGTCGAGCGTGTGTGTGCATGTATGTGTGTATTCAGGAGGTATTTTGTATAGAGATATTTTCTGAAACAAAAGGTTCAGCGAGATGTGAAGATGATCCCAAAATATCTAAATTGAAAGAAATCTTGTTCGATACATATTTTCCGTCCACAGAGAAACCGTTTGAGTGTTAAATCTCCCAGCTGAAGCACAGGGCGATAAATAGAGAGGCCTTTTATTAATGCTTTAGAACGATTCTGCGTCGTGTTTAGATGTATAAAATGCAGCAAGGGACCTAGAAAATAAGAGATCTTGGTTTAAAGGGGAAATTGGTCACAAAAAGAGAGACGTCAGCTTTCTCATGTAAAAACGCTTCCCTCCAGTGGCAGCCATTATACTCGTTGTCAGAATTAGCAAGTTCTACGATGGAAAAGTGTTTTATGAAAACTGTGGAAAACTCCAGAATCACTCGGGGGTTACCGACTAACATCAGATCGCGCACGCCGTGTACAAAACACTGCACGGTTAAGCGGCCTTAATACCCTGGCTTTCCAGGTACGGAAACTCGACATGACAGCGATCTTTTCTAAGCTTATCTCGCGGGCCGAATTCTCCCCAGTTCCCCCGTTGAACGATATCAGCCTTCCAGCGCAGATCTCAGAAAGCTAATCCATGACCAGGCAGTCAAAGACCCCCCTTCCTCCCCTCAAAATAATTAGACGACAAATATCTCCAGTCACCCCCCCCCCACCCCATTTCCACATCATTTGGTTAACTAGCTACAGTTGAATCTAATTGTTGCCAGAATCCCCCCGGCGCGTTTACAAGTGCCGACCTCAGGACATGTAACATAATTAAAATTATTATCAATTACAGCTTAAGCCTGTGCGTCTCTCAGTGCCCTCCGTACAATGGGGGGGGGGGGGCGATAAACCTGTGGCTAATACGTGCCAAAGAAAAGTCACCAACAATATCCGTCATGCCACCCTGCGGTGTTGTTTCAAAATTGAGAGGAAAAGATTTCCTTCCTGCCGAGTGGTCCGTTGTTGTTAAGATCGCTATCTAGTGCGGCACATTCAGAGGGAAGTTTAGAAACAAAGGACAGTTTGGAGTTTTCGGCAGTTTGAGAACAAAGAAGAGTTTATTACTGAAGCAATATCATTGTCTGTGTCTAAGTACATCTGCTTCCATTGTCACCCATTGGTAAGACTTAGTGTTGCATTATGTTGCATGTTATAAAGCTACCTTGCAAGTTTTCATCGACGTTAGTTTCCCGTTTTCTCACTTTTAAAATGCGATGGTTCGTTGCTTTGCAAAAGTTGGAAAATAGTCCACACGTACGTATATACTGCAGGTCATGTGCAATGTCATATTTGTTAAAATATTACATTGTAGCACAGGTTGAAGGAAAACCGGAGAGCGCAGCATGCAGCATTTTCAAGGAGCTAGCACATCTTTTTTTGATTTTTTTAAAGCAACCGCTGACCTAATTCTTTCTTTTTTTCACCGTGTCATGAAAATTATACAGATTCCATCGTTCCTATTCATGTTTCAAAAACAGGCAGCAATAGCCATGACTGTTCCGAACATCCTCAACCCTACCCCGATCTTTCAACGGTAGGCTTTCATCTGTTCCACTGTTAAACGATGGTCAGATTTCCCGTCAGCGCCCGTCCGGGGAAATTCGACGCCCGGGCGGGTTAAACGCTCCTTTTGCCCGCCCGCCTCTCGCGCCTCCGCTGTCCCCGCCGGCGAGACACACAACGCCACCACGCACCGTTTATTTCCACTCGTTTGCGCTCTCGTGCCCCATTGCTACAGAGCACAACTTAGATTTCACGGTGGTGATCATTTGGCTCGGGACAGTCACAGACTGTTTGTCTATAGAGAGGACCAGTGGTACCCTTCCTAACCTCTATTAACATTGAGAATAAAAGAACAGAAACACCCCCAGAGCAATGGCCCCCATATTCCCATGTTTTCGTTGGGGAATCAACTTGTCTTCACTTGCGGTAAGTGGCAATCTTTTGGGTATATAAAGTTTGATCTGCTTGGTGAACTGGGTTTTTTTTTCTTGTCACTTTTTTTTATAGAAGTAAGGAATATGAAGAAAGGTTCTTTTCTTCGAGGACTGTTGAAGTGTCAACGAACCGAAAGAATTTCGTGTGAATCCGATAACCTCTAGATTTAAAATTTTATTTGTGAGAGACTTGGTGTAAGGTAACCCGTGGCACTGATAAACCTGAATTTCCCGGCGGCAATAACCTGCCCTGACATTGCAGATGGGGATGCGCTTGTAAGTCACGGCTGTTAGAAGAAAACAAGCCCAGTGAAGTGAAACAGCCAAGCGAAACAAAGAAAACGCTTGATTTGTTTCATCATATTAATTTTCATGGTCCTCATTTGATTTCACAAAAATTTACGACTACCCGTAAGTTAATGTTTAGATAGAGTAGTTACTTTTGCTGTAAATGTATCCGATTGCGACAGATTGTCAGTGACGCGTAAGGCCCTGTCGGAATCGAATAATTGGAAGTCTGTTTTGTCAGAAAGTGTATGCTCCAGCGTTGAGCTGTAGCCGTAGACAATTATGCCAGCCTGGGCATCTTGACTTCGGACCCGTCAGCTAATTTGCGATTCTGCGATTTCTCACTTCACCCTCATCCCACCATTCGAGGGCCGATACGCCCTCGACGGGAGACTACAGACTTGTGGTCCACTGAGGACTGAGTTGTAGAGACAGGCAACAATAAAGTAAGCCGAGAAGTCTTTTCATGTTCTGCATAGCCACTTGTTCTTTGTACACTCAGAACAGTTTTTCGGTCTTAATCAACTAATGGTGGGGAGAGGTAAAGGGTTTGCACGGGGTGAACCGCGGTTCACAAAGGGATGGTCCATGCAACGTTGTCGTAGCCTCGGCTGGTACAATATTTCGGAAAGCATGCCCAGAAACTAGTGGGATTTAGTCCGTGTCGAAGGTGCAGGTATTGTGTTCAGGACGATTAATTCTGTTGTGACCGCTTGCATGGCTAACTGTAAATTCTGAGATTATAATCTACCGTTTTCTGAATACACTTACATCACAAGAGTGATTTAAGCTCCCCACAAAGGAGTATTCAGCTCGATGCTGCCATTTAAGGCACAAATGACTTTTTTCGGGATTGAAAAGAAAAAGAAAAGAAACAAAAAAATAAATAAAACTAAACAACAAAACAAGGTTAATCGGGAACAAAGCACGCGCGCGAGTCCGCGATTGGGCAGACTTGGCACGCGCGTCCAAATGACCTCGGACGCACTTTGCTTTGGGCATGCGCTGTTGGAATACCGATATTATTGGGGAAGGCGTTCACTCGGACGCATTTCTATATGGCACTCTTTCAAAGCGCCCCCATCTGCAGAAATTTTCTCAGTTCCATGGGTTAACATCAAATCAGTTGGAGCTATATTAAAAAAAAACTAAACTAAAGTTTCCTTATATCCACGGCTGTGGATGTTAAATCTTCGTCCAACAGAAGTGAAAATCCTGCCTGCTTCTTTGATTTTATTTCCCCGATGAAGTCAATGAATTCTGTTCATAATTTCTCTGGGGAAGTTGTTCTAAATAGCCTCCTTCTGTCGCGTACAGATGGCAGATGTGCGGGGGAACTGTTGCCGAAATTCGCTGGAATTTTCAAACCCCACTCCACGGTTGGGTCTCAACATAACAGGATAACTCGCTAACTTTCCAGCAACCTTTGGGCGCTCGGGTCTCTGATTAAAATCATGAACTTCTGGAGACAGTTTTTGTTTCAAAACACTTCTCAAATATCCGCCTTTTCATTTCTGAGATGGTGAGCTTTGTGCGCAGATTCATGGGCGGAGGATTAAGATAAATACGCGTATCCACTTACCATTTGAATCTTTAATGAAAAAAAGGTGCACATGTACACAAAACTCAAGCAAGATACTTTGCGCCCATCCAACCACGAAAGATCCACTGCATGCTAATGAGATACTTTCCCCCAATGCGGTATTATTCGCCGAGTGTACACGCGTAATTAAAAATGAATTAATCATCTCGTTTCGTCGCTCAGTCGCGCTGCGGTTGTGGTCAAGCCAGGGGTTGGGGGCTGGAGGGCACCGGCTAACAAGCACTCGCCAGTGCCGTCACCAGACTGATAATCCCGCAACAACAACCCAGCACGGGCCTCCCCTGACCCTACGCAGTGCCTTCTACCCCGGCCACGGTGCAGTTTACCCCCCTCTGGTCGCCAGCGTTCGGTCCGCCGGTATTGTAGCCCGCGGCTGTTTTCGCTGCTGAGCTCGCTTTTGAGACTGCGGTCGCTGATGCGCAAAATATAAAAAATGATTTCACGGAAAGTTCTGTCGTTCTGAATCGAGCGTTATTTTAGGGCCTTGTGCCGATTTTATGTGTTTCCTTTTTTTCATGTACGTGAAATTGGTTTGGACCGTAGGTTACTAGGATAACGTTAATCCATGTGTAAAACAGAGGAGGCACGGCCCTAGTGTCGAATCGACGGAGGAGCTTTCTGGGACAAATTGGTTGCCAAGCCACCGCCCTATTTTGTGCTAAATAGAGCGTTGCAAACCGAAGCAGTGCTTAATTCTTCATCAGGAAATGAAGCTATCCGAGACTGTATGGCGCGATTCCTGCACTGTCCAAAGAGACAAAGTCTAAAATAACGGGGCACTCTTGACATAGTTGCTGGTAGTGATTGGCGCATCTGACCTTGGCCCCTTTTGCTTTGTCTCCGGTTGCAACACACGCTGGAGGAGGAGAGAGACTTGGCTCTCTTCATTGGAAAGACGAAGCCAAAGGATTTCTCTTGCTGTGGGAAATACGCGCAGCGACTACCCGGTCTTTTGTGCTGAATTGCTAAATTATCATGCAACAATAGCTTTTGGAGCTTGACCTGTAATTGGAGAAAGCGCGGGTATTCGCGAATGAAAGCCCGTCATTACCGGTAACTGTTTACTGTTATCTGTGATTGCTGCTGATTTACACCCAAACCCTTATGTGCATAAGAACATGCATGATTTTGAGCAGAGATACTTCAAAGAGGACATGCATTATAGGGGCTGTGGTCGAGTACGTCATAAGTCACAGCAAGTTCATAACAATTCATAAGCTCGGTCATAAGCTATTTTTATTTATTTATTTATTTATTATTTCCTCTTCTCGTCATAAAGATTACAGTAGGTATACAAATATAAAGATTAGAATATTGAGTTTAGAAGAGGAGGCAAGACCTAAAAAACAAAAGCTTGTGTAAGGCCTGCCATTCTACAATACTACACACAATAATAAACCACGTGGTTCATGCTACAAAACGAAACAACCAAGACAAGAACAAAATTGAATACCCATTAGGAAACTTGAGTTAAAGTAGAAAGCATGTGCATGTTGCGAAAGTAAAAACATGACGTGAAGTTAGGGCAATGGTAATATACAAGATATATCAGAAGGTTTGATAATTACTTTACTTTGCGTTTCAAACTAACAAATGCGCTTATTCTTGTGAGAGACAGAGGTAAGGAATTCCATATTTTAGGACCAGAGAATTTAATGTTAATTTGGAAAGCAGATGGCCTGTGTTGCGGTATATGGAGATCCGGATACTCTAGTGTTGTAATTATGTATGTTACGATTCAGCGTAAACATATGGCTATAAGAGCGCGGTAATAAATTATTTAAACATTTATGCATAAATAGAGCTTGTTGATATTTATTAAGGTTAAATAATACTCAGGTACTTTAAGTTTGGTGAAATCGGTCGACTATGATCCCTGAAAGACGATAGTTATGATACGAACAGCCTTCTTTTTTTTGTTAAAACAATTAATTTGTCTAAATTAGTAATAAAGGTATTTCCCGGACAGTGTGACAATAAGCACTATAGAGTGTTTTAGGACATCAAAAGAAACAATGTGTTTGAGTCTACTGACCACTCCAATACTTCTGGAAACTTTACTCGCAATTTCATCGATGCGGGATTTCCAGGTCAATTTGTTACCAATAAAGACACCCAACAATTTGAACTTGTTTACTTTTTAAATAAATATTTTATCTATTACAACATTAAGATTTGATGAATCACTATACCGTTTCCTGTTACTAAAAAGTATATACTTACGTTTAGACAAATTAAGAGATAAACGGTTGGCTTTCGACAAGTCACCTGTATTTGCCAATTCACTGTTTACTGTTTTATGCAGAGAGGCTAGATTCTTATTACAGTAAAACATACTCGTGTCATCTGCGTATAAAATGAAAGATAGCACTTTCGATGTTTTGGAAATGTCGTTTTAAATCAGAAAGAGTAAAGGTCCCAGAAAGGAACCTTGAGGTACCCCACAACTTATGGGTTTAAGATCAGACAAACAATTATTTAAGTTTACACACTGTTGACGATTTTTTTTAGATATATAACTTTCAAACCAACTCTGGGCAACCCCACGTATGCCGTAGTAATTTATCTAGAGTACCGAAGTGTGACGTCACTGTGAATCAGAAAGTGCAGTGCAAACGAATGGAGTACGCGCGCGTGTTGGTTCACGCGCTGGTTCTCGCGCAAATGCCTTTTACACACTAATTGTGTGCGTGACGTATTCACTTCGGTACTCTCTTGTCAAGAAGAATATTATGGTTAATGGTGTCAAAAGCTTGAGATAGATATAAGAATATAACTATAGAGTAAACATTGTCTTTTCTATATATAACAGGTTTTGCCCTTACCCAACGTATATCAATAAGCACTGTATGCTCAGTGCTTGTCTGAGAGCTTGCGAAAAAAACTCACAAGCTTACTCGGGTGGGACTCGAACCCACGACCTCCTGCTTACTAGTGCAGATGTCTTAACCACTCGACCACCGAGCTTGCCGGGGTCGGCTGGCCGGTCCGAGTCAAATGAAGCAGCGGGTACCGCGAACTATTTTTCAAGATGTATTTTTGCGTTGGGGAGATGTTAATTATATATAACAGGTTTTGCCCTAACCCAACGTATATCAATAAGCACTGTATGCTCAGTATATGCACTGTATGATCTTGAAAAAAACATTGTCTTCGAAACCTTGAACTATTTTCTCTGTGAAATTCATTAGTGCCATTGAAGTCGAGTAGTTAGATCGAAAGCCATATTGATTATCTAAAATAAGGTTGTATTTGTCTAGAAGTTTGACAGTCCTGTTGTGCGCCAGTTTCTCAAGGATTTTCGATAAACTGGATAATACTGAGATTGGACGGTAATTACCAATCTCAGCGGGATCCCCATTTTTAAGTATAGGAGCAACTTTAGCTATTTTTAATTTATCTGTGAATATTCCCTTGGAAAGGAGAAAGAGAGAAAATATGGCAGAGTGGATCACTTATATGGGTTATGACAGATTTGATCAGCCCTGGCTTGATTCCGTCAGTGCCAGGTGACTTCTTGTTGCGAAATTTAGAGAAAAATATCATAAATATCAGTTTTCGGGACAGGAGTAAAAACATACTGAATTTGGGTTGGGGTCAGTAAGATATGCGCCATATATACTCGGTATTAGCATCAGAAATATTTCGATTAAGAGAAGGTCCTACTTGTATGGAATAGTTGCTAAACGCATTAGCAGCAACCGCGGGATTACTCGCATACTGTCCTTCAACCTTGAATTCAGAGGATTTTGGATGTATGTTTTTACCCAATGATGAATTAATTAGTTTCCATGTATTTTTGACATTGTCTTTTATAGCTTCTTCGAACCTTTCTCTGTAAAATTTGGCTTTGCTTGTTTTTATAACAATGTTTAACTCATTACGGAAACATTTGTTAGTATTAAAATTAATGGAAGTTGGGTTTTTGACATATTTTTTACGGTTTATTTTTATGTTTGATTGAGTTTATTGTGCCATCCGTCCATCCATGATTTCAGCTTTTTCCTACCCTTGGTTTCCTGTAACGGCAAGTTACTTTCAAACAATTCCAAGAACTGGGAGTGAAAGTTATCGAAGGCACGCCTGGATCATCCGTGGAGGCAACATCCCAATTTGCATTATCCAGATTAACCTTTCAATTCGGTCGGCAGTGATTTATCTAAACAAGGGTTGATGAGGAACGTGTTTGGAAATGGCCCTATTGCCAAAAGATGATATGAAAGATAGGTAAATGATCGGAAATGCCGTACAGAATACCACTCTCTGTTTTCCCTGCACTATCATTTGATGTCATATTGTCGATTAAGGTTGCAGTGGTGGGTGTTCAGCGGGTAGGCCTGTGTATCATTGATAAACGGAAATTGCTCAACAACAGATTGACAAAATTTGGGGTTGGATTGTGAGTGCTGTGTTTCAAAAGATCAATATTAAAATCGCCAATAATAAAGGAGATTTTGTTTTCTCTGTTTATATTGGCAAGGATATTATCAAATTCAGAAACAAACTCATTGATATTAAAGCTGGGTGGCTTATAAGTTAAGCCAGCTATAGTATTTCCACCCTTGGTACCGGGGATTTCGATAAACATTGAATCGCATTCAATATTATTTAACGATAGATCATAACGCTCAACAGATGTGAGAGTACATTATGGACGTACAAAGCGACTCCACCTCCAGTTTGTGTGGCCTATTTTTCTTCAGGCATGAGTAATCTTTGTTATAAAAGTCAGGACTATGTTATTAAACCAGGTGTCGCTAAACCCAATCACGTCAAATTGGTACCGCTATGGAAGAATATTTATATCATCGTCTATTTGATCAAAGTTCTTTATGAGAATTCTAGAGTTTTGATGAAAACACGAAAAAGAACATTTACCTTTTGTATCTTTGTATTTGTCGGAAAACTGGTCCAATAAAAGGCAATCTGAGTTGTTATATCTCTTAGAATAGTACCCGTACGTAGTTCCTGTCTGGATCCAGGTCACTGTTATTGGTTAAGCTTTCAGTGCAAGCAACGGGATTAGATTTTAATTTTTGAAACGGTCAACAGTGATTTTATCATTGGTTCAAAATTCAAGAATGGCGATTTCAAAGTCGTCCGACAACAGGTGATTCAAGGGTAATATGTGTGGAGAGCAGGTTGTACATTTTCCACAGAACTGACTCCAGACGGGCTCATTGTTTCACAACGTGTTGTACATTGATTCATCATCATCATAGACAACCAGTACAAGAAAGCTGAAATGTAAGGCTGACTTCGGCGAAAAAGGTTTCTATGAAAGGTCATACGTGACTATGTGTGTTTGTATATTACCAGGGACTCCCGTAATGCAAATTGACTACCCATGCCTAGTGAGTTGCTGAGCTATCAAAAATAGTGAACTTTGACAAAAAGCATCCCTTTGTAATTACATGTATATTGTTTGTCCTAACACTTGTGACCAGGCTTGTGACTAGACTTGGGAAAGACTCGACTACAGCCAGTTTATCATCACAGGACCAGTCACAAGTAACGGGAAATAACAAAGGAATACTCTTATTGCCGTTCATTTTGAATAGCTTGTGACTCGAGCTCATGACAATTCCTGGGTACGTCACTGGTCTGAGAGGTTCTTGGATTCTTCCACTTTTCACCCTCCAGGCATGCCGATGCCGCCCCAGGTCTCCCTCTGCCCGTCTTCGCTGCCTGGGTCCGCCATCGGCGTCTTCTCCACAGACTGGATAAAAGAAGGCACGGAAATGGGGCCCTACACGGGACGGATAGTGCGCCCTCACGAGGTACCGACCGACAGGGATAACCAGTTCATGTGGGAGGTTGGTACTCGATGCCTTGTCTATTGATTCGACTTCATCACTTCCAGGGAGGTTTAATACAAACCCCAAAGCAAGGAAAAGCTAACATCCGTCTTTAGGTCCAAGGAAAAATTGGAGTGCACAAAACGTCCTGCTGCATGAAATGCCCCCGGTTTGATATGATTGCGTATAGAGAAAACTGCACAATCACTTTCTTGTCAAGGCCATAAAAAGTGTGATCCCTTGACTGAGCCCAGCTCAACAGGTCAGAATGAATCTCGCACTGTCGTTGCATGAGGGCGCTATGACAGAACACCCACGGTCCGCTCCCGCGCTGCCAGGGGCGCACACGTGTTTATAGCCAAACGCCACTGCAGCTGGGACACTTAGAGTTTAGTTATATATATGTATATACAGAGAAGCAATTGCTTGAGACAGTTACACGTTATTGCAGTTTTGATTCATATTTACATTACATGAGTTGAATTGATTCAGTCGAGTGCTCGTTCGTTTGTTGGTTGCTGGCTTGTTTGGATTAATTATTAATTAATGAGGGTATTAATTAGCTGCTTGGTCGTCTTATGTCACATATTCATCGATACTGTGGTACCTCAACAACGGTTAGTATTTGAAATCGTGTTATGATGGACTTCGCTCCTTTTCCTCATGATCCCCGGCAGGTGTTCGATGACCAGGGTCGGGTCAGCCACTTTGTGGATGCCTCGGACGAGACGCTTCAGACCTGGATGTGCTATGTCAACTGCGCCCGCAACGAGCAGGAGCAGAACTTGGAAGTCTTCCAGACCGGCTCCGATATCTACTATCGGGCTGTCAAGGTTGGCAGTTTTGAAAAATACTTGTCAATGAGCCGGTTCGGTGTTTCAAAGCGGTGGAGTTCATTTGAGAATAAAGCACGAGTGCGACTCCTGCGAGTCGGTGTACATGTATGGCTGTGCTGACCTCGCGCGCCCATTGCTGCTCCCGAATGACCTCGAACGCGCTGCATTTCGGGCATGCGCTGTTGGAATACCGAACAAGCTCATTTTATTGGATTTATCCCAATAGTCAAGTTCATTGTTATATGAAAATCTATTGAAGCATGGTCAGCCAGATCTATTTTCTGTGTATTTCGATACACATACATAGTTTAAGATGTGCTTATTGAATCACGTGTGCACGATAATAATAGCAAAACACTTTGGCCTGCCTCATGAACTCGTCAGAGGCAATGCTGATGCGTATTTTTTTAGAACACATTAATTCAGCATCGTCTGCTATTTTACAGACAATTCCACCCGACCAAGAACTCTTCGTCTATTACGGTGCGGCATACGATCTCTTTATGAACAGTATCCCTATAGGGCTAAGCTCCCCTGATCACAAGGGCAACAACGGCAGTGCCAAGATTGGAGGTTCCGGTAAGATTTTCCCACTGTGGCTGATTTCATCAAGTGTGACTTGATGGCGGAGTCGTTTCTATTTTTAATAAATGATGCATCTGTTGCATGCAATTTACGAGCTTTCTCATAATATATGTAATGTTACATGTAAACATTCGACTCCCAACCCTTTGGTTTGGACGCAAGATCTGCCGATTTTTTTCTCATTTTCGTCTTTACTTCATTTTTTTCCCCAAATCGTGTCAAAAGATCTGGCCAGCGCCGACCAGCAGTCCAATTCGGCTGGCCGCCTCCACTGTGTGGTGTGTCGTCGGGGGTTCAACTCCCGTAGCAACCTCCGTTCGCACATGCGCATCCACACCCTGGACAAGCCCTTCCTCTGCAAGTTCTGCCACCGTCGCTTCAGCCAGTCATCGACGCTGCGCAACCACGTGCGTCTGCACACAGGTAGAGTGAGATATGTACATGTATACACGTCTATCTGTAGGCCTGCAGGAAGGACACAGGAGTTTGTACTTCCCGGGCTTGAACACCTGGCCAATTACCGCTTTCTGGCGTGCCCGGTATGTCCATAGCGTAGAGCTGCAACCGCTTGCCGCACACCATCTGTTTCACAACCAAGAAACCCCTTTGTACGCTATGATCACCGCCGCTGGTAATCGGTACCTTAACACTTTATGTACTGGAGAAGTATGAAATTGAATATTCATGCATTTGTTGGTGCTCTGTATGATCTCATAACAACATCAAATTTAATGCTTGCGCTGTTGCTTGTGATAACCCGCGTGTCCTAAATGTGTATGTGCTTGTATTGCCTTTAACGAACGCTTTCTTCTGGAGTTACTTTGGGAATGAATAGCCCCTTATAAGATTTTGTGTTTTGTTTGAATCAATTTTATCACAGCATTTGTACAAAAGTGTAGTTTACTAGATCTCATGATCACTCCCTGCGATGAAATAGCGCATTTTGTTCCTTAATATGAACTTCCCGGTAGCGGTCAACATTTTGTTGGCCAGTGTTAGCCAAATTCATACCAAGTCTGAGAAAACAGATATATTGGAGGGAGAAGAACAGACTATATGGATAATGAAACAGCCTCAAAATAAAAAAACATTATCCACGGTGGCAAAAGGAGGTCTAACATTAGGGATTTTCTTTCTCGATTTCTTGGTCACAGCAAAAATTTGTATTTTAAAACACTTCAAGTATCGCTAGGATATTACTGGCCCGCTTGTCCGGCTATGCTGCAGGCAGCAATAGGACATTTTGGGAATGTTTTCTGTTATTCGTCTGACTTGGCGGCGACGATCATCGAGCACATTAAAGTGCCCGAGTTGCGACTCCTGTGTGCTTCCTCTGCGATCTGTATTATGCACAGACCTACATACACGGTACGCACCGGCCGGTTTTTTTGTGGATCAACCGGTTTGGTTCATAGCTCAGCCGGTCGGCACGGTTCTGGTCTGTCGGTTTAAAAGTCGTTTGAAAGGACCCTCAAGCGATGGAACATCTATGATTGGACGATCTGACATCAGTCGGTTGGTTCGTGAAACCACCCCCCCCCAAAAAAAATAATAACAGTGGAAAACGTTACCGTCCTTTCTAAAATAGAGCAATTTTGTTTTACTGGCATTTCTTGCCTGCCTATTACAGTTAGAAGACAGATAAGTGATCTTGATTTGAAATTGAACGTAATTATACGGTTATTCACAATGTTCTCACACTGCTTATTTATTCTACCAAGAAAGTCCCTCTAAAGTCACGGGCTTGAATTTTTAACGTGTAATGACAGTCCACTGAAAATCGGCTACTGAGTATGCCAGCTTAGTCAGCTTCTTCCAAAAGTGAACCGTAACTGAATGCAAGACCTCGGCACAACATGTAAGTGCAGCGTCCAATACTTTCAGTGATACTGTTTTGTGTCCTGGTGCTGAACTCAAGTTCAGAATATTCAAGTCAAAGTTCGAGTCTGATTCCTTATGAAACGGGACGCGAGGCTCGTCTTGTGTGCGAGATCGTTTCTCGAGTCCTCTGACGAGGATAATGTGGAACTCTGAGTTCGCATCGCTTCTCTTATGGAAGCAGGACTTAAAGACTTTTTTTTTGTTTTTGTTATTTTTCTAAAATGGTATTGACTGAACGAGGTGTATTTTTCCCTTTTTTTCCGCCCAAAAGGCGAGAAGCCGTACCGATGCAACGTGTGCCACAGCGCCTACTCGCAGTTGGCCGGCCTGCGCGCTCACCAAAAGAGTGCCCGTCACCGCCCGCCGCCGGCGGGCGCTGTACCTCCCGTCAGTCAACAAGCCCAGCAGCCGCTGACGTTCCACCACCCCGACCACACCGCCTCCAAGATCCCGCAGAACTGAGGCAGAGAACCTGGTCCTCCAGAACTGTCGATCAACGAGGGAATCTCGCACGAACGCAAATATATTTGAAGAGACGACTGGAAACCTTTTATTCTCAAGATTTTTGTTTTCGAAATAGGGTTAGAGGAGCTGTCACGAGCAATTCTTCTGGGTAGGACTGCACGCCGAGCACACTGATATCCGTTCCCAATAATACGGGCGTTTCACAAAAGTGCGCATCCAAGAGTTGGTAACGAACTGGCCAATCATAATGCGCGAAATTTGTCTTCGCACATTGTGATTGGTCAACCCGTTGCAAACTCTTGGAGGCGCACTATTGTGAACCGCCCGTATTGTGAGCACCGACGTGTATGATAAAATCTGGACTCGCAGTGCCCTAAATCAGCTTATAGAGCTATTGAATCCATTCGCGGCCATTTTACCGAGCCAAATACAAAGCTCTCATGGCAATGCCCGCCTTTGTTCTTCCTGACGTCAATAGAAGGGAGCCAACCCACGCTTTTGTTTTCGGCTCGGTAAAATGGCCGCTGGTTGGCTTCTTCTTCATACAAAGGCGTTGCAAGTCTAGGTTTTTTTATATACGTCCGTGACTGTGAGGGAGCTAAGCTGAGGCTGCATCTGGATCACTTGGCTGCGCCTTAAATGAACTGATTCGTGTGTATTAAGTTTCTGGCCGCAGCATTTTAAGTAATTCGTATAGGGCAACTTTGCAGCTGGGAACGGGTTACAAGCAATATTCTATAGCACAACATTTTGGCTGGTGTACATTCCCAGTGCTAAGCAAAGTTGTGCAGTGAAAAAAACGGAATTTTTTTAAACGGTGAATTAGGGTATTCCGGGGCCTGTTGTAAAGTACTGGTCCTTTGAATTTCTAAAGCGAAATAATGCCTGGCGGGTAGTAGCCGGAAGAGGGAGGCCTTCGATGTGTGCATTCGCTCGTCGCTCAGCGCCCGAAAAGGGCGCTGGGGGGGGGGGCTGATGGCTTTGAACTGTGATTGGCTGCTTTGTGCACGGCCTCCCCCTCGAAGTTATCCTTTCCTGTTAGCGAAGCGTTATGTTTAATTTACTGTTAGCCAGTGGTAATACTTTGACGTGAGCCAAAGTGTCGGCTTATACCATAACAACATGGCCTTGGAAGAATCATAGTCTCATCAAGAATCACTGAGCTGATCACGTGTCTTGTGGCGATACATTTCAAATCGTTGGTTATCTTGATCAGTTTGGGATGAACTAATAAAGTGTAGTGAGAAAGTTTCAGCAATGAGGAAGAAAAAGAAAAAATATAGAATTGATAACCGCCACATTGAGCGAGCTCGCGCGTCTGGCAGTTATTTATGCACAATGCTCTGCGCGTGTTTAGCTGTGATCCCGCGTGACGTATTTCCCTCACTAAAATATGTGCAAGGTCATCAGCCCTTCCGAGCTCCCTGTTCAGGCCACTGCAGTCCTGTCCTTAATGTGGGACGTCGGGTGCCCTTTGCAAAAACAGTGTTTTCCTATTTAGCGACAAGCTTACAACGTACCTTGTTGTGCTTGTTGGTCCTCAAACCATCTTCCTGATTTTGTACTAATTTATTTTTGTAGCAATTTGTAAGCTGACAGTGAAAGTCTCAGCTTTTAATATTTAATTAATCTGTCAATTTAATCTCGAAGAGTTTGCATATGGCCTCCTATTAAAAATTACGTTATGGTGGAAATGTCTCCAATCATTTTCTTTGTAAAGAACGAACCACATTAGCCACGATGAGGTTTAAAAATGGATTCTGACTTTGGTATTGTGGATCTTCGGAGGTAAAGGAGATTTTCGAGCAAAAACATTGAGCGATGTCACAGTAACATGAAAAATGTGTAAATGGTTAATTTAGTTATTTATTCAAAAGGCTTAGTTATGAACAGGCGAAAATCTTAGGCTGAAATCGGGCGGCTTGTTCTCGTTTGTCCACGAACTGCTCGATTTGTTGTTCGTGGGTCGGTCGCTCAAACGCCGGGAATGTACAATCGGTTATTAACGCTGGTGTTATTCGTGGCGTGGCAAGCAATATGGCAGCGTCTTTTGTGCATTCTTCGGGAGTTAATGTTGGATAACTGGGCTTACTTCTTTTCCATTTAAAAAACGTTCATTTCTGTCAAAACTTTCCATTGTCTTTGGCTTTGTAAAGCCATATCAGTATTTTTTGCGGCTGTTCAAAAATCAAATCTCACTGCTTTTTCCGTGTGTTCGTGTAAAATCCTGACGAGGAGGTGGTGTGTGATCCTGTTCCGAGAACAGTGTTCTTCAGTCTTGTTCCCGCCGTTCGAGCGCGAGAACACGAAACCCGTGTCAAGAACGGACCGCCCGAACTCGACCTGAAGTGTCAAAATGTTCGCGTAGATGACAAGCTACTGCAGTTTATTTAACGGAAACTGGCATTTATTTTTGCTTGTTGCTTTCATTACTTGAATCGCGTTAATACGATTTGACCTTAAAGTTTAATTAAATTCGTTTGAATTTGTAATTTCTATATTTTATTAACACCCATAAATACATTATTTACAGTTCTGAACATTCCATGAATTCTGTGCTTATATTTAAGTTTAATCTTACTGTACTATGAGCAATGAACACAAATTACATAACATGACCCATGTCTCCAATATAGTTCGTTCTTGTTTCACCCCATTTGTCACCGTAATAAGCCTTTTTAGAGTTAATTTTAATAAAATCTGGTACACGGTGCTACCTTATTGCACATACACATAACAATTTGAATTCCGTGGACTAAAGACAGTATAGACCTCATGATTCGTGGCAAGCTTTTGTATAGGGACCACTATCTCTGGAATGGAATGGTTCCTTTGTGCCCTTCTTATTCATTGAAAACTGTGTATTGGTGCCAGGCGTCTCTTATGTAAGGCCGTGTCCGAATCACTTGGCTACGGCCAGAATTTACACATGACTTAGTGCGAACTGGCCGCGGCCACTCTCATTATACTCGTACGTGATTTCCAGCCGAAGCCAAGTGATGCGGGTACTTAACATTTAAGTAAGCGAGTAAAAGATTTAACGTAGCAACAGTGTCTTTAGTATGGATGATTCAACTTGTTATGTTCACGTGCATTTAAAGAACTCAGTGTACCAGATTTTGTTCAAATGTTACTCGCAAAAGGCATGGATTGTCTCTAGCGGGATGGCTTGACGCCACTAATGCAGAGGGCGCTGTTCACGATACGGTGTACGTTTGTACGAGGTAAAGTTACTTTTCTTTCTCTGTTTTGGTGGTTGGAAAGTTTGAAAAACAACATCAAAATATACATATTTTTGTTTTTCAACACAAACGAGCGGAGGGTGATCATCTGATCCACCCCTCCGGCAAAACTTTGGATTCATAATTTACGCATTAGCCCCGCACATAGGGCTGTAGTGGCTCTCTTTTACAATCTGTCTCTTATCCGGTGGCGACTAATTTAAGCATATGCTTGAATGTGTCAGCGAATAGTAACAAACTTGTAAAATATGAAAAGAAATTAAAACCAAGAAATCAACTCCGAAAGTGTTGTGGAGACTTCCGTCCGTCGAAGTATTTTTGTGTGTTACAATTATTGAATCCTGAGAACGGCCGTCAGTCGGGCGTTGAATTGAAACCACGACTTTCGTTTTCTGTATACATGTACATGTACCGTCTCTGCAGGAAGCGCAAGCATGCTCAGTTTGCTCTGCAGTGGGCAGTACGCGTGCCAACTGGCCTGCGGGCTGCCGACTAGCTGTGGGTTGTGCGTTTATTTATTTGTTGATTATAATTTTGGAGAGGCCTCTATCCCTGGCTGTGTCAATGAGCCCCTAATGGGCCTTATTTCATCCGTAGTAACGTTTACCATTGCGCGCTAGTAAGGTGGCAGCTAGCTGTACAGAAATGCTAACTTCAGATTTTGAAACTAAGATGTGTGCAAATACAGCATGCAACTTTTGTGTGCCAGTTGTCCATGTGCAATGACGCATAATCCAATATACCCCCCCCCCCAAAAAATTGAAACATTCATGGCACAGTTCTCTCTATAAACTATTAATCAGCTCTGGTCGTTCGCCGTAATGCCGTCCTCTCGCATGGTTGGCCACGTGAAATAGTGACGGCTTGAACCAAGACCAATTATTTCCCACGTTTTCCATGTTCTCACTCATGGGCATAAGTGGGGGTAGTATATATCTCTCCACTTTTTGACAAGGGGGTGGGCTATTGAACCTCCCCCCTTTCGTTGTTGAAAAAAAGAAGATTGTAAAGAATTTGACGGACTGATCAACAACCAAAATGTATCCAAGGTACTCAAAATAGTGATTCAAGATTCTGCATATTGAACATCGCCCCTGCATTGTCATAAGGTATTAGCCCCTCTCCCGCTTTTCAAATTTTCGTGGCCGAGCAAGTCCCCCCTCCCCCGCTATTCCCCAACTTCCAATCGGGCATGAATAAAAGAGGTGGTTGTGGAGGGAGGGGGACTTGAAACCTGAAATTTGCTCGCTAAAAATGTGTTTGAGAAAGTCATGCTTCTGGTCTACACTCAAAAGTCGAAAGCAACAGAGAAATTCGGTTTTATGACAGCACTATGCATGATTAGAAACAAATTTTATGTCACGGAATTTAGTGCTTCCGAATGCCTTTGGCCTTATCCGGGGCTTCCTTAAAGTGTACAGCTGCATTGAATTTCTTCGACACAATTTTTCTGCTTCGCAATACATGAAAACTCTTACACACTCCTTTTTGGTTAAATGCATTGTCAATCAAAATTATCCATGTTTTCCTGTACAACTAAGGGCGCTAGTGCTGGGAAGTTGTCTACGGAAGACATAGTTAAGTGCATTACTATCTGAAAAAATTCTGAGAGAGGGATTGATGGTTTCTTACTGCTATGCTCATAAACAAGAATGAAGAAGAGAAAACTTAGTCAAGGAAAATCTACAAAAATGCTGGACTTTTTTGTGTAAAAACTAATGTAACTTCCTGATGATATGACGTGCAGTTTTGCTCATGAATATGGAAATGTAATTTTTTAAAAACCAAAAGGTATTAAAATACCGTTTGAAATAATGAGAAACCAAAGTTGAAAATAAGGTTAACTTAGGCACAAAGGTGCATTTTACAGGTTTGTAATCAAAAAGGAAGATTGATTGCTGCTACGTACCTTGATGCGCACGCGCAGCTAGTCGGCGCACCAGCACTGAGCTGAGCAGCCCGGCCATCCGGCCGGCGCGCCCTGTGCGAACCACTAGCCGCGGCCACTACCGGGGTAGGGTACAGTCCACTAATTCAAGCCCCATTTAAAAACAGTGTAAAATCAGGGGGGCCGTAGCCAAGGATTCGGACGTGCAACAGGGTGATCAACCTCGACTCCAGGCTGCGTGGCAGTGCCAAGTTCGTACCTATGGAAACGAGGTTGCGGGGCACACAGTTCAGAACACTATCTTTTTATATATTATATTTTGTCTGAATTTCATCCGTGTTTGTTTCACACGAATCTGGATCACGATTAGTGACCCATTGTTGATCCACTGATTGAGATCCAGATCCGTGTAAAATTCACCTTCTTGCCCGTAAAAACGCCTTCATTCGGTTATCAAGTGTTACAGATCACTTATTTACAGTGAATATACAATAATATCGCCTATCAATATAACCGGTCGGTTAGCTCAGTCGGCAGAGCATCGTGCTAATAACGCGAGGGTCGTGGGTTCGAGCCCCACACTGACCAGAGTTTTTTTCCGCTCCCTTAATCTGGTCACCAACTCTCCCAAAGCTTATTTTTACATGACATGTTATTATACTTTTCCTTGTTAACTTCTTTTCTTGGATTCACTGCCCACGTTTATTCATGAAGTTGAAGGGCTTCTACGTGAACTGGGTTGATCGCTTGAATAGAACAGGAAAATAATTAACAGGTTTAATATATTGTGCCTTCATGGTGCCATTTATTTTGGGGAATACCATTGATCTCAGTGGCATTTCCAGCTTTTCACAAAAAGGCAAAAATAAGAGCCAGCTCAAACCGACGAGCTGAAAATTCGAGAATCAATGTATTGAGCTACATGTATTCAACTTTTAGTAGACTCGGGGAAAAACACATTTCTGTATTTCAAAGTAATTTTGTCGTGGAGGACTAAGAGGACATATTCCTCTCTGAGTTTACAAATTCCTTCCTTGATGAGTTTCTCAATAACGGATATCTCTTCTTTGATAAGGTTTCTGCATTTCCGGCGACACATTCACGCTCCTAGCTAGCTGGGGGCGCTGTAAAAAAAAATGGTCTGGCGATATGTGCACGTCGCACGTGACGTGTAGCGCTAACAATAACCTGATGCGTGTAACATAACATGGCTCGATATATTCAGAGAGGACTGTGCTTATCACAGCGCGCACAGACGACTTTTACTCGCCCCGGACGACATTGTTTCGCCTCTCTACCGTCCATTCTTCCAGTACCTTCCTTCGCCGTTAACCTCCCAGTACTGTTGTGTGCCAGAAGTTTGAGAAGCACGTCAAGCTCAGCCATGGCAGACTACATCGCGATCAAAAAGAGGCGAACGGAAATCCAGGAGTCAGGACCTTTCGCCGAGAACGACTTCAAGTGCAGGGGGTTGTTCAGCGGGCTGAACCAGCAGCTAACCATCGGCGGCCCGGGGCCTGATCGGCTGCGGCGGGTGGCAGAGTTGCTGTCCAAGGCCGCTCATAAGAGAATGGTAATCCATTTCAGAAAGAGTTTCATGTACGAAAACACTTGATGCCCCGTTCACAAACTTATATGAGACTTGTCTGAAAAGTGTTTTCTAAGTCATGTAAGTAATGTAAGTTGGACTAGGCTAGATGCCATCCCCTGGCCGCAGAACTGTGGGGACCGACTTCCGCCCCGGGAGTGGGCGGTCGTCGGACGCCGTAGCTTGGGGGGTACTTAAATGCTTGAGAAATTTGCTATCTAAATTACACATTGTAGGATGTGTTATCACTTCCTGATGGCTGTTAATGTAACATTTTAAGGGAAAATTAGTGTTGTCCATGTATGGAGCTCTTTCATTACAGCATTGTTGAACAAAAAAAAAAAAATGGGGCAGCGCACTGAGCGCAGACATCTGGGAGTTTCACAAAAAAATGGGAGGAACCGCTCCGCGCTGGTGAAAAAAACTGCAATTAGCACATGCATACATACTGATCAAAGAAAAGATTTTGTAACCCAATCCTCTGACTGGATGGTACATGCATATGTTGCCATGATCGCTGTTTTCATCAGTGCGGTACCTGCCAATTGTGAGAGTCCTGGATGTCCACCCTGCCCCGTAAACTTGTTTAGGGGAACGGAACTCCATTGCATTTCTTCATAGGCCTAGTAATAGTAGTATGATGTAGCACTAAGGGTTATTTTGCCCCTTTGTGATATGTTTAAAAGCCATTAATAACGTCATGCCAACTGCAAGAATTTCAGAATACCCTGCCACTCGAAAATCACCCTCTGCCAAGTCTAAAATTTAGAAATGAATGGCTGCACATTTGAAGGAACGAGGCCCTACATCTTTGCATGCATTGTCTACTGTCAAAGGATGTCAAAATGAGACGTCTTAAGACTACTTCAAAGTAGCGGCCTAGCCCCTGGAAATAATTTGGCATTTTGCCTCCACTTGTTTCATCATTTATCATCTCAATAAAGGTCAGTCATTGCAGAAATGTTGAAAACAACATGAATGTGAGACTAGGAAAAATTTCCAATTTCTGTCAGGAAATACTTTTCAAAATTTTCTTGACTTCCGTTGAGCATGACCACTGAAGTGGAATCAGGATGGAACATTCTTTCCAAGCTCTTCGGGAGTGGAGATGCTGCAGATATGGCTGGGGATAGATAGTGGGATGGAATCAGGGAGGGAAGTAAGAAGTCGCTGTTTTGCCTTTAAACAAATCCTCAAACTTAATCTATATGTAAAATTGAACGGAAAAAATCGAAAAACAAGTCTAAATCCAAAGTGACCCCCGGCACGGTAAATATGATGATGAATAGTAAGATAGACCAGTGCACACACATGTCCAAGTGTGTATTTGCCTGCAACTGGGGACCCCCTATTGTTCCTCTTTTGTTTGTACTCTACCTTTTTTAGGAGACCACCCATATGTTTTGTACACAGTTGTCAATCGGGGACCCTCTGTCAATCGGGGACCTTATTTTCCTCAAATGTTCAGGGTCCCCAATTGAATGCAGAAACAAACTCACACACACACAGAGCACTATTATGTGCCAGCTGTCGAGTGTGACGGGTGGTAGGATATTCTGCTATTGTGCCAATGAGCCCTGTAGGGCACGGCAGGGGTGCAACTTGGAGTGAAACTTTGGCAAGGGGGTACCTACTGGGTGCACACCTTAAATTCAAGAGGAAAATGAAAGCAAATGAGCTGCCGGTTTGATTTTTTTTTCCATTTTGAATGTGGGAAGCACCTGGTGCCAGAGACATCCAGGCTCATGCCCCCCAGTCCACAGTTACATCATAGAGAGTAGGGTAATTTTTACCGTGGGGACACCTCTCATGTTGTAATACGAGAGAACTCAACTGTCCCCAACTGTCCAAAACGGCAATAATTTTACATATTCTATGTCCTCTGCAAACTGATAAAAGAAAATTTCCAGTGTCCGGAACAAAGACTACTCAGTCTGCAAAGGACTGGTAAAGTTGGACCAATAAACAGGCTTTGTATTAGTAAACAATAATTGAAGAAGCAAAGAACTTGAAATGTCCTGAGGGTGAGGACTGCCCATCTGAGAAAGATGGATAGCAGAGGTAGTTTCTATTTATGCAGTATTTTCCCCCGCTTCCTTTAGGCGGAAGAAGCACTCGGAGACGGAGATCTCTTGCAGTATGGCAACACTGGGGGAGATCCACTGTGCCGTTTGGAGCTGGCCAAGTTCTTGAGCAAGGGTTATGGTAGTCCTGTCGATGTGTGAGTGGCTGACTTGCCTAATTTTGTTTCCGGAAAACGACAACCTATAAGTTTGGGCCCAGTAAAGAATTGTATCGTTTCTAATCTGGGTGTTCAAAAATGGAGGAGGCAACATTTAGGAACTTTTTTTATTAATCTCATTTGTTATCACATCATATCACAGTTTGTCATTTTGTACGTGTATACTTGGGTATCACATCTTTTTCAAAATGGAGATCGATCTCCTGGTCTCTTTTTCTAATGTTTTTGTGTATAAAGAAGCTTTTACCCCAGTGCTAGGTTTTGAACTTGCATTTAAAGCTGCGTAAGCTAACCCGAAAACCAAAAGGTGAAATTACTTTGTGAAAAGAAGAAAATATGCCTATTTTAGGTTGAATATGTCACAATTCTTTTAAGGACTTGAAAGTCTTATTAATGCATACAGCTGGTGCCCTTTAAAGTGTTGTTTAATTCATTTGAAGTTGAAGCAAATGCCACCTGACCTCCCCTGTTGTTGTTACTTATAACCAGTTAACTCTTAGCTGCCTGTTGAATTAGTATAAAGCCCCCCCCCCAAAAAAAGAAATTCCTGCTTACCTACACTGTGTTCTAAGGCAAACAAACTAATTTTTTGGGGGGGGTGGCAGAAATCTGTGTGAGTCGCTTGGATCTTAGAAATAAACTCCACAGAATTTCACGTAAAATGAAACATGTTCCCATTCATGCTACTGTCCCACAGATACCTGTCCATTTTGAAGAATCCTGAATGGTGGTGGAGAATTTTCTGGCTGCATGTTAACATCACACTGTAGAAGCAGTTGTCAAGAGAGAGGCTCCAGACATTCCACACTTTGGTTCCCCATAATTCCATGAGCCTTCCTTCTTTCCTTTCCCTGAGGATTACTGGACTCCTGCAAGAATTCTTGAGTGCATTTTAACTTGTCTATGTCTTTGCTGGCTCTTTGACCTCCAGTCAGGACCTCATGTTGAGCGGGGGAGCGACGCAGGCCATGGCTTTCCTCCTGACGTTCTTCTTCAATGCTGGGGACACCGTCTTTGTGGAGGACCCCACGTACTTCATCAACTTGAATGCGTTCAAGGATTACGGCATCAAGAGCGTAGCCGGTGAGTGGGACATCAACCCTCAGTAGATGCTAGCTCAGTTGAGACAAGTTCAGTTACAACCGAATTGTAATCGTGACAAGCATCTTTCATCTCAAATTTTCCTCATTTCATTGGCAGAAATGTGTTTGTTCAAGAGAAGTCGATTAAAATAAGCATCTCTCCTGACCCAGTTGCCTGCAGAAACATTTTTATTGATCTTGTTACAGTGAAAACACTCAATCTCAATCACCCCCATACATGGGCGTTGCCAGTTTTTTCAAAGGGGGGAGGGGCAAAGCACTCAAGAGCAGCAAATTGATTAACCGTGAGCAGTAGAATGTAGTCAAGTCCGAGGTTATTTCAAACGAATTGGTGATTTTTGCCTTTGTGTTGCACCTTGTCGTGCTTAAGCAAGCAAGTGTTGCTTGAGAAATGTGCGAAGGCCCCAATCCGGCTGCTTGTAGGCCAAGTCTTGTTGCACATGGCATCCATGGTCAAGTTGGTGCGGGTCAAAATCTCATGCCACACATCTCAGTGTGAAGAACAGGGAAAACTTGAAGAAGTGTGCACCTGCAAAGCCTTGGACCAGATTTCACAGGAGACCAAATTCCATATCACACTGTCCTCTATACCATGCTGTCTCCCCTCCACTAGAGGGTTTCAGAGGTAGGGGGCTCCAACCTGGGAAAGCACTACCTTTTAGATTTTTCATTGGTTTGCACTGTTTATCTTGTGTCAACAAGCTCAACCCTAACCATGCTGAACCCAACAAGGTTATGCAGCATTTCAATGGTCCCTAGGAGGTTAGGGTTAAAGGTTAGTGGTTTAATCCTTTGCTGATTTTAGTTCTTATCTTTCTGAGTAAATTATAACCAGTGATCGTCTTCAAGAAATAAGAGTTGGAATTGTAATGAAACTACTTAGATCGGGTTTTGTGTTTCATGTTCCCATTCTGCAAACTTTGAATCATGAAAAAAGACCATAGCAAAGTCAAGAAAGCTCTCTATAATTTTATGTTTCAGTGCTCAAAAGCAGCGGCGGGCAACCCCCACTTTTTTTATTACGGATTGCCAGTGTGAGGAGCTTCAAACGATATCAAGCTGGGGAATGTGTTGAAATGTTGAAAAGAAAAGGCACTGGAAATCTGCAGCGCGTTCCCACTTGAATTTGGAAAAGGTGGAGCTTGATCCGGCATTTTGGTGTGATTGTTATCTTACTGCAACGAAACCGCAAGTCACGTTCCCACTTACGCTCGATCCACCTTGTCATGTCAAGCCGAAAGGTCACTGAGTTTGGCATTGCGCATGCGCTAGCTTGCTGAGCGTGCGCTCTGTGGCAGTGTTGCGTGCTGGGGCGGCATGCGTGTGACCCTTGCAGTGTTTTGGGTGCGGAGTTCTACTGACGTGACGACCTTGAATCAGACCGAATGTTCAGCCAAGTACGTTGTCTCTTCAAACTTTGTTTCCGTTTTCGATACTCTGACCAGATGAAAAAGGAAAAAAATGAAAAGCTGCCCCCCATTACTGCCATACTTGCGCTTTGTTGTAGCGTATTTTAGAAATCCAGTAATTATCATCAAAATTGATTTTCCCTTTTAATTATGACCATTCTGTCAGTAAGCCCCTTCATTCCATTTCTCATTAAAACCAATATATTTGCGTATTTGGTACATCGCATGGAAGTACATGTCCATGTAGTAGTGCAGTCAAGTGCAATAACAAATTCTGCAAGGCAGTCATCCTTCATGTCGGTGCCTTTGTTATGAAGGAATTTGCACAAAAGGTCAGCCCATGGGTTTCCTTCCTCTGTTGTGCCAAAGCACTGACCTGACATGAGAGATGGCTGCTATGCACAACCTCTGTGCCTACCCCCGACCACAATATGCATGCCACTCCCTGGGAAAAAGTCTGACAGAGAGGGTTTACAGAAAGTAGGTCCCTTGTCAGTTTCAAACATGTTAAGTCGAAACTTTTTTACCACACTTTAATTCCCATCCATGCCTTTTAGGTAAAAAAGTTTTAAAAAAGAAACTTTCCAGCAATTTTTGGGGCGACTGATTTGTGCTGTGTTGTTGTCTGCATTCTCTGGAGCAAAAGTGACAATGCAAGTTGTGACAATGGAAACAGTTTCAGTGACAAGACATGAAACTTTATGCAAGTCAACCGTAACACTAAGCTAATCAAATATTGCTCCCTCCAGTTCCCCTAGAAAAAGATGGCATCAACACGGAAGCCCTGGAGGCCAAATTCAAGGAATTTGCAGCCAACGACCAGCAGGAGATAACTGCGACTCGGCCGTTTCGTGCCATGTTCTACGCCATCACTGTCTTCCACAATCCCACCACCATATGCTACTCACCAGGTGATCCAATTATCCTCCAGCCATTGGAAGGGTCTGTGCAGTATAAATTTCAACATGGAATCCTTGAAAATCTGCCATTGTTTTCCATGCAGTCCTATTTCCTATTTTCATGTTGTTGTTTTTAGGGATATTTTAAAGATTTTGGGTTTTAAATGATTTGCAAATTTGCATGTTCATGACCCAGATTATGATGTCAGCCCAGGAAGAAGAAAAACCCCAAATTTTTGCTGTCGTCCAGTTTCTTTTCTTTGGCAACTTGTTTCAGTTTATGACACTTGGCCTGTTCTCTTCAAACAAATTTCCATTGAGCAAATTTTTGGTTTGAAATTTGAGCAGGAAACCCCATGTTTTTCAGTAACACTACCCTCATTTGTCTTGAAATTTGGAATATTTAACGGAGTGCACTTTCCTGTACAGTTGGCCAAAACGACATGTCAAAATGCAAGTACCGCAACATGTGTTGACATTTAAAATGCCAAGCACTTGTTCTGAATGTCAATTTGTGACATGCATCTTGGATAAAAATGCTTTTACAATTTTTTTTTCACACAAAAGGTCACTAGATTTATTTCGCATACTCCATTTGCATAACTTGTCAAGTCTCTGCATTGATTTCTTCAACATTTTTGTTAGTTTCTTTTTCATTTCATTTTCGTGCTTTCCTGACGTCATTTGTTGGATGTAAGAAAGATGTAAGATAAAAAAGTTGCAAAGTTGGCAAGGCAAGTTCTGTTGATGATAACAGTTCAAGAGAACCATGGTGAAAAAATTAATGTCGGTGGGTGACTTTTTAATCTTTGGGAAATTACAACCCTTGCCGCTTGGTGAGCTGTTTACTTAAATCTAAAAATAGTGAAGCTGTTGGATCAAATAGCAGCGCCACTTTAAAAACTTGCTTGGTTTCCTATAAATAAACAGAGAAATGTCGGCGTGTCGTTGAGCTTGCCAGGAAGTATGACATCCTGGTCGTTTGCGACGACGTCTACAATGTACTCTCCTGGATGCACAGCGGCAACAACGAGATTGGCCTGGCCCCTCCCCGCCTTGTCTCCTACGACAGGAAAGAGGACTCTGACTACAAGGGCAATGTCATCTCCTGCGGCTCTTTCTCCAAGTTCACAGGGCCTGGCCTGCGCCTGGGCTGGTTCGAGACAGCCCCACACCTCTTGGACATGATGAGAAAATGGTGAGTCAATCCTTACTCGCTTTGACCGGTGAGTTAATCCTAATGACAGGGAGGAGTTTAGTTAACCCTCATTCCAGGATGTGGTGAGTTAACCCTATCTCTTTGGAAGACGTGAGTTAACCCTCACTCTAGGATGTAGTGAGTTTACCCTATCTTGTAGGAAGAGGCGAGTTAATCCTCCTTCCTGGGTGTGGTGAGTTAATGTATGTCCTAGGAAGAGGTGAGTTCATCCTTGTTCCAGGATGTGGTGAGTTAATTGTACCTTCTAGGAAGAGGTGACTTAAGCCGGACTCCAGGATGTGGTGAGTTTACCCTATCTTCTAGGAGGAGGTGAGTTAACCCTCACTCTGGGATATGGTGAGTTTACCCTATCTTCTAGGAAGAGTTAATCCTTTCTTCAGGAAGTGGTGAGAAACTTTCCAACATGTTACTGCCTAAATCTTTGCATAACTTACACAAACGGCTGTTGGATATTTGAGGGGGTAGGTTTAATGAATGAGAGATAAGTGATTCGTCGTTCTTTGGAAGTTGGGGCACACTCTGCCTGTGCTCTATAGAAGATGCTTCGCCTACTTTTGACAGTATTTTTGGGATATATTGTGTGCACACACTTCTTGGCTCATGTCTAAACTAAGCTTTAGCCACAAGTTTCGGAGGCAGTCTCAGAGTTAACATGACACAAACTTACACTTGTGCTTACTTGCAGGAACCTGTCGAGAGGACCGCATCTAAATTGCATAGGCGTTGTGGAGTGAAACAGAATTGACGATATTTGGGGTTCACTCCAAATAAGCTGCGTCAGATACAGAAACATTGTTGGACTTGACTTTGTCTTGTGTTTGTCGATCCACAGTGCCTACATGGTGAGCGGAGGGAACTTCAACACTTTCACGTCAGGCCTGATGGGCTCTGCTTTGGAGATGGGACTGATTGAGAATCATGTGGCCAACTTGCGAAAGACCTACTCGGTGAGTTTTGAAAGTTCTAGAAGCACTGTCCGTTTAATAGCTGGTGACAAGTTAAATAAGTCTGATGATAAGCTGTTGTATCTGGCAAGGCTGGAGAAAATCTTCAAGAAAATGTTGTTGCGTGAAATTCTTCATTTTTTGCAGACAGTGTTGAAACCATTTGATAAACACAAAGAAAGTAGGGCATGAAAGGTTACCGGACAAAATGCTATACCACATTGCTTGTGACTGGCTCATGGCTTATTTTTCTTAGCCAGAAAAAAACACTGCTGAGTAAAATTTCTCTCTTCAAAGCAAGTCCAGGAATTATTTCCTCCGAAAGGAATCAAACCATATTCCTCTTTGGCCTCACACTAATTATAAAGATGAACACAGAGATTGACTGGAGCGGGATTTGAACCCGCAACTGCCAGAACACCGTACCAGTGCTCTACCGACTGAGCTACCCAGCCCTGTGTTGCCAGTTCTTATGGGTCAATATGGTTTGATGATTTTTGTTTTCGCGCACCACAGGCATCTGCTCGAGCTTTATGGAAGACGCTACAGGCAGAGCTGCCAGAGGGAAGCCGTGTGGCAGAACCCATGGTGAGTACATGAATAGTCAGTGGTTATGAGTGCAGTGTTGAGAATAATCTTGTGAGGTGACTCTTCTGATGCTGTGTTCCATGAGGAGAAACCCGGCAGAATGGAACATACAATCTGCCACAAATTGGAATGATTCTATCCAAGGCACAATTCTGGATCATTCTTTTTTTTTGTTGCCTGAATGGATCCGCTTTGCATACAAGTCACCAATTCACAATCAGTTCGTTGTAAAAGCACAGCATGAAGTTTTCACGTTCCAAGCCACGACTGTATCTCCCTCGCACATGAGTGATACGGCGTTCTTTGCCTGCATGAAGAGTCCACGACACACCCGTAATTCAAGAAATTATTTGACAGGCTATATTTAATAGTCACGCCATTGTTAATGCCAAATAAATCAGTGACGCATGACCGATGATCCCGCCAATCGGATGACGGCAGTTTATTCAGATGTTTTTATAGAGCCTCGTGTACCATTAATCTGTGGAAATGGGTTTTCAGTACGGCCCCCTAACAGGCCACAACAGTGGTATGAAATGAGTCAAATCGGCAACTAGAACATTTCTTTTGTGAAAAGTCTTTTGAGAACTAAAATGCGAGTGTGGCCCTGCTTGTGTGTCAGTGTTCCTCTCCGTGACTGTCAATTGTCCCCATCCTCTATTTGTTACCTCACCCCAGGGCGGTTACTTCATTTGGGTGGAGCTTCCTGAGGGGGCAAAAGCTGCCGAGATCCTCAAGATCGCCAAGGAAGACTACAAGGTTGCCTTCCTGCCTGGCAATTTGTAAGTCTTTCCAGTGTAGGGTTTTTTTTGGTTTTGTTTCCTTTTTTTTTAATCAACCTGTCGGAAGCCCACGTTGCCACATTCTCAACGATGAGCATCCACAAAGTTTACGCACCCAAAGGTGAACTGGGGCCTGTCGAAAACTTGTCGGCTAGAGACATCGTTTTGGGTCATGGGGTCGACTTTGAGCAGTTGATTTTAAAAGCCATTGTTGTCTTTCTCCCTTTCGTGAATTTTAACAGGTGAGAAATTCCCAAACTGGTTCTCCCCTAAAACAACAATGTGTCCCCGCCCCCCTACCAAAGAGGGATCCTGACACCCAGTCTCTGTGGGAATCCCTCAGTAGCTGCCAAGGCTACAAAACAAATCACCCATGGCATCATGTGAAACGCAGACTCTAGGAAATGCAGACCCATTGATCTCACTGAACATTAGTTGGTGTCCACAGTACTGACAACTGAACGTAGACATTGGAATCAGTAGTCGGCACAAGAAGACAGGATTTATGGGAAGTCCTAAATGTCACATGACATTTTTACGAACCAGTGAGCCAGCTTTGTACATGTATTCCAAAAAGGCAAGGTTATTCATGAACAAAGCATCAGATCTCACGCCACTTAGCACATTTTCATAGCATGTATTAACCCTTTCGCACCGGGAGGCGGCTGTAGCCGCTGTAAAAATTGAGATCCTCAGCCCGCTTTTCAGCTATTATTCTCGGCCCACGCTCGAGCGAACACGGTGAAAGAAGGCAGACCCTGGCTCTTGTATATATGGTGATTGGCCTTTGTGCGTAGCCCAGAAATGAAAAGACCGATTTTGCATCATAATCACCAGCTTTACAATAGTCCCCACTTTGAAAAGAGGCAAGGGGAATGTGGAAGGGTGAGTAGAGCCGCATGCCACCAAACAATCGGCCTTTTCACCGTGTAATTCAAAGCGTGCAGAGCACGCAGGGCCACAAACCGAGAATTTGCGGTTTGGCAGGTGGCCTTCATGGCCAAGCAAGGCTGGAATTCTTGGAGTAGGCTTTCGGGAAGAAATTTCCATCGTCAAGGGGTTAAGTTGGCATTCAGCCACACTGATGCTTTGAAATGACCTTCAATATGCCTCATTGTGAGCGTGCACTGTCTGAGTATCGAATCTTACTTGTTAGAAAATGAAAATTAACGTGCAGTCACACATCTTTTCTTGATTGTCTCTGTTTGTCCTTGCAGAGCCTCGCCCTGTGGCAACTTCAGCAACTGTTTGCGAATTTCCTTCAGTTACTATGGAGACGACGACCTGCAGACTGCAGCCAAGGGTATCGCTGCGGCAACCAGGAAGCATCTGGGAAAGTAATCAGCTTTTCATTGTAAGCCTGTTTGGCAAAAACAAATGCTATTTTTTCATTGGAAACCATGTTAATGGGGGAGCGATTTTGGAAAGTCCATTTGACTTGGAAAATTTTAATAATCACTATACCTCTTTTCTTTTCCTGCAAAAACTTCAGGTAAATGTTTGTGATTGGAGACTTGTTTGGCAAGCAGAAAGATCAAGTAGGGTTCAAAGTTCACAATACAGTGCAACGCCGCTGTAATAAAATTGAGGGGGTCCACACAGCATGGTCGGTAAAGCATTGGTTCACAATTGCAATTTTCAGATGCACCTGGTGCTATCCCGTTCACATATTTGGCAGCCTGCCTCGCGACATTTTCTGACTGAGAATGTTGGGCGACACTTCCAACACACACCAAAATTTCAACTAAAAATAAATGATCATTTCCCACCTGTTGGATAGCTCTCTATGGGAGTCAAATCACCCACTGAGAGAAAGGTGTCCATGATTTTCTTGTGCGTCTTTGCTTAAAAATCTCATGCAACATGCAGTATGGTTGAACAGATAGACAGGCCAGGAAATATTCCACAGCACGGAAGTCGCAAAAAAAGTACATGATGGCCATCGGCAACATCATGAATCTGCAAGCATTGTTGATCATGATTGGAACTAGCAATATATTTAAGGAAAATTTCTGCAAGTCGCAGAACTATGTGCTTGGGTATATTCTGTTTTGATGGCCTTTTTTCTATCTAAAGATCCTTGCCTCTATTGTGATAATAAGAAGCAAGATTTTCTATGTCAGAGTTACACATGTTGCATATGCATGTACTCTGTGGCCGAACAACATGGCCGCCCATGCAGACATGCATGATTCGTACCCACAAACTAGTCTAGACGGACTGCACTGCCTCAGTGTTGACCATTGTTCCTTCGCGAGTAGGATTTTCTCTGGTCATTATAATCAGAACTAACAATATTTCTTTTATATTTAAGCAAATTTTCATTGTTCATTAAAAGTGCTTGGTAAATTCGGGTGGCTGAGGGTAAGATTTGAATTCCTGATTATTTGGTGTGGTGATGACTGGCTCTTTTGGGGGCGTCCTGGTAGACTTTGAAAATATTTGCAAAAGGTACAGAACCAGCCAGATTGAGGTACTTGACATAAATATGCAAACTGGACACTGACAGCAGATGGAGATGAGGGAATGGGCTGAGACAGTTGAAAAATAGAGACTTCTTTTTTGTTGGTGAAGTTGCTCTGACAACTTCTCAATGAGGAGGGATTTTCATTGAATTCTTCTCAACCTGCAATGTTTAAACCATTGAGTGTGCACGGTGGTTTGTGTGTGTAATGGTGCTGACTAGGTGCCACAAATTTTTCATCAGAATGTGCACAAAAAGTCGCGGCATGCTTTTGCAGAGGATAGTGCCCAAGTCTGAAGGGGAACGACTTTTCACTGGTGAGAGTACACCTGTTCAGTGCATGTTTTTACAGGGTTCCCAGCCGACCTTGAAATCAGGGAAAACCTGAAAAATGACTTTCCCTTTTTCCAGTCAGGGAAAAGTCAGGAAATTGGAGAAAAGTCCCTCAAATCTGGGAAAAATCAGCGGATTTGTTTATCCATTGGTCAGACTTTCTTCTCGCCTCGTGCCCATACCAAACACTGAATCCTACAGATGATTGCATGGTTATGGTGGCTTTGTAGTATAGCTTAGTGTGCTTGTAGTAAATGCCCTTTTCTCTTTGTATCAATGTAGCTGGGGTGCCCCTATAACCTTATAACCTGTAACATGAACACCTGTAGTGTACACTATCAGACTATAAAGCCAAAATGATGATCCTTGAAGTTTTAACTTAATCAGGGCGTTTTGTTCCCACAAAATGCTGGGAACCCTGTTTTTTGCGAGCTGCAAAGCAAGTGCGAGCCTATGTAATACCGATTTCCATCTTCTGTCCGTCCGTGGGGGGGGCGTCCATCCATCCGGCCGTCAGCCCTCCCGTCCATCCTCAAATGTTCAAGTTTTTCTTTGCAGTCGTTAAAATGTGCCATTGAGTGCTTGTTTGCTTCTTCTTGGAATTCCATCAGTATTTAAATAGTCTCATGTGGCATTAATGCTTAGAAACTTATGAATTTAATGACAAAATTATAAAAGTTGAATGTTAAAGTTTTGAGTCGTATTGTGTAGTTGCCCTGTAGTACATGTACATACAGTACATATGTACTGAGCACTCCTGTAATGTTTATACATTTATGTATGTATAGACAGTGTTTAGACACATACAAATGTACATGTACAGTATGTGAGGAAAATTTAAGGGATGGGGGGAGACTCCATGTGACAGAATGGGATGTTTGTTGGGGGAGGGGTACCCGTAGGAGGAGGATCATGGGGACAAAGTACAGGTATGTAGAAAGTGGATGAAATGCTGGATAAGGTTGGTGTAATGGTTGGGCTGGATTAGTAGGATGATGGGACAGCCAGAGTAAGAAATGAAGGGAATGATGGGCAGGGGTGGAGTAGGAAATGGATAGGATGATGGAGAGGGGGTGATTTGAACATGGATAGGATGATGGGGGTTGGATACAAAGTGCAGAACTGTACATGTACCCGGTACTTAAGAGGAATTTTAATTATTCACCATCCATCAAGCTTGCAAATGCACTGCTTATATAATCATCCAGGTCTAGTCTGACTGTACTGGACCCACATTCTAAAGACATGCCTCTCTCTTGTAAAGAGCTGTGAAGCCTTTGTACCTGTATCTCCCTTGGTGGTGGTCTTTGTTGATTTACTTAAAATGACAGGTGCCTTTCAACACACAGTCTGCACACAGCACTAACTAGGTTTTTTTCTCCTAGGGTACAATGAATTGTATTGCTAAGGTCGATAGAATAGCTTGTACATCTGTATTGCAGTGGTATGTCAACCAATCGTATAAAAAAGTTTGATGAAGCTTTGTTGGTATTTACTTGTTGATTTAGTAACCATATTTATATAACTTGGATGTCTCTTTCCTGTTGTTACAAGAAAGAAATTCCAATTCATAACAAGCAGCGAGCCATGGCAGCTTTGCCGTTCTAGTTTATGGGTGACTTGGCAAAGCAAAGGTCTGAATTCCTTCCTGGCTGATAGGAGGACGCCATGTCAGCCAGGTGGAGCAGGCTTAACCTTGTTGAGTCTTAAGTGAACGCGTCATTGTTCCCAGAGGTCTGGTCCTCTTCAGAAATGTCCATTGGGAGCACACTCCTTGCAGAAATAAGCACAAAACACATCATGTTCTCTCAGTCTGAACTGGTTGTCATCAATTTAGCTCATGTCACCATAAGCCCTGCATTCACTGTTTCCTGTAGGAATTACACGTGTTCCGTAATAGAATAGGGGGATTTCCTCGAACGGTGCTGTCTTGAGTTTTCTAAATGTATGTGGAGTAATGCAGAAAGTGTGTGGTTTGTCAGCGCATCTGCCTTACAGAGGCCTCAATTTTACATCTTCACGACAGAAAAGGGCGAAAGACGAGATTTACACAAAAAAGTGAACATTCAGGTGAAATACTTTCAACCGAGAAAAGATTTTGTCAATGATTACCCAGCATGCCCCTTCATATGCAAATTACATCAAGTGCTGGCATAGTACATGTACATTGCTCTTTGGGATTAACTTTTGAGGTCAAATGGTAGGTGAACTGCGCTTTGACCTCACTTTTTTTTTGCAGTAAGTCCTACCTTGTGTGTTTCCTAGCATTCACCTGATTTGCATGTAGGTCACTTTCAGTTCCAGAGGAAATCAGTGTACAGACAACATGACATAAGATTTGTTTGTTTTGCTTTTTGTGTTCTTTTTACGTACATGTAGGATAATCAAATTTAATGTTCAGTTGAGATGAGTGGATCAGGAACAGCAAGTTTCAACTGCCTGTGCAGCAATTTGAAGGTCACATATGAAGTTTTCAGTGGGAACGCGAGCCTGAATCACAGCTTTGGTGGATTAGTTTGAATTTAGGGAGTTAGAAGGTTTAGGAGTTAGAAGGTCACAGAGAAAAAAATCTTGTAGTTCTCAGGTTTGAGAAATGTGGCTTCTCCTTTTTATGTACCCCACAAATGCAGTATGAATATATATATATATATAAAATTTCTCTTTTACAGACATTTTCCTATTTGTGTTGATGAAAGGCAGATCAGTTTCAGTAAGAATAAAAGGCCTCTTAGCCTAAGTTTCTTATTTTTATTTTTTTTGGTCATTTTTTGGTTATTTCCTGGATATTGTTTGCCGAGACTTTCTAATGGCTTAAAAAGAGGGCAAAAGACAGTACTTACTCACGGAATTTCCTCCCACCGAACTTGATTTAAATTTATCTGACATTTCATGACATGTGACCCACAAAGTAAATTGATTTCTAGGTGGAGAGCAGTTGGCGGATAAGGCATTCAAGGGTGTGACACTACGGTAGCGGTTACATAGACGAGGGCGTGGCGGATAAACCGAGTATCTTGTGGCCGTGACTTCAGTTCTTGCCATCGCTGCCTGTAGCCGTAGCCTTAGACAATTGTTTGCAGTATGGCATTGGCTGTTCGGATTGGATGGTCACACCACGGACGTACATGAAAAAAAAACGTCCGTGGGTCACACTGCCTGGCGGATGCATCTAATTCTTATAGACTTGCGTGTTCCTCCCAGTTGCAGCCTCAGTGGTTTTGTCGACTGAAGTCTGCCTGTGTAATGAATGGCGCCCTCTATACGCCATCGGACACTCAAAACACTGATTTTTTCCCCCTGGAACGTGAGGGAGCCAGCATGTTATATCAGTCAGGGGAAATCAGAGAAACCAACACAACGACCTTTCGCAGGAAAGTCGAACGCGAGTGTCAGTGGCCTGTCGCTGGCCTACTTTCTCCAGAATTAACAGCTATTCCATTCTTCCGCGGTATGTCGATCGACCTGTGAAAGCGATACGGTCGAGGCGAACTCGTGGGGCTAGGGTCACGGTCAAGCCCTGGGTGCACGCTGTCAACATGTACGTGAACCCGCTGTACACTTCCCTTGTGTATTTATTTTTCTCCAGTTCCTCAGCTTGTGTGTTTTTTAATGTGCTGGTGAGGAAGAAGTAGGCCAAATTTTGAAGAGTGGGTTTTTGGGTTAGCGGGTTTGGGGTTAGCTTGCTTGCTGTTGTGCGTTGGGCATGGGGGCTTCTACTGCTTTCCATGATCACCAACCAAGCTGAGTGCCAAGAGTGTCACAGTTGTGAGTCAGTCTTCAAATTGTACCGGTCAGTAAGTTTTTTTTTTTTTTAATTTTGGGTTGAATTACCAGTTGCTCTAGCTCTACTGAGTGGAGTGTTAGTATTCCTCTTTTTCATAGTACGACCGATCTCGTCCAAAATTCGAAAAAGAGGAATACTAACGCTACACTCAGTGGAGCTACAGTTGCTCATGAGTCTGTTAGTAATTTCCGATTTTGCTTTATGAAGACTGCTGAAGAACTGATCTTTATGTATGTTTTTCCTATTGATGTTTTGTGTTCCCTACTCATTGAGTCGCAGAATGCCGTTCATCAGTCACAACATTTTGTGACGGAAATACGTCACAGCTACCGACGCGCAAAGCATTGTGGGCTAGGCCTATTGTTCTAAACCACAAATACTTCAATGTGCTTTGTCATGCTCACGTGGAAGTGTTGACCCGTATTGTTCAACTCGACAAAGAGCGCATCGTGCATTAACTGCTCTCCCCAGCGCCCTAGTGAGCTGTAAGGGCTGCGGGGGACGACCCGGGAGTGAAGGTTTAATCATCAACTCAAGGCATGTTGACTTGAACTTGACACAAGCAACCCATGAAGCTATGACGCATGGTCACGTGTCAGTTTGGCGGAAGGCCGTGCCATGCCTTTAAACGAATTGACCCATTGCACGAAATGTCAATAAGATGTCAATAAACTTTTTAAAAAATCCAGCAGTATCTGACTGTTTCGAAGACTGTCGATATGTTGATATTGTTGCAAAATGATGATAGATTTTCTTTGTTAAATTTAACCGACTCTCTCCCATTCAGCGCCGTTACCAAGGACGTACGAAATGCGTACAGTTACGAAGGTGAAAATCCAAACAGTGTTCCTGTCCATACCTTGTGAGGCATGAACAAAATAGAATTATACGAGTGCTTCTCGTCAGTCCTTCAAAAAATGGAAGCCGAAAATTGCCTTCATCTCTTAAAACATTTGGGTTACAAAGTCTATGTTTATATTATCTGCCCAAATCGTTGTAGGAACTATGGGCATAGGCCGACGAGACGGCAGTTCATGTTCAGGAATATCTCAGCGTTTTTTTAGGTACATGTATATGGTTTTGGGAAATCGTTGACACATTTGGTGATCCAAGTTTAAGACTGTGACAGTTATCAGAAAACGAGAAGAAATGCGAAATTTAGCCAGTCTGTGTAGTTGATTCCAAAATGGCCGCCACAGTATCATAGATCCGGCAACGCCCGCGCACCCAATTAAAAAGCCGACCGTCACGTATCAATATCATACTATCATCCGCAGGAGGAAACGGGGGTGAAAAAGATGCATTGTCCAGGCACGTGTTACGTGTGCCGTGGAACGTTTCATGGCAGTTCTCCTCTGTCAATGATTAAACTGGGAGAAAATACTGCCCGCCGATCCCGGCGGTGTCCCGAACTTGAACCGCCACGTACCGTCGCAATCGGCCTCGGTCGAGATACACGCCATGTCGTCTTCATCGTGTGTGGGTTCCTTCTTTGTGTGGCGGTTATCAGACCGCACATCACCATCGACAAATATCCAGCATGCCCGCGTAGTGGTCGTGGAGGGTTCACACAGGCAAAACTGTTTGTTTTGAGTTATTTATTAAACCTCAGGGTGTTACTTTTTTGAACTGTGTGCACTTGAACCGAGCTACGATTCATCCGCTGAAGTAAGAATAAAAGAAAAAACAACAAGCGAACTTCCAATTTTAAAATAGACGAAACTTGAAATCATTCAAATAGCAGGCATGCGATGCGTGAAATCATTTTGGCAGGAAATTAGACGCATTTAGACTTGCTTAAGTGTCTTTTACATTATATCAGTACTGTATCATACTTGCAAAACAAAAATATTAAACCCTTTCGTAGCTCTCGGGACGGTTGAAATTCCATTAATGTAATTAAGTCATCAAGATCACGATATCGGTCTGTTCTTGTCACGACATTGCGTGTTGTTGACATGACAAAAGAACGTGGAGTTCACTTGCAGTACCAGCATGGTAGAAAAGCCTGTAAAGGGTGCAGACCACTAATTCAAGCGAGAATTTCTGGCCAGCTCATTAGCATTAAAAGTGCCCACCCACAGTATCTTTTGAAAAAGGAGATTGTTTGCCCCCCCCCAAATGGTGAGATTGTGTAAATCGTTGCCTGGATGAACTTCCTGGGTCTTTGAGCTTTCATATGAGAGCAGAATGGCTAAAAACTACGGTTGAAAAATGATAGTAATTGCCCGAGAAAGTTGAGAGTTGCCACTTGAAAAATGGCTGCAATTGGACTTCGGAAATATCATTTCAATTTTGTTTTGTGGGAATAATTAAAAATGTAGTTGGTTAACCCACAAAAAATGAAAGATTGGGGACTAGACAATAATTTCATTTGTGTTTCAGAAATCTCAGGGATGTTGGTGTGCATGTTATTGGGCCCTGAACAGTGCTGATTTTACACTGTTTTCAATGGGGCTTGAATTACTGGACTGTACCCATAGTATTTCCAAAACCGCAGCCCTTTTTGGCGTCCCCCTGGCGTTTCAGTAACTAAACAGGGTAAAGATGCAACAATCAGTGCATTGCAGTGTGAACATTTTGTCAAATGCCTGCATAATCCAGTGTTAAAAACATAAAATTTAATAATAAATGGCTGTATGATCCAGGCCAGCTGTCGTGTAGTGTCGGTGTTAGCGTATTATCCCTCGCTGTAGTAAAATTGATATTTTATTTTTAATGTCACAAAAGCATTGTTTTTTTTCCTGCCTAGGGCGCCTGTATATTCGAGGAAATTGCAGTAGTGCATTCAATTTGTCAACGAGAGGAGCTTTTAGAGGCCAGTTTGTGTTTTTTTAAGAAGAAAGATAGAGAGACGGAAACTGCTTCTCTTTGGCCAGCTCTCTCCCGAAAGTTACCCGAATTGAATCAGCATGTTAGGTATAATTTCAAACCAAACCCGCGTTGAAATTCTGTGGCTACGACGCACATTTCTATGGAAAGTATATTTCTGTTTCTACGGAAAGTAGTTGGTTTGGTTTACGAAGTGAGATTGACATCGAGGCCGTAGGCCACTGGGTCACGAGGCACGTGTTATCGGCAGCGACCTACACATCTCCCACACCTAACGAACTTTTGAGGATAAAATTGCAAGCTATGACGTGTGTACAAAACAATCAAATCGATAACAGTGCAAGGTCGAAAAGAGTCCAGATGCGCAAATGCCTTTGTTGGGCGTCGTCGTGAACTTTTGTCTATGACAGGTCATACACCGAACAAAATGGCGGCGACACGGTCATGGTAATTACTAGCGATTAAGTCATTGGCGGGAAGATGGTAATTCAATTTGAACGGTATATAGTGCGTTTCCGTCACACCTTTATTTTAGTCGTCCAGACTAGCTTCATCAGAAGAAGTGTGTTCGTTCGTGACGTTCCTTCGCTGTATCGAGCCCTTAACTCCATATCGCTGGGGATCATGATGATGATGACAATGAATAATAATTATTACAGTAAGTCACCTTAAGTGATGATAGCTTTGGAAGAGTCAAGACACTCCTTTTATCGACTCTGGAAGAGTCAAGACACTCCTTTTATCGACTCTGGAAGAGTCAAGACACTCCTTTCATCGACTCATGCTCAAAGATTGACAACCTGATATTTCTAAACGCTAAAATATAAAATGGGTGCGTTCGATTAGCTTACATGTTTAAGTCAAACTTACACAAGAGCGTTCGTTAAGCCATCACGTGATCTTCGTGCCTGTCCTGGGTCAGACACCACTACCCTGGCTGGCGAGCGGGTCTCTGGAGGCTGCTCGAGCGTAATGACGTCACGGATGGACTGTTCGAGCATGGACATGATGGAAAGTGGCGGGTACTTGACCTTTTTCCCAGAATGCCTTGGCGAATACACTGCTGCGTTCGATTAGCCCCATATTTCGAGGCTTCCCTTGCGTGCATCACTAGTGTTCAGGGAAGCTAATAGAACGCACCCATTGAAACCAGATTTTGTCCACTTGTGTCGAAATTCCCACAAAAATGAAAAGAAAATTGAGACCGGGGGGGTCCAGCCATCGCGAACTTCAAAATGGAGTATCCGGAGGTTAACGGAAACGCGTTCGGATGATAACAAATATTTTCAGAAAAGAAGGATTTTCTCTTTGATTGGTCGAGAGACGTAGTGGCGGCTGTCAGAACCTCAAGGTTTATCAGGGAACCAGACTTTTACATGTAGTTGTCTAGGGTTTCATAGGGGTGCAGACCAGTAAACAAGCTGCCATGGACAACAGTGATAAATATCCCGAATTTAAAAAATCAGGAAAAGTACAAGTTTCTCAGGTGTTCAAGACATTATCAAATTAAAGCTTACTTCCTCGATTTTTAATGGCTTAACCGATGACTTTTAAAGATATTTCCCTCCATCACCCCCAAAACAGTCATGAGGCCCATCGCCATTTTGAAATTGATGCCTACACTCCATGGCAAAGTAGAGAAATTTGGAGGGCACCCTTTGGTCCTATACTTTCAGAAATACAAACTGGCAGTCCTGCTAGTAGATTCCATACTCCTCCTTTGCAAACCACCCGGTCCACAATAGCAGAGTGTTCGACAGCCTTTAAGTTTTAATCGTGATTTGGTCCGCGCAGGCGATTTTAGACCTACTGTATTTATTGGCCTTCAACTGTATAAAAAGAAGATTTGTTTCACGCTGATCCAGATCGCGATCAGTGATCCGACGTTGGTTTGCAAACACCAGAATCCATCCAAGAGACAGCGCAAACCAGCCCTGGGATCACTGATCGAGATCCCGGCCAGATCCGCGCCAAACAAGCCCGAAATCTGATCTCAACCCGTAATCCCATGATCAGCACGCAGATGTCATTGTCATTGAAGCCACCGGTGGCCATCTTTGCCGGATACAAAGGTAATACCGAGGTTTGATCACTATTGTTAACCAATTTCGTTTGTGTCATGCATCAATAGTTACAAAGACAAGCAAGCCACCATCACCATGTATTTGGCACAGTAATAAAATGCCCGCCGGTGGCTTTAATCAGTACATAGGAATTGGGAGTCCAGATTTTTTTTTTAAATGGCAACATTTTGTCCATATTGGAAGAACCTAGACATTAAGCAGAATCGACCAGTGATCAATTATTTGGTCGTCGCCCACGACATTACAACAATATTCATGTACATGTACAATTGCGCGCGCCGGCTGTTGCGCGCGCGCCTATCACGGACTATCGCCCGCTGCACCCAATCCGTGACGTACAAGCGTATCTCCTGCATCGGAGTCAGTAATTCGTTCATTTTTAACGAGGAGCTGACATGTTGTATTGTATCTTACGATTAAAGTGTCATTTAATATTAAATGAAACGAAAAGAGACCACTATTGAATATAGATTATATACCTGAGACTGAAAGACTGCCATGGGCAACAGTGATATTACCATTACCAATTACCATTTTAATTCACAAATTCCACATCTCTTTTACAATATAGGCCTAAAAAATCTGCGAAAACACAAGGGCTGACGTACAAAAAAAGTCAGTTAGGGCAAACTTCTGATTGATTCAATCCATGTGGGAAAGTCTCCACGCTGTTATTCACGGGGGCAATGCACAATTAATCATTTACCTTGACATTTCAATAATTGACAGTATCCATTGACAGTCTGTCTTTCAGTTGATGACAACGAAGGGGGGGGAGGGAAGCCACCAAAACCGCAATAGTTGTACCCCGAGGGGCCAACTCTCTGCCAGGCCGGGTTTGGCCATATGGCAGGCATTTCCACCGATGGGCGGGACGCGAAGCTCCGTCGTGGCATTGGCACTGACCTGTTCTGGCCTAGATTCCTGGCTTCCCCCTCTCCAATCATCGAGCCTGGACAGAATTTCCCTCCTCTGATATCTGACCCCTTGCCTGTACAGCCGCGGCCAAAATCCTCGCATGTGTCAGCAAGCCCAACGGAAATGCAGGACGGGCAAATTGGGAACTTTCTCAATTTTTCTTCATTTTTTTACCTGTTGAATAAAATATACATATTATGTGTGGGTGAGTTTGTTTCTGCATTCAATTGGGGACCCTTAACAATAGAGGACAGTAAGGTCCCCGATTGCCAGAGGGTCCCCGATTGACAACTGTGTACAAAACATATGGGTGGTCTTCTAAAAAAGTACAAACAAAAGAGGAACAATAGGAGGTCCCCAGTTGCAGGCAAATACACACTTCCATGTGTGTGTGTGATTCTACCTCTATGGTGTGTCGAAAACGTCAAAGGCAAAACCAGACGACTGTTGCGTGGGCGTAAAATAATCCGGTTTTATAATAATCTTGTGCGAAATTCGTGGTGTGTAATCCACGTAAACTCTAATACAACAGAATGCGTTCTCTGCTTCTGGATCCTGTATATTCTTCCTGGTACCGTATTTGCCCTAAACAGTAGGTTCAATGTGTTTCTAATTTGAAAGCAATTACTGAATAAACTGAAGGGAATTGAAGTATGCAAATTAATAGACTTGCTTACATAAATAATGTATAGCAATGATGCAAACTCTTCTTTAAAATTCGTTTTCGGAGTTCTGTACACGTACAGGGAACCTACGAACGACCACCTACATAAATAATATTATGTTCATATTGTATGGTTGACGTCTTTGGGTTGGGTTCGACTCCCGCCGTAGGTCAGTGTGCTATAACTATAAGGTGTTGGAGGGCGGGGTTGCTTACTTTCTTCAGCTCAACCAGCAACGTCATCGGAGGGCTGTGTATAATGCTGCTTGACTTCCACCAAAGCAAAGCTGGTGCAGTTCCGTCCGACAGTGTCACAGGAATCTCCGAGGGTCGAGTTGGTGCATGGTTCAGTCTGTTGGTTTCAGCGATTATGTCACTGATGTCAGTCACTGCGATTGCCAAAATAATCATGGTTGTGATGCTTCACCGAGGATAGTCCAGGAATGAACAAAACCTCAGCCATCAGGAGAAATGGTTTCGAGTTGACGCAGCGAGTATAGATATGGTTTCCTTTCTGTGAAGTATCGCTACTAACTTTTGCTGGTATTATCACACGAAGCAGTTTGTGTTTATCACCCTTACGTGAAGAATTCCCCTTCGTTTTGCAGGTCTAAGACCAAGATTTCAATGGCCAACGCTGGTCAGATTTTTTGCTCTTTGGTTTCTTGTTTTAGGCTACGTGGAAGAGGAATAAAAAAAAATCAAATACGGAGGCCTGATCGACAGCACGAGTTGGATTCTTTCATGCACGTGCAATCAATTTCTGACCGGGAAAACATCAGTCGCCCCAGATGGACACTGAAAACCCCGCCAGAATGACCCGGGCAGCTCCAGCAGTTACCCCTCTGTTTTGCCCCTTCTCCTCTTCTTGGCCTAGAAATCCACTCCCGGAGTTCGACCGCCGTCTGACCTCCCCAGCTTTAGAATTGAACCAGTCAGACGGTCGTAATTCCACACTTCCCGCCCGCATCAGAGTACTGACCCCAGTGCCGCAACCTCTCGAGTGTTAAACCCTCCCTTCCAACAGCAGCATCGCACCTGGTCTGTGGCTTTCTCGAAATTATTACACCCAGGAGAAAATGTGCTCTCCTTTTTTCCTTCCTGTCTGCATTTCGAATAAGAAATTTGCCCGCCAATTGAGTCTGAACTTGCTGAGACGATGGCATACTTAACCTACTCAACGTGCAATTGATGCAAACAGTGCCCGCGAAGCCAACATTTTTTTTCCAGAGTCGGGTGGTGTTTTTTTTTCAAGGAAATGCGAGCACTGAGCAGTCAGGGCTCTACACAACTCCATCATGATCCAAAGCACAAGGGGGGGGGACAAACAACAACCGTACGTGTGATGCCGTCTACACTTAAACTAATTCAAGGCATACCAGAATATATCAAACCGAGTCTGCCTAGCCTCGTTCCGGGATGTACGTTTATCGTTCCTTTAGGTGTAACTTTAACCACGAAGGCTTGTGCATGGACCGGCACAAGTCTGTGCTCCGTTTAACCTGTATTGGCTATACTTTGATTTAAAGCAACGAATATTGACTTGATAAATCACTGAGAAATTCGACTGCGGGGGTTTCATCGTAAACTGTGGTCGTATATTTTACATTAGCGCCCTTGATTTGTTTTTGTGTTTAAATATGAAGTTGGTTTCATTATGCGTTTTCACTAAAATGTATATATAAAATGAATAAACATTGCAAATCCGTGTATGCAACGAACTGATGAACAAAACTTATGTTCACAACGGAACAAAAATCCTTTGCAATACACTATTCGGGACATTAAGTGGTAAAAGTCTGCCACTCAACCTCACATTCTGCGCTTTTGTATTTCATTCAAAATCCGGGTCGCAATTTTCGCTGGTTATCAACGCCGCAACGCCCAACATGCATGTCTTTTGTAGGAAGCAAGCAGTTCGATTGCAAATCTCAATACGAACTGATCTCTCTCTTTTCCTAATTTGAATCCAAACTCTAGAAACCTTGGGGGATTACAATTTTCAGTAATATGTCTTGTAACTTAAATTTCGGGCGTGGCAGACATTTCCACTGAATCTCGTTTTGGGCCACACTTCCGGTATTATTGCAGTGGGAAATGATAATATACGTCTAGCAACGGAACACGTCCCCAGGCCCCCCAAATAACCCACGGAACACGTCCCCAGGCCCCTCAAATAACCCACGCAGAGGCAACAACAAAACAAAGGCAGGTCAAACCAAAACATGCAAGAATGTATTATGAATTGATAAAACAGTTTCGCATTTTGCTCTTCGTACCTTTTTTTTGGTTGAAATAAAGCTATGGGCGGCCAGATGTTTTGCGGGCAAACTAATAAAAAATTCAAACCATTAATAGGCAAGGTGATGTCTTGTTCGGTGACTCCATCGGTATGTTCTTCCCCAAAGGTCTTTACAAAATTTTTACCATCTGTCAGTCCAGAACGGTCATAAAATTTTATGTGCGTGAAGAAACTGGGCGAAAAAATCTACTCCGGTGTGTATTTTATCTGGATAGATCCAGGGACTGAGTTTCCCCTCTGAACCGCCAACCTTGCTCGCAACAATGGCGCAGCTGTCCGCTGTAATCCAAGGAGCCTGCTGACCCTGGCCTTGCGCCGGCTATGGTTCATCGGGGCACTCCTCAAGGCACACACACCACCCCGCGACCCACTTCGGTGAAGTTCAAGTTAGGACAACCGGCCCTGTTGCATTTATTTACTCGCTGAACTCTGCCTGACCTGCGTTGATTTCCCACACAGTCAAACCCGCCTTCTGTCCCCCCAACGGCACACATCCTCGTTTACATCGTTGCCTGGAACGTCAATTATTCAAAGGGGTGGGTTTTAAAATCGGTTGTGTTTTCCCCCTAATTTTCTCCCCATTTCTCCTGCAATGGAGCCCGAATTGGGGCGACCGTGCAGACATCAACAGCGCCCCACCCGACGGAAAGAAAAGCGATCGTCCGCCGGCGGTGCGTGCACTCACTCGGGCGAGCGAGGAGCGATGAACTCCGTGCCCTCTCTCGCTGGCTGCCTGGGCTGACTCACACGCACACACAACAGCTCTGGCTGGCAGGCGACAAAAATAGAACAGCGGTAAACAGGCGGCGCAGGCAGCAGGCAGCGGCATTCAAAGTCACGGTCGTGCGAAGGTCGAGGGCAGGCAACTGTGCCGCGGTTGAATCAATTGACCCAGAATTGTGCGCCCGCGCAGAGAGCTGGCTCCGGGTTCATCGCCTGCTATATGCTGATGAGACTGTGAGGTAAGAGTTCAGGCAGCCTCTGCCGGTGCGATGACGTTGACGAGCGAGGGGGTTGAATGGGGGAAAAGGGGAGAAAGAGGGGAGCAAGAAAATGCCTTCTCCCCTGAAAATTCGATTAATCCCGTCCCCTCAGTGGAAACCTGGCCAATGTTATTCCGGCCGCGGCATCCCGAGACGCAAGGGTACGAGGTGGTCTCTCATCCGGAAGCGATGTAGCGCTAAGACTTGAATTCGAGTTCGAGGCGGAGGCATGGGGGAGAAAAAAAAGGGGGGGGGGGAGGAAAAAAATCGATGAGGGGCTCGGCCGAGTGGAGCATTTTGTGGCAGGCGGCCGGGCCAGCCAGCGAGGCACGACAGGCTTATGATATACCAGGGGTTTGCTGTGCCGGGCTTGGGTTGGCTGGGGTCGGCACTGCTCGGCTGGGTCGCTGACCCGATGTGGCTCGGCATAGCGCTAGTTGAATGCACTTCCTGCACTTTTGACTCGCCAGTCTCCGGGCGGAGAGCACAGACGTCATTGTTACTATGGCTCGCTGAGTGTAGGATATAGATCCTGGGGTTTTGCAGCGCTGGCCATTACGGGCATGAAAAAAATATATATCACTCAGAAGGCTTGTTCAAGTAAAAAAAAATATCCCCGTTATTAAAACCAGAGACCTTTTATAAATTTTGCATCTGGAAAGAAACCGCCAGTTTCTGCTTAATTTCCTCTCGCCTGTGTTTATTATTTACATGTTGCGCAAAACAATCAACCCCCATCTTTTGTAATTACCGCGAGCGGTGCACATGCTGTTAGAAGGAGAATAAATGACCTGCGAAGCTGTGACAATCATCACCTTTGTCAGTGCGGGTTGTGACTGGATCAGAGTGGGTAGGGGAGGAGGGAGATGGAAGGGACGGCCGGACAGGCACGGGCCAGCGAGCGGGGGAGCGGGAGCGCTCGACGCGGGGAAAGCGGGTTAGCGGTGCCCCCAGGGCGTTTCAGCCCCGGCGCATGAGCAAACTCCCTTGTTGCCCGGGAAAGTGGAACGCGCGAACAACGACCCGGCCTGGCTGGATTTTTTTCTTCCTTTCCTCGGCTAAAGCTCGGGCTGAATACAGCTAAAGGCTTGCGGAGAAAAAAAAAGATCTGGCTGACCGGAGTATATACACCGGAAAATAGAGATGTCTGTCATGTAACAAACAGCGGCCAGGTCTGTGGACAGGGAAGATGGCGATTCAAAATGGCCGCTGGTGAGGCGGTCAGAATTCTTTATATAGCACGGACACGCACACTACAAGCTATTTCTGGTTTATTTTACGAAAGATAACATTTCTGAAGTTATTTCGATGACACAATAGGTTTTTTAACCTATGTGATGAGTGAAAAGGAGATTTAGATTTAGATGTTAAATGTCATAACATCTCTATTTGTGGGTGGTTGAAACTCTTCTCTAGATAGTTATGCTGATAAAGTAGTGGCTGACGCTCACAAAAGACAACACTCGCTGAAAATAATATCGTGTGCTTGCCATTACCCAACCCGCACCCCAGACAAGAAAAGTAAATAAATAAAAATAAGTAATTACAAAAATAAAATCACCCTCGGATGCGGTATTTACCTCTTTGGCCATGCCTTTTATTCGTACTGGACTAGAGACGAAAAATGACCATACACGTCTGCAGAACCGGCCTCGTGCCGTATGGAGCGTGTGGTCAATGTGGCGATTACGTAATAGCGCCACCGCCTGTCCGAAGCGGATTTCACTGACCAACTGTTTGGCTGGCCACTACCCTTACCACGGGATAGTAATGCCCAAAATTGGTTTTTGACTTTTCAAACCCCCAAAATGTCATCTTGTTTAATACCATGACTTGATTCCTGGAAGATGAACTTCAATTTCCCCCAAAAAAGCCATTTTGATGAAGATTTTCATATGCGGCATCATTAACCGTGCAGCAATTCAACGACAGTTTCCTCAGAGGAATCCTGTTTATAAAGGAAATGAAAATCAAGTGCTATCCAAAACCCATTTCCCAAATCCCAAAAGTCGTGAACAGTTTTTCTCCGATGAATAACCATGTACACCCATATTTTATTCTCAAAAATCCAGTATCATAAAGTTTAAAAAAGAACCGTAACTGCCGAATTTATAACGAATTTGAGCATCTACTGCTCCAAAAATTGTTTCTCAAAACGTGCAATGTATCATAGTTTTACGAGAGATTATTTCTTATAAAAAATTCAGGCAAATACCATGTTGATTTCAGATGGCACGTCCACGAACCCCGAATGAAATCAACAAATCGAAGCATTTTTTTGTGTGTTCTTGAGGAATGATTTATTAATTCAACCAGTGCCGACCCCACCCGTTCAGTCATGGCTAATGTAACACATCGGACTAAACTGTTAGCGTTGCAGCTAGGGCAAGAAAATAATAAATTATTAACTGGACCCCTACTCGCTTTGCCCGGTAAACGTGTTGATTGATGGACCCATTACAAATTCGTAATATTAATAATGTGATGCTTTGCTGCGCTTTGTCTTTATTGTTGTGGACCAAACTACGGTGCTTGGTAAGGGACAAACAAAGGGTGGGGGTACCGGACACAGGCATCGTTCTAGTTAATTTCAACTCGCGGGTGATTTGCTCACAGTCGACCGGACTATCTTCAATCGCTGGATAGAGGTGATCACTTTAACAGATGAGGTGTGAAGACTAAAGGGATTAAAGCGTTTGTAGAGACACATTTAGACAAAAAGATGGAGAACACGTGCAAGTAATCGACTGTTAATAATTATGTATTCAGTGTATGCTTCCGCTAACTCCAAACAAAATAAGTACATGTTTACATGTAGTACTTACAAATGTGCAAAAGGGAAATTGCAAGCTGAGAACAGGGGGGGGGGGGAAAGCACACAGGATGACACCAAATCAGTGTATCTCTGGGTTCTGAGTTTATTCAAAATATTTAAATACACAAGACACAACACGGGAGCACATAGTATGCAGGCATATTCGAATAGCCGAACTGTGCGACAAATATTAGGGGGAAAGGAGTTGATATTATAGGTACTAAAACGTTAGAAGAGTTTGGAGATACCTTAGGTCAACCAAAAACGGGAAGATAATCTGTTTATTCCAACAGATGGTTATGTTTTGGTTCTAGTTTCTCTGGCGATTTAGTACCATTAAAAGAGACATGAGATTAAATACACCAACATTCAACCATTGACTTTCTGAGAATGTCCCTATTATATTTAAAATAAAAATGCACTAAATTTTGAAGTACCCAAAATGTTGAATTGGCTTACAATGTCCACTTTTTGAGAAGAAATTAGTTGTATCGTGTCAAAAAGATTATCTTGCGCAATCTCCAACTTGGGAGAAATTTCACAGCTCCTAGAAAAAAAACATACACGTCACCGCAGTCGCCCGCCCTTAAATAGATCGCGGCAGAAATCTGGGTCTGCGAGAGTTTGAAGAAAAGCGGCGGAGACGAGTCCTCTGTGTTCCCCGATCCATCGTTCGTGACATTGAAAAAAGGGAGGGGAGGTGTTGGTCATTCAACCTAACCCCACACTGCACTGCACCCGATGTACCTGTGTGCTCGTCATGAATAAGTAACAACGGCTGCACTTTGCGGCCGCCGTAGCATTACTAATCGCACTGTATTTATAGCCTAGTTTCACTCCGTTTTGAACTCGCGGACCCCGAGTCATTTCATCACAACACACACACCGTGTACGCTGCCCACATGTGCTCACGTACATGTACGTACGGACGGAGCTGTCGCATTGTGGCCGTGATTCCGTAGAACCGTGCGCTTTCGGCTCTCACCAGGAAAAGATTTGGCTACCTTCGAAAAAAAAAAGAAAACTCCGGATTTCTTGATTGTTACTCGTAGATCGGGAGCCTGGCTTCGTATAAAGGTAGGACCATTCTTGATTGGACTCTCTGTGTCGGTGTGGAGAGGACGGTGGTGTTTTAAGTGTCTTTTTTGTTGTTGTTTGGAGATCGGACGAGAGGTTTTTTTGGTTACCCGGCGAGCGAGAGTCCTGTCCGCGGTAATCTTATGAATGTAGGCCACGGCGCTTGTTGGCCGGGGCTGGGGTCGATGATCGCGGAGCACTGCCCTCCACAGAGTGCGCTAGCAGCGCCGGGGCACGGCTTGCTCGCGGTAGTTGACTGGAAACCACAGCTCCTGCCAGCTCGAAACACCGTGATCAGCCGCTTGCCATAATAAATCGGCGTCTGAGAAAGGTTGGAAAAGCTGCTGAAAGTCTCGGCCACGATCAAGGTGATTCAAGTTGCGCATCGTCATCGGCGGGGAAAGAATCACAAACATCTTTACTGCTGGAACAGGTAAACAAGAGAACGGTTTTTCGCGATTTGCGGCAGTGTACAGTACATACACTTCCCTTGTTCGACCCGGTGCCGATGCGACACACAACAGAACGGGTGAGGATTTGTTTAGAAAGGAAAACCGTTCCTCCCCCTCTGCAATTTGTTTCAGTACAGTTTGAAGTTATTAATTAATGCAACAGCTATACCGACGATCGGCGAGCGAGCCCGAGCCACCATGATCAGATGAAGAGCCTGTGACTGTGAAGGGAGAATGTCCCCCCGTATTGCCATAGATCTGCTTCTCGACCGGGTAGCGTCTGTCCCCTACATGGGTGCTTGCATCGCCGAGAAAAATCGAAGTATCATTCTACAGTGGTCATTGGATCAACTTTGATTCGACTGCAATGAACCGGACTTTGCTAGAAAACCTCTCCGTGTGAACTTATTGAGCAAACATCTCCTTAGAAATAGTCGGTCCAGTCTTAGTTTTCTTGTCGAAGGTTGGTTGATTTTTCGTTTGGGTAGATAATGTTTATTTTCCGCCCACCAGAGGTTTGGTGTGAACTTAATCAGAAAACAGTTTGTTTTATGCACAGGCAAAGTGTACGTGTACATGTACATGTATGTCAGTGTTAGTGTACATTGAAATAAGAAATGACCAACCTTTGCTTGGCTTAAAAATAAACTCGATTATTTGTGGAAAAAGTAAAGTGGCATGTGAAATGCAAATATGGTATATACCCTGTATTTTATAAACATCATATAACCAATGCAAATTTGATAATGCAAAAGCAAACTCTGACTCTTCGGGGGATTAGGCACATCCCTGTAAATGTTTGGAAAAAGAACCAGTCATTTGAAAGGGTTGAATATTCGTTTCAAACATTAACCGATGGTGACCCAGAATTCCTTGTACTTTTTGGTTATTTATTTATTTGTATATTTAGCTTTTCCAGCAGCCCGTCCCACCTTGCTTGTAATATGATAAGTTGGTTGCCGGTTGTGGTTCATGCCCGTTTGGTTTCTAAACATCTGTTGAACTCTGACAGAAAAGGAATGGGGAAGGGGGGGGGGAATTGCTGGCTTTCAACAGAATGGCATGTTGATGAATGTTCTGGGCTCAGGCACAAGCCCTCAAGGTCACATGGGTGAACTCTTGAGCTTATTTTAGAACCCATGGAAATATGCCAAGTTCTGGGCTTATCCCCCTCAGTCTTGGACCTCAAGTTTCTAAAGAATTTTTATCTTTCTCACATTTCTTTTTTTTTGTGGGGGGGGAGTAAGACACATGGTGGTCTTGTGTAAAGTCTTGTGTCATCAGAAGGTCACTGTTTCACATGTGGTTTCAGACTCTGCACTGGAGAGAGATACATTTTGAGCCCACTCGTGAACAGTTACAAAATTACACTTAATAACAGATAACAGGAGTTGTTTTCAGACAGGTTCACATATAGGCAAGTTTGTTTTGCTTTTGCACTAAAAAATAGGCCTTTTTTGTACATTTTTGCCTCCATTCAAATTTCAGTTGATTTCCGGATACACAGTACCAACAGAACATAATCTTGAATATGTCTACAATAATGTGTTTCGTTAGAAACCTCTAAAAACAAAAACAAAACCCCCAAACTGGACCTCTTGGTAGATTTTTATGTGTTTGAGTTTTGGGTACCCTGATATGAACCATCACTTTGTTTTCCTCAAATATGTGACTGGAAATTATCGATGGATGTTGCTGGTGTAGGTTTCGCTGCCACCATTTGTAATATTTTTGTGCATGCCTTCAGGCAAGATTTCCGTCACTTCAAATAAATTTGTGAAATGACCGATGACGTATACTCCATTCATTCGGAGGGTCGCTTTTAGCAGTCCATTTGGTCCGTCAGTCTGTCAGTCCCTCATTTAAAGCACAGGAACAATCTTGCAGTCGGTGTGATGCATAATTAAAGAAAGACCGCCCTTCCTGCACACATCAGATTTTTTTTCACATTTCAATCGAGGGATGGCTTGCCTAGAAATGGTCACTTGAAAAAGCTGCACTTGGGAAGATGGAGTCTACTTTTGTTTCTGCCGTTTGTGATTTATTATTAATACGAATGGAAAGAAACACTTTGCTATATACCCCCTGAAAATGTGAATGCTGCGTGGTTTTGCTGTGTAGTGTTTCCCCGTAATATGTGAGTCAACTCAGTTGAGTGCACCATATTAACAAGCTGTTCAGCGACACACATACACAACCCTGAGTTGATATTTTACCAACCTGTTCCGCTGGCTCCTTTTGATCCATGGCACAGTTTATTATGAATTTATGATAGCCACCAAACATCTGCATTTCGAACCTAAAAAAATACAAATGGCCACTGCACACTATCAGATGAGACAAGCAGCACTGGTGTGTCGTGCCTGTTAAATATGTAAGGATATGTAATATACATGTATTTATGTTCTGAGAGTTTCATTTCAAAACTGTGGTAGGTAATCGGAGGAACCGTTTGATGGAAGGATTATCATATTTCATGGGATTCTCCAGTTTTTCTCCTAATTTGAAGGGAATTATTCATACCTGAATTGCCTACTAACCAGATCATGAAACTAAATTTCTCTTTTGCATTAATTTTTATGATGTTATGAATTTACAGTTCAGTTATTGTGCCTTTCAGAGATCCAACGTTCTGAGTTTGTAGTTGCATTTCAGTTTAGTCTGCAGTTTACACCTTATGTACATGTACTCTACTGGCAAGCAAAGCCAGTAAGAGACTCAACAAGCTCAATTAATGACAGCAACCAAATGTTGAAAAATGATGTCCTCATGTTAGTCATCTGTCGCAGCACATTATTTTTGCCTGGTGAGAAGACACTTTCCACAAAGTATTTTTGTCTTTAGAACAAATTTTTTTTTCACTGATAGAACATGTTCTAGGAAAACCATTTACTTGCACTTTCAACTTACACTTTCACTGAAATATGCCGACATTTTTCTGTTGAAGAGTTTTTTGAGCAAACTGAAGCAACTTGACTTTTATGGCAACTTGTACTGTACTTCATATGGCAGAATAATGCACCGGTAATCTGTTTCAAAAGTATACAAACGTAATTACGAACTACCAATCAATTGTTTTCTAGAAATTGTCACTTCTTTCTTTGTGCCAGCCAAAGATCGTATAGCGCCGAAGGTACAAGATGGATAACTCTGCCCAAAAGCAAGCGATACACCTGTGCAGTTAACGGTTATGCTGTACGGCGCAAGCTCACCAGGTGCACGTGCCTGCTGCGGCTCCTGTGCCTGTGCATTAATGTGCATTGCACAGGCGTATCGCTTGCTCAAATGGCGCCCATGCGATTACAACGTTTTACGTGCATTCATGGTGAAGTTCTGCATCTTGTGCCACTTCGCGGCGCTATACGATCTTTGGTGCCAGCACGCATTTCAGTGTACCACTGCTGTCCATTATGGTTTCCTAACGAATTTAATGATTGCATTTAGCTGTTTCAGCAGAGTTCCCAAAGGAAAATCAAATGAAATTTGGTGCAGTACCATTGCAAATTTGCCAGGTTTGCATGCATGTTTGGCAGCTAACAGGTGATAGTACTATTCATGTGCAATGTGTACTTTCATTCAGCAGGTTCACAGAACAGACGAAATGAAGCGCTGCTCTATAGATATTGACTTTCCCAACGGGACCTGCCTCAATTCCAAATCACCAAAGATGGAAGTTGTCTGCAATAACAACAACAACGAGCCAGTTTTCAAGAAGTTGCCGCCCACAAAGCGCTGGAGTGGTCTGTACAAAGGCAGTGACGACCGCCTGTCCATCTCCCCGTTGGCTAAGAGCCCCGGACGGGATGAGGTGTTCATGTGCGAAGAGTCGACCGTGGACGGCATCTCCATGCACTGCCGCCCGCCGCTGCCCCCACCCCCGTTACTGATGGTGCCCAACCTGATCCCACCGTCCCCCGCCGCTACCTCCAGTGCCCCGGAGGGCGGGCTGCTGCTGAAGGCTAAGCGCCCTTCCCTAGGGGGTGTGGACTCCCCAATGTGTGCCATCAGCCCTTTCTCCGTCCTGTCCTCGCCCAGCTGCCAGCCCTCGCCCACGCCCAGTCTTCCCACGCCCAGTGCGTTCCTCCCACCCTCGTTGCCCGGCGGCAACTTCCTTTTTCCGCCGTTCACTGCCGGCATCCCGCTTTCCTCTGCCTCCTCACGTTTCCCCTTCCCACCGCAACTGCCATTCCAGCCCCACCAGCTCCTGCGGGAGAACGAACTCAAGCTGCGCTCGCAGTCGGAGAGCGCCGTCTCAGGGCTGGACAGTCAGGGGCATAGCGAGGAGAGCAACTCGGATGAGGACGACTCCCTGATGCTATGCAGCATCTGCTGCGACAAAGCTACAGGCCTGCACTACGGCATCATCACATGCGAGGGGTGCAAAGGATTCTTCAAGAGAACAGTTCAGAACAAACGGGTGTACACATGCGTTGGCAGTGGGAACTGTGAAGTCACAAAAGCGCAACGAAATCGATGCCAATTTTGCCGATTTCAGAAATGTTTACAGATGGGCATGATGCTTGAAGGTAGGTCTAAATTCAAATTCCATTTTTTTGGTACATACATGTAATTTGTTAGTCAACTGAATCCTTCGCCCTATCTTTGGCACTATCAACTTCAGAAATTTTAGGTACTGTACAGTTTAATCAGGTTGCCTAAAAACTATTAAAAGTTTGTAGCATTTAAAAAAAAAACAAATTTCCTTTTTTTTTCGAAGTGTGAATGGTAGTTTTAATTCTAGTTCACATTTACAAACCTCACACTTTCTAAGTTTCAACAAGGTCTAACGTGTTTATCGAACATGGCGTACGTGCTTGAAGGCCATTATACGAAAGTGAAGAATCTTAAGACCAAGCAACTTGACAGCATGACTGCATATGTGCCTAAACTGAATAAAACCGTAGAAAAACATGAATCACGTTCATTTGTAAAGCTCCTTAATGACAATTTTCCTTCCCATTTCCCAATTCCCCTCCACCTTGTATTATTGTGGCAAATCGCCCCAGTGACTTTTTGAACCCCCGGCCTTTTTAGAGCTCATTTTCCCCCCCCCTTTTTTTTATCAAACTATCTGGGCTTGTTTTTCTGTTTGGGAAACATCTGTCAGGGCTCACAAGACCTCGGAACGAAGGCAATGATTCATGTCAGGTGAGGGAGCCAGGCCAATCCCACCAGTGAATAGGTCTTAGTCTGCAATGTCTCTGTACCGGTACTGCCAGGACGCTTTCCATTTTGCATGGAAGGCCTACATTTCTAATTGCTACTGCTGTCCAAAGACGAGGGGAAAAGAACCCGAAACTGCATGTGACAAGTGTGCCTCTCTCTCGTGTGGAAAAAAAGTGAAATAAGAAGGGCAGCTGCCACAACTGCATTGCCTTTGTTCATAGAAACAAATCTGAATTACCCTCTGAAGAATGAAAAAACTCTGCTTTCCAAAATATTATACTGCCAGGTTGTAAGTGGGTCTATTTTAGTAATTGTTTGTTATCTTGTGAAACTGCCACCTACAGTACATGTTACATGTAGGTTGACAGGGTATTGCACTACAAATTTGGTTGGTGTGGCATTTGAAATCAAATCAGGAAAATGCTGTAGTGCATGGAATTATTTTTGCTTGAAAAAGTCCCCGACAGACAGGCTCCATTTTGAAAAGAGAAGACAAAAATAAAACAAGTGTTTGGTGCTTCATGTCATATTACAGTATCCATTATAGCGACTGCGTGGCCCTGTACGTGGGTAATTCTGGGAAGTTGAAGTGAAACTTGAAAACATCTTGCAAAGTGCACATTGATTTATTGTCTTTGTGTGTGTGTGTGCCGCGTGTGGGGGGGGGCATTTAGTGTTGCCCTGTGATCCAGTACCCTCATGTTGGCATCAGCTTGTTCCCCAGGGATAGGATTTCTCAGTGTTTTTGAGAGTCTTTGTGAGAGTCGTGGTCATGGAGGTTGAGATTTTTGCTCTTCTGTGCATGTACCTGTTGTTAACAGCTTACTCGCAAACCTCAGTCATTATTTGAGAGAGAATCTACCGATAGACTTGTTAGCAGTTTCAAATGTAGAACACATTCTTCAATTTCAAAGAGTTGTTTTACATGGACATGTAAGCCTTGCAGACAACGTGCTACCTGTCAAAAAAAAATAGTTTGAAATTGATTAATTTCAATTATATTTCAAGATCAAACTGCACAGGTCAGGTGTAAAAGGTACACAACAATGTCGCACTTTTGGTCTCCCAATTTATAGAATGACACACATAGACTAAACCATTCCACACCCTTTCTCAATTTTTCCTGTTATTGTTCTTGTTTTTTTCTGTCCTTGGGGTGTTGTTGTTTTGGCTGAGACCCTGGCCCTTACATGTAAGTGTCCACATTTTGTCCCCCGCAATCCTTCCAGCCTCCTTCTCTGTTTCAGTCTCCTTCGCCATGGTGGTTCTGGGTAACCATTAGCCTTGTGTTGGCAACAGCGTAGGCTGGCCACAAAACAATATGGTCAGTTCTTGGGAGTCAAGGGGCCCAAGATTTTGAGACTTAGCCTCTAATAACACTGTCTGACCTTGAGACCTGTTGTTGGTTGGGGAGAGTTGTGCCTGGTTACCAGACACTCCAGCCTGTTGCACAACAATGGTCAAGAGTACACAAAAGAGCCAGATTACAGTCTAGCGTCCTTGAGCCTTGGTCATTTGAAAAACCCAGGGGTTTCTTTGTATGGTGGGTGTAAGCCTTATTTATTGATTCCTTTGGTTCATCTATAGGAAAAAGACCCTGAAATTTTTTTGCGTTTTCGTTTCAAGTTTTATCAAGGATATTGCATAACGGATAGCTATAACACTGACTGCATCAGGGCCATTAAAATTTTTTTACACCCAAATGCGTCATTGGATTGTAAATGAATGGTGCTGCTGGTGGCCTAAGGTACAATGTACATGGAATTGTTAAGTTGGGAAAAGGATGGGATAGAAAAAAATTTGAAGGACCGGCTGTTTGCTCCTAACAAAGCAGGAAGTATGACTTTGCTGGTATGCCAGGAGTTGGGCTCCTGCATTTCTAGGCTGCAGGTGAGACCGTCTCTGAAGGCCGTAGAATTGGTACATTGCCAGAGTCTGCTAAGCTGAATTGTCATGCAGTTTGCATGTGACATCATTAGCACTGAAGCAGAAAGTTTACCTCATTCTTTCAGCAAAGCCGATATTCTTTTGGACTTTTTTCACCTGGCCACACCCCCAATTTAATATAAAAGCTACTGGGAAAACCAAAACCCAAATAAAAAATGAAAAGAAAAGAAAAGAAAACCTCTTCCCTTTTTCACACCCCTCCATGGCTGGTGACATTGAGAATGGTATCACCTGGCTTGCTGCTGGCCAGCTTTGTCAGACATGTTACGTAACAAAGCATTAGCATGTCCCTGAGTCTGTCTGACTCTATAGGCAATAAGCTCCTCTCTGGCCAGGTGATTGTAAATTTCAGTTTCCTGAGAATCAACTAAGTAGAAGTTAGGAAAAGACTTATTTTTTTAAAGTGGTTTTGCCCATGGTTTATAACCATTGGTTCAATAATTGCTAAGATGCCGTGGTTAATATTTTCTTCTCAAAAGTATATGAATCATATTTATTTCCCTAATAATGTAATCACTGGTACGAGTTTGTCACAATCTGAGGTAATTTGGCATTTGTTAAATTCAGGGAATTTGAAATTGAATGTAACAGCTGGTCTTTGGCTAGAACAATACCCTTTCTGCCTTTGGGGTTTGCAATGTACATGTACATGTACTGATGTCAACAGACATGTACATGTACAGTATAGTACATGTACATGTAGTTAATTGTACATTGCATTGACCAATGTAAAATTGCAGAATTTAAGGGATGGAAGTTTAGTTTTTGTTGTCTGGGAACAATTTTTACATGTTTGGAGATAATTTTCAAGTTCTGGTGTTATACATGCAAAGGGTATGAGAATATGTGAAGCCTGATTGTATGCTGTGTGTGTGGTCATGCAAAGCCTATTTGCCCCGACATAAAAACCAAACTTTCAGCAGGACCTTCATGGTCAGTGGTTGCCAAACCTTACTTTCTCTTGTCAGCCATCTAGATTAATTCCTATCCAGTCATGTGTGATGTCCTCTCTGGGACAGCTAATGACCATCTACCCCATGGCCTTATTTTTTTAATGACTTCAGCTACCAGTAGCTACAAACCCTTTTGACTTCAAGATAAAATAGGCCTTTTCCCCTATGGTGGTGGAAATCTTGTTCTGCGTTTTGCTTGTGGGAGAAAGCCCTGCAAACTGATCTGTAGTGTTTTGTCATCACTCCCAAAATTTACCAAGCGACTTTTAGAGTAGACTGGACGAAACTGACTACAAATCTTGGTGGCAGTCAGTAGTACTAGTAGTATGCCTAGCCAGTAGCTTGGGTGTGATTTCTGGTTGTGTCATTCGAAAATTGAAAAAGTCCAAAATACCAATCTGTCATGTGATGGTCACATTTCTTTTGAGAGAGGCCTTTCTTTTAGGAAGCTGGCTTGACGGTTTCCCCCAAAACCTCCACGAAATGAGTTGAAAAAACAGGGTCTGAAACTTTTCAGCCCCACCCGGAACCACAAAAGATGACCTTCTGCAGTGCATGGGAAGCGCATCACCAGTGCTTTTCCGAGAAAATAGAAGATAAATAAAATCTGGTACAAGGAAATCCTGAATAGCGAAGGCATTGGTTAGTCATGCAGCCACTCAACATTTATGAATCTAGAAACAAAATACAATTTGTACAATTATTTACATATACTGGCTGCATGTACATGTAGACTTTCCAGTACGTAAGCTGGAATAAGCTTTAAAGTCTAAAATTTAAAGACCTCTTTTAGAGATGTGACGTTTGTAATTTCTAGGGTAGAAATATGAATTGGGGTGACTTTTGTTTGCACTAATATCAATATTGCATACAGTGTAGCTCTTTTTCAGGCAAGGAAAGAAATTTATAACTTTCATTAGTAATAAACATGGAGAAAATGTATATTGTGAAGGGGAAATTGCTGTCTTTTCGACAGTTGTTAATAGACAACAATTGTCCCGTACTATTGATAAGGTAAAATATTCACACATACCAATAGCCTTTCTCAAATGGACAGTTCTTGGTTTAACCATCAACTAGAGTACAACTTACTTGTCATTTTGTGGTGTTTTTCCTTAACTTACAAGGTGTTTGTGCAACCATTCAAGCTGGAATCACAACCCCCTTTTTGAATTACTAAACACAAAGACGAAAAGTTGATAACAGACCTCCCTGGATACCAATGCATTGTTGGATTTAATTTTCAAACCAACATGCCAGCTCATTTTGAAAATTACTTGTTAAACTGCAGTTTCATTGTCATTAATTTCATTTATTTATCTTGCAGATCAAAATTGATCTTTTCCGTTCTTTTCCTCCTCTGTTTAGGATCCTTCCAGATTAAAAATCAGATTACCATCAAACAATTTGACAGCTAATGTTGGCTGTTAAGGATCCTTCCAGATTAATTAATTAAACAAAATTTACCATCAAACAATTTGGCAGCTGTTAGCTGTAGATTACAATGACTGATGGTACAAATGAACGCGTGTAATGGTGCATAGTCGGTTCTGAAAGTTGTAGCACCACTTTGCTCTTTAGTGAACTCTTTAAAGTGTTGAACTTTGCTTTAGAAATTTGTTTATTTCTGTCTCCTGCAAAACACTGGGTGGTGTTGTTGTCCTTTTTTTAATGGTACAGGGTATGATTGTGTGCTATGATTGTAAAAGCTACAGTGAAGTTCAGATATGAATACAAGCACTTCAAATTGTGTGCTTGCGGTGTATGATGAACCAAAAAAAACAGTGAACTTCAGAACTCTGACCTTCAGCTGAACCGGTTTACTGAACTATCACTGTTTATTTTTGAGAGAAGTGCTACATTGTCAACAGAGATACACATTTTTCTATAAATAAATGCACGCAACTGTTGCAAATAAAAAAAAACATGAAATCTTTCTCGCATTATTTTGCTGATAGAATGAACTTTACTGTGTTTGGCTCTTTATCTGTAGTTAAGTGACTGGAAGCTTTGAGAAGGTCACTGCAGCCTTGTCAGAGTAAAATGTTCGTTTAAAGTTGACCCAACTTTGAGTGTAATTTTCAAATGGCAATTTGGCACTACTTGTATAAGTACAGTGTTACTCATTTCTGCATTACTAGGGTTCAAGTTCTTTTTGTGAGGTTACAAATAACAAGGCAAACATGAAAATCTATTTTGGGACTTAAATCATATGAAAATAAGCACATTCCTGCATTTGTTTGAAGCCTCTTTCAAATAATACACTGATAGTTGCATGTGCGTACATGCACACATATATCATACATGTACATGTATTAATCAAGTTACTGATTTTAGACTTTCTCAGAAATCATGTGAGCCTGCACGTTTTTTGTTATCACTGTTTTCCCATCTGCAAACAGATCAAGAACAGGTCATTATTAACTCAGAAAGGACAACCAGCACCTTAAAAAAACTTGAAAGCAAGTGTCAAAGTACAAAATTTAAGTGCTGTATGCTTTAAAGTTGGAGCTGCTTTGTCTCAAAACATTCTCCTGGACAGCTTTGCTCAAAGGTGATCTCTATTCCACCACAACTTGTCATTTTTACTTTATTTGTCCTTGTTTACAATGCTAGCAGATGTTTCTTAAACTTAAAAATCCACTAAACTGTTTGATGCAAGAGTTAGAAATCAGAGATCATTCAAGAAGAATAATTTTATCCTTTCTTGAAAACGTGCCAAGGTTTATGTATGTATGTACATGTCTTTAATTGTATGGAATGGGAAACATAGTCAGAAATACCCAAATCACAGGGCTTGTGCAGATATACTGGTAATGTATAATTTACCAATTTTCTTTTAGAGTAATGACCCTGTGTACATGTTTACTCATATTGCTTCCTTCTACATGTGTACCAGTGGTTGTCATTACCAGTAGTCATTCTTGTGTCATTTTCCATTGTCTGCCTAAATGCACTTGTCCCAAACTGTCACTGGCAAAAATGGTGCACATTCTTTGCAAAGGTGCTGTGAACGGCCGCTGTTGAGATCGAAGGCTGAAGCTTAAAAAACTTGAAGATAAAGGCTGAAAATATGGCAAAGGCTAAACTTGTTGTAGAACTTTTGCCTTTCTACAGCAGGAATCAAACTCAGATTGTACATTATCTGTATACGAGCAATTCACAATAGTGAGCCTTCAAGAGTTTGCAACGCTTTGGCCAATCACAATGAGCGAAATCTGTCGACCCTTTCCAAACGCGCATTTGGTTGACGGATTTCACACATTATGATTGGCCAGTGCATTGCAAACTCTCTCGGAGGCACACTATTTTGAAATGCCCGTATTGTACACATAGCATCGATCAAGTGAATTGACTTGTTTTGACCAAGTCTTCCCTGTCCAGTCAAACATCCCATGAAGTAATTACTCCTTGCTCACCAGACTCTGGGTTATGGAGTGAGCAGGAGTGAGTGAGTGGCCAAAGGGTAATGGTCAGTTTCCTTTCAGGCCAGGCCAGAGCAGGTAGGTATGGTATTATGTAGGCTGCTCAACAAGGCCAGTTCCACATTGGTGGGGATTTGCAAGTAGGGGGGACACTTATGACCAGAGTGATTAATTAGTGCTGTATCTTGCACCTGCCCCCCTACCAAATTGTACTACAGCCTTGAAGCCATTCTTCAAGGCCTTCAGTAAAGTGTCAAGAGCTTGGGGGGGTGACGAAATTGATATCATCAGTGTAGTGTGGAGGGAAAGAGGCAAATTGGAGGAGGTGGGGGAAACATGTACTAAGGATGTGTCCCCCTCCCCATTATTTGAATTTTTAAAAATTGAATCATCAAGAAATCTAGTCATTGTTACTTGTCAAAAGTTTAAAAAGTTTGTGTCCAATCACAGAGGTCAACTGATTTAAAAAATATGTCCAAACCTTCTGTTCTAAAACTGAGTCCAGTTCTGGAGTGAAGTGGCATCATGTTTAATACTGAAGGTTGTTCAGCCATTTGGAGTAGACACAGTAACTAATTTATGCATGGTAGCTCTTTTTCGTAAGAGCAAAAAATCAGTAGTTAATGGCTCATTGAAAGCCCCTCCTGGCAACAGCTACTCATGGAGGAATCGTTAAGGCCTCATCAAGTGTCTGTGATTGCCAGCAAAGAAAAAGACTCACTCAAATTACTCAAGAGAGTCAGAAATTTTCCCGGCACTGTACGGTATATTTTCCCAGCAGGGTAAGATGTTTGTCTGTCTCCCAATGATTGTTACGTCATGGCAGTTTTCCCTGTATAATTGGAGTAGACGGGAATAAAATGAATTGCTTCATGGCATATAATGTACCTTGCCCTCATATACTTTTCTCCCCCCCCCTGTAGTTTCCAAGGTGCTACCATCACTGTTACATAACAGCATGTCAGCAGACTTTGCTGACGCAGGGAGTGACATTGAAAAGTCCTACCCTGTGCTGCCTGGGTTGGCCTCGGCCAGGTGTTGTGCTAGAATTGATTGCTGGTTTTGATTGGTCAGGAAGCAGGCGTGGCTTGACAGACAGGCTTGTTTGTAGCATGGTCACCAGACAGTGATTGGTCAGGACTGTGCTATTCACTAGCAAGGATTCTTTTTTGTGGAAGCCTGCCAACTTTGCTGTGGTTGGATTGGAGGGACCATGAATGTTTTCCAGGAAGTGGTAACTCTGGATCATTTTTGGACATGCTGCCTGTTATTTGTTAAGAAATTCAATATTGTAATCCAATACTACGATCCTGTGAATAAGTCTCTTTTGGTCAGTTGAGTTGACAGAGCAGCTGCTTGGAATAAAAGTTTATCATTTGGGAAAGCAAGTGTAAATTGTTCTTAAGACTTCCGTTCAACATTTGCAGCAGGGTATGGCTGGGAAACATGCACATTTGGATTGTTTACATAATGACTTGACTCTTTTTGGTAGATCAACTCAATGCAACCACAGCCAGCTCATGTTGAAAGGTTTTAGGGGGGGGTCTGTGATGCTTAATCACTCTTCTTTGGTCTCTTCTCTGAGGGAATACATCTGAGCCAGAAGCAGTCAAGAGTAGTGGGCATGGGGAAAGAGACACAGGCATTGGAATGATTGGCAGACATCCCCTTACCATTGTTTCGTTTTGATGTGGCAGATATGTGTATTGCAATCCAAGACAGTTTCTACGTTGCCTCCATGAGCAACGTGAAAGGAAATGTACACTGGAGATGCTTGCTAGAATATACCCAAAATGTTGTATCTTTTTGATTGTGCCATGGTGTGCTGGAAAGTAAGCCCCCTAATCCTTCTTGTCACCAGTGACACCAATGTGATGTTAGTATCAACGATCCTAACAATGTGCCACCAGCCAGGTAACCTTGCCATGTGATCTTGGCTGTAACAGTGAGATAACATTGTCTGGTTTTCCCTGGATCTCAAGGTGTTTTCCCCCATGAGCCAGCTCAATTTTCTAAACTGTCCTTGACAATTCCGAGGCCTTTGTTGGTCATTGGTCACTCCAAGGGCCACCAGCCTCATGGGAACCAGATGGTATTGTTTAGATCTGTCCAGGGGGGTAATGTGAGATTTTCAGGGTTCATGTTTTTGCTGCATTTGGTTTTTTGCTTGGCCAAGCCTTCTGTCTCGCCTTGAACTACAAGAACAAATACAGTATGTTCCATCACTCTTGGAACCTGACTGAAGTGTGAATCAGGCCAAATCAACAAATCAAAGCATTGATGAAACCTGGGTCGTCTCTGAAATATGCCCCCCCCAAAAAAAAATCACTAAAGATTCTAAGATGCAGAAGATGAGACACAAAATGTGGCATTTCTTTGGACTGAAGAGCCAAAGTGTCTTGATTGTCCTCCATTTTTTGAATGGGGAATGAAATGGATGTCCTGTCATTTGCCATCAGGAGATATAATCTTATACCACTTAGTGTCATGTCCAGTGAGCTGCCTGGAAGCACTCAAGTCTCCGTCCTCCTCCTCCAAAGTGCCCATTCTGTGAATATGAAATGAAATTTACTGTTTTCCAAAGACTTCAAATGAATTTTAAACTGCTCCAAAATAAGTCTTAATGGATTTTTGAAAGACTTTTTTTCCGTGCTGGAGAAGAATTACTGTACACCGAGGTAGCTCCTTTTGGGTTGAGTTGGGTTGAATTGTTATAGTCCAAATTTCCTAGGCCTTCCTGTTGTCAATTAAAAAGTTAAATTTAGTGGTATTAAGTCCAATTTTTAATTCCAAGCTCCAATTTTTCTGTGCAGGCTAATATTTTGCTGTACTCGTGAAGGTCGTCTATCATTTCCCCTTTAAGGAAGAGGAATTTCTAGGAACCTTGTCACTGCAGACCTGGCCGGAAATTTGGATAGACCTTGGCTTCTCTCGCGTTTTCCTCTCGTCTCCTTTTGGCTAATACTTGGCAATATGCTCATTCTGTCAGGAAGTGTTTGTTATCTTCTGAAAAAAATCCTTCGGTCTGCTGTAATTATTACCCAGATGGAAAGTCGGTATCCATAAACAGGTCAGTGATCTCAGCACCTGGACTGAGGTCACCAGTTTCACCGGCAGGCCTGGACCCGACCTTGAGCAGACCATCAGACTCTCAGCAGCCTGTGGCCGTCACTGTCAGCAGACACCTTGGCTAGGATTGACTGACCATCCAGAAATTTTTTCATTGTTATGAAACCATTGTTCCATGTATTTTGCGTGGGCTACGCCTAATGACCAGGTTTCCCTGCATTCGGCATTAAGTCTCATGCCCAGGTGTAGGACTGACTTTGGTGTATTTCAACAAAGCCTTGCCCATTAATGCACCTGTGGCCTCTGATGCTTTGCGTTATTGCATAGTACTAGTAGCTGCCAAAAGACCTTCATTTATATGGGTTTCGGACATTACAGAGCAAACATAACTAATTCCTTCCTCTCGGAAATGCTCTGTGCATTCTGTATCTTGGGTTCGCTGTGAGTGGGTGGCTCTGCGAATTGTGGTCCAGTAAAAAGTTCCTTTTCTAAGAAACTTGGACAAACACTGCCATAACGCAGTAGCCCCCACTTTTAGAGCAAACGAAAATTGTGCCTTCCATCAGATTTATCAACAAGGTAATAAGAAACTTTCATGCATTACCCAAATAACCTGAACTGGTCAGGCTGTCTTACCCTGAACTGGTCAGGCTGTCTTACCCTGAACTGGTCAGGTAGTCTTACCTCCTGTAATGAATAAGAATGACAAATTGGAGGTCCACATAGACCCTGTATAGCTGCTGCATTCCGGTGCATTCTGTTCATAATTGAACCAAGAACAGGTACAACCTGTTTATTTTTAAGGTAAATTTCACTGAGCTGGTTATTTTAGTACTGATGGATCACATTTTCTGGGATAGCTATCTATAGCACGTGGATCAACAAAGAGGTCTTTTCCTGTCAGAAATAACATTTCCTGTATGCTATTCTGTATCTCAGAGAAGGATTAACAAATAAATCCCAGGATGAAATGACACTTAAAAGAATGAAAAGGAAAGAATAAACTGCTTTTTTTCCTAGGCTAGCATTGGTATGGTCGGTAAACAAAGAAAGGGACAAGATAAGACCACGATAATCTGGTAGGCAGATAAAAGCATGTTTCAACCATACATTTGACGGTGATTCCAGCCATAGGGACAACCCTGAGGTGATGCAAATCATAGATAAGTCAATGATTCAAACCATAGGTGGAACCATGATTCATACCATGGACGAGTCAGTGGTTCAATTAAGCTCTACAATGATAGCCTTTCCCATAGATAGCACCATGATTGAAATATAGTTAGTACAGTGATTCAACCATGGACCTTTTTGATTCAACACCGGACCATGTGATTCAACCCATCAGTCGGACCCTGTCTTTGACCAAGTTACTGAAGTGTCTTCCTCTTGAAGAGACATGGCTGCTATCTCTTTGGGTGGTGGGTGGGTGGAAGTGTTGCCTCTATAAATCACCAGGATGGACTTGTCCTGGTAAGGTGACCAAGGACACTCAACCAATGCTGTAGACAAGTCTCTGCCTGTGATAACACTGTATGTCCACCCCTAGTGCCATCTAGTAATATGACTGCTGCTCTTCAAACTTATCCTGTCCTTGAATGCCTGGAGACCGAGGGTCTGTCCCAGATCCTTCACACTAGGTTGTCCCCCCCAGATGACCACTGATACCCAACAAACCATAGCCTTTACCACAGAGCATCGAGTTACTGTTAGAAACAGCAGAGCTAACTAATTAAACCATGACATGGCAAAAAACCACTGGGGACAAATTAAAAGTTCTGTTTCCATGGTTGCAGACTGGCAAGACACATGTTATTTTCCTCTGCAAAAGCATATATGTAATTTTTACTGAGAGACTGTTATTATTTTGCTTCAACTCAGAATGCCCTGTGGTAATTTTTAAGTGGAAATGCGATATAGTGTTACAGTCATATGTATTGTCCCTTGAACTGATAGCTAAATTTGTACATGCATTGAGGCAGGGTTTTTTGGTTGTTTTGAAACAAAAACTCTAAATTTCATCCCAATACATGTATATCAAAGCCCATCCTGTGACATGTCTTTCACTTTGTGCACATGGTTTTCCCCCGATGAAACACACATAAATAGGGCAGGAAGCTTGGGATAAAATGGATTGTAATGCATCTTGTTTTGGTTGTTGGACCTTTTCCTGCCCACACCATGCTGGCATTTCTGTTTTACAGGATTTTTTGGTCTTTTCTCGGAAAGTGAGGTGGGCCAACCCAGTGAGGCGTGATTTTGGTTTCACCAGGGACATGGGCAGAGAGAAAGATGAATAAACACATTTTGCCCCCGTTTTTCAGAATGACACTGAAACCGGATAAATACATGTACGTGAACCTTGAATGGGGTTATGAATTTTCATCCCACCCGGAATTAAAAAAAAATAATTCAGAGGTCATCGTTCCTTTTAGCTGCCCTGTACAAATATTTAGTTGCTTGTCATGGTGATTTCTTCTCCTGTGAAGCACATGTACATGTACAAAGCGCTGCCAAAATACCTACCCATGCCTTCCGGTATATCCTCCCCCTCCCAGTTTTGAAATTTTTCAAATTAACAAGACCCAGCCACTTTCTACAGAGATGAGGAAAGTCACAGAACACAGAAGATATTATACTCGTATATGTACATGGAAGATTTGGAAACTCAACGTCAGTAAGTACCAATATTAGGCTTTCCACATGTGGCATGTGGAGAAAAGGTTGTCCTTTCAACTTGGTGAGCTTAACTGCAGGGCCCCTCCCTTCCAAGTATTCACCTAGAAAAGGGCCTTACTTCACCCCTCCCCAGGCAATTAGCCTCAGGGTCCTTGAGCCAAAAAAGCCTTGGGCTTGTGTGCATAATGCCTACCCGTAATCCATATGTTATGCAAGTTGCTCTATTTGCCTCTCTGGTAAGTACCCGTAGCTCACAGTCCTACATGTATGGTATGACCATATGGCCTTGCTGTCCAGACTTATTGTGACCATAATGATTAGTTGCTGTCTGGCCTGAGCTGTTTGACCAGCTCAAGGCCGACTGACCGTGAGTAACAGACTGGACATTATAATAGTCCCTGGATCCTACCACTAGGTAAAAAAGGGGGAGGGTCCTCAAACCTGAGGGACTTAATGGTTTCTTTGGAAAGAGGCAGCAAGGAAATATCATTGGTTACTGTGGCAACAGGATCACCCATTGGACCTTGCGTCCGGGTGGATCTACCAACCTTTGGACTGGCGCCTGTTACCTAGGAGGAAATGCACAAGTCACCACTGTGTGGTTACATTTTGTAGTCCAGAGCTATATTATTCAAAGTGCCAAGTATGTAAATGCCATTTTTGAGTTAATGAATTTGTGATGCACAGGCTAGGGTCTCTGCAGTCACTTGTGACTTTGTTCAGAACGCCAACTGTTGAAGCTGAGACTTCCCGTTCCTTCTTCAATGTGTACATTTACATGTAGTCAAGTCTAGTTGCAAAAGTGATTCATCATTGGAGGGGAATAAAATCTTGGCACATCCTCCCAGGAATCCTTTTCTCCCCTCTAACCAAAAATCAGCCCCTCCGGCATAGCCAAGGACTACCCCCAGACCTTCTCTGTTCTCCGATTCCCTAAAAAAAAAAATTAACAGGAGACCTTCATTTGTCTAACTGTTATTAAAACTCAGATATCCAGGCACCTGGTGACATTGATTGGTGAATGGTTACAGCAGAGAGTCATTGACACTGTTTGCTGGTCAATAACAAATTCCCTGACCAGTCTGAAGGCCGAAAACTAGAATTCACAGAAAGTCCGCTTGTGTGGTGTTCATATATTTCATATCCTTTGGCCAATTTGCATGTAATGCTCAGGGGAAAGATGAAAAAGGAATTAAACATTTGATGAAAAAATTACAAGAGAAAAGTTAGGAGAGACAAATGTCACAGAAACACATTCAAACATTTGTGACTCGCTCCAGGAAAAGGTGATACAAGTTGAAAAAAACAAAAACAAAAAAAAAACCAATCAACCAAGTTATATACGTGACTGGAAAGCCCACATTGTGAGCGGGTCACATTTTTGGTCAGTCGTCAAAAGAAGATTCTCATTTCAACTGTGAATTACAAAAACTAAGCTTCTTAAGTTGTGAGACGAAATAAATTGAGATACACTCATCATATCCAATGGCTTTTTTAGGCTAGAGATATTAATTCTATAATCTGTACAAGGAAATAATCTTACTTCACCAAATCATTTTTCATCAAACACAGTTAAATAATCAATGCTCATACATGTACATGTAGGCCTAACCCCTTAAAATGAAATTGACATGTGACTGAATTAAATAGTGTGCTCTGTACTCCTGTACTGGTACCCTTTAGTCTGTGAAATCACAGTTTAGGTTGAGAGAATCGTCCTGCATTGATCTTTTTTTTATACACGTACCTCAGTTTTGGGCAATAATGTGATTGCTGTACCTTGGACCGCAATTTGATGAAACATAATTTACATGAATTCCACCACAATAAGGGTAACAGTGCTAACCAATTGGATAGCATTGATTGAGACAAAGGGTTGCCATGTTGCGCATGAATGTATCCTAGTGTGCTATCAAGGTTGTGCCCCTGTCAGTGAGGCTTGTTTACTGACGCCGCCTTGTTGTCACAGGCTCCGTAGGACTTGTGTTCCACATCAGTCGTTCCAATAAATGTCTGCTCCCTCTCTTGTGTACGTTATGATGAGGAACATCCTGTTTGCATTTTCAAAAAATGCAGGTGGGGGAATTTCCCCTCATCGTAGGACATTTTGCATGGTTGGTCTGTAATCTGCCTTTCCTGTTAATGTCTAAACTCAGTTAAATAATCATTTCCAAGCACACACAAAAAGGAATGACGTGACAGTACTGCATTCAAGCAAATAGATTTTTGGGGGGGGAGGGAGTGATTTGTATATTTACATGTATTTTAACTTTCTTTCCCAATAATAGATTTATTCTTTGCTTTATGTACAATGTAAAAAAATTGAAAGTAATAGAATTTTCGTCTCTTTCTCTCGTGTTGTCTACAGCTGTTAGGGAGGACCGAATGCCAGGGGGTCGAAACACAGGACTTTCGTACAAGGTAAGTAGTTGAATAGAGAAATTGTTTTCACGTAGACCCAACACCCAAAAGCACCAAACACAAAAAACACCAAACACCTGTTTCAGTTTGAAACCCCTGAAAGGGCAATAAAAAGCTGCACGGGAAAAGAATGCTCAGTTTAGAAACAGCGAAGTCAGAGACATGTTCAAACACAACACAGAAGCATACACCAAATTTCATTATGCCAGATGGGATGCCGAACTAAACAATGCCGTTCAAATATCATCTGGTCTGATTCGTGTTGTGAGATGAATTCTGACTAAGTATGAAGGGACAAATATCTACATAAAATATTTAACCAGAGAGAAACAATAAATATTGGACAACAGAAATAGGATTTATGTTGCGTGGCCATGGGAGAATATTTCCAACAACCAACAGCTGATTGGACAGATTATTAGCCGCTGTTAACAGTACAAGGACTAAAATAAAAATGAGACCACCTTGGGGAAAATTAAGGGAAACTGCTCATTCTGGGAATGATTTCTGCCGGGAAACCACCCAGCCGTACACTCACAATGTCAGGACCCTAATGGTTTCCTTATTGGGAAAAGCAAAAGCCAGTGGGGGAGGGGGGGGGGAATATGATCTAGCCGGAATGGATGAATTGTTGACAATGCGTTGTAGGGAAAGCCCCATTCTATGCAGGACATGTACATGTATTGTCACAAGGATAAACGGTCCACAGCTTTTCAAAGTGTAGGTTCCCGGTTTGTGTGAGATGTATACCTTTTTGTTCTTGGTACATGTATTGGCAGCAGCTATCGGTCATCTTTTTTCTTTGTCTCTCTTTGGAATGGTTCACCTCAGTACATTGGTCTGGATTCTCAAATCACCTATTCTGAGGTGGTAATTACCAGGTGGGCTGATGACTCGGGATTCATTGACGTCAAAAACGGAGCCGTCCATTCCCCTGGATGGGGGGGGGGAGAGGAAGGTTTCCGTAACACCTGCAGGCAAATCTTGTTTGAAAAAAAAATTGATTAGAAAGCAGCTTATTGAATGGAACAGGACATCAAACGAGAACAGGATGCATCAAACCTGAAGTTGAAGTTCAGGCAAATGTACAGCCATTTGCACAGGATTAGCACGATTAAAATTTAATGGTTTCATGGCATGATGGCCCAATCCTAGCAGGCATGCGCCGTGGCCATGGCGCCGCTTTTGTCTGTCCAGAATTTTAGGGAGTTAGTCATGGAGCCAGCACAAAGCCACTGAATAAATGCTGTTGTGGTCAATGATTAATGTCACTGAAAGTATCTAGGTTACGCTGGCCTCTTTGGTTGCAGTTTTGGGTAATAATTTACCCTTGATCATGCACCAGGTGCTGTCAGTTTGAAGGATAATTTTAGGGGAAGGGGGAGAAGAATTGAGTTTATCAACATAAGTGGATATCATTGCTGAAAGTCTGTATCTGGGCATAAACGTCTGTATTCAAACAAGAAAATTTTTGTTTTTGGTTACTGTATGCGTTTCCTCTGATGTTTTTTATTTATTTTTTCTGGGAAAACCTGGGTGAACATTTGAACCCTCAAAAGACGTGGTTTTTCTAGTTAGGACTGAAGATTTAAAGAGACTTTATTTATTTGGATAAACTGCACACCACATGACGAAGCAGGTACTCTGTCATTAGCCCCCCCTCCCCAACTGTTTCATAGTTTTTCCCTTCAAGCTAAATGAGGTAGAACTTATCCAGGGCTATGCCAGATTTGTAAATATGTGTCCATTGTTATGTGGGTTCCGTAAAAATGAACAGCTATTTCCCTGCACGTGGATTCCAAATTGACATTGTTATACATCTTGCAAGGCTGAATACAGAGGTGTGTGTTATCTTCACAGAGTAAATGACATACTCTACAGGTCCTGACAGGTGGTAAAAGTTACCCATGTAATAAGGACACTGTCACAAATTGTGCCCCAACCTGATGGAATGACCCAAGTATTAGAGGCTCACTGAAACAAAATTAGAAAGGGAAGGGGGGAGGGAGGGCATGAGGCAGATCTACATTCCGCATTCTAGAAACTAGTTTTGTAGGAAACTGGATCAATAGTTACTGGATCAATAGGATCAAATAGTAAGGCCTGAGCACCAGTTGACCCCACTGTTTATGCCTGACTCCAGTGTTAGTAATGGAAACTTCAAAAAAGTTGATTGCCACATCCAGGTTATATGATCCACACGCTGTCATTCTCATCAACCTGATAAAAGCCAACAAAAATTTGCAGGTGGTTATTGCATATCAAAGTCCTACATTCACATTTGTTTGCCCTCCTAATTTGACCAGCATTTTAGTGAATGAGCTAGTCATTCTTCCATCGAGTGGGTGGTGAGGGACGTCCCCCCCGAATCATTGAACTTCCCTTTTCAACAGAAATTTATTCGTCCAATTATTTTTTGTTTGAAAAAATCCAATTGCAATTGAACTTCAAGAGGCAATTTCTCTTTTCTACAGGTAGACGGTTTCCATTTTAATGCGCATATTGGAAAATAAGTGTTGTGTTAATACGACAGTGTTTAATTTACATTGAAATGGGTTTGCATAAACATACGGTATGAGATCATTCATTTTTTTAGTCTCAAGGGAAAATGTCTCCACTGTGCAGTTTCCTAGAAAATTGCCTGTCTTGCCCAAGAAAACCAAAATCTGTGGCCTGTTGAAAGGATTTTCAGTCCATGAGTTTACCAAGCCATGTTGACGCGTGCTTGTGAAAGGGACCCCCACTGAGCACGCTCAATAGCTGTGGAGGCTTAAATGAGCCACCAGCCACTAGACTTGGCAACAACAATTGATGCCTCACTGCACGACACTGTAAATGTGATGACCTTTTATATGGATGGAAGGCGAGCTAGGGGGAAAAAGGAAGGGACAAACAAATGTGGGTGAAGCAGGCAGGCTGATGAAAGAAACCTGATCAACTGGAAACAATTCTTTTTAGTAAAAAACGGCTGACTTTATGATCCGTCAAGTGGGTGGAGCATGGATGCCAAGAACTTGAGAATATTAATAAGGTCAGGTTCCCAAGAGTACTGTATGGGTGATTTCAGAAATTAGGGGTTCTTTTTTTTGGTGTCCCTGTCACATCTGACATATGATTTTGCAAGTTCAGAACGCATTTTCAAGTTTCCAAGAGTGATGAATTAATGCAAATTACCTGCCAAACAAGTAGTAATAAGTTGAAATCAATTCCAGGCATATTTCCATGTCAAATAACAAGGGTTAGATGTAACAAGGGACACAAATGTCACACTTTTGAACCCTGAATCTCTGGAATTACCCATGTGAAAACAGTATGAAAGCAGTAATTACATACAAGCAACATTACAGAGGCAGGATGCGTTCGCATTAGACTCTATTTCAACAGATAGATCCTTTGTTGATTGTCTCACAGTGCAAACCCAAGAACTATGATAAGCTGCGGAAAAAGTTCCAGCAAATTGCCCAACAGAAGGCTCAGCTCAGCCGCAAGAACAGGGCTGACAAGCAAGCGCTGAAGGCCGCCCGAGACTCGCTAAAGTCTGAGAAGGACCAGAAGAGCAAGAGCCCCACCCACAGCCCCGCCCACAGCGGCAACGGGAGCAGCAGCAGCAGCAACAATGGCAGCAGCGCCTGCGGCAGCAGGGACAAGAACCAGTCCCAGCTCGACGTGCGGCAACTCCGGCCTCAGACAGCGCAGTTGATTGAAGTCCTCCAGCAGACAGAGTCGGCGGTCCTTAAGATGTCCGGCAAGGAGAATGGCAGCAAGCATGGGCAAAGCCACCACCCGGTCTCGCCGCCCACCTCGGCCCCGCCCAGCGGGATGGGGGCGTCGGGGACCGGGCTGGAGGAATTCATGCACCAGCAGTGCTCCCTGGGCGATGCCCTGGTCTTCAACCTAGTCCAGTGGGTCAAGCACCTGCCATTCTTCACCCAGCTCTCGCCCGTGGAGCACACCTACATCCTCAAGACCAAGTGGCTGGAACTGCTGATCCTGTGCACGGTGGCACGGGCCATGTACTTCAAGCAGAACAGCGGGGAGAAGGTGCTGGGCTTTGAGCACTGCGTCCACCAGAACCTGCTGACGCTGCAGGAGTGCATGAACAAGACCATGGACCTCAAACTGGACATGGGCGTGTTCCGAGAAGAGATGGGGGAGGCAGTGGAAGAACTCACCCGGCTGGCGGCATCCTTCCGAACCCTCAATGTCTCCCGCAATGAGTACCTCCTCCTCAAAGTGATCATCCTGCTAAATCTCAGTAAGTCCACCAAAACCTTTTCTTTTGGTATTTATCAGGTACTTACCAACTGCAGCAATGTGGATGTGTTGAAGCTTCTCAGTATAGTTTGTCAGTATTAGGTTATCCCTAACAGTCAGAGTCCTCAATATTCCAATTTCAAAATGACTTTAGTACACTTTTTGTTATTTATTTTGTTTCTCAACTGGATTTGCATAGCACCCGTTTTTATTTGAAAAAATTTCTGTTTGGGTTTTTGCAGACTGAGTCAATAAAAATGGTTCTATGCAATCGTATTCATTTTAACACATTCAGTGGCAGGAGCTGAAGATAGCTGGTATAGCTGAATTTTAATTAAACTGACCATATAGTAGTCAGTTTAAGCTGTGCTTAGAAAGATAGCACTTTGTTTAAAATTCTATCAAGATGCTCATCCAATTTCTTTGGTCATCCGAGGGATGGTTACATGTACTTTTTCAGATTGATGCCAAAGCACATGAGTAATCTTTGTCGAATTTTTGTGATCACTGTCAGGATGTGTTTAGAAACTCCTCCAAATTGTCAGTGTTATGTTTTTCAATCAATGAGCAATCTTTGTTGAATTTATTATGAACATTGTCAGTGTGTGTGTTAGAAACTCTTCCAAAGTGCCCATCTGTCATAATAAGAGTATGTCATTGAATATGCAGTTCTGCAGTGGCAGGACTGTGAATGGACTAAACTCATTCCCTGCTCTGAAATTAGACTTAAGTCATGTCCGAAACAGGATTCCGGAGCTACGGCTAGGTCTATTGTCTGCGTATTTCCAATGGAGTGAAGACCTAGACCTACATGTAGCTCTAGACAGCAGATTCAGATGGAGCATTAGTAATCTGAAATTGCCATATCAAGAACTTTGTCCTCTGTGAAACCCAGCCAGGTCCAGTAATTAGCCTAAAATTTACGTGAAGTTGCTTAATCAAGTGGTTTTGTGTAAATTTTTGGGGGGCATTCCCATAAATGGTATCCTGAGTGAGGAAATAAAAAAAGGTGTCGCGGTTCATGCATTGGCTAAAAATAAACCCACTCTAAAAATGACCCAAGATATACGTCATGGCAGCTTGGTGTAGAATGCTTAGGGGTCTGAAATCTATACCTACGGTCATTTCCCTTTTTCCTGGAGGTGAAAAACTCTGCAATTGCTACATTGTGCCCAGCCAAATGCAGTTTCCATTGTGCACTATTGTACAGTCTAGGGGACTGTACGGTTCATTCACATTTCGTAGAGCAAGAACACAGAATTTTTTTCCCCTACTTTTTTCTTGTAAGTTGAAAGAAACTGGAGAGAAAGAAGGGGATTTTTTTTTTCTTGTCAGTGGAATGACGTACGATGCACTAAATAGGCAGAGTGTGCAGTAATGTGTGCGCTGTGTGTACATGTCTTGCCTTAGGAAGTTCATTGTTAGCTTCAGTGACAGTATTTGACAGGGGGGCCCTCTGCGTAAAGTGCAGCCGAAGTGTCTTGCACTTTTCTCGAAGGCTACAATTGGCTGGCCGAGGAAGATACTCACAGGGTGATTGCCCTGCGTGGCAGGTTTCTTTTTTTTTTTTTTTTTGTTAATTTTGTTGGTTTTTCTTTCATTTTTTTTAATCCTTATTTGTGGCTCGTCTCCCTTTTGTCTTTTATTTGTTTGGTTTTTCTTTGCATCTTTCCCCCTTCTTGTCTCTGCCGTGGCAAATTTGTCGCTCGTTGCTTTTAATGTAGAGGCTTGACACCTTTGTGGACGTGCAGGACAGTGCAACATCTGAAGGAAGTTGCACTTTTGAGAAATTGTCTGCTATTTGTTTGAAAGAGCAGGAAACATATTTTCAGAAGAAAAGTCCTTTTTTTGAAGTGAAATTGATCAAATTTATTGTCAAAAAATGTTGGAACAGTTCATGTTATATCAAAACTGCTTTTTATGTATAAAGGTTCCTTCTCTGAAGGCCCCTCCAAAATGGAAGTCACTGACGAATATTTTATAATCTGAAGTAAAGGCACATTTAGTAATCTAAACAAAACCAAAACGGTGAGAGAAGACCTGGTTGTGTTCTTAATTCTGCAACTTCCATTTCACCAGCAAATAAAAGTAAAAACAAAAGGATGCAATCAATCACTTTGACACGAACATCCAAACTTCTCCTTTTCAAGTATGTTATCGCTCTCTGTCACCCAGAACTACTTTGGTTTTGATAAATCATATTTTTCCTTCTCATTTTGGGGGTTATCATTTGCTTGCATCTTCTTTTGTAGTTCCAAACATCTCTCCTAATGAAAGTTGCTGCACTGTGCAAAACAGGATGAAAAGGGGGCTGAGAGAAGGGGGAAAAAAAAAAAAACCATTGACGTGACGGCGAAGCAATATTAATGATATGCAGGGTTGACACATCCCTCTGTACTTTTTCCGTGTTAGTTGCACTTTGGGTTTGCAAGCGCAGTTCATCAGTGGGCTTAGATGCATTTTTTTTTTCATTGCATATTGCAGCATGTGTACTTTTTGCCAAACGATGCTGGGTGGAATTTTGTTCTTTCTCTCTCTGGTTTGCTGGAGAGCCGGGAGAGCAATAAATATCATTTGCCCCCTCAGAAGTTTCGGTTTTTCTTACGTGTGCATGCGTGCTCAGCCACACTTTGTTCGAGATAAACATTTCAGGGTTTTGTTTATAGGTTACTGTGTCGCCATTCCCGATCTGAACTTTCCCCAGAGTGTGGTTGTTAATATCAAAACCGTCTGCCGGCTTCCGGCTTTTGGGGATGATTCATTAATAATTAAGGAGTTCCAGTTCAATATCGGGATCATTTGGATCGGATTCATTAATATGATTAAAACATGAACAATCATTAACAGGAATACTTTAGCCATGATAAAGTCCATTCCTTGTTCAAATACGGAATATGAGAAAGCTTGCAACAGTGTGAATAATGTTGTATGTGCATGAGTTATATATATTTTAAGAAAAAAGACAAAATCTAATTTTTTCTCCCTAAAGTGGACAATTTAAATATTGGAGCCCTGCAGTAAACATAGATCTGTGAACCAGCCAGCCACTAGGGAACCAGTGACAGGAGGTTAACGCAATTACACTGATACCTGTCATTCAAAAACTGATTGGGGAGAGGAAGTGAAGTGTGGGGGGATGCTTGAAATTCAGTAGCATTTATGATTCAAAATGGTCTGCTTCACCAGATCCAAGGGAAAGGTCTGGTTGCGGCCTCTCCCTCCAGAATTCCTCCTTGTGGTAGCCCTTTGGGCTGGCCACTTGTGCCCGGTCGCTATAGCTACTGGAAGCATTGGCACTCTTCACGGATGGCGCATTAGCCAATCAGCGGCTCACGTCAGTATCAGCTTAAGAGCCTGTCACTCCCTGTTTATTCCTTCCTCTCCTTCGCTGTGTTGAGAAGACACATTATTGCTGGTCATTAACCCCTCGGCTGTCACGAATCATCCCGAATCACATCAGCCAATCACAATATGCCAGTCACTACAATTTCTCTCTTTTGTTTTAACTTCCCTCCCTCCCTCCCTCTCCTTCCCACCAACCTTACAGAAAACGGAGCTAGCAGTGACCTGATCCGCCAAGTCCAGCACCCGTACATCCTGGCCCTGCGCGACTTTGCGGAGGTGAACCATCAGAAGAGTCGCTTTGACGACCTGATGTGCCAGCTGCCGGAGCTGCAGCGGTGCGCCGAGCTGTTGTCCAAGAGCAAGCTACTTTACATGCCCTATCTGTTGAATGCCGTCGCTGGGGCCAAGTCCTGAACCATGCTGAGATTATCCCCTCCCCCACCATGCCAAAACATGTCCTCTGATGCAATGCATACATGTACGTCATTGAGTTACAAATAATGGTCCCGGATACTAATTATTAGGTCCGTGTATCTTTGGGCTCATTTTGCTTGGAATGTATACTTATGAATGGGAAGTAAAATAGCCTTGCAACAAAAGGGAATTCCCCTTGCTAAAAATAGTTATGGTACATGTTACCGGATACGGGAAAACTAAGAATCTAAAGATCATTCTTTTGTTTGGGGGGGGATGGTTTTGTTACTGTTCAAACGAGAAAGTTACCCTTCTATTTTGATTTTTCACTCAGTCTGGCACCCTATTGAAACTGGACAAGATGGGGGTGAAGTGAGAAACCTGAAGGGTGTCCATTGGTTTACATCAGCAGCATGGTGGATTGATTTGCAAAGTTAGGGAGGGCTCACCAATCTGTTACGTCCCACCTAATCGTAGGATCTGCCAAAATGGGAGGGGAGATTCCATGCCCCCGTGAGAGAAAAAAAAAGGGGGAGGGACACTGGTCCCCCTTTGCTGTCGGTGAGTTTCAATTGGCAGGATTCTCTCGGAGGCCTGTGGTTCAGAAGTGGATCCGATAACTTGCGACTCATTTTGTGCGGTCGGGTCACTATTAATCTGGTTGGCATTTGGCCTGAAGGCATGTTAAAGGGGGGGGGGTGCACGTATTTCTGTGTTCAAAAAGAAAGTATTCCTATAAATTAGTCGGAACATTTTTATAGAAAATACCAAAAACATATATACTACCAAAATAAATCAGTCTTTAAAATATAGTCATTTTTGTCCTGTGCATTATCAGTGTATATAATGTATTATAGTTGTCAGTGTCAAAACACTGACTTGGAAAATTAAGTATCTGTACATAATTTAAAGTATGATTTAAAGCAAAAAACTGACCTCTGAATTTTTAATTAAACAATTTTTCCAACTGTTTTTTGAAAACAGGAAGAGAATTTTTTTTAATGTAAAAGGCTGATTGGATCAACATGTGCTTGAGACTATTACCTGGTTGCCATGGTGACGTCATCTAATACAAACATTTGCAATCTTTGTGGAACCCCCACCCGCCGTAAAATTTTTGGGGAAAAATATTTTTCAGGGAAATCATATTTTTGGGTTTCGTCCCCCCTCCCTAGCCCCACCTACAAAAGAACAGCTTTGTTAATAAAATAAAACTGTGGTTGTGTACTTTTGCGCGTTAAGTAAAAAGTGACAACTTTTGCGTACAGACGGTTGTATGTCTTACGTCCCCCCCCCAAAAAAGGAGTTGTACAATGCCTTTACAATGGTTTCCATTCACACCTTTGCCATTTCGCACTGTAGTTCTTTAAGGCACGAGAACATCTCACAAATCTTGGAGAGTTTTTCTCCTTTAAACTCCGTGTGAACATGTGTGAAATGGTTTTTATGTACGTCTCGTGGGATTAGTACCTGTACAAAAATACTCCATTGTTGGCATTGTTCATGCAACTGAGATTTTACAATGTTGGATGATGAGGTTGATGATCAACTAGCAGACGGCAGGCCTAACATGAGTGAATTTGTGCTGGTCTCCATTTAAAAGGGATTATTACTAGCACATTTTGGTTTGGTCATGTTGCCAGCGACAATTCCACCGAAAACAATTCTATACATTAACATTTTTATTGCGTGTTTAGCATAGAATGTGCATACACTTCATAGATTTCAGCCAAAGAGAATTGTTTTGGCGGTCACTACCAGAATTATATATGTAAATTGATATATTTTTTGAGCATGTTGTGTGGTATAGATGGCAAGTCCGGGAGGTTCTTCGGCTGCTAGAGGAGAGCTTGACTGTGTTCTTGTCTCCTCTCTCGAAGGTGTATGCCTCATTTCTTACCCACCGATTCTTCATCCATATTTTTTGCAACGGGACAAGTTTTAAGAAACCATTAAGATGCCTTTCTATCTGCTGTAGGCATGAGTTTTTTTTTTTTTTCTGTTCTCAGCATCCAGTTTTCACTGGATGACCGAATTAAGTAGCTGTCGACTTAGCTACGTCTTGCTAAGTTGTACACTGTCATGTTTAAGATATTTTTGTCAAAGGAGGAGACACCTTTAGGGGTGATTGTCAACAGCTATAGGAAATTTTAATTGGTGTAATGATAAGAATTGTAGGTTTTTTATGTTAAGAGGGGATTTTGGGTCTTTTTTTCGTGAGGTGTGTGTGGGATTTCAAACAAAACCACCGACAGTATTTCGCCTGTATATATTACCATAAACAAAATTCATGCATTTGTATAATTGTCCTCTAGAAAATATTCTTGTGAAGAACAAAAAAAAAAAGAAAAGAAAAAGAAAAGAAAAAAAAAACTAGAGTTTTGTGTGTATATGTTGTGGAGCTGGTCTCCAGTATTTAACATGGTCACTGAGGATGTGAAAAACACAGAAATCTGGAGGAAAAAAAAATGGGTGTCAGCAGCATTTTTTTGGTGTATGTTTGTAGTTTGTGTTGTACAAAGAAAATTGTGTCGGTGTTTTCCAATCATTGAAATGATTGCTTTGAAGTGCTTTCTTGTCTAACGAGGGTTATACAAATTAATATATAAATATATATTACAATTACCTGGTGTTGGTAGTCGATCTTTTTAAAATTAACTTATGAGCAATGTTTTGTGGGCTGTATGTAAGATGTATTTCACATAGGATAGATTCTTTTTTCCTTGAGTCATTTTTTGACACGGTCACATTTTATGCAGCCAATCTTATTCCTGATCTTTTTATTTTTATACTGGCATGCCCTTGAACTTAACAATGTTTCATGAAACAGTCAAAGCTTGATGGAAGTGAGCAGGATTACCCATTTGTGGGCTGGCTGTTTGATGTTTGCTCTCCATGTGATGAAAATTGAAACAGCTGTAATGTTCAACCTTGCACATTTCAGTGCCTGCAAAATCTCTGGTATACTTGGATGTCATGTTTTTACAAATGATGAAACAAATCATATAGGGAAACTGCCTAGGTGCTTATGAGTGATTAGAAAGATAAACAAAGAAATCTACTTGAGCGGGATTTGAACCTGCGGCTTCTGGAACACCTTACCAGTGCTCTACCAACCGAGCTACCCAGCCCTATGTTGGTGGCTCTTCCCATTTGTCAATATCTCTGTTGGGGGGCGCTAGCCAGAAGCCATTAAACCTGAAACACCATGTAGCCAGGGATCACACCCCAGTTACACAATGCAAACGAAATAGAGTAGAGCCCTTTCCACTATCCCAGGCCATGAATGAGGAAGGGAAAAGTGGCTTTGGGTTGGCACAGAGTGTACAGACTGGTTGGCCAAGGCACATTGTATCACACATTATATATGGTCTTTAACAGAACAAAATAGAACAGACCAGTGGAAGTTTTACCCACTACACTTCTTTGAAAGCTTAGCATATTACATGGAAAGATGCTCAGCACTATTAAAGATTATAAACTCAGAATTTGAAGTCTAAGCTCCCTCAAGTCACTGAGACTTCACATGGAGTTAAGCTCAGCATCAGTTGAACACTTTGTGTAACCTGAGTACCACATTTTTGTCACTTACGATGTTCAGTGTTTAACGAATGCACACTAAACTAGGACGTGTGGATAGTTTTTATTGTGTCAGTACCAAGTTACGTGCGTTTTGGTCTCACTGCAATCTTTTATTATTTCTTGTACTGATTTGGCCGCATTTCTTCCATTCGAAAATCCTGTTGGATTTTTTAATCTCGTTCCCACCTATTCTTCATCCCACCGCTAACGACCAAGGAACTCATCGTCAGAGAAGCAATTTTTCTTCTTGTGAAGCGTTGTATTTACGTCTCGATTATTAAAGTAAAGCCCCTGGTTGTCATATGTGTTTCTATTTCAGTGCTGTGTAATATATTATGAGTATTATACAAAGTAGGCACTGTGTTGTCATGTCCAGGATACAATAAAGCAAAATAGAAAAAAAAAGTTTCATGTGCACATGTGAGCCAGATGCGTTTTTCATTCTTCTCTGATGTTGTTCAAAACACTTCAGTTTTTCAGTCCTGCAGTATTTTTTTTTTTAAAGAGGCAGTTGTACCCAAGTCAGATGTCTTTCCTCCAGCGAAAATCTAACTAGAATTGAACCCAGTTGATTTATTTCACATATGATTTATTTCACATAATGTTCTTGTTGAGCCCTTCTGTTACTCCGTTGGGGCTATAAAACTTGCGTGGAAGTCTTGCTAGTGGTGTTCTCAAGATGGCATTTTTTTTTTAAATTTGGGGCTATGGGTCAAAGGTTAAGACCAATCTGGCCAATGCACAAATGGTCTGGTCCCATCTGCAGGACATGAGTTACAGTTGGTAAATTGTCCTGGAACCAAAAAAAAAAGGGTAGCTTGAGTATTAACCTTGATCATATGCACACAAAATTGGGTTACAGATGAGAAGTGTGTTGCAAGCATTCAACTGTTAGTCACGCATTTTGATAGCCTGCTTAGTGGAACGCCCCCAAGCCTAAATCAATTGGATGGCAAAAGGCTTCAACTTTTTTTTCAGAATTTTTGTTCACAGAACCAAATAGCTCTGATGAAATTGAGGTTTGGAAGATTGGCTGGCCAGTTGCTTGTATTGACGCAACACTCTCCATTTTGCTTTGCAGCTGCGCCCTAGTTAAACGGAATAGTTTGTGTTTTTGTAATAGTGCAGATGCTGGAGTAAAAATTGGGGCAATTTTGTGTACAAAATAAAAAAAAGGAAAGAAAAAGCTTTTGCTTGCTCAGGAAACAAACTCTACCGGTATGAATCTACTTTTTTGGGAACCTCAGTTGACCTTAACAAGGCACCATATCAAAGTTCAGTGGGATTAAAGTTTTCTCCAGAATAATGCTTGTAACTATTTAATGGATAGGTCAACTCTAGGCTTCAACTTTAGTGACGCTTGCCTCTCGCCAATTGCCATCTCCAGGTTTGGGCTCAAAATAGCATTAAAGTGGACTTATCAAGAAAGTGCACGACACTTTTATACTGGTGTCTCTTGTCTTGATACGGAACTTACAAAATGACTATGAACAGCTATTTTAAAAATGTTTAAGTTCACACTTGCATTTTTCCACATCCACAGGAATTTTTAAAAAAATTTTATTTCATTTTTGGGGGGAACTCAATGACAGTGGAACTCCACATTCCTGAGGGAGTACAGAGCACAAAAGGAAAATGTGAGGTCACTTTGGCGAGTCAGGAAATAAATATATAAAGAATGAATGTGCCTTTACAAGGAGTCCTGATTAAGACAAAATGTGGTCACGCCTGAACCACGGGCTAACAATTGAACAGGTGACAAAAACTGTTACCCTAATCACCCTCAGCTGCTATTCCTGACCGGCTGTTCTGAAATTAACCTTTTCTGGAAGCGGTTGACTCTAAAAAAAAAAAAAAAAAAGGCCGGGGGGGAGGGGGAGAGTAAAAACCCTGACTCTAAGGTGTCACATGATACACTCCACACACAATTGGTACATAAAAGGTACAAGTTTATTTCCTGATCTGACGTAAACGTCCTGACTATTCCACAGAATAGGAAGAACGGCTTATGCCTTCCCCCGTAGAATGGTATCCACGGTTACCGCTCTTACGTGATGCCACGGCCAGCATCTTTGTGTGAGAGAGCCCCCTGTCTCTCATTTTTTTTTTCCTTCTTCAGTTCTGATTGTGAGATTTAACAGGAAGGCTTACTTGGTAATTGAAGACGGCAGGCACTAAATGGAAACGATTCATCGGTGCGGGACGAACTGGGAGAGGCGCCAGCAAATAATGCGCGTTTTATATATGCATGTATATATAAACCCATTGGAAATATGAACGCATCCAAATATACCGACACACTTCTATTCTCGCCGTTTTGTCGGAGGAATCTATCTTCAAACCGCAAAAACGTCACGGCCAGAACATTTCCTTCTGCAGTGCCATTGTGGCTCTCCTGTTAGAATGTAATTTGGGAAGATCTTTTGTCACTGAAGAATAACTGTGATGTATATATTTTTATTCAATGAAGAGTCAGATGGAGTACCCTTTTCAAGGATGACTTTTTCTGTTAGCGGAACTTCTTTCAATATCAAGTTCCACGACTTGATTTATGATAACTGATTTGGGGTAAAAAAAAAAACAAACTGTGTGTGTTTCCGTAAGAAAACTACCCTAATTATTTGGACACAATAGAAGATAAAGCATTTGAACAACTGTTTCAGTATTTTCACTGCTTTGCTAAATTTACTTCTGGAAAATTATATTTTCAAATGCAGAAATCAGTAAGTTTCCAAGAATGTGACAACCAATCCATACTACTTTTTGATCCAGCCAAGAACCAGTTTACAATTTGAAGTTCAAATGTGATATCAAGGTTCTGGCATGAATGAACGTTTTCTTCAAAAACTGACACCAACAGACTAAACAAAACAAAACAGAACAAAAGTAAACGAGACAAACCAACAAACACCACAGTGTATCACTGACATATGCTGTGATCAATCAATTCAAAAAATAAGCATAACAAGCCAGACGAGATTGATGGGAATACCAACAACGACCCTCTCAATACAGGACAGCGCAGTGCTAGTGGCACAAGACAAGGGCTTGAGGCTGGAAGGGGAGGGGGAAGGCTGGTGTGGAGGGTACATATGAGCATATGGACAAGTCCAACATTCCAGGCCCCTGGGTGGGGGGGTGTCTGGGGGCACGTACTCCCACAAATTCCCAGTGTCCCCTAAGATGCCCCCCATGAATAAAAAAAAACTGATCCATGGATATTGAACAAAGCTTTCCCTCCAAAAAACACCACTGAAATCTGGTGCTCCCCGTAAGATGATGGTGCCCCCTTATGCCCCTAACTAGTAAAATCCTAGCTACATGTACACCACTGCCTGGGTTCCCTTACAGACACACACACACACACACAAGTGTGTATTTGCCTGCAACTGGGGACCCCCTATTGTTCCTCTTTTGTTTGTACTTTAACTTTTTTAGAAGACCACCCATATGTTTTGTACACAGTTGTCAACCGGGGACCCTCTGTCAATCCGGGACCTTATTTTCCTCTATTGTTCAGGGTCCCCAATTGCATGCAGAAACAAACTCATATACACTCCAAAGCGAGCCACAAGCCCCTCTGCCCACTAAAAAAACCACCAAATTGGGTTAATTTGCTTATGAAAGATTGGGTAAACAGCCCCCAGAGGAGAGAATTTTCAACATAAAAGATTTAACCCAGTGGCTAATATGCAAATTTATAGAAAAAGCATTGGGACTCTACCAATTAATGACATTAAAAAAACTGTTCATGTCTTTAATATTTTCACGGCCCAGACTGCATTTTTATTTTTTAATTAAAAATGCAAACACATGATCCATGGAGACGATAATCCTGCCATCTGTTGACTTCATAAACGCTTAGTCATTATGCTCTTCCGTCTACCCCTGCACAACACCCACACAACTGGGGTAAAATGTGGCTTTTCACAAGAAACATGAAAATTTCCAAGGCAACCCAAGGTACAACTTGAACAGTTCAGTTAACAAAATGACAAAATGCACATTACTATTGTGACAAAACAACTTTTGAAACCCACGCAAAATATGCCCGCATAAATACTTCTTCTGCAAGTGTGTATTTCCCCATCGGTTTTGGTTTTTAGTCTGAATGATAATGGCCTGCTATGATTTCACGTCTCCGGGGTTAGCTGTGTCATTAAATCCAAACAACAGAGCTGCAATACAGCTGTTAAACAGGGCCCAATTTCTGCCAAAGTGGACTGACGACAGCATGGTAAGAAAAATGATCTGATACTAATCAACTGGCCATAAAAACGGATTCTCTGTGCCGGTGAGTCTGTGCAGAAATGAAAATGGGGACAATCAACAGCTCATTTTTTCAGTGCCATCTGCTTGGGCTAGTTGGAAAAGTTCAATGTTTTCTCAAACCCCGAATGGCAGATTTCAGGCAAACTCTGAACTGCGCGATGACGTCACAGGGGCATCTTTCACAGGTAGATCTGCAGTTCCTGTTTCCTAAGATTTTTTGGCAGAGAAATAAAAGCCCCATGACTTTCATGATCACCTGGTTACGAATACTTCAGGGTAACATTTTTAAGAATTTTATTAAGCTACCTTCCCTCACAAGGCAACCTTTTTTTAAATTCTAGATTTACAAAACAGAGATGAAATTAGATAAAATAAAATAGAGACAAGCCAACACACTGATTTGAATTGGCTTTTTGTTGGGGATTGTAAGTTTCCAATAGGTTTTGCCTTTACATCACAAATATATGTACACTTTATGCTCAGTGGTCTTCACTCGACGATTGGCAAACTCGTCTACAAGATATCTGTACTAGTAAGTAGGAAAACGTGGGTTTAAATCCCACGCAATTAAGCTTGCGCTTCTTTTGCAACTCCCAGACCACACTGAGAGTACACTGTGAATACAAACATCGGTGTAATGGGAAAAAACATAGCAGAAAATTACCACCACTGATGCAGAGTCAATTCAAATCGAAGTGCTGGTTTGGCTGGAGAGATTTCATTTGCAACTCTGCATTCTTGTTGGTATACGTCAAATTCTTATTGGCCTCTTTTTGGGTAACCACATTAAATGCCAAAAATGTCACGATCAAACGGCATATTGTATTCTGACTGCTCGGCACTATTTCTGCTCATAAATTCACCACAATAACACTGCTGCCAGCCAATGGGAGACTGAGACGCTGGTGGCAGTAGACATGCTGGTCCTTTTTCTAGATATTGCTCGTGCTCAGAACTATGCACGCATGCTCAAAACAAGACGCTCACGCTCAGAACTGATAAAAAGGACTGGCATGTTTGTCGCCACCAAGTCTCTCAAAGTCTCCCATTCTCTCCTACGTCAAATTCTGCGTGCCACTGGGCCTCATTCCAGTTCAAAACCCATTTCACAACAGGATCCCGTTTCGCCTAGTCCCCGGCTTGATTTCCAGCTCATCACAGCAAAGAGACTGGGAAGCCTAATGTTGTCACCCTGGTCTGCACACACCTTTGGACAATTTGGCAGACCAGATATATGCAGAACAACAGATCACTCTTTTGGGCGGTTAAACTAATATAAAACAGTGTAGGTCCTGTGCATCTGTGCTTAGACATGTTCCCTCATGCAGACCAGCCCTCCAACCAGTCAGTGATAATAAAAAAAAAGTGGTTTTAGTGTAGCTGCTATCCACTGTGCTATTTTGTTGGATGCTGAGTTCAGGGCAGAAGTAGGTCGGGTTTACTAGACCTTTCCCTCATCTTCATAAAAGAAAACCGACCAGAACATGCGGGTTGTTTACTCTCATTCGTTTGGAATGGTGGATCTGCAAACCTGCTCAAGTACAATCAGACCTCTAACGGGAGAGTGATTAGTGAATGATGACCCCCATCCACAGACACCCCCCCCAAAAACATAATTAGGGCATGGAAGAACTTGATCCACTTTGTTCATAGATAAAAATTTCTTCTGAGTAAGTGCTGATTCAAGTTGCAAACAACCTCACTTTAAATTCAGAAACCAACAGAAACGACACCAGGAAGCAGGCGCAAGTCTTCAGTCTCTCCCAATCGGATGCCATATTTTACTTTCAAATTTATTTCTCTTTACTCAAGACCAGCCCCACTCCCCCTTCCCCAAAAGATCTCTGAGAAAGAAATCCCCCAAACACAGTAATATCACTGGAACAAAAACTCTCCGACATTTGTACACAGATAAGAAAGAAAAAGTCAATGAAGTGTCCATCATACAACCATTGCTGACATGAAAACAAAACTCTTCAAATTGCTTCAGATTGCTTTTTTCCACAAAATATTCTCTTCTGATGGATACAGCATGTGTACATGTACGCAAGACTAACGCTTACCACTGAAGCAGCTTTCTTAACATCAACCCAAATTTACTGTCCCCCTTGCCTAAATATCACGCCTTCAGTTTTTTTGTTGGGAACCACCCAGCCACTTACTTTGTCCCCATAAAGCTATGTGCACATTAACTTTTTCTAACCAGTTCCAAATACCTGTGTTACCTTGACAACATTTTGACAAAAATCTGATCCTAGATGGACAGGGTACGAAAAATCCGCTTAAAAGTGAAAAAACAACAAGGGGCAAATTCCATGTAGCTGCCATACAAGAAATACTGCTGAGCAGGTTTATGCACTAAGCAAGTATCAGTAAAGAGCCGATCACAAGCAATATACACTGCATGGTAACTTAGCCGGTAACCTGTTCTCACAAAGTAAAGTACATGTAGTTCCCGTACGGAGCAGCTCCATGCAACTGGTCCCCTGTGCTCTGATAAATAATGCGAGCAGGTTGCAAGGATGGACTGCTACAATTCGTTTCCGGACAAAACGGCACCACCTTCAGCTGATTCAGTTAAACATGCTGAACTTGTAACATTGCTCCAATAAACTACATCTCGCAGAGAGAACCTTTCCACACTGCGAGGGTGGACTCGAGGTCCTGCTGTACATTTCATTGAAAATTCTTGTCAACGCCTTGGCAAGTTTGCCACAAAAGCAAAGTTGGACTGAGAACGAGCTTCCTGGTGTGCAGGCTACTTAAGGGTGTGGTGGGATTGTGGAAGGGGGCTGGCCGGGTCAGCTCGTGGGGGCTTGAGCAGCTCACTTCCCCATTCCCATCCCATCTCCACGTGGACACATAGGTCAAATGACAGCCCCTGAACCTGGGCATTCAGCCAATGCAACACAGGAAGTGGAAAGTACTACCAGAGAGTGGACTCCAATCAATGTGGGAAGTACACAGCGTCAATAAAGCTGGGCACGACCAGATACATTTGGTAACAGCTACCTCTGTCTCGATCCAGCCAGCAGACATGAACCGTTGGTTGATAGCCTATAAAAAATCCCCTTGAACTTTTGACTGGGACCCATCACTGAACATGAGCAATAAAATGCACAAGAACATAGGGAGGTTAAGAATAACATCCACTGCCAATGTATACAAGCAGTTGGCAGAAAAAGCCACTCTGCTACTGCTTCATCAAATGAAGGAAAAAAGTCGATGAAAAGGATTTTTGTGTGACTATGAGGGCAAACTGAGGTTATGAGAGAATTCACATTAACAGAGAAGGGACTGACCTGCTTTAAAAACTAAAAAAAAAAAAAATCTACAGTGTCCTATACTCGCTAACACTATTGAAACCAAAAATGTCTGACTCTGTTTAGTGAAATCCAATCAAGATGAAACTGGGCTGAACCAGTTCCAACCAGTGCTGGTGCATTCTCACTGGTACCCCGCTGATGTCTCTAATGATGCTTTCCTACAGCCAAGAGTTCTGAGATTCTGGTCCAGTCTGACCAAACACGGACTGAGCCACTGATCTGCCCTCGCATCAAACGACACCATCCTTGCTGAGTGCAAGTGGCTACTGACAACTGTGATTCCGTCGTCTACTTTGTCTAATACAAATACAGGATATTAGTGTTTCTCAGATTTACGCAGTGACAGTTGGAAACGTCGTGTCAAACTTGAGTCTACCCCCTAATTGATCCTATCATTAAGCCTAAATAATCGCTTTAAAAATAAATGAGAAATTTCAGGAGCTTTTGCTCTTGAAAATGAGGCACAAATATGTTTATTTGCGAGTGTGTTAATTCTACTATACACTGGTTTCATACACCTATGACATATCTAGTGATAATCAAGGTAGGTTTCGTTCGGAGCCAATAAGAGCAAAAAGAAGTCTGTATAAACCATTATCAGCATCTTATTAAAACCCCCTTCCACTTTAGGCTTATGTGCAAGGTTTACCGATACCGTTACTCAAACTGTTAACCCTCAACATCGCAAGCGAAAAAAAGGCAACTGAACTGGAACATTCATCGGGTTGTGACCCCGATGAATGACGAATTCATTCGCTCAGAATTGGTCAATAACCACTGTCAACTGTGGACAGAATCCAAGTAACAATCAAACAGCCCCGTGGCTTCATAAATAACACAAAAAAAGTGATATCAATTCATAAACCTCTAAACGTGGTTAATATCAGGTAATTTATAATTATTTTTACTGTCATAGAACCGGTTGAAACTGGTATAAAGTATGGTGATGCATTACTCCAAACTTGTTGAATTCAGCATCTCGTTTTGGTAAGCGAAGCCTGGACAGTGAGGTCCAACCGAATGTACCACTCATCCAGTCATGTCCAGTGACACACCAGACGACGCACATAGTGACAAACTGGTTGGCAAGTCCGGTGACAGAACAGGCTGACACACAGTGTGCATGCAATCAGCTGCTGCCCGTGCAGTGGCATAACGTTCTACACATACCGCGACATATCCGGTGATACAGAGAATTCCTTCTATCTACTTATTCTGAATCAAGCTCTTTGTTTCAACCACAACAAATCATATGCATTGATTTTACTGTTCTTGTTTTTTTTGGCACTTCCCCCAAACCAGGCGATGATACAAACCTGGTTTGAAGATTCAAGTGAGATATCCAGTCACGAGCAGGGTGACAGACAGGGTGACACACACACACACATACACCCCCTTGACAGACAGTGCGACAGATGAGACATGCGCCTCTCACTCTCCGTTGTCATGGTTTCTTTTTTACGTTGTTTGCTCCATTTGGTTTCTTCGGTAGCTTCCTTCACCTCTGGTCCGTCATTTGCTGGCGTTTCAGCAACTCCTCCAGAGGGGAAGGCTTGTGGGCGGAGCTTCCCAGGGGGCTGGACCAGATGGACTGCATTGAAATGACAAAAGGACTGACATGAATTTCACACGGTTTGGCGAAAAGCCTTTCATTCCAAAATCATCCGCTTTGAATTCAAACAACGGAATGAAAACTTACCCTAAAAAGACAATTGTGCAATTTCATTTCAAATATGAATTAACTACAGTACATGTATTTGTCCACATCCAAAATAAACAGAACCAAAATTCACCAAACACCAATGATCAAAAACTGAGTTCAGCATTCATTCAGAATATTACAAATAGATTCCATAGAAAATTCAGGTTTCACCCTCACTTTATTAATAGCATACACAGTGGCTGGTCAGATAATTCACTACTAAAGGTTATTGTGGCACAAGTCAAGAATTATGCTGCACGGGTGGAATTTGTGGGTGGATTTGACTCTGACTTTGCTAGAGGAATAAATAGAATATGGTTCCAAAAATGTATCAGTTTATCAAATTTTCAGAGAGATTTGGAGGAAGCCACAAATGTCACACTTTTCGATTTGATTCAATCAGATTCAATCAGGAGAACATCACTTATGTTTCCATACTTGTAAAAAGCAGGCACTATCACTAGAAGGACTAGTTTACATGGAATGAAGATATGCACAGGCATATGTCAGGGTTCCCACAGAGATCTGAAAACTAAATTCCATGAATTTTCCCAGGGCTTTCCAGGGCTAAAATAACATCTCCATGACATTTTAATGTCATTTTGCAGAGAAAGGTTGTTTGATATTTTGAACTAGGAGACTGCCACAGTCATTACTACCAACTGACAAGGATAGCCTGCAAAATGTATCATTATTCCATTATTGCATCAAAAGTGACCCATCAAAAATAACCCTTATATGATCTTGATTTCCATGATTTTTTCCTATGACTTTTTTCCTCGGACAACAGGATTCCAGGACACCCTGTTTTATCCCCAATTTTCTCATGAATTTTCCAAGACTGTCCAGGACATTTTTCCCCAGATTTTCCATGGCCGTGGGTAACTTGCATATTGTTATAAGCAAAGACTGACATTTCCCCCTCTACCCACCTGTATGGAGTCCGGCAGCAGGCCGCTGGTTGGGGAGCTTGAGAGCTGGTGGCTCCGGGCTGGTCGGCTGCTCCAGGTCCCCGCCCCACCTGCCACCCCCCTCTCTGAGCCCCATCCCAGGCCCCCGCCCAGACCGCCGCCCAGCTGGCTCTTGGTCTGGGTAGCGGGGGACTGGGAACGGGGGGAGCTGGGCGAGCTGGAGAAGGGGGAAGGGTTCAGGTTGTGACCTGGCGGAGGACAGGAGAGAGAAAGGGCACAAGTTGAGCTGACCGGCGGTCAAACTTAAATGTTCATGAAATTAGGAGAAACATTAGTATACCGGTAACAAAGCCCAACAACTCGAGTAAAACGGCAATTACCAAAATCTTGCGTTGGTGTGAATTAAAAGGAACACAAACATTCTCCACTCAAACCAGAAGAACATAAATCTGTGGCCATTAAAGCCTACATGTTGTCTCTAGACACAGCAACAACTGCCGAATATGGCCTGACAATGGACACGTCAAGATGGACTGGTCCCTGGTCCCTGCGTTATGGACTCTCAATGGACAGGAGCAAGATACATGTCCCCTGCTAACACCTCCCATCACACAACTCTGAATTCTCCTCAGCTGTCTGCTCTTAGTGAAAGTGATTGTGATACTTTGTAATTCATTCTTAAATATAATTATGAGGGATTATCCATTTTTTTTAAAGAACCCTTTCATGTGTTTGACACCTCCCCAACAGAAAATGGAACCAGCCGTCTCCTCATGATAATGTGGATGAGGACAAGGGTCGTTCATGATCCCCATTGGTGATTGACGGTGAAGTTATTAAGAACTAACGAGGTTCCTCCATCCCACGCACCAATCCGGAAGCTCGGCCTACCCCCGAACAGTCGTGACATTTGGTCTCCCGTAACACACCCCCCCTCCGCCAAAAAAACCCACCCAAAATATCACCAGCCTGCCTGCAGCAATGACGTACTTGATACTTTTGTGCTCCAGTAACCCCAAATTGCACACATGAATCAATGTTTGTCCGACAGCACATGACGACAACGAGGCCAATCGGTCGGGGCAAAAAAGACTGATAAATTAGGCTGGCAAGGTCAATTTTATACAAGTGAATCCCATCTTCAGCGATGCCAACATTATCAGACATAGGAAAAAAAGAGTTGGAGCGCCGCCTCTGCACATTTGACCCAAGAAATGGAGCAAATTCTGGCCACTGTAAGGAAATTAAGAAAGAGAATCACTTGTCTTTATACTGAAGGAAGTTTCAAGCTTTTGCATTCTGCTGTTTCATTCCACCAAAGTGTGCAAATTAATTTGCCGCCTCCTGCCACTGCCAGCAGATGTGCTGTAGTTGTGGTTTTAAAAAATGTGGCCAACTTGCTGGTAGAAATATTGCACAACGGGATAAAAAAAAAACCCTAAAAGCTTCTTCACTGTTAACATCATTGCTTTCTGTTAGAGTTTCTCTGACCATGGAGGATTCAACTCATTTTGTCTCTAACGGCAATGCGGTAGCATACCAAAATTGTGCCCACAGAAAAGTGTGCTTTTGTACTGGAAAAAGCTGTCAATCTGTTTTGAATAATTAAAACCATCTTTTAAAAAAAATTGTTACTTTGCATCTTCTTTGATATCTCCAACAATGTTACTACTGAATTCTGTCAAAAAGTCAATGTACTTTTGCAGGACGAAAGGAGGACACTTTAACTGAACTGAAGTGAGCTGTGAATGGAACGCTGTGCGGCCCAGTGAATACTGAACATTAACATTTACCAATCACCTGCCCATCCAGCCTTCCCATCCCCGATGCCAAGCTATTCTTATTGCTGCTAGGTGTGAAGGGCCTTAGGGTGTTTCCAAATTGACCGAGGGGCCTTTCAAGAGATTAGTTTTTTTTTTTTGTTCCCTCGGTGGTCAGACCATATAATACAGACAGACCACGAGCGCCGTTACAGGAGGGAGGAATTCCACTGTCCAGTTGTCTATGAACAGCAAATGATCTTATCTTTGTCGTTAAAGACAACTGATGCGGAGCGGTCGGGGTGGACGTCCCAAGTGCACCCCTTGAGTCTGATGTAAGAGTCTGCCCAGTCAAGATATCAGTTGTTTACATTTCATTGAAAATATGTAAAACCTAGTGTTGTATTCGAGTCCATCATGAGTCCTTTCACAAGTCTCTCCACAAGTCCATCACAAGTCCTTTCGCAAGACCAGTCTTGGGCATAAGGGTAAACAATGACAAAAGAATGCTTTTGTCACAGCTCATTTGAATAGCTTGAGAGTTGGTTTTTAAGACTGAATGACTAGTGATGGACTTGAATACAACACTGTTAAAACCTACTGTTCATGCACATGTTGACAAACAATGAACTTACAAATCTTACATTAATCTATGTGCAAACTGTGTCCCTGAGCCAAATTTTTAATCTAGGGTTGAGTAAACATGAAAGATAGAACACCCTTGTTTTCTCTCTCTGTGCATAACATTTCTTTTTTTCCCATCGTAGTGAATACCCGTGGAAACTTAAGCCACCTCAGAACTCCCACGGATTACCGAACCTGCCAACGTGCACTGCACAGCGGTTAATCAAGCAAAGCCACACAGACAAAGATAACAAGAAAGGGAAAAACTCCAGTACATGTTTCTTTTGCCGTTCATTAAATCTTTCATTTCGTGGGCTCCTTTTGCTTGGCTGACCATGATCATCAAACGATTCACCCAACTGATCTTTTAGAAAATACAAACCTGACAAAAGTACATGTTCACTAAAAAGTAAACATGATCTTTGCTAAAACCCCCTAAAACTCTTCTATGTTCAATAAAACTGCTCCTTTGGAAATTATCAACAAAGGATGCCACTCCCCCGCAGGTGTTTTTTTGCTGCCGTCACTGTCCGTCGGCCCTGACTCTTCATACTTAGGCTGCATCCAAATCTCGTCTAGAGCTAGGTCTAGGTTTATGCTCCATTGGAAATACGCAGGGAGACCCTAACAGTAGCTGTACCTCTCTAAGCCTGTTTCGTGAACAGCGTTAAACTAGCAAACTTTCACGGGTGCCGAATCCCGTGCAAAGTAACAGTGGCTGAAGAAGTCCCTCCCTGTGACAGGTATTCAATGACAGGTGGACAGTCATTCCAGGGGTAAGTTGACAAGTGGCATGACAATCAGGGGTAATACCCAGTCCCTCAAGTACAAGAGTGTGCAGGGGTTTGTAAACCAATGATGGCAAAGGAAACTCGGCATCGAGTCTTGAGCGCCCAATTGAGTGCCACGGTGAGTGACAAACCATGGGTTATTTACCTTCTTGCTTGCCACCGGACCACGGAGAGGAGTAGCTGAATAAAGAATAGCCTGATGACGTGCCCAGAGTGCTGTCTTCAAGGCTGCTCTTTCTCTCTGAAGAGTCCGGGAACAGACTGTTCCTGTTAACCAATCAGAAGAAAATGATACATACATCAAAAATTTACAGTCGGGTATAGTAGTTTTTTTTTTAAAGCCAGGATGAATGAATGAATGAATGAGAGTGAGAGAGAGAGAGACAGACAGACAGACAGACAGATAGATTTCTCATAAATAAAAAAATATATCTGACTAAACAAGAGACTTCTCTTCCTTGTTAAATTTACGGTTACTTTTCTTCTCTTTGGAGTCTGACAACAGGAGAAGCCAATAGGATAATGAGAAGCTGGAGCAATTACCCCTTATAAGTGTATTACAGTTAACAAACCTCAATTAACACATTGTCTACTGCAGGAACATAAAATGTCAGATAATTAGGCAGGTACATGTATCTAATGACCAGAAGAAAAGATCCACAGCATAAAACGTAGCATATTACTGATATATTACAAATTTCTTATGGGTGTATTGCTCGCATGAAGGGTTTGTGAACCCTCCGTCACTGTGTGGAGGGGGGGAGGAGGGAGCGGGACAGGGGGGGGGGTTGAAGCTAGCAGCTGGTTACATGTTGTGACCTTGAGCAAGCCACTTTACCCCAGCTGGCCTCTCTCTCAATCTAGGAGTATAATGGGTACATTGCGGGTTGAGCCCAGGTGTGCCCTGATACCAGACGCTCAAGTTGGTCTTGTGGCCTGATGAGCGGGGCTAATTGTAATTAGCACTATGAACAGGTGCATATTTGTTCCTAATGCATGCACGTTGTTTATCATTACTGTAAACTCCAACCTGCATCTGTTGCATCATCTGATGCTGAGTTTTTACACAAAGAGCCGTAAACAGCCCGGGGGTATTTACACAAACTTTCCCTGGTTCTTTTCAGAATTTGCTTTAGCCTCCACTAATGCCACGGCCAAGGCTGGAAGGGGGAGAGAGGGAGGAGGTATCAGATGATTTCTCTCCCCAAGCTCCGATTGAATAAGAGATCCCGGAACCGTCCATGATACAAAAAGCTTGTGTAATTTTCAAAACGGTCATGGCTGGTCGGCCAACCGTGAACCAATGCTGGGCTTGGCATTTGTTGAGTACGGGACGGGATTTCAAAGGGGCAACTGGAAAAGAGACAGATCGGGAGAAAAAAAATTTATGGTTGTAGATTTACAGCAAAAACAACATGGCACACGCAGATGGGTTCAATGGCTCTTCACGGTGACCTGCAGTTTTCATTTAATTTCTGAAGTGGGAAAGGGTAATATAATAGCGGGAGGCCTTGTGGAAGTGTTAGGGTCAGTAGATGGTATCCCAGGAAAGACCGGGTAGAATTTTACAGACAAATGCAGCTCTGTGGAACAGAGGGGAGTTGATCAATTCATTATTGGATCGGTCTGTTTTTCTCATTAATCAGGCGTGAGAAAGTGATTTTTCCCTCAATTCTGTACTATGGAGAATATTCACAATTTCGGTTGCTTTACTTCAATAAACCCGAACCACACCAATGTCCTAAATCCAACAAAGATACTGTGTAATTCTATGATTTGATTTACACTCAACCTCAGGGCCACATCTTCACCAAGTGTGAATGCCTCTTATGTCCATTAATAGCAATAAAAGTACATGTATATGCTCAGCCAATATAGCGGCTATTAAGCCAAACACCTGCTGAGAACCAGCCACTCATCCCACAGGCAACATCTGACATTTTAGCCGGTAACCGCTTTCTGCTGAGCAAATATTGTCTGTGTGTAAGTGAACTTCTGCACATAGCACAGCATCCCCCCCTCGACACTCTGCTTTATGACAGCTGCTTCAGAGCATTCCTGAATGGGCAAGAAATGTGGCATTATGCTTTTTTCCAGCTTGGAAGAACCAAATGCTACACAACTCCCGACACAGCGAAGATCTATGGGCCTCGAGCTGGACCACAAAAGGGCGCTATTTTCTGACCAACAAAAGCTCCGTTGGTCGGGACAGACTTTGGCTGGTTCACAAACGACTAGGAAATGTAGGCGTCAGGGTTGCATCATTACCAACACACTGAACACTCCCCCGCCAACATGGCTCTTTCCAACTGATGAGGGGGTGCTTCTGCTCGAGGTAGATACACCCGATGGCGACAAAGAATCTTAGGGTGGGGGGGTGGGGGTACACACAGGTACACATGGGCCAGGAACAACTCGGAGTACATGTACTACATGTACGTGCCATCTATCACAGCACTTGTCTCTGCCTAAACTCAAATATTGGCTTTGTGATAGCATAATTGCAGTACGCATGGTGAAGTGGGTAAGTTCAGTACCCCGTCTTTGGGATAGCACCTCCTTGTACATGTACCAGACCATTGATCCAGAGGTAATTATTTACTTCCACAGTCAGTGAGCAAACCCAGATCTTGCCAGATTCAGGGTGGGAGGGAGGGTGGGTGAGACCCATTCTTGCAAAATTTTACCCGTCAACAAACAAACAAACAAAAGGTTGCTTTCACTGAGGACCATGGATATGCATGTATCCTGGAGCAGGATATCAAGCCACGACAGCCGTCATATGCCTGGAAACAGACTGGGCCTTTGTTTGAGCTATCGGACTCAGAGTGGACTGGTAAATGAGCTGTAGGACCCATTGAGCGCCCTACTCTCAAAGAGCCATTGAAGGATACACTGAGCACACAGTCTGGTTCCTGCTCAATTATGCGTAGAATATGCAACTCATATTTTCAATAGAATGTGCACAAAAAGTAATGCCTTTTGCAGTGTTTACCACTGAAGGTGAATAGTTTTGTGGGAGTCAAAATGTCCGCGACAAACACATTTCCTGAGGCCCTCAAAACAACATTTTCTTTGGTATTCAGGAAACAGGCCTTGGCACATTAACTCATCGCCGGCAAAAACGACAACAGAAAACGCAGCAAAACTACGGCTACAAGCAATACATGTAGTTGCTGTACTTTGCTATTCACATCCAGCATCGTTCTCCTCTGCTCCTTTGTAATGGAGCAAGATTAAAATTGATCACACTGAATTGACCCAGAATGGACGCTAGCTCTCTTGCACGGCACACCTAAGGGTATAAACAGCCTTTCTGAATATCCCAAAATTGGAGATAAATTCCAAAAAGCAGCGTTCCACACGGGCAACGATGACTGGTACCATCACAGTTTATAAAGAGCAACACCATCACGATTCACTTTGAGTCTTCCCCCCCCCTCCCAATTCGGACATTTTCGGAAATAAGTCTGTATTCACATGCACATGTATCTTACAATCTCCCTTCCACTGCCAAAACCTCCGTGGGGATACTCTGAGAATTTGGCTGTGCAATGGCATCCCCCACACACTGTGATGTGAACTGCACCGTGTACACAGCACGGGAACGCATGCCCCCCCCGCCCTAATTTTTCTACCAAGCTGCCATTTTCAACCTTCCGTCACCCTGACAGAAAAAAAAAAAAAATCCTGGTATCAGACTGCCGTATAAGATCGATACAAATGGCCCAAAGGTAGACAGAAGCATCTATGGTCACCCAAATATTGCCCATTGATGCCTGTGCGGCATTCCTCCAACCCAACCCCATGAACAATTGAAACATTTCCAGAGTAAGATGGATGATGCGGATCTATTAAAGTTAATTCCAGTTAATTCCGACAGCTAAACTGCCTCCGCTAAAGAAATGTAGGAATAAAAGAGATGATTCGACAGGCCTGCACCTGGCCTGGATCGCATGAATGGCCAGGCCTTTGTAGCTTCCACTCTGTTTGCCCAATTCTTTCAGTGCCAAGGACACTGACAAAAAGGGGAAAAAATACAAAATACAAAAGGGGGAAAAATACAAAATACAAAAGGGGGAAAAATACAAATGACAAGCAGTGCAAAGGAGAGAAAAGAATGACTTCCCGGTACTTGCAATGGGTCTCTGTGACCCACCTCAAAGGTACTGAAGGGGGAATTATTTTGGGGATCAACTTTGCAGTTCAAGGTTGAAACTCAAGATTTTGTTTTTTTTTACAGATTGCTGGTCGTTTTACATTTGATACATATTTAAAGGGCCACTCCCTCCACGCAGGGTTAGGTAGTTTTTGACCATCTGATGTTGTTGATTTTCAACATGTACATTTTTTGAATGAGTACACCCGTCCTTGTTACCCTGGTCATTATGAGGACCAAAAACATTATGGGGACACATTTTGTCCTCACAACTGGTCATTACAAGGACCAAACCATTATGGGGACACATTTGTCCTCACAACTGGTCATTACAAGGACCAAACCATTATGGGGACACATTTGTCCTCACAACTGGTCCTCTTGAGGACCAAAAACATTATGGGGACACATTTTTGTCCTCCCGACAAAATCTTGACTTTCATAACAAATGAAACTGCCCCTAATAATGAAATGAAGGCCAACCCGTACGCACTTACGGCACACATTACACACCTGTTGAATGCTAGTTATTATAGGGACAACATTTTTTATGGGGACATGTGAAAGTCCCCACAATCCGGTCCAAAGTGTCCTTCAGTGTCCCTGCAATGTAGTACCAGCCAGGGGCAAGATTATGAACAGCTAGAGACAACGGACAAGAAGATACAGAAGATTTGGGTGCTTTTGCATTGAACGCAAATACTAGGAGCACTGTCACAAAGGGACTGTGTACCCAGTGAGATGAGTGAGCCAAACTGTAAACGGACATGCGAACAGAAACAAGGATGGAAAAGCCGACACATTTTAAAAAGAACATGAACCTCAGGGGCAAGAAAAAATAGAAAAAAAAATTTAAAAAAAATAAGGAGAAGAAACAAAAGCAAGAATGTTTATAAACAGGACTGTGACTGAACAGGACTGAAACCCAGTACAAAAGGTAGAGTTGATGATGGGCGAGGTCAAGGAAAAACGACGCATGCGACAATGTTAAATGGAATGAAAACAAGAACGCCATTCAGAATGTCAACAACTTTGGAAACAATAACCGAATAGAGAAACAACGCGCAAACATCCAACCACCAACAAAACCAAACCAAACCAAAACAGACAGCCAACATCTGAGCTAACACTTCACAAGATGCTAACTGTCAAACAGAAATTAAATTTCATCTTCATCACACATCCCTACAGCCAACATCACTCAAAAATGTTTGGCTAGAGCAAAACAAACCAAACACAGAGGCTCATAATTAGCTGTCAATTAATGATCAAATGAGGTGGGCAATCAACAATTACTCTCATTATTTCAGAGAGTGGACTTTAATTTTTTTCAACATACAAAAGAAATGTGCACTAATGAAAATTTAATTTGTTCAATCTGAACTCTCCTCTCTATGGGTGCACTCGTTACACTGCACGCCACCCGAGTAAATGAAAAAATGTGACGACGGAAAAAAAAAATTGAATACTAAAAAGATATATTTGAGAGGAAAAGGGTTCAAGTACAAAGTACTCTGTCCTCGGTCAATGCTCTGTGTGTTCGGTGAAGCCATTCACAGAAGCTCCGCCCATATATGACCCACTTCAAAATGACACACAGTGGGGGTGTTCATAATAATTCTCCTGTCTCTCCTGGCGCGCACGGTGTTGTATGGGGGGAGGGGAAGTCAGAACAGGGGAAAAAAACCTCTGACAACAGGGTTAGGTCTGTGGGTTCCCGGGGCCAGCGGTGCTATGCACTAGTTCACCTTGACAATGAAACGCAGAGTGGGAAAAATAAAAGAGATAAAGAGAGACAGAGTTCTTGGGGGAACAGAGAATTCGTGATCTATTGTTCCCACTCCATGGGGCTTGGTGAGGTAAATTTTTTCCCTACATTTCTTTCCTTTTTGTCTCTTTCTCTCTTGATTGTCTTTCTGGTCTGTGTCAAGGATAGGGCACGGTGGGAATCAGTGGGCTCTGAAGCGCAGCAAAGCCCTGGCAGCGTGGGGGGGAGGGTGGAGGTTGGAGAAGAAGGCAGGGGCTGAATAGTGCAAGACCGAGATGTCATTCCCGGTGATTGCACCTTTCGTCTGTGTATAAGGAAGGAAGGAAGCTTAGCTGTGCATATGTGTGCACGTGTGCAGACATGCTCATTAGCACGTAGGACTGCGCTTCACCGAACTGAGTCTGTCTACTGGCGGGACAAACAAATTGCACTAAGAAAACCAAATACAAACCCTCCAAAGCGCACAAATACGGAAACACAACAACAACAACAACAAAACCCAAATAGTGTTGAGGCAACATGCATGGGTTTTTTCAGGTGGAAAAACACGGCCGTGTCCAATCAAACCCGATGTACAGTCATCATTTCTTGATTTGTGCGTGTGAATTCACACCAAACAAAACCGGAATTTTTGAAAACAATTAGGCTGTGATTTTTATCCTTAATGTGGCGTTTTTGAAAGGGACATGTATTTTTCTAGTAACTCTAATGAATGCCATCAAGTGTGTCCAAGTCAATGTTGTCCAAGTCAGCTGGATATCTACATATCTGCAATTTGGGCAAGATTTCTCCACTTCTATTTGGGCACATTTTACGGCCGCAATATCTTTTTCTTTCGGTTATTAGGGAAAGAACTGAAGATCTGAAAAAAAAGGCAAATGCAGGGTTCCAAAAGAAATCTGCAAACCAAATCTCATGACTTTTCTAGCACTTCCCAGAATTAACAGATAACAATTTCCATGACAATTAATTAACCCTAACTCTCCTCAATCCTTCACCTGTTGGAGGACTGAGGAGTGTTAGGGTTACTGCCATTCTGCAGATACAAGAAGTCTGGTATTACGAACTAGAAGACTTGCAAAAGCCAAATGTATCGTTCTTCCATTACGACATCCAACGTGGTCCATTGCCCATGAAAATAAACCTTGCATGATGTTGATTTCCATGACTGTTTTGCCTGTGACAACAGGATTCAAAGAAATCCTATTTCCCCCAATTTTACTTTTCAATGATTTTCCAGGATGACATCTTCTCCCGGAATTTTCCAAGATTTTTCATGAATGTCTGAACTCTGTGAATGCGTGACTATGAAAACAGGCCAATGCTTACAAGCGAAAATGAGGCTTTGTATGTGGAGGCTTTGTATGTGATTTTACTTATAAACATGGAGGCTTGGAATAGTTCTTGATGTCTTGTCATGATCTGTGACGGTGTGGGACGTTATATGAAATAGATTGGCCTCAAATTTGTAAAAAGTCACTGGGGGAATCAAAAAAAAGAAAGATTACATACACGCCCTGAAAAAAAAAAAGTAGCTGGTTAGAAAAAATGGTTGCCAGTAGTCATTTAAATACAAAATATACATGCAACACTTTTCACTTGTGTAACACAAATTTTGTATTTTGTAAGGGAAATGCCTCGGGTGAAAAGTGCATTATTAGTACCAATGCATACATTAACACACTTTACATGAACTTCATTTATTTTTCTGCGTCTGTCCTGATGAAAGATTCATTCACCCTTCAGTAAAGAATTTACACATAAAGCCAGTTCGCAGCAGCTGTCCGTTACCTTGGGAAAGGAGTGGGCGGGGGAAAGGAGTGGGCGGGGGAAAGGAGTGGGCGGAGGAGGCAACAGTTGTTTATGGGGAGGGTGTGTAAGAATCATACTCATCTGATATTGACTACGATAAGCCAGCGTTAAAGTCAAGTCCATCACTTCTGAGTCTGAGTTTAACTGGTTTGAGTCCGAATCTGAGGCAGAAAAATCCAAGTCCAAGTCAGAAATGCCCAATCCGAGTCCTTCCACAAACCAAATATTCTCATACATACCAACAACGACATGACTAAAGAATGGACATGCACCCTGGTAGGAACAGCAGAAACTAAGTCCTATTTATGATCAGTAATTGCCAAAAGTTCACAGCGCCGCTATAATTATTCTGAACATACTTTTTATACAGGAGACAATTTCACAGGTTGGAGATGATAGAGAGGGGTTGCTGAAATTCTATGTTCATTTGCTTGTGTAATCAGAGCAGTGAAGGGACGCTGAGGAAAAAAACACAGTTGTGCCGGGCTCCAGTCTTTTTGGAGTTCCAAACACCAAGACCGAGTCTGTCACAAAGTAGACTTGAGTCTGGGTCTAGGCTCAATTCCTACAACATTCCATTGGGAAATAATTCTGTGATTTTTGTTTTGTTTTGTTGCATAACTGTTCCTCCTCTGTCCCAACTAAACTAGTCACGTAGACACCCCCCCTTGATCTGTAACCTTGTGAAATGACTTTTTATTCTTCAGTTAATTGCATTTCCAAGATTTGAAATTCTCCGCTCATGGTAAACAAAATCGACATGCAGGCAGATTCAATTAGTCACACCTTGTGAATCTGCATTTAACACAAGCAAATTTGCTGGGTGTCTCTTTTGTTGCCATTTGGTAACCTTTTTGAAGTTCATGTATATATCCTCTTAGAATTAACGCCAGGTGCAGAAGCCCACGTGTCAGCAAGGCAGTTCCTATTGCTAGCCAACTTGTTGAGCAACAAATAACTGTTGGTTGAACCCAGACGTGTCAGGTGCAGAAAATACCATGCGCCATGCGTAGGTGCCTCCTTTATCTCCTCTGGGAATATTTTACACTTTACCAGCATCACTGGCACATATTCAGGAATTGGGTCCGGGAGGAGCAAAACGAATTTTTTTTTTTAAATGACGGTCTATCCGTGAAATTTCTCATGCCCTCCCTGGTGATAGTACCATTTCAAAAGTGTCAGCCCTTTCAATTCCTTATAAAAAAAAAAGACTGCAACATGTCATGGGGATGAGGGAAGCTCCATGCCCCCTCCCCGGATGCACCACTGAGCATGGGACCATCAATTGGCCAATCAGGTAATAGGAATTTATTCAGGTATTGTTGATGCATGAATTTTGAACGAATGATATTGTTCTCCCTTTAGTCTTCTCAAAATAGACACAGCGTCACCTTCTCAAGTTTTTCTGGCACCTCCAAATTGATCCAGCCACAGGTAATTAGGCGTGGCATCACATCTGCATTCAGTTAGACCTTTCACACACTGGCGGCTGTTTTGGGGGCACACCTGTTCTCTACCTCCCCTCCCCCTGGAATCCATCAATATTTATAGTCTTGCCATCCCTTCAAGCAGGAGAAGCATGAGTCAAAGACTCCCCCCCCAGCCTCGGAGGAGGGGAGGAAGTCAGAGAACTGGGTTCTTTACTGATTGGCTTGGGGGGTAGGGGTAGGTACATGTGGGTACAAGGTTGAATGGTGAGGGCTTGGGATACATTTTGGGGGTGGGATGAGGTATTGACTGGTCACGACCTGACCTGCTTAAAAAAAAGGCCGCTAATCTGTCCCTCGTGGAAAAAATTAAACCAAACAGGTCATGATCTTGGAGTGCTGGGCTCATCCAAGGGGCACAGGTGGCCTCTTTGTAGCTGTCACAGGAATAGCTCATTTGGATGCTTATGGTTTTTGCTGATGGGGAAGCTGCTCACTCTGCCTTCCCTTTAGAGACGTGCCTGCCTTCAACTGCTCACCCCCCTCAATTCTTCATGACTTGATGAGTGCATTTCATTCTAAAGAAATGATCCTGAATGCTTAATCCAGTATTGGATTAAACAGCCTGTACAGGGCACAAGGTTTTCACTTCCTCACACAGAGGAAATCTCGTATTTTCATTTGTGTTCAATTTTGTATATTACAAATGAAAACTTGAAACCCGAAACCAAAACCTTCCGCGACAAGGTGTTCAGCACTACAAGGGCGTCTGTTTTGCATGTGAAAATATACCCCAGTTTAGTTGACCTTTGTCTCACTGAATTGGATACCGGTGGTGGTAACCGGCATTCTTCACTGACTACCGCACACATACATGTAGGGCCAGTTCCACGTAGAGAGGCTGAGCACAACGAAGTGAATAGAATTCCTGCTTAGCAAAAGCCGGTTACCAAGCAAACCAAGCAAAGATATTATACTATCTTTTGACTGGTTCATGGCTGATTGGTGCTTAGCACATAAGCAAAAGTTTTTATATTGAAAGCTCTTGAGCCTGGTTGATATAAATCAGGTAAAGGGCCAAAAATGTCAGGTGATATATGCAAGTACACTGCATCGGATCCTTTCTCTGATTTTTATCTTCAACTTGAGAAATGTCTAAACATCTGGCCCTGACAACTTAACAGGGGAAAATAATAGGGTCACGCAGGGAGACAAAAGTCAGAGAGAATCTGGGGGTAACAACAAGGTATAAAATTGCTAGACCTACTGCTTCCCTTGGCCAAGAAGACTGCGTGAGGCACGGCTCTGTGACTGCTCCAGACAGCATGAGTACAGCGATCTTTCCTAGAATCGGTGGCAATTCAAATCTTCCGGGAACGTCCAACAATAAGCCTGCGCCTTGGCTGCCAACTATAGTCGTGGCATTTGGGTCTCAAAATCCCCATGTCCCCCCCACCCCCACTAAATCTACGACTACTACTTTGAAGAACCCACTGTTCCCGGAAGCTCAGATGGCAGGATCGTTCCAATCTCAGAGCAAATTAGTCATGACAGTCTTGACTTCATTTCTGATCTTTGGGGGGGGGGGAACCGACACACATCTTGAACTTGTGAACTCCAAAGAGACAAGGTTCTGTGGCATTCCTAATTCTGAGTCCAGTCTTTGATTGGGAACTTCCTTGAAGAAGTCTGTCACTTTGCCTTGTTAGATTCCAAATTACATGTGTGCGGAATCTCAAGAAAGCCATCACTTTAAATAAAACAAAAAGGGGGGTGGGGATCACTGGGGGAGGGGCATTGATAGGATACTTTCCCTAATCGTAGATTTTAAAATTGAGTGACTGACTGACAGCAAAATACGTCACTGTAAATGCGCCGTTTAATGATGGAAGATGTTAGGAACCAAGCATCTTGAATGGTAGCACCCAAGTCAGCTGATACCCAGCCAAGGGCCCTCCCCCCATTTGGGATCCTTCACGGTTCGAAATTTCAACCAAAAATTACTCTGGCTATTTTCATTCTCGTCCAGTATGGGGCACATGACCAATTCTTGTGGTCACAAGCCCCATACCTCCATTCAGTTTGGTCTAGCGATGCACGAGCCACAATACTCACAAATGCAAATCCTCCCCCTCAAATTTCTCCTAACACTCATTCCAATGCAAACGGCATGTCACAAGGCGCCAGTCACCTCAACCACCCAAACCTGGCCTTGCACTTTATCCACACCCGGCCAACGATCAAGGGAAAAACCAGGGCGTCTCTGCACTGAACTCTGAAAAAAAAAAACACTCCTGGAAAACGGATCAAAAGGCGGATTTTGCTCCACTAATGAATACAACAGATGCGGCGGAAAGTAGCCATTTACTGCAGGGGCAAAGGACTACCAAGTGTCCCACATCTTCATATAATGCACATACAAATGCGCAAGTGAGCCCCAGGTTTAGAACCAAAGACCTGGAGAAAAGAAAAGGTTAAAAAAATCAAAAGCCTGAATATTCCACTTCTCATCTTTCTTTCTTTTCTTTGCTCAGGAGTTGGATGGGATTTACATGTCGTTACATGTCAGACAAAAACCACAGTCATCCCTTGTATAAAACTCCCATTTTGTCCTCTGCTCAGTTTGTGGATTCAGATGTACCCCTGCGCTAAGATTTAACTCTCCTGTGGTTTGACCTTTCAAAACCTTGCAAAATCTGTTTGCTAGGTGGACGGCTAAAAAAAAAAAAATCATGGACCTTTTAAAACACTCCAAAATTTGTTGCTACTGCACTACCAAAGCTTTCAGAACCCTTTGAAAGGTACTGAAATGTAGAAAAATTGAGCTATGGTACAGGCCTACCCCTACGATAAAGGTATGGAAAGTCTCTCAGAAAAACGGCCACACCCTCCAAAACCTTTCGAAAGGAATTGAAAGGTGAAGGTATTGCTTAATGGTTGAAATGTGCCTACAGTATACATGTACACGTGTGTAACATCAGACTGTAAAATGGTACGGTTGCCATGGTTGTGATGGCAATAATACAGGAGGGAATGACTGTAGATTCCAGCTGGGATGCCTGAGCATCTGAAACTGCAAACGCTCTCTGCTGTGTTCAATTTTTTTTCTCTCTGTCGATCTGAAAGCTGACAAGTTACACAGGTGATGCTGACAACCAGGCCTTGGGTTCAAACAGCATTGCTTCATTGGGGGTTATTCTGACATTCCACATTTGACCTTAAACTAGAAGCAAACCCGTGGCCGAAGCAGCTAACGTTACTGGACAGAATTATGCAAACTTTGACGGCTAGCAACAACCCCCGCTAAGTTGAAACAAAACATGGGGTGACAGAGGGCTGGATCTCCCTCCCCCCAAACAAACTCCACTCCCCTGGGGAAGACTTCACAAGCCTATTACCCTCTCCCCCCCCCCAAAAAACCCTTTTGACTGCAGGGTCACGTTTGTCTGGAGGCTACGGGGTCGGCAAATCCACACATTATAGAGCCATGGACCCTTCCCATCAATAATCAAGGGACCAAGCGACATTAACAGATGACTGAAACACAGGGAGAGGGCCACAGAGAGGGAAGCGATTGAGGCTGGCTCATGCATTTCATGGAGGGCCGAGGGCCACAAGTCAGATTATCACACCTCGCAAGGTGCTTGACATTTTCCTGGGCCTGGAAATCTCTCCAACCTGCTATTAATTGGGCCACTTTTTCTCACTCACTCCCTTCCCCCCCCCCTTCACCACCTCTTTTCCTTTCTCAGTCGAGGAAACTAACAAACTGATCCATCATTTGGGGGGCCGCTGACCCCAAAAACTGTTACCTTAGAATGGTTCTGACACCTTCCAAGGTACAGGGGGGAAAAAAAACCACATTCATAAAAGAGGAGAAACAAATATTCCAGCGATAATATGCTCAGGGCAAGATTTTCTCTTTGCAAGTTTGGGTGAAGATCTTCACACCCCTGACAATCTTCCACGGAGAAGCAAATTGAACAAGACAAATGCTTCAGCATATTTTTAACAAATGAAGATAAGTAACGAGCAAGTCTGGAATAAAACACAGACGCTAACAAAATAGCCCCGGGTCAAGGAAAGCCGCAGGAGTCTCCATCACAACAACCTTCAACTTTCCAGTCAACGCATTTGAAATTTGTGCCTACTTTGCAAGACAGAACTACCTTCCCCCAAAACAGTACTCAACCAGCAAACAAGGTCATTTGTTCCACACACAATTTTCAAAATACATTTGGAACATCAGTCTCCTTACTCCAAGAGGAGGCTAATCGGAATGGACAGTACCATGCATGGAAAATGTTTCAGGATAAACACTTTTGCGCCAGTTTACTGAATTTATGTTTGAAATTAAGTTAGGAAACAAATTATTCTACCCCTCCTTTTATATCCCCAACCCCTCCACCCCACCCCCCCCTCCACCCAGTACGAATTGACCCAGATCAATCTATTCCCTATTGGGTGCTCGATCCCCTGAGCGACAATCGCATCAGTCAGCCAAGATGCACATTTCCTCCTTCTGCGGGCACCTCCGAGAGGACGTTGCCACATGAACTGGCTGGTTGACCGTGGATTGCCAAGGGGCAAGTATTCTTTGTGTTTTTAATGACACAGATGAAGGGGTGCGCGGGCCCTTATGGTTCGACTCCACCAGACAATCTTTCTGGGGCACACCTTTTGTGTATGTGACCTCCCTAAAGTGACCAAAGTGACCAATGGAATTCACAATCAAACCCTTATGAAAACTGCATCACACCAACCTTTACTCTTTCAAGGCTGGTCAAGCTGGCAATAACAAACATGCCTGAGGGACACGGTCGCAGCTGCTAGCCAGTGTCTTCCGCAAGTGCACATGCTTTCCAAAGCCATAGCCAAGTAGCTTTTTTATACACCACAAGTGCATCGGCAAAATACATGTGCGGTGCTGGCACCTATTCTACCGGAATCTCTCTACATTTTACTGTTTCAACAAGGTGCAAAATACGGACCTTTGTTTGTGAACACTAAAGGACAGTTTGTTCAGGCGGCCATCCGTGTAAAAATATCAACCGCGGCTGACAAAATTTTAGGAGCCAAAAGGGCTACCATACTGAAGTAGAATCTTTCCATTTCATTTTTAGTGGCCTCCTTTGCTTGTACAGCGTACGCATTCTACAGCTGGCAACATGTTAAGACTCTCTTTGAGTTAACAGTTCTCTTTCTCTTTTTTTTTTCAGAAACTGCCCAAACTTTGCCATCCCATGGCGGGAAAAAAATGCACTGTGACTTTGAATAGCAAAAGCGTAAATTGCTTGACTTTGATGCGACTCGTGGCGTATTCAAGGTCCTTGCCAACAGGTTTATTGGCTAAACATGAATATCCCCTGCCCCAAAAAAAGTAGGGAATGAGCATCAGAATATGATAGGTACCAAGTGAAAGCGTCATGACACAAAGACCAAGAAATGTTGATCGCCAAATTTTGTCTTTTATCTGTGGCAAAGCCTGTAATGCTAAATACCAGAATAGACAGGTCTATTTTAGTAAGGGAATAAATGTGTGCTTGGCCGGTCTTGAAAGTGCGGTCAAGATCGGCTCAGGAGTGTGACTAATGCCTGAGCAGCAGGCAAAGGCATTATCAGCATTCAATATCTTGGGCCGCTTTCAAGCACATAGTCATTCCCATTCATAAATACTTTTTTCAGTCAGAGAGTCAAAAGAAGTTGACATATGGCAGATTTCTAACGATTTTGTTGTAGAATTTTACTTTAATTTTCCTGAACACCCCTGTCCATTTTATTTTATATTTGTCCAAAAGAATCTCCTTATACGGACTTGGCACGCATGTGGCGAGCCGCGGGCACACAGACTCTTGACCAATCAGAATTGTCAGAACCGTCTCGTATCCAGGCGCCAGTGTGTGATTTATGATTTACAATCACTTCTCAGCGGGCATTATCAAATGTTAATACACGGTCAAGTTGCATGTTAAATAGGGAGACTGTCTGAGGCATTGTGAAAAATGTATTAAACTACAAAACAGAGCATGACATCACAAATTTTTTTTTTGGGGGGGAAGGGAGAGACTTACAGTGTATCTGTGAGCCTTGTAATTTCAAGGCTTGTTTCCAAGAAGGAAAAAGGTTAGTAGATTGAACGGAAAACACTGTGTGCGCTCGGCACAATTACTAGAAAACCAGTTGAGGGTGCATTAGGGAAATCCCACAAAGCACGACCACAGCTCAACCTTGGTCAAAGTATCAGGATTTGTTTTCTTTGTCCTCATATTTATCTCCGCTTCCAAAATGGCTGAACCTCTGGACAAGCATTAGATTGCCATTTGTAGAGATATCTTTGGGTTTCATGGGGAGGGGGGCGCGCCAAGGAGGGGAGCTCCTTTTCCATGGCTAGCATGGACAGTGCACTGGTAAGTGATGGGACAAATCACGCCCTCCAACACAATTACAGGAGGAAATTAATGCCATCAACTGTATTACAGGTATAACAGTGCCGCACCTGAAGCCAAGGGCCAAGGTCATCATCTGTCATTTGATACAAATGACCCCGGTGGCCCATTTACAGTGGGTGCAATCATTGCGATGGTTGACCTGTGCCACAATCGGTCCTTTGGAATTCGCGCAAGACTGAGCTCTTTGATGTCAAGCATGGGTAGCGGCTGGCATGCCTGCCATTTCAGCGAGGGGGTGTGAAGTCCCTTCTAAAACTGGGGATAATGACACCAGTTTTCAAGGTGACACGCTTAATGGTTCCTGATCACGCCACCATTCACTTCAACATCCCCCCACAGAGCCTTTAAGAACAGATCTGTTAAGACTCAGTTTATCTGTGGGGAATATCTACAGGGGAAAATTTGGACTTGTATAAATACATATGCATATGTACATGTGGACAGTATTATTTTTGGATGTAAAACCCGACTTTCAAAAAACAGTCAATACGTCCTCTCTTAAGAAGCAGTCAAATACTGCCTTGTGAAGGGAATTTGAACACTATGCATACCAGGTCACAGTTTGTCACAGTCTGAGGACTCGACATGGAGCAACCGTGGCCAGAACAGGCCCATGTACAGTACATTGGTCAAGTTCATATTTAGCACACAGTCAGCCTGACTGGCCAGGCTTGAAAGTGTGCATGCTCCCACAGAATACAGTGTCTCCAGGGGTGTGGGGTGGTGGTGTCATGCTGTCAAAGCTTCAGGAGTGAAAGTGGCCCGAATTAATTGATATTCGCCTCGCGAAGTTGGTGGCACAACTGAGTGCACGAATATGTGCAGGAGACCCATATCCCTGCTCCAAGAATGGCATGACGGCAACTACAGATGTACCCAACACGTCCTCACTTTACAATTGCTTTCTCATCAAGAAAAGGTTGGAGTGTTTTCGAGGGTGTTGTTGGAGATAATTTCTGTACCTTCCTCTACAAAACAGGATCGGTGGGAATACCTGAAGAGAACCCTTCAACTCCCCTCCCTAGGAAATTTCGCCATGAATCTCTCTGAATCCTTAAAGTCAACCAAAATGCATGAAAACCCACACTGTAACCCTAACCCCTAAACTTCTGTACTAGAAATACTACTGGTACTGGACCTAACTAAGTTCAACAGAGACAAGTTGTATCTTCGTGGGGGTCACTCTAACTACTGGCATGCGACTGGACAGAATCCGTTCAACTCCTGAAGATCAACAGTGTTGAAGTTTGAGTCCTTTGGTATGGATAGGTCTCTGCTGTTTACAGGTGCCTTGCAAAGTACCAGTGCCCAACCCGACAAAATCAAGCACAGTTTAATACACGGCACCCACTAACCAGTCACTCCATGGGGCAACCCGTTTTGTGTCCCCACTCCAACAGAATCCAATACCATTACCGCCGGCTTTTGCTCCTCAATCCGATGAATTTGAACAAGTTCATAATGCATAGTAATAAATCAGCCAAATCCTGACAAAACCTACAGTTGAAGTTGGAGGGACTTGGGGGTAGTTAGGGTTGAACTTTCACACATGGCACCAAGCCAAGGCAACAGGGACTGTGCTCTGTCGCTCAGAACTTCCTGATTGAATGTTGAAAGATATGGCAGGATTTAATAGAGTTGGGCAATGGACAAACATGTGGGCGGGAATGATAAAGCCACTAACATGTGAAGAGTTAACAGGTACAGCTGTAAGGGGAGAAAACAAACTCACTAGCCCAACCCTTTGATTTTATCGGTTAATTTCCTTTGGGTGAACAAACCACCACACCGTTCAATGTGTGCCAGTTTGCCGTTCCGAGGCTATTTACAGGCTTGGTCGACCAACCAGATATAAGCGTTATTTACAGGTGAACTAAAAACCTTTCAAACTTTTCTGGAAAAGGTATAAAAAAAGGGCAAAAAAAACCCACAAAAGGCTGACTGTTGACAAATTTCTCGACACTCTTTTACTTTGTATAATTGCCTGCACGACTAACAATGACAATCTTTGGAAAGACTGTCAATTCCACAACACAAACTATTACACAGCTTCAGACTCGTCCCCTTGGACTTTTAACATTAAAACCTTACAATTATCACAGTCAATAACATCAGTAAGAAAAAAAAAAAGAGAGTCATGCGTAACATCCCAAGTCAGAAACTTCCAAATTATGGTTTTTCTGGCAAACACAGACACATATTTGGCATGTTTCCAGACTACACATTGATCTTGCATATTCATGACTTCTGAAACCTGTAACTGCCAAAGAAAAGATATGTCACTGCGATTTAGATTACAAAAAAAAGAACCCAAACTTACCCTCCGGTGTCAAATCGCCCACTGGTGGACTGGGTGGAGCCAAAAGAGTCCTGTCCAAGAAACGAAGAGGTGGTTTGACGGGATGGCTGGGAGGACGGGGTCGGGGACAGTCCAAGACTGCCGCTGGAGCTTGCAGTGCTCTGCCAGAGAAGAAGGGAATGGATTCTATCATTGTACTTCTGTAAGGAAGAGAAGTACTGTGGTCTCTAGGGTTGATGTGGAAGGCCAACCACGAGCCTGAACTGTTCAAATCCAATCCTGCAAGACACATCAGTGCAGTGGGCATAGAAGTATGGTGCATTTTGTTACAATTAGGCAATCCAGCGGCCGAACAAGCTACCCCGTTTTGAGTCAGTGAGAGCCGGTCCCATTAAACCATGCCACTGTTGGATCTTGTGGTGGCCGGCAACCAGAGACTCCCAGGGACATCCGGCCTTGGGGATGGTTGACCTTGTTGGATCTTGTCACGCTGGGCAGGCAAGCCAATTTGAAAAAAAAAAAAATGATGCACACCGAGGCATATGGCAGCATCTCTAGCCAATATGCCCAGGAAGGGTTTACACTTCTCTTGTCCACTCCCTCTGTCTGTTGTCTGCCTAACTCAAAACCTTCCTGACTGGAGGTAGGGGCTAGCTATTTTGGCTTCACATGGGGGTTCACACCCTTTAGCCGTTCACATACAAAGCTTTTGCCACTGGTTTCCTATAAAGCTGTGGACACTGAAATATTCATGTAGGTTCCCTGCATATTTGCCCAGGATATTAACATTAATGTATTCATGTACGATGACATTTTATTCCTTTTTTCTGATACACATGGAGATGACGGAGGTGTTTCACGCTGACTAAAAAACAATGACCAAGGTCAATGGATTTAAATATGGCAGAAATTTTACATATTCATAATGTTACTGTTTGCATTGAGAGATGTCAAAATCTTACTGCACAACTAAAGCACTTCCAAGATTTAAGATCAGAATTAAGATCGAGAGATTCCCTCTGATCAAGATTATTGGCTGAGATTATATGCTTGACAGTCATAAGTTTAATGGAACATAAAGGTTTGCTCACCAGGAGTGTGGGCACATCTCTGGTTCTGTGTGGTTGGTATTCATCCATGGAGAACTTGTCTGGCCAGGTTGAGAACCCCGGCATCTTCTGCATCTTGCTGACCTCCTCGTTGGTTGGGAAGAGAGTAGGGGGTGAGGAGGGTGTCCCGCGCCCGTTTGATCCATCCTCGATACTCCAGTCGGGCTGGAGTCGCTGCTGCTGCGGCTGCAGGTGGTTGCTGGGACTGCTCCGGAACAAGCCAGACTGATCCTTGAACTGAAGATCTTCGAATTTGGATGGGTAACCCGAGGACTTGTGCTCCGCAGCGTGCTGGGGATAGGGGAGATGCTGAGGGCTCCGGTAAGAGGTGCTGTCCTCTCCTGAGAAGGGGAAATCAGACGAGCTCTTGGAGAGGTCCGAGTCGTAGCTCCTTGGGGAGGAAAAAGCACTCGGGTAGGGTTTCTGGACAGGGCTGGGTTGTTTCAGGGCCGCAAACTGATCCTTGTTTAGACTGGATCCAAGGAACCTCTGGCTTGGGGTGTCACCAGCGCTGGGGCTTTGCTGGTTGAGCTGGGAGAGTAAGGACATGCTCTGGGAATCTAGGGAGTTGCCCGTCAGGCCGGATCCCATCTGCGGCTCACGAGAGGAGGGCTTGAGGCCAAGGTTGCCGTCGCTGGGATCAGAGGACTGCTGCATCTGTTTCTGCAGCGTGGAGAGGAGCTCTAGGATGTTCTGGTTGAGCGTGTTCTGGTTGATGAGCTGCTGGGCCATCTGAAGCGACTCCAGGGACAGATCCTGGTGGGGCTGGGGCGGCTGGGTCGAGGGGGCGGGGAAGGAATTCTGCAGGAAGTGCTGGGCTTGGGACACCTGCAGGTCCTGCTGCTGCTGGGCCTGCTGTCTCTGCCGTGATAGAGCCGGATCAGAATGCTGCATAAACGGCTGTTGAGGTTGCTGTTGATGCTGCTGTTGATGATGTTGCTGCATGGGGTTCAGTCTTCCAACTGGTCCTCTACTTTGGTTGGGAATCTTGCTGGTGCTTCCTCCCCAGCTTTGGGATGTGGAACCATCACCGACGCTGCTAACAGCTGGGCTTTTCGGCCACAGGCCATGGTTGGCAGGAGGGTGTGGCTGGGATGCATGCTGCGGCTGAGGTGGGGGTGGCTTTTGGCCAAACTCGTAACCAGTTACTCCATCCTGATCTTGGGGCTGCTGCTGTTGCCAGGTTGGATTTGCTTTTTCCCCTTGGGGATAGGTTTGCCTTTGATGCATGGGGGCTCCAGGGAAATTGGATCGGGGGCCTTGAGAGGGTGGCATATGGGGTGGCAGGCTGTGTGACGGTGGACCAGAAGAAGATGGACTTTGCATGCTAGGAGGGGGTCCGGGTGGGTGGCTTGGTAGAGGACCCTGCATGTTATGTGGGGGTCCATGGGGGTGAGAGGGAGGTCCCTGTGAGCGTGGTGGACCGTGCTGCCGGTGAGGAGGTTGCGCCCCAGGGTGTGGGGGTCTGGGGCCCTGTGGGTGGGACCCTGGGGGCACAGGGGGATATGGTGGGACATGGTGACCTGTAGGAGGTGGGGGATGGGACAATCCACCTGGGTGTGGGGGAACATGCTGTGGCGGATACGGCGGGGGACCGTGGGGATGGTTGGGCCAAGGTGGGGGAGGGTGATGCCTCATGGGCTGCCCCACTGGGTGCCTAAACCCGCTGCTCGGGGAGTGTGTTGGGGAGTGGTAAGGGTGCTGTTGTCTGCCTTGGCCTGGGGAGTGGATGGGGTTTTGCTCTTGGAGGACCCTGCCGTCACCTTGCCGGTTGTGTGCAGTGCCTGGAATTGGGATGGGCTCCGTTGACTTGCTGGCTGTTTCTAAGGCTTTGGACTGACTTGGTCTTGGCAGAATGGCCTGTGTATCAATATGTTTTAAAGGAAACAATGAATCTAATCCTATTTTTCCAACCTACATACTGCAACAGGAAGTGATTACAATTTTGTACTTTTTCCAAAGTCAGATAATCTTACTTGATGTGTATAAGCATCCATTAGAAAATGTCTGACAATGTGATGGCAACACAGGGGTCCAAATAAGAACAGTGTTACAACACACTATTTGCATTCATGAGTTTAAAAACAGATGTGACGCCTTAAAGGTACAGTCCATCATTTGCAGTTATTCAGAAAAAAACTGATCAAATTATTGTTAAAAAGCACACTTGGTTTAAAGATGGTTATGGGAGTAAATTCCCTTCTCTCTTATTCTCTCTGGCAAACTGTCATTTTCTAAGAAAAAAATGAAAGATCATTTCCTACGATGCACCTTAAGATGCATTTTTGGAAGATTGCCATGAGAATTATGAGAAAGCATTGACAAGACACATGGACATTGGTGGTTTCTATAATTCATCGCTTCACTGCGCGGCATCATGCAGCTGCATTTCACTGAATGTGAAAACGTGTCCTTAAAGCTGAATTCAGGCAGAATTTGCAACTTTTGATCTGAAATCGAAATCTTAAAATATTGGTTATTTGGGAATAAAAGGTGTTGGCTAAGATGAACTTTCGTCAGATTTGTTCTAAGGTACTCTTTTTTGGTTGCCTCAAAGGTACATAATGCACAATTGACAAATGATGGACTGTACATCTTAAGACCATCACAGGGCCCTATACACTATTATAAGACCCTCCGTTCAAAATCAAATCTTAAGCTATTCAAATGAACTGTGACAAAAGCATTCTTCTTTGTTCACCTGGTTACTTATGACTGGCACTCTGAGTAGCCATGTAATGCTTTCAATAAGGACACAAATTCAAAAATTAAACCACTGTATTCCGATCATCAAAACCTGCAATGTTTTCATAAAAATGTGACTTCAGGACCTTACATAAGGAAAAAACCAAAATGTCCACACGTGGAACTAAAAGTCGAGAAAATCTGAAAATAATCTGCCCACAGCGTATCTGCTCTGTGTGATGAAAGCCTACCTGAATGGCAACACTGTGCGTCTTGTTCTCCACACTCCCGTCACTGCCCTTTCGGCCTCCACCGCTACCCTTGATCGTCCCCCTCTCGCCAATGGCCGGCTCCGTGCTGCTGTCTCTCTTCTTGGGCCCCTCCCTAGCCTTCTTGGCCCCACCCCGGTGGGGGCCGGACCCTTGCCCTGATGGGGCCTGCTGGTGCTTGCTCTGCTGGCGCTGCTGCTGTTGTTGTTGTTGCTGCTGTTGCTGTTGCTGCTGTGACGTCTTGGACTGTTTCTGTTTGGGGTGGTGTGGCCGGCGCGCCTGCTCTTCGCCGCACTGGCTGGTGAAGGTGAACTTGGCGGCGTCCTCGCTTGATGGCTCTGTCTTGAGGTGACTGGAAGAAAAAAAAAAGTATGGGTTATTTTGAAATATCCGTTGCATCCTTTCAGCATTCTTGTGCTTTGTAACGGGCAACTCCAGCTCATTAACAGATAAGTGTATAGTAAAAGAAGAAATTACAGTAATTTTCGGAATATAAACTGCGGCTTATAAGGTTGAAAAATGTCTCTGTGACTCGACAAACTTTGAAGGATAAAATCAGTCACAAAAGCCACGGCCCGGCCACGGGTACCACTTGCAGGTGGCACAGTCACGTTAGTTGCTGTTTACATCTGGAAACTTGAACCTCGGAGAATAAATAAAATTTGAGTTGTCCAGATTTCAAGTTATTAATGGAATACCCCAAGTCATAAAGTCAAGAAACACACATGTAAAATGTGTACGTAATCTTAAACTTGCCGTGTGACAAGAGTTTTTAGTGACTATTTCAGCATTTTATTCAATCTAATGGTGTATTGTTGCAGACGAATGATCATTTTACTGAGATCATTTTATTGTTGTAACCTAAAGATTTCTTTCTACCGTTAAAAAAATCAATCGCTTCAACGGTGCACCTTTGCGAAGCAGATCTTTCGTCTTTTCGCCGATTGTGTTCAGCGTGACATGCCACAGAATTTTTTTTTCTTTCACTCGGGTTTTCTGATTCCAACACTTTCTGTGGTCACATGGTTATCAGAAAGAGTCAGTGATTGGATTGTCCATGAATGCATCTTTGGTAACAGTCAGGCTAGCCTGAAAAAAGGGTTTGCGTAATCGAAGTGGTGCGTGCAGTGCGTGTGTGTGCCATGCCGCGTGCAGCATGCATGCAACACAAGCGGTTCTAACGTGACGACTCGAACCAAGGTCTCGCGGCAGACTTTTCATTTTGAAGTGACCTGGAGGTGTTTTCTTGATCAGCGTCGCAAAAACTGTGAGATAACTGGATGTAGTGTTGTGGACAGTTACAGAGGTTGTTTTTTTAAAAAGCTTATTCATTTTGGCAGGAAATAATCGAACTACGAGATGAAACGATCTCTCGACTTATTACTTTGAGTTACCAAGATTTTATTGTACGTCCAAAACCCCATAAATTTTGCTGGCCACTGGAAAAAAAGACAGGAGCTGATGCATGGCCCACGCAGGACCACCATCCAGTCCGCAAAAAAATATTAAATATGAGGACTTAAAATTCACTTTTATGGCGACGCTCGTTCGCATTTTGTTTTATCCTCTTTAGGATTGCACAGGTAGTGGAACCACGGATGTACTGTACATGCTGTATTGGTTGGATCATCAGCACTGCGGTGCGGATTATATGCTGACTTTAAATCTTAATTTGCTGTTTTTTGCGTGCTGCGGCTTATACACTAAGCAGCTTATATTCCAAAACTTACAGTAGCCTATACACAACAAGAAGCTAAGGCGTCTCAGAAGTCAGAAATGTTTGCATTTCATTGGACTGTTTCCACTGGAAATCTAGCGTTCCAGTGGGAATGTTATGTTTCCCAGCAGAATGGCTGTTCCAGAATGAGAACACAGCATTTAGAATGGATAGCTCCGATCGGTCTGCATCATAATATGCTCCCTAATGATGACCTACAAATGGAACTTTCACTCAATGTCCAATGGACAATTAACATGTGATTCCAACAATTACTTTAACTTTGCCTCAAAGTCACAGAGAAGAAAACAGACGGCATTAAGTCAGGTCAGCCAGGCTTTCCAGGCATTCCTTATAGCCAGAGAGGGGAGGTGACCTAAACAATCTTTAGGAACCTTTTGCATTCTCTCATCCTTTCTTTGGAACCTTATCACAAGCTTCTTCAGCCAACATACACAAAATCAGGGAACAATCTGGAATGTTCATCTCTTTCTCTCTTGCTCAAATGCATGAGGGGTGCGTGAGGATGCTGAACTCACTCTGGGTACGTCTCTGCTACCAGTCTGCCGTGGGCCAGCAGCCTGTTGGCCCTCTCCGTCCACTGCGTCTCCTGGGGGAGTGACTGCTGGTTGGCTGCAAACTCTATGGATCTGTGAGACATGGGATTTCCAAAATCAAAAACCATTACAACACTGCGCAACTGAGGTGAAACTTGCTCCAACTGCTTCATTCTATGGAACCAAGTAATGATGTTCTTATAACTGTGGGGCTTGCACGACAGTCCTCGGCTCTCCCTTGTCAAGCCGATTTAAGAAGTAGCACTCATGAATGGCCTTTATTAGCCCCTTACACAGCAAGAAAGTCAAGCAGTACCATTATTGTTTTATGGATCGCACTGCAAGTTAAGGTGTTCGAGACAGGATGGCATTAACGTCCAGTAAGAAATGGACTAACAAGTCAGTATCAAAATCCCTCTTGGTACGTGTACGCCAAGTCCAAATTCATTTGGCTAGAGACAAAGTCCCTGTTACGCAGTACAGCCAGGGAAGCATCACTCTGACAATCACTCAAAAGGAACATTTGACTTTTCACTTTTCAGTGAGGGTAAAGTGAACAGGTTGTTGTCAGAGACAGTTGAGAAGACTCACCCTTGGGCATCTTGCAGTGGCAGGAATCCATCCAGGCTGATGTCCTCCGGCAGGGGGACCCTGCTGTGCTTGGGGGAACTGCTGCCGCTGCTGGAATCGACGTGGATGCTGTTCAGGACCCTGGCAAGCTTGCCCCACAGCCTAGTCAGAAAAGAACCGCACAGAGCACATTGAGAACCTTGAGAGGAACCCCACCCACTCCTTACTTTGATTCCAGTATCTCCGGACGAGTCTCCACTACGAACGCTGACAGGTGTACAGAGATGACACGTGGTGCCAAGATTTTAGAGGGAATCAGATTCTTCTTCAGTTGGGCTTTGGGTCTGGTTCCAGACCCATTTGTAGGCACCTGACACTTAAATGAGCCAAATGCAAAGACCTAATATGTTGGCTTGGAACTGTGAAATTCCACAGTTCCTACGGCAGCAAGCCGACTACACAGTTTGAGCCCGAATCACAGTCGGGGGTTTAAACTTGTGAAGCTGGATCCTGAAGCTGGAAACAGACATAAGGACTCGGTTCGAAAAATAGCCTGTATCTTCAAACAGAATCAACAACAAATTGTTTACTAACGTTTCAGTGCCCCGGAGGGAACTTGTGTAAAGACATCAGTAACATTGCAGTAACATTCATGCGGTGGTGATAACAAGATTGTGGCTTACACAGATTTGGCCGACATAAAGGGGTCTTGGAAAAGGCTAGGCTGATGGACCAACCAATCCAGAAGGACCTTGACTGCTGGTAGTCCGCACCACTGCAGCGGCTTGCCATCCATCTTACCAGGCGTATAGTGTAGCATCAGTTGCAAGAGGGTGACTACGGATGGCACAAGACGGACGAAGGAGTTACACATTTCATCTATGACACAACTCACTGTAACCTTCACTTCCGAGACAGAGTTGGTAATAAAGCTTTACGAATCCTCAAAATTCCAATGCTCGGTAGTATTACCAATGAAACATTCTTCGGTTTGTTTATGTCCATTCCTTCTGGTAATGGCAACATAGGGTCCCTAAAAAAGTACACTGGCACTGAAGCCTTGCTGCCTGAGGAAGCTGAGAGAATGAAGACGACCACGGAAAGTTCAGTTACAGAGGTGGGATTCACAGGAAGAAATAACTAAAATGACAGTCAAGGGAAACACCGTGGAATCAAGTAGGGACTAGTAACCCAATCAAATTGCGGGCCGGGGAGGGAGTCAAGCCCAGATCATGGAGGTGGAAGGTGAGGAAAGGCTTGACTGCCCCAACCTGACTCCCTAATAACCCCCCCCCCAAAGGGAACATCAAGCTTCCCTCCTCTATCTACCAGAGCATCCAATCCAAATACTCACTCGTCAGGCCAAACACTAGACTCCACGTCCTGCTCTCGTCGGCGGCATAGCACCCGTCCTGGACAGCCGCCTGGCTCTCCCCCTGAGCCCCCCTGGCCGTCTCGGCCTGGGGTGTGGGCTGCATGGGCTGAGTGGGCGCAGTGGGGATGGTGACGGTGCCCTCGGGGGCTTCCTGCTGGCGCAGGCAGATGCAGTGCAAGGCAAAGAGGTTGATGGCAGCAATCTGGACCAGCTGCTGGGCACTCAGGGTCTCCTGGGACAGGTGGCTGCGAAAGTTCTCCTCCAGCTTCTCCTTGATGGCCGTGGCAATTTGTAGGTCTGGGGGGGTACACCAAAAAATAAAAGAGGGTGGCATTCTTTGGTACCGACCCAAATGAATTCAGGTTAGTGATTATGTTTAACCCTGAATACTTACAGAAAGGCCACTAGGTTGTTACTTAGAAAACTGTAGTCAGCAAGTCATATGTACAGGCTCTGTATGTGCACATTTTCCACACAAAGTTTGCACACTACAATGGGGCATAAAAGATGGAAGTAAAATCAGCTCAAGAACTCCAACTAGGTTTGACAACTTGAGAGAGAAGGTGACTCAAGTGAACTGCAACTTTCTTCCATTAGATGATCATCAATGATATCGAGCCATCCAACTCAATAAAACGATACTGTTTAAAATGGATGCAAGTCACTAAATCTCTGCAGGGCAGACACCATAAACCAAAATGCCTTCCCGATGCCTGAGAGAGCACGTGCCTTGGTCCCCCGCAGCTAGGTAGACGATGGCGTGGAACTTGATGAAGAAATGGATTAACTCAATCTCTTTCATCTTGAATAGCTTCACCTCATCCCTGAGAGAAAATGGAGTGAGGAAGTCATATCATTAGCAAGCAAAAGAGAGCTAGGAGGAGCAGAACTGGAACATGATGTGCACAATATTGAGCTCACTGAACATAAGAAAGAGGCAACGTTTTTAACTTTCTCAACTCGTAATCTGAACTATGAGTTTCTTCTTCACTATTTCCTGATTTCACGACGCGTCTAAAGTAGGACTAAAGATGTGCAGCTTTGGCAAATGAAAATGCTTTTAGAAGTGTTTTACTGACTAATTAAAAGTACAACCTTCACAGAAGCCATGGAATGCAGGTCAATAATCTGCCTTTGAGGCTTTTTGTCCCTTGGAATGTGATAAGCAACAGCAGTGTCTGGATGTCCGGCCCAAGGCTGCAAATAACACTGTTATCTATGAATGTCAAGGACTTGTGCCCGTAACCCAGTTATGAAGAACAGTCAGGTTTTGTTAGACAGTTCCCACTGCAGCACTAGCATTCCATCACAATGTGGAACAGTCCACTGTGGACATAGACTGGTCTGTGGCAGTGTTCCGAAGAGAATGCTGTGTTCCAATTGGAATGGCTGCCCGTTCTGAAATGGGAACAAGGCGTTCCAAGTCAACCATTCTGAATTGTGACAAGCGCCTTATATGATGTGATCTTAGTACTATGTTGACGAATGCCATCAGGGTAAGAAATCAACCCAGCAACTCTTATGGTCTAATTAACGGACACTCTTGTGCAGGATGACCTAACTGCTACATTTCTCCATCAGGTCAATCTTCTCAGCACACCCAAAATGCTTGCGACTTTTTTACGTCCTTGAATCCTTCCTGGATTGCTGCTCACCTGTCCACCAGCTTGGAGAAGGTGGTCTGCAGGTTGGTGGCCGCAGCTGGGAAGGGATGCTTGACAGCGATGCTCCTGATGTAGTAGAAGGTCATGGCTAGCTGGTCGGCCTTGGAGGCTGCCACGATGGCCAGCTGGTTGTAGGGCTGGCCATTGGAGGGGACGAGGTGGGCAGCCTGAAGGTAGTAGCTCTCGGATTGGTTGGTCTCGTTGCGGTAGCGAGCTGGGGGGGAGGGGAAGATTGGGACAGAATGGTGATGCTTATCAAAAAGTTTGCATGGGCAGTTGGAATACCAAAGAGGCTGGTCAAATCCAGAGCACTCACCTAAGTCTCCCAGATGGACAAGACAGTGCTGGCAGATGTACAGAACAGACGCAGTGGCGGGAATGGCCGCCTTGTGCTGGCCAGTGCTGGTGGGTGCGGTAGGCTCCGAGGCCATACCCAGGCGGGGCGCCCTGACGCAACAGGGAATGTCCAACTGGAAGGAACTGCACAACTCCTGGAGCAGCTACAGTCAAGGAGAGAGTAAGACATGTTATCTTCATTCTACCAACAAGCTGGCATCAATTTCATGAAGACCAAATAACCACTGTGGAACCCTGGCAGCTGGTAGGCTTTTCAGACTGTGCCTAACGAAACAGGGTGGTCTGTGAAGATCACTACAAAGGCTAATGGACAAATCTGGTGAACGAGCACCTTTAACCGCATTCAGAGTTCCTGGCTCTGATCAATGTAAACTTTATACATTTAAAAGCCACCAAGGGGCATTAAAAGATAATCTCAGGATTGGACGCTGAGCCATTTGCACTTGGGATACATGGAATTTTATGCAACTTGAATGTACAAATATAACAAAAAGGGGCCAAAGGTTTCCTACGATCCCCAACGATGGATTTTTGGAGGATTCAGGGAAAGGTTCCCCCTCAAACATGCTCAGGGGGGGAAAAACAAAATAAGTAAGCCTTCAACGTTTCAACACATTCAAATCAGACGCTGTATTTTTGAACAAATAGTAACATTTCTAGCTAACGAGAGAATCCCAATTTTCATATTCCGCAAAACCTTCCCTGTAAAATTTCAGAGCTCATGACAAGTTGTTTGACCAGTTTTGTGGACATTCTTGCCTCTAGAGCTTACAGTACCTGCAAGTAGAAACCGCTACCACTGTCAAGGAAAAGGGTCAACATGGCTTGAACTTCACTGCGTTTGGGATTCTGTGACAAGAACAAAACAATCTTCATTATTCAAGCACACCGTTGCAACTCAAAAAGGTTTATAGTTAAAATGTAGGCCTATGTATGTTGATATCTCGTTTAACCCTAACCCTACATAATACTACAAATTACTACTAATGTAATGGGTTAATGTTTTTCAGCTGATTTTCTTTATGGCAGTGCATTGGTAGAGCTTGTAAAATCTTTGTGAGAGCGAAACCAACACTAAACAATAAACTAATTCCTCCTTTTCTGCAACAGGCTGTACACTGAAAAAAAATAATTGTCTTGGCCGAAAGCCGATTTTACGGTGATCTTGGCATGCATTAACCAAAACTGGAGCAGTTTTCCTCAGCAAAGTTCTTCCTCAAAATATCATGGGATGTCTATTGCAACACAGAGGATCTCTTTTGGTTTTTTTGCCAATTTAGAAGCCTTCTTGCTTCCAATGTTCACAGGCACGCTGATCCCAAACCGCACAAAACAATCATCAAACCTGGGCCCGTAATTTGTCATGCTACCAAGTCACAGCCATCTTCCGAACAATTAGTCTGACCCCATGTACCATGTTTTAACCCATCACTTTGGACACAAAATGGTTTACATTACCTCATGAACAACCTCATGTCACAAGTGTCTGTACACAGCTGTTATTTTGGCTGGACACAGGACAGTGATATCCTGCCCAGTGATGGCCCACATCCAAGTTCCCACCCTCCCCGTAACAAAAACCACTGACCGTTTTGTCTTTGGCTTTGCGCTGCAGGGCTGATATCTGGTTCTTGAAGGCATGGTTCCACAGGTCCTGCTCCACTTTCTTGTCCAGGGCAAACTCCAGGTCCGTCACCAAGAGCTGTTGGTACAGCTCCCTCAGCTGCTGCCGAGTGACCCAAGGGTCACCGCGGCCTTCTAGAGGTGACAAAAGGAGGCGAAAGACAATATTCATTCGGGCTATTTTAGCTGCGGTGGCACCAGACTCTACAATTTTGGGGGAGGGGGAAGGGCAAAGGGAGGGGGAAGGAAAAAAAGGGGGGGGAGGAAATCTTTTGGGGTAAGCAACATTATATCTGATTTTCAAAAGCTAAAATAAGTTAACTGTGGGACTGAGTGAAATTAACATCTACGTTGCAGTCATGTGGTAGAGCATTTTGCATAAGCGAACTACAACCTAGAGGACGTTTCTCTTTCTGTTATCGATTGTTCTGATTCTGAAAAGTAACAGAGATTAACAGAAGCAATCTCTATCTACAACGGGGTGTGTGTGAGTTTGTTTCTGCATTCGATTGGGGACCCTGAACGACAGAGGACAATAAGGTCCCCGATTGACAGAGGGTCCCCGATTGACAACTGTGTACAAAACATATGGGTGGTCTTCTAAAAAAGTTAAAGTACAAACAAAAGAGGAACAATAGGGGGTCCCCAGTTGCAGGCAAATAGATGAACACACTTGGGTGTGTGTGTGTGAGGGGTCGAGAAACTGGGGGAATGGGGAGGGGCAAGAGAAGACTCTGGGGGAGGCAACAAAATGTCCCCCTTGTCCCAACTGATTCTCTAACATGAACGTCAAGGGGCCACAGTATAACAAAATGAGTGAATTGTTGTATTCTATTAAAATTGACAGAAAGCTATCGTGTCCAGCCTCCCTGACTTGACAACTTCATGTAAACAGCAGCAAGTTTGAAAAGGGGTCAAAGATCTAACAATGGCCTCTCACCTTGGGTACTGACCCCCTTTCCTGGCTAAAATCCTTTTTCAAACTTGTTAGTGTCAATGAAATTTGTGAAGGTCGAATGTGGAACTCTTTCCTTAAAAATAAAGTAGATTTTATTGTATCTGGTCGTGAGTATTCCTGACAGTTTGTAATACCGCATATTACCTGCTGAGTTGAGGGGCATTTTGAAGATTATGATCGTATTCACCGTTGATAATTCAAGTGAGTGTAATGATAAAACTTCAATTTCAGTGGCCTGTGAGATTTGATTTTTGTACACAATTCTCTCATCTTACCGATAATCTCAGCCTTGCGCTCATTTGCCTTCCTGTCAAGAAAATCGAGAAAGAAGTTACTTGGCAAATTTTCTGCTTAATGCAATTCATTAAACAAGGGTAATTCCAGAAATTAGGGGTCCATTTTTGTGTGTGTCCCTGTCACATCTGACATATGAGTTTGTAAGTTCATAGAACACATTTTCTAATTTCCAAGAGTGACGAATTAATGCAAATTACCTGCCAAACAAATAGTAATAGTTTGAAATCAATTCTGGTGATATTCCGAGGTCAAATAACAAAGGTCAGATGTAACAGGGACACAAAAATATCACACTTTTGGACCCCTGATTTCTGGATTTACCCATAGGCAAGATCATGACACAATTTTTTCTTGCTGGAAACAGCAGTCATAATCTTCAGTATCCAAACCGGTGCTTTTGAAGTCTAGGTTCAAGTCCTCAATTCAGTCATTTGCACGACTCTCATACGAGCCTATCAACAGGAAGCAGGAAATTGATTAGCATAGCCAGTTAACTCATGATTCATAAATGGCTCTTTTTCACTTATTCTGACTGCTCATTTAAATAGTTGCACATGTCTATGCATGTTTTCAAGATGTATTTTTGCGTTGGGGAGATGTTAATTATATATAACGGGTTTTGCCCTTACCCAACGTATATATTAATAAACACTGTAATGCTCAGTGCTTGTCCGAGAGCTTGCGGAAAAAACAAACCTCACAAGCTTACTCGGGTGGGACTCGAACCCACGACCTCCTGCTTACTAGTGCAGATGTCTTAACCACTCGACCACCGAGCTTGCCGGGGTCGGCTGGTTGGTCGCAGTCAAATGAAGCAGCTGGTACTGCGAACTATTTTCAAGATGTATTTCTGCATGTTGAGTGAGAGATTACTACTGTGTAAATCTATTGGTATTACATGCGCAGCCCTGCATGCGACAAGCGATGGCCTTGTGGCCTAACCCCTTGACGACAGGAATTTTTTTCCGAAAGCCGACTCCAAGAATTCAAGCCTCGCTTGGCCACGAAGGCCACCTGCCAAACCGCAAATTCTCGGTCTGTGGCCCTGTGTGCTCTGCACGCTTTGAATTACACAGTGAAAAAGCTGATTGTTCGGTGGCATGCCGCTCTACTCACGCTTCCACATTCCCGTTGCCTCTTTTCAAAGTGGGGACTATTGTGAAGCTGGTGATTATGATGCAAATTTGGTCTTTTCATTTCTGGGCTACAAACAAAGGCCAATCACCATATATACAAGAGCCAGGGTCTGCCTTCTTTCACCGTGTTCGCTCGAGCATGGGCCGAGAAAAATAGCTGAAAAGCGGGCTGAGGATCTCAATTTTTACGGCGGCTTTTACCGTCATCCGTCGCGAAGGAGTTAATATGTCAAAACCCAAGATAATGTGGGTGTTTCTGCAAATTTATGGCAGGGGTCTCCGTGCTCTAGGTTCTGTTCAAAGACACTCAACAGATGGGGTTAACTGGGTATGTTCCAGAACAGAAGTATGTCCGGGCTGAAATGCAGCTTCATATTCTATAGACCAAAGGGCTCCATGTATATGTTGGACACAATCGGCCGATCTGCTCGATCGTGCAATCGCTTTGAGTGATTGGTCAATCCTGCACGAAATCTCCAACTTTCCTTTCCTTTTTTGAAACAATCTTTCACAACTGTCAAGAAAATGCGATTGGCTGATGGCAGATTCATTGACAAAGTCATGCACTAAGATCATCTGACGATGCAGAGATCTAGCCATCTTTGTTATAGAACAATCCAGAGCAACTACATGTACATGCAGTAAGAAAAAATAAAGATTCAAGGTCAACCCTGCAAATTAACGAAAGGGCAAACAATCATATTCTGTTTTCTTTCTACACATACACATACATGTGTAGTTCTCTTGTATAACGTCAAAAGTTCCATGTTTTTGTCTTGATGATATACGGTTTTTCAGTGAGGAAATAATCTCAAGAATGAAAAGGTCAATATTTTGGCAGTCAAACGAACCTAACTGCCATCTAGGCTGAGAGTTTTTTGCAAATATATTCCATAGACAATTTTGAATCAGCTGCGCACTAAACGCAGTATAAAGCCTACTATGTGGTTTGAAGTCGTTAGGTGTGTATACCCACACGGACTTGGCATGCCACGAATTTACATGTATGATTTTTACAAGCCTCCTTTTCCAGTCATCACCGTGAACTTAAAACTTTTTTTTTAATTTTTGAGCAGCTGATGAATAATTAGAATGATCCCTGGACCCCATGATACATCAATACATCTGGAACTGTATATGTTGGGCGTGATCGGCTGATCTGCGCGATTACCCAATTGCTCTGTGCGATTGGCCGACCTTGTATGAAATCTCCAACTTCACTTTCCATTTCTGAAACAACTTTCACAATTGCAAATTGGAAAGGAATGGTGATTGGCTGATGGTGCAACTGTTGACAAATCATGACATGCATAAGATTCACTGAGCAAAGATCATGTGACTGCACAGGTCTTCTAACCCACCTGACATATGAAGATGGTGCAGCACGAGTAAAATTATTAAAAAATGATCCACAAATGTCAGGTTCAGTCCTCTTTGAAAGTGGGGATTTATCTCACTTAATTTTATTGAATCCAAGACTGCTATGACTTGAGTAAAAAAGTATTTTCAAGATGAAGGCCGTGTTTGTTTCACATGGATCTAAATCATGATCAGTGATCCGTTGTTGGTTTACAGACACCAAAACTTGCCCAATGAATGGATGTATACCAGCGTTAGGATCACCTATTGAGATCCAGATCTGTGTAAAACAAACAGGCCAGGGTAAGGACATAGACTAGAACTTTCGCTTCAAAATGGGTCCACCTCTCCATGTCCCAGGTCACTTGCATGCATAAATTCCAAACATGGCCTCGGTTGGCACAGAGTACAGTGTGAAAACGTGATCCAGAACTGTCAAGATCACTGAGTTGTAAAACGGGAAGCAACAATTAATTTGGCCTATGCCTAACATCATCTAGGCCTGCATGTTAAAACTGACGTCAGTCAAGCCATCGGATTGGATGTGTAGCAGAATACAGCAATGCTAAGGATTTTTATGAACAACACTGACGTCTCCTTGAAAGTACATGTACTGCACGATTCACCCAGACTACAAACAAAAAGAGGGAAAGAGGTCCATATATGGACCACACTTGATGCCCCTGTGTACGACCCAATGATGTGTTTTCTAAGTAGGCCTACTAGGCCTAACTAAGACAGTAGCCTAAGATAAGAATAAATGCTTCAGAATTTTCTCAGTTAGGTCTAAATTTCACTTGTTTTGGACATGTTGTTATTACTTTCTGTCGGCTGTCATGGCTGTTATAACATTTCAAGGGAAAATCCGTGTTGTCCGTATATGGAACTCTTTCCCCACAAGAGAATTGGCGTCCCCTCTCCAACCCCTACTAATCTTACTCGCCCCGCCCATTATGAGTAAAATTAAAAGTTCGCGACCATCGCTTTGCTTACGTTGTCTGACTGTCATGACTGCTGGTGCACCATGGAATGCAAAAATAACCTGACATTTTCCATCATTTCTCCCCTTGTCTCTCCGTATATTCCCTCGCTAAAACCATAGTATGGCGCAACAACCGCCTAAACAACAATGACAACAAGAAATTACCGTAGTAGCTGCTCACAAAACATCACATTTCAGGTCGTAAATTCTGTAGTTTCGCCGCTACATCGACGTCTCATCGTCCGCCATGTTTCTGTGAACTCCCGGCTCCCGGAAGTTCACAATTTATGCAAATTGTTTTCTATTTCACTTGAAGGAAAATTTCACTTGAAGGGAATCTTCAAATGACCTGAATAAAAAGCATGGCAAGTTTTGTTGTCAAAAATGAAGTACTTCCTGGTTTCTTTTATCGACAGAAAGTGTTGAGAATTGATCTTTCATAACTTTAGGGTCAAGTTCTATTTCCCGCATAGACCTTGAAAAAGGTCAAAGGTTATTTGAATACACGATTGCACATAACCATCGAACGACGAAGACCGAGCCAGCGACACATCTTATAATTTGGGTGTTAAAATGAACAGTGTGAAGACTTGAACTTTGCTGAAAAACACACAGGGACTCTTGTTTGTCATTCCAGATGGCCCGATCTTCTTTGGTATATGTGATTTTTGGTACGTGAAACCATGAAGGAATAACACTCCGACCAGCTGACTGTGCTGCTGCGCGGCTTCAAGAGCCCAACGGATCTTTGTATGCAAATGCATTGTATTCACACACACTTTGCGGGCGAACAGCTGATTTCTGCCAATCCGTACGGTGCTGTGTCTCTTCCCGTCCAGCTCGGCTAGCTGGGCAGTGTCAGCTCTCCTGGGCCTGGTTTGGACGGTTCCCGGACTTGCATGAGCATTTCTCATCGCGGCACCGATTATGAGGTTTTCTGAGCATTTGGGTGCCCACATCACGCCAGAATGGCGCAAACAGTACATTAGATATGAGGTGAGTGCACTCTTGTTCTAGCAATAGCGCAACAGAATTTGCAGACACGCCATTTTTATTCTTCATTTCTTTTGAATGTTTAATGATAAGTTGTTTCTTAAATTTGACATGTTTGAGAGTCTAACATGCTAGACTTTGATGCAGTTTCTCTGTTTTTTGGTACTAGGGGCCTATTTATCTTTTCCTCGCAGTGATATTGTTACGCCCCAACTAACTATAGCATGCAGTCCCAACTATAGTTGGGCCCGTCCCAACTAGAGTGCTACAGTTGGGCTGGCTCAACTAGCAGAGAGGTCCTGTGTGCATGATGTGCCCAACAAGTGCCAAAGTCATATTGTTAACAAATGTCTTGTCATTGGTCATAGGGCTAGATAAACAGATGAAGTGCCACATTTTAGATGATTTGTGTCAAGTGCGAGACACATTGACTTATAATGTTGAGACATTTCCCTCAGACTTAGGTCAACAATAGTTGGGCCAGCCCAACTGCAGCACTACTGTTGGGACTGTCCCAACTATAGTTGGGACTTGTGCTGTAGTTGGGGTGTAACAATATTGAATATGAAGGAAAAATGTTGCATCCTGACTCCACTTCAGCAGTTGTGTACAAAGTCTATGGGGAGTGAAGACAGTTTTCCACCTATTTCCCAACAACATCGGTGAATGTTTCTCAGTCCAGAATTCGTGTCTTTCCAGCATTTCTGTAATTATTTACTTTATTGAGATGATGAGAAAAGTGGAGTCAGGATGCAACATTTTTTCCCATATGAAACCTGCAGGCACAAAATGAGCATGATGAGCTTGATCCAATGGACCATTTTTAACATGTTGAATGTGGGCACGATCGGTTGGTCAGTTGTCCTGCACTGTCTGACTGTTGGTTGATCTTGGGTGAGATGTGTTGGTCCTGTCACCACAAGCCAATCTCTTTGACTTTGCATTAGGCTGTATGGATGAGACATGGAGGTAGAAGAGTATTTGAAAAGGGAAATGAAAGTACATACATGTACTTTGAGGTTTTGCTCAGGATTGACCAATAGTAGAGCACAGTCGTCGATATCGATCAGCCACATGGATAAATGCGCTATATTGGTAATATTTGAGGTTTTAGATTGGATTCAACAGGATGATTTTTTCATCGGTCTGAAAAATTCAATTTTATATTGATCATACTTGAGGTTTTAGATTGGATTCAACGTGATGATTTTTTCATGGGTCTGAAAAGTCCAGTTCTACCTTGACAATTTTGTGGTGGAGAGTACGTATTTGAGATTTTAGATTGCATTTCAACAAGATTGATTGAAAATGATTTTTCACCAGTCTGAACAGAGTGATAGCTACACCGGTCGGTGCCGGTCAGGGATCTCCACAACAGCATTCTATTGTCCGGCACTAAGCTTGATGAAACAACCCACCGACCGGCACAAAAATCCTTAAAAAACCCAGAAAAAAATCAGTCACTATTACCTGTAAGAATTTTAAAATCTGAACTCTTGACCAATGTGGAAAGAAAAACTCCTTGACAAAGCAATCTAGAGCCCCCTTAAGTGGCCCCTGGGCCCCCTTTTTCACGTTTTTTTTTATTGCACTAAAGCATCAACTACTCTATAGTATCAGTCCTAATAACCGTAATTGGGATGGCTTTGTTATGTCCCACCTATAGCATCAGTCCCAACTACAGTTTAGACCATCCCAACGACTGTATAGTGTTTGGGCAGGCCCAGTGACAGTACAGAGGTCAAGTGTGTGCATGTGCCGAAGTCATTTTATTTATATCAACAAATTGTGCTTGCAGAAACAAGCTTTTATTTATGTCATGCAGGTAGATGAAGTGCCATATTTATCAGTGAATTGTGTCAGGTGTGAGCTGCATAAACCTGGAGGAGGCTGAAAAATTTTCTATTGAAATTTGCTAACAAGTGTTGGGCCAGCCCAACTGCAGCATTGTACCAGCAGTTGGGACTGTCCCAACAATAGTTAGGACAGATGCTGTAGTTAGGGCATAACATTTCCAGCATTAGTGCCGCAGTTTGGCTCAACTCGCAGTAATCACCAATTTTTTGGTGAAAATCTCTTCAGTGTTTGTTGAGTTTCACCCTCCCCCAGCAGAAAGTATGAAAAACTCATTGCCACCGCCTCACCCGTGAAGCGCAGGTGAAAATAATGCTAGCAGCCCGCAGTCACTGTTGATACGTTCAAGGAAGGATTGAAAAGACAACCCAGCACCTCGCTGATGTTCGGCCTTGTCTCCGGACATTGCCCCATTCCTGGATCCATGCAACAGATAAAAACCACGAGCAAACAAACACATCCCCTGAGAATGAGGTTATACATGTGGTTACAACAAATACACCACAATCAGAGATGCATCCCCTTAGAATGGGGAGATTGCTGGCAGACTATCAGAGATTATAGCGATTAACTAATACTGTTACATGTACATGTACAGTAGGTCCATTCATGTAGCACATGGTGTGATGCCCACCTGCATACTACATGGACACATATATGTATGTACGGTACATGATCATACGTTTTATACATGTCACTGATACAGTTTATCGTAGTGGCCAAATTGCACCACTGAACTTTGGGACTGCACCAACTACAGTTGGGACTGATGCTCTAGTTGGGTCATACCAACCACACATAAGATCCCGTTAGTCCACGTTTTGAAGTCCAAGAAAATGATTATCTTACGCCCAACTGTGGTCCCAACTGTATTTCTGCCAGGTCCAGCTGTCATGGCTCTAGATTGGAAAACATGATGCATATGTACTGTAGCAAAATGCAGCCATTTCGAGGATCCCAATTTGCCTAACTTTCATGGAATGCAAGACTGGGACCTATTCAAGCGTTGTTACTTTTCTACCAACATTTAATTATCGGCCACAGAATGCACATGAACAGAGAATTTACTAGCCTGCCGCCTTATGGGCAATTACTCTATCCCAAGTACTGTATTATAGGAGGAACCGTTGCCGTAGTTGGGAACAAGATTGAAAGCATATGATCTGTTTAAAACCTTTAGGATGTTCGGCCTTGTTTCAGGGCATTGCCCTGGTATGTGCTGGGCCTAGACAACAGATAAAATCACAAGCAAACAAACACATCCCTTGAGGTGGTTGATAGTGGTTGGTCACATTATCAGAGATTACTGGGATAACAGGTATTCTTCTCAACTGTGACAGGCTCAAAATAAATTCATGAGCTGATCATAGAAAACGTCTGAAAATACGGTTATAGTTTTTGGCAGTCTCAGTGCCAGAGAAAATACCATAGACTAATCCGATTAGATGCCATAACTGCGATGGCACGGCACTCAGACACACATTCTTCAGCTTGACACGTGAAATCACGTCACCCTATTTGTCAAAGAAGTATGCAACACAGACATACCACCTGTCCACAAGCAGTGTGCCATCGCAGTAATGGCTTCAAATTTTGATGTCAACTTATGCCTCGGATGAGTTGCACAAAAAATGATGAAACTACATGTGCATTTACTAGCAGTTGAGATACTTGCTACAAAAAAGTGCCAGGAATATTTAATTGCCTACTTAGTCTCTAGGGAAAGAAAACAAAAATGGAGAGATTGCGATAAAATTATTTGCTGCATGCACTAACTAGGCTAAAAACCAATTGTACAGTTCAAATAAATGATGCAGGCATTGTCATTCAGTCGTTCAAATTTGTTTGTAGTGCAGAGCTACACATACGGGAACTTTGCCTCACCGTCCAGTAATCTGTGAGGGTGAAATGTCTATGTATGAATTGACTTTTTGCTGGGGGGGAATTCAATTCAATTTTAATTTTCTTTTTGTTTTGTTTTGTTTCACCAATGCAAACCTTCTTTTGTGAAGAAAGGGCAGTACCAGACCAAGAAATGTAGTAAAAATTATCTTGCAAATGTACACGTACCTGTACCCAGTATAAACATAAAAAAATCCCACATTTACATTGTAGGCAGAGTGTGCAGATTTGTAACATTCAAATACATGTAATGGGACCTTAATGTTATGTTTTTCTTGCTTATGGTTGCAACAATGTTTTTGCTTGTTTTATTTTCACTTTTAGTGAAACGATCAATGAATATTGTTGTAGATTGCTGTCACTTACAGTTTCATTCGTTTGGTAGAAGATACAGGTGTCAATTTCATGCTTAATGTAAGCAAATGAACTTTAATTCTTTTATATTGATCTAGGAGTTTGAAGCTGTGAGGGCATTGACCAGTTCTGTCTTTTTTTCCCGGTTAATGGGTCTAAAAATCATCAGACAGGTATAAAATCCAAAAGTCATTTTCTTTGCACTGAGCATGTTAATTAATAACGTTGCAGGGGCATGTACCAAAACTAAATGCCTCACACCAGATGTTGCATATTGTCAGCATCATTAAATTGGGGATTGGGGCTTGCTTTGACATTTATTTTTAAACAGTTGAGATAAGAACGGTGTTTTTGGAATCTGCTGCATGTTTTATCAGGTATGCGTTTAAAAATACATGGACATGTACTGAGGAAACATTGCTACATGTGATCAGCCAAGCTAACAAAGTCTGAATGCCAGAGCCATTGAGTTTGGAGGTCTTTGAAAGAATCTTGCACAGAGTCAGGAATCCTTAATATTCTTTACATACAAAAGGTCCACTTTCATCAGGATGATATGCTAAAAATAAGGAGTTCATTTTGCTCTTTCTCATGTGGAATCACATTTTGTTGAGTGGGGACATATGGGTCGTTCCACGAAGTTCGGGCACAGTTTGTGACGGCGTCCCTTGTTACATCAGTGAAAATAAACATCTTTTTTCCCTGCATGTGGATTCTAAATTGACATTGTTCTCAATCTTGCTAGGTTCTGGTAGTGGTGTGCTTCATCTGTGCCGAATAATATGACTTAATCTGTTGTAATGTGAAAATAATGGGCAATGAAAGTTACCGATGTAACAAGGGACGCCGTCACAAACTGTGCCCGAACTTCATGGAATGACCCATATACATACGTACATGAACATGTACCGGTATGTAACAGTAGCAGACACAGGAAATGTCAGTATGCTTGTGTGTGTTGGAAGCCCCTCAATCATTATAATGATTCCACATTTCAGTATTGTCTTTGTGTTTTCCTCAAAAATTGAGCACCCACTGAACTCAAGGTTTCAGACAGATGTCTCAAAACTTGCTCTGGTGATCTGGGGTTACAAGAGTTTTGTAGACCTGTGGATTGGAAAAAGTTCATGTGCACAGGAAGAAAATACCTCTTTCAGTCCTCAGCGCTCCAATTTGACTGCAAAACAAATGTCACAAATCCTTTGAGATTCAGAAAGATGATTTCTTCAATGGAAGAATAATGCTATGGACCTTGAGCAGTATGAATGGGAAAGCCAAATGATGCATGGTGTGGCGCATCCAGTGCTGAACTCTTGACCTGTAATGTATGCGGGTTTGGTGCATTCCATCTGAGCCCTCCTGGGGTGAGTCCACCTTTGGACGAAGGGGTCACACGGAGCGCTCTCGTGTCATTTCTCAAAAGCACGACCAGAACGTGCCTATATCCACCCGCTCTTTCTCGTTAAGATACAAATAGGAGAAAGGCCAGAAACAGAAAGGTTGATGCTTTTTAAACCACCCCCTCAAGATCTTTCAAAATCTGACGGGAGATTTTGGATAGACATGTTTGTTGTGGAAAAGTTTTAGGGGAAAAAAAACCAGCGTTGAGTTTGTCACAGGTCCTTTGTAAACTCATTTTGCAAGTCCTTTTGCCAATCCTTTTGCAGGTTCAGTTACATGTAGAATAATATTAGCTCGCAATATGCTTTTTGTCACTAGTCCATTTAATAGCCAGGACTCGACTTGAGGTACATGTATGACTTGTGAGGGACGTGCACTGACTTGCGGGGACTTGTGATGTGCTCCGACTATAACACTGCCATCCTCTGGTACATGTACATCGCTCAGGTCCCTTGATGCCCCTCAAAATGTAAAGTGCCAAGAATATCAATTTTTTTATGTACAGCAGTCAAAGAGGATTCAGGAAGGATTTTGACAGAAGTGCTCCCCAAGGTTTTTAAGGATAATGGATAATAACATGTCTGCTGCGATTGCATGACAAGTGTCTGAGCAGCCAAACGATGAAGAATGTCCTGCTGCAATCAAGGAAGCTTTTGTACGTTGTGTTAAATGATGGGGGAGATGCATGCCTGAAAAAGTGCAGTGAACTTGGCGATCTTGGCACCTGTATCTGACACATTTGCAGGTTGCATGTCACTGCAATTCATCATTTGTTTTATGAACACTGGACAGCAAAAGAAACTTGCCACTTCTTTCAAAGGCCACACATAAAAAGATTAAGATAATCACTTACTTTTGGGCATGTGATTAGGAAGGGGTATTGCAGCATAGCTGTGTACAAAAATTGTTTATTTCTGTGGAGTGAATTTTTATGTGTGGCCTTTGACAGAAGTGGCAAAGTCTCTTTTGCTGTCCAGTGTATATTTCAGGAGTGTGTACATGTACTGTATGTATGCTGTTGCCACCTGAAAAGGCACATGTAAGTTAAAATCCTGAAAAAACACGTTCATATACTGGTATCAAGTCCTGTTTACTGGTACTTGACTTTTTGGTTTCGTTTGTTTTTCAATTTTCAAGACAGGTGTAAAAAATTGTCAAGGGAGGAGGTCTTTTATTTGTTTGTGTTTCTTGAAAACACAAATTCTCAAGTGATTAATGGGCAGTAGAGCCATAAATTGGGCAGTTGCACATGGCTGGTTTGGGGAGGAGAGTGGGATGGGGGAGGGCAGGAACTGCAAGAGTACATACATGTACATTGTACATGTACATGTATACCATCCTCTCTGTTCTACTCCGAAATAAATATATCAGAAGCTGGGGCTAGATGGAAGTACTGTGCTCCATCCATGATGTAAAAAAAAACAAGAGAGGTATAGTACATGGCTGAGAGACACTTGAATGCCGTAGCTACTGGGTGTCCCCGGTGCACCCATGTGCAGCATAGACATTACCAGGCTTGTGTACGTGGAGTAGTTTCTGACGGTCGTGTGTTGTCCACGCCACTGGCATGAGAACCACCTTGACCTTCACTGGTTGTTCTCATCAACAGTCCATGCAGTGTTATCTTTAGGCTCTGTCCCTCAGTGACCAGTTCATAATTGTCTATATATTTTTCTTTTTCAAGCTGCCCAGCTTTTGTAGTTCTCAACGGTTGGATGGTGCATCTGACCCGTCCACTGTTGGGCCGTCCAAAGTCTGTCAGCTCGGAGTCACCCCCTTCGTATTGATAATAGTTTGCCGAGCTTGCCTCTGCACCTTCACCAGTTCAGTGACTCAGGGAAGGTTGAGAAGAGATAGATAACTAACTTCCCTAATACACCTGTAGACACGTGACGCCATTAGTTATCTACCGGCATGATTCAATCTGCATGATAAATTGATGATTAAGAGGGTATATGTACGCAGCTCTTTCTCCTGTAATCTCCACATATAATGCAGCTACTTCTGTTACAGAGGAGTTTTAAAGACTGTCTGTTCATGGTTTAATTTTACTATCCGTGCAAGTGTAACGGTGTTATTCATTTTCTATAATATTATTGATTTTTTTTTTGTCAAAAGAGGCTAAGAGAGCTTTTGTCCGAAATCTGTTACACACAGTCGAAATGGAAGAGTCTCCCAATGAGTGGACCAAGTCAATTCTGTAAACTGCACTGGTACATGTACCAGTATAGTCAGCAAAATCCACCTGGAGTGTGGAACAACACCTAAATCCTGTGTACATTGTCGGTTTGTTTGTTCAATGGAGCTCGGGAACAAGACCCTTGCTCTGTGTTTGTTCCAATCCATGTGCAGGTCCAACAAAACCCAACTGGACTTACATGTTACCCCCCCCCAGTGGTGCTCTGTGCACCACACAGGCTCATGTGCCTGTACATAATAATAGACATCAGATGGGCCTCATTTGTAAGCTTCATGCATAGAGCTGTATACTTCATGCTGCCCCACAATGCTCCCCAGTTGGGGGGAGAACCAGCTGGCGGGTTAAATTCATTCAGGGAGACTTGTAGTTCCAGTAGTCATAGCATGGAAGAATATGGTTAGAGTGGAACTTAAACACTCAACTGCTTTTTTGGAACCATCTTAGAAGGGAGGGGTACCGGGTGGTTTTTACCACCGCTAACAACTTGGCCATCCTGTACCTGATTTTTTTTTTTTAACTGGGAATAGAAACACTTCTGACCGGTACATCTGTGGAGCCGTCAACTCAATCTTGCTTATGGTCTTCTTGTTACGGTCATTTGGAGTTGAAGGCCACACACGCCAGCCCATGTGCATTGAGCATGGCAGTGGAAAAGCATACATTTTCAGCTGACCCGTCTAGGGAAAAATGGCGGCTGCCAAAAAATGACGGCAAACAGTTACATACTAAATTTCCTAAAATCTCGGCTTGTGAAAAAATGCACTGTGGAGATATCAGAAACACAGTTGGGGGGAGAGGGGAGATTGTTCCCCTCTGGCTCCTTTAGGATGTAACAGGTCAGTTTCTGCTTTGAGGTGAATTTTCTCTTGCATTTAACATTTATTTCATTTCTTAAGCGTCATTTCTTTTAACAATATTCAATAGCACTGTAAATATCAAAATAGCAAAAATAATATGATTATACAATAACAATTACATAAAACTACAATTAAAATTATAATTAAAAATTACGAAACTACATGTAAATTACAGGTTCAACTTATGCTTAATAAAGCATAAATTTATATGAATAAGACCTTGTTAATTATAACATTTATTAAAAAGGTGCGTCTTGATCCAACGCTTGAACTCGTTTTCATTTGTAATATCTTTCAACTGGTTTGGCAAAGAATTCTACAACATCAGTCCAGCTATAGCAAATCCCCTGTTGTTAAGTTTATTATACGATCAGGGAACCTGAAGACTCAAGGTTGCATTTGACACACTTTTGAATGAAAGGTTTCCCCCTGTTACTCCTGGTGAGCTTTGAACGCAGGAAACAGTGACTAAGTTTGATAATTGGTTCTGTCCTTTTTCCAGGAACTGAAGAATCTACTGTATGAGGCCCAGGAGTCAGCCCCAGACCCCGAGGGTGAGTGCTGATGTGCTATTTGCCTCACGTTTTAGGCCAGGCAAACAGATTATGTTTTCAAGTTATCCAACCCAGCCAGTACCCAATTTCATGGCGCTACTACTAAGTACTGGTACATGATTATATGCAACAGAGGTTACAAGTATTTCAAGGAGACCGTAAGCAGTAAGCTTGGCAGAAGGCACATAAACCTGGAAGGAAAAATTTGCTGAAGCGAGACGTAACACTGGGCATATGTACATACATGTATGCATGCATAACCACAAGCACATTCTAGTAAGCACAATTTTTCTGCTGTTAAGCAGCTCCGTGGAAGTGCTCAGAATCTTTTCTTTTTTTATTTGAAAAGTTGAATGTGCAGAAAACGAGGCCATCCTCGGAGGAAGGAATAATTCTACCTTATATTTTTCGACCAAAAAACATTAGATTAAAAATGCTTCACCCCTGTATCCACCCTAATTTTGTTTTGATGTACCAATTACATGTAATACAGCCATTTTGGGGACAAAATTGATGCCAATTTTGTGGGGTCTGTAGTTGCCCGTTCATAGCTTTTCTTCCCCTGTAACCGTCACTCGCCAATTTGAGGTGAAACATGAGCCATACTTGACATATTTAACCAAAAGTTAAGAATTTGAATGCCTTAAATCTTACTGTATAGCAATATTGATAACACAGTTCAAACGTTTTAGATCTTCACTTCACAAACACTACCAAAAAATGATTGGGAGAGAGATAGGCAAAATATATCACCAACCTACAGAAAGAGCCTAGATACAGGAAAAGTGAGACTAGTATCTCAAATAGCAAACATGGTGCTGATTTTTGTAACTTTTGACGAAAGCATGACAGAAAAAGCCAAAGATAATGCTGTTTTGGGCATTGTAATATCTTGAGCCTGTTCGGTCTTTCAACAGCACATGCCCCAACTGAAATGCATCTGAGGTCATAGGCCCTATCAGTGCCGTTTAGCACAGCCATTCCCTGCCTCACGCATGTGCTTGTTCCCATAAGACCTTGCCTTTTTGAAATACTGGACTGGCTCATTATAAACAAAAAGCTTTGATTGAGTCGATGCGAACATCATAACGGTTTGCACCTAGATTTTCAGTGGATCTATTGCCATCGATTTTTAATTCTAGTTTCAATTTTGAACTCAAAGGATTTGGAATTTTTGAGTCCCCCTGGAAGAGTTTCTCAGTCGTTAGACAGAAAGTTTACTTGTGTTTGAATGCCCGAATGAACCCAATATTGATTGCATAATTTGGCAGTGTCTGGGGAAGCCATAGTGGAGAGGCATTATGCCAAATTCGAGGAGACGTTTCTGAAACTCTGCGAGAAAGAGCTGACCAAAATCAACACATTCTTCAGTGGTAAGTTTGTCTACAAATCTTGTTTTCATATTGGTAAAAGTGCATAAAATACATGTTTGAGGCCGCATCTGAATCTCTTGTCTAGAGCAAGGTCCACATGTAGGTCTTCGCTCCATTGGAAATGCGTGGAGACGCACAGACAATAGACCTAGCCGTAGCTCTGGAAGCCCGTTTCGGACACGGCCTGATTCAGATGTACTGGTACCATATAAAAATGGAATAATGTAGTTGTAAAATAGATAGGTACGGAAAAAATTGAGAAGGAATAAAAGACTAGCCCCGGTAGTTTTTGAAAATAACATGGACGGGAAAAATTCAGTCGTGTGGTTGTTCTCATGTATAGTTTCACCCCATGGGAGGGGAACACGGGACAAGGCTAATCTGATTGTCCCTTAACAGCTGATGCTAGGAAATGATCAACTTCCATTTCATGTGTCAGTTCCGAGCTCCTGCGGCAGGGTTCTCCGAGGCTTCCAGGCATGAGGGGATGATTTGTAGACATACTTGTGGGGTCCCGCTGTCAGGTGTAAATATCGTCATCATTTCCTCTGTGACAGGGAGGAAGAGGGTAGCACAGATGGGACAGTAGGGAGGTGAAATACATGTATCTCCATCAGGGGTTGAATCACTCAATTGCCGGGGGAGGGGGGATTTCCAGTTTTCCCTGGATGGCTTAGATTTAGGCTTCTTCCTGCAATTGTCATTTTCTTATCTCGTCTGTTTTGATATGATTGGATGTGATCGGAAGACCCACCTTTTAAACAACCTGTTCTTAGAAAAACGTGTTGCATCTTTGGGTCAGCAGGGGCAGTGACCTCACAGTCATAGTGCCTCTTTTAACCTGCTGTGGACTGACGCACAGGTACAGGCTTGGTGTACCTTTTTCGGACATTTGTTTAAAAGAATAAAATTCCTGTGGGCTACACATTTTTGGGCACATTGTTTCAAACCCAGTGATAGGCCCCTTTCCTTTGTATGCAAAGATGGTCTCTTACATGTAGACATGGTAGTAGTTATTGTTATGAAACACCAGAGACAGCTTGCTCAAGGCTCTCACTGCGGATATTCTTAGATTTGTAAATTGCAAAGCTGAGGGTGTTTTGGGGCATACTTGAAAAAGGTAAAACAAGGAGCTGAACCAGGGGTTGTACAGGGTAACTGTCCAATAGCGCTGGATTGCCAAAACATTCAACCGGTGTCCAACAAAACAGTGATACATGTACATGTAGCTCAACTGGTGTTTAACAAAACAGCAATACATGTAAGTCAACTGGTGTCCAACAACTGAAACAGTTATTGGCTACACCTGCCGAAAGGCACCCTAAATTGCCTGAATTAGGTTCACAGGCACACGGGCACAACTTCAGTGTGTTGGAAATTCTTCACCTTGTCTGATTTCTCTTCCCGTGACTTCATCGACAGAGAAGGAAGCGGAAGCCATGCGGCGCTTTGCGCAGCTCTCGGATGAGCTCCGGCAGGTGGACTCGCAGACGGTGGCCAACAGCGCCACGCTGCGCCGTCGCCGCAGCAGCATCTTTCTCCTGGACAACAGCGAGGTCAAGGTGGCCAAGTCGGACCGGCGGAAGGTCAGCGACCTCAAGCTGGCCTTTAGCGAGTTCTACCTCAGCCTGGTCCTGCTGCAAAATTACCAGGTAGTCTCTTTTTTTTAGATTAAGCTGTGGGAATAATTGGGTTTGAGGACTCAAGGGACTCACCTTGAGTAAATTGGAGGCTGCTGATTGCACTGTAAGACTGAGGAAGATAGTAGAGGTAGAGAAAAGGATAAAAAGAGCAGGGTCTGGCCTGCGATCAGAGTCGGGCCAAAAATCGTAAACTGAAAATCAAGTTTATAAATTGTTTATCTTGAATGTTGCTAGCAGCCAGTCACTCCCCCACAGCCAGGTGCATTTCTGTTTGGCAGAATTTAATTTTCTTTAGCAAGAAACATTTAGTTGATTTCAAGTCTGGTGCAAAAGAGAACTTCATGGGAGGGGGAGAAGTAATGCAGGAAATACTTCTGTCTCACAAAATAGTTTCTTTTTTCAGTTTTCAAAGAATTTCCATTATTTTGGATGATGAATTCTAGAATATTTAGAAAAAATAGGCTAGTGATCCTGGAGTTTCTTAAATGCAGCCAAGTTTTTCCATATTTGTGATTTAACTTCTCCAGCAATAGTACATCATTTCAGTACGTTGCGAGTTCTGCATGAGAAAGTATTAATCTATTTAATGATGCTATTTATAGCCCTAGCAAGCCCTGCATGAACGCTGCGTAACTAGATACAGGGATGTATTTACCAGCTTTTGTGCATGATCAAACATAACATTAACACTCAGAGACCCCCCATGAGTTAATGGTATGTTTTATGTCGTGGCTACACTGCACCTTTCATGTTCAACTGTTTACAAACTGGAACCAAGTTACATGTATGTGAACCAACTAACTGTGGTTCCTTGAAGAATACAAAGGACTGTGTACATTATACTGAGCTGATGGAAAAAGTTGGAGATATCTTTTGGAATACCTGCTGCAGACTTGATCGTGAAGAACAATTTTGGAACATTGCTAGTTTATTATCATTTTTTAAGCAGAGCCAGATGGCTTTGAAGCCCCTCTGTCCTTCTGCCGTGAAGTCAGATGATTTTTGTGGTTAGAATCCCGTTGGATAAAATCCTTAATAAGCGTAACTGTAGAAGTAGGATATTAACAAGGTCCAGGGTTCGCTGTTCTTTTATCATCTTTGGTCCTTTCTCCTTTGCCGCAACAGAAACTGAACTTCACAGGGTTCCGGAAGATTCTGAAGAAATATGACAAGATGATGAAGAGCGTGAAAGGGGCTGAGTTTCGGATCTCAAAGGTGGAGTCAGCGCCATTCTACACCAGCAAACACATTGACAATCTGATCCTTGAAACAGAGGTAAAAGGAGTTTACAGAACAGTTTTCAGAGGAAGAAATCAGAGAAATTGTGCAGAATGCAGGGATGAGAATGGTCAATAAAGTTCGCAGATTCCGATGTTGCATTGTTAGTACTATTTTCCTGGATACCAAGATAATAATTCCACAATATTGCTCATGGAGTTCAAACCAAACCTCAAGTTTAGTGGCCTAACCACTCACCCACTCGTGGTGGTTAAGACAAACATCCTACAGTCTCTCTGAGTAGCAGGCCAGGGTTTTTATGGGGTCTAGTGTCTTCCTTGCAGACGTCCTACATCAACGACTTAGAGGAAGGCAACAGACAGAAAGCTATGAACAAGTTACGGGTACCTCCTCTAGGGGCAAAGGTAGGTTGACAACAGTTTATCTCGTCCCTTCATAATGTGACATCACCAGTAAAATGGGAATATCACCCATGAAAAAACCAAGAGAGGATAAGGGTTTTACCAGCAGTGAAGGAAGCAGCAATCGACTTTTCGTGTCCTCTGAGATAATTTCATGATGCTGTTTTTCTTATTTTCCTTTGATCAGGGAACCAACTGGACCACATTTCGCATGGGCTTGTTTTCAGGAATCTTCCTTGTCCTGCTGCTGCTCATCATACTAGCAGGTAGATCACTTTATCTTTTTTCTCCTCCCATGAATCTGTAGCCTAGTGTTCACTCTTACGAATCGATGCCAATCAAGGTCCTTTTGAGTTGTGCTGCCGGGACTAAACAAGTGTAGACTCACTGAGCCTGGACCATTTTCTCAAACTCTAGCTTTGTATCTATCTCTTGTACCATCTCTTGCTGAGGAATCAGTGGAAAGCTTTTGATATCTGAAACCAGATGGAAAAACAGTGAAGTAGTTATGTGTCCTGAAGCAGACCTCTGAGCTGTAATGTGACAAAGTCCTCCAAAATTGTGGAAATGAAATTTCACAAAGCCACTGCCAAAGATGTCAGGAATTTGAAAAACACTCCAGCTGCGGATCTTAGAACGCTATCATGAATATCGTTATTGACCCTGCTAAAGTCCAGGGTCAGTGCTAGGGTAGAACTAGTGTTCAGGTTGAGATACATGTGTGAGCCTGTTCTTCATTCATTTCTGGACTTGAAGCGGGATTTACTTGGCCTCGGTTTTTATCCTGAGATCAGGTTACAGGCTGCATCCTCAAAAATGTTTCATAGGCTCCTCACTTGGTTGTTCATGACTCAGTATAGGCCAGCCCTCTGCTGCAGGAATACCAAATCTTACAATTAGCAGCCAAAGTTTTGAAAGGCATCAATTCTAACACTCGAAGACTCTAGACATTTCACTCTAGACATCTCATTGACTCAAGGACCAGTGTTGTAGTCGAGACCTTCACAAGACCAGACACAAGACCATGTGCAAGACCATGCACAAGTAACAGGTTGAACAATGACAAAGGAATGCTTTTGTTGCAGTTCATTTGAATAGCTTGTGACTTGAATGCAGACTGGAGGTCATGTGCTGGTCTCGTGTGGTCTTGTGAAGGTCTTAAGTGGTCTCGACTACAACACTGTCAAGGACCAAAGAGGACGCCAAAAGCTGTTGCCAAAGTTGAATGTATTGGGAAATGTTGGCTGTTGTCCAGTCTCAGTCCTTGGGACATGACTCAACTGTAATGCTTGTGCCACTGCATCGTGCCTCTCCTATTTTAGGTGTCCTCATCCCAGTCAACGAAGACTGTTGGCCGGCCGTAAGGATGTACCGAGGAATGTTCCTCATCATCCTTCACATCTTCCTCCTGGGGCTCAACACCTACGGCTGGAGGAAAGCCGGCGTCAACCACGTACTTATCTTTGAGCTAGATCCTAGGAATAATTTGTCGCACGAGGATTTTATAGAGGTGAGTCTATTTGCATGTGCCGTGGGATTAATAAGCATTGGGTTTTTTGTTTGTACAGGCTAAGGCATACTTGTAAAAGGCAGCAACGGTGTGGCTGTAGTGGCCAACAGTTGTAGAGACAGGAATGAAGTTTCAAATTTTGCAGATGCTTCAGTGAATTTTCATTTTTGTCGATTTCCGTCTAGATGTCAATGTTTTTTGCGGACCTGTGGGCCATCAGCATTTTAGCTTTCATCTATTTGAGTTTACTGCCCAGTGTTCCGAGCTACATCAGTCCGCTCATCCTAGCTTGCGTGATGGTGGTGTTCTTGCTGAACCCTACCAAGACGCTGAACTACAGGGCTCGGTTTTGGCTCCTGAGAATTCTGGTGAGTTTTAAACTGAATTATCACATCACTGGGTAATTTTTGCTTTAAAGCATGACCAGTTGTTTCCTCAATAAAACTGTCACGGGGATGCTTAGGCATGGAAAATGGAAGAAACTTAAGGATATTGAGGTGGGAGGGAAACCAAGGAAAGAGATTTTTTTATTGCAAAACCCTAGGAAAGCCGAGATGGAGAGAAACTTGACCTTTGCGTACCGAGATGCATGTTGGGAAAAGTACTGCTTCATGAGTCTTACACAGCAAAAGATTATTCCGTCACATAAAAGATTCATAGGAACCCAAATGCCAAATGTTGAATTTTAGTTTTAGTTTTTTCCCCACATAACATGAATTTGTTTTTCCTATCTTGCAGGCGCACATATTAATCGCACCATTTCACGCCGTCGGCTTTGCAGATTTCTGGCTGGCCGATCAGCTGAACAGTTTAACAACAGTTTTGTTAGACCTAGAATTCCTCCTATGTTTTTACATCTGCGAAGTAGACTGGGTACAGACTCAATGTAAGCATCCAGTTTTTTTTTCATCTTTTAACCTGTTAAGAGAGTTGTGATGGATCCTGAACAACTTGCCACTGTTGCTAAGGAACCAGTCGAAGGTCACTTGGTCATTACTGTGGCAACTTGTTAATGCTTTTTGCTACATGGACCAGCCATAGCCATCGCAGTGCATGATACAGTATAATAATTTAATAATAATAATTTATTCATTTATAAAGCTCAAATTTCAAATAGATATCTTCAAATGCACTTAACAATGAAAGACATTAAGTATGGAACAATGAATACATTTAAACATGGTTGAGCCGATGGCATACAAGGGTGTCTCGGGCAGCCGCCAAACAACCCACATTCACCAACATCAGTAAAGGGGAGACAGTAAGAAGCAGTTACAGTTTTAGAGGTGGGAGGAAAACCCCAGAGGAATATTCTGGGTAAAACCCACGGAGTCGGGTAGGGACTGAAAACCCAATCCACATGTGGACCGGGCCGGAAATCGAACCCGGGACCACAGAGTTGGAAGGTGAGGAAAGAACTACCTTGCCAACCTGACTCCCCAATGACTCCTTAATGGCATATCCAAAGCCTTTTGTAGTTCTAGGAAAGTCAAAAAAAGGACAACAGTGTTATGGGCAGAAACCCTGCAGGAGAACTGTGTTTCATGTCCTAATATGTGCCCTCACATTTAAACTTCGTGAGAGAGATTTCCTCTTCAAATACAGTACAGCTGAGACGAAAATACTGTTCTATTATACACGAACTGCCTCCAAGGGACACTCACATCATCCCGCTGATGGCAATGACAGTGGAAAGTAGACTTATTGTCCACTTGAAATTTAAACTCAAAAACAAACTCGACTCAGTAATTTGTGTAAAGACGTCTTGTATCCTGTCTTCCCCCCTCCAGGTTATTTTAACTGCAATACCTATTCGTATTTGGCAAAAGCCCTGGTAGCATGTCTTCCAGCCTGGTTCCGGTTCGCCCAGTGTCTTAGGAGGTACCGGGACAGCAGGCAAGCTTTCCCCCATCTTGTCAACGCGGGGAAGTACTCCACAACATTCTTTGTAGTTTTATTCGGGTCCCTCGTTTCAACTACAAAAGGTAATCTTAAATAACAGTGCCCTAAGGAACCAAACTTCCTCTCAGAAAGTTGTTTACATTGTTTACCTTCACCCAGAGGAAAATTTCTGGAAAAATCTGAAATATGTTTTTAAAGGGAGATACGATGGATGTAGCTTTGTGATGAACGATTAGCAAGTAACACCGTGTGAGGTCTCTGTTGTGGGTTGTTGAGGTTCTTCAGAGAATTGGGGTACTTAACGTTTTGGACACTCTGCTCTGGCTGTCTTCAGGTGGACTCACTTCAGCACCCCACTCATTCACAAGAGAGACTTCACAGGGTGCTACTGCAAACCTTCATTACGAAAATTGGAGAAGTGTCAGAAGCCCATTTTTGATGTACCGGCGCAGTTGCATTCGATTTTCAGTTAATCCTTACAAAGGATTTCAGCTGACCAAAATTTAATCGTAGTCAAAGTTGTGAAAGAATTCAAATTTTGTTGCTTGGCAATTTGAGAAAGTTTTGTATGGAGAAATTTGTATGTCCAGACGTGGTCAGTGGTTATTAATAAAAGTTGTAAAATCCCTTTTTTCTTTCTTTTTCTCTCTGTCAGAGAAATATCCGTCTTTTTACCAGAATCCCTTGTTCTACATATGGATGCTGAGCCTCTTCGTCAGTTCCTGCTACACGCTGACCTGGGACCTGAAGATGGACTGGGGCCTGCTGGAGAAATCCGTGGAGAACAAACTGCTGCGTAAAGAGATCGTCTACTGGGACAAGGTGAGGGAAGGTTCCATCAGCGAGACACCCAAGACGCGTCTTACCTTACGCCGACGGATTTCAAATGAGTGGCTTTAAGAAAATGGAAGTGCTCAACCTTTCAAAAAGGTTCCATCAAGGAGAAATTGAAGCTCTTTCTTCATGTGATTTCTGCTTCCAGTTGGAGGATTTCAAATAAGAAAATTTAAAAGCAGAAGAGCCCATACTGCTTTGAGAAAAAAATCCCTTTCAATCAATGGAGGTCTTTTTCCTGACCGATACATTTTCTCATTGCCTCTTTAGTATTACTACTTTGCCATGATGGAGGACTTCATTCTACGGTTTATATGGACCGTCAGTATCTCCTTAGCGCTTCTGGATGTGGTGCATGCCGAATTGCTACGAAGCATCTTAGCACCCTTAGAAGTATTCAGGTTAGTTTCACAGAGACCCCCTACCTATCCCAGAAGGAAAAGAACTTGAAGTTCTCTCCTCTAAATGGTGCCCTATATTGCAAATTTTATTCACAAGAATTTCTGGCAACTGATGCCCAGTAGGTAAACATACACAGATTTTATTTTGGAACAGTGTCTGCAATGGACAGAATCATCAAGTTTCAGATTGCTCTCCCACCACACCCTAACTAATATTTTCTGGCTGGAAGATTTCAGATCTTTTTTCAGGGTGGACCTCACCCCTTCGTAGCTCAAGATATTAACCATATGCTGCCGGGGAGCCCGGTTTCAGGCACATAGGCTTTATACACGAAACCGGGGAGCCCGAAACCAGACAAAAGAGCTGGGTCTTGTAACAAAAGACCTTACTCAGAACAAAAGACTGAGCTGCTGGGAATTGCCAACATTTTTTTCAGTTGTCGATGGCGGAGGAAATCTGTCCTTATTTTGAGAGATTATATACCACTGTTTGTGGCATTCAACATGAGCGGATTACCACCGGGGACAAAAGCGCTCTAGTGATGAGCGATACAGTACCGCTGGATGCTAATCTGGCACCTATTTGAAAAGGCGCCAGTAGCACACCGTGCCAGTTTCAGGAACAAAAGAAAGTTACATAACACTGCACAATCTGGGCTCGTTTTACAAAGCGGCAGGCCTGGCTGAAATAATGGGGCGTCCATAGATGTTGTCTGTCAGATTGGTCACCAGACAGTTTTTTGTGAGGGTGTAAACGTCCAGGGAATGAAGCCATGATTTTTTGAAGAATTTTGAAAACGAAAAATCTTTAAAATCACCCAGTTTTACGTCATGCAACTTCAAATTCCACCCGGCAGCAAGTGATTAATGTTTACACAGCTCTTAATTAAGCATTCTTATAATTTGTACTGTACTTAACATTCACCATAATGCTAAATTATTCTCTCTGTTATGTATCGTATGTTGCATATGAAATCGCCTTGGAAATATTGTCTGTTCAGCCGTGCGTCTTTTCACAGAAGCCTAGTCTTAATGACGGGGACCAGTTCAGTATTCCTACAACGTACAGCACATCCGAGGTCATTTGGGAACAGCAGTACGCGCTCAAAAGGTCTGCCATATCAGCATGGCCATGCACCGAATCGCCTGCATGCTTTGTTCTCGAATAACTTTGTCATTTGGAATATCATACTGGGTCATTGATCAATCTTTTTTGGGGGCCTCCGTAGGAGATTTGTGTGGAACTTCTTCCGTCTGGAGAACGAGCACCTGAACAACTGTGGTCAGTTCCGTGCCGTGAGGGACATCTCCATCAAACCGGACAAGGAGAAAGAGGAGGAGAACCCCAAGCGGATGGAGGACATGATGGATGACGAGGGTCAGGTGCCACTCCACAAACACAAAGAGAGCAGAGGGGAAGTCAGGTAGGGTACCAGACTTTGAGATAGGGTGTGGGTGCTGAACACGAGGGTCTTATATCACTCTGCTCACTCAGGGATTGCAAAGACAGAGTCAAGTAGGTACCAGACCGTGAGAAGGGGTTAGGTGCCACACACAAAAGTTTGATGCCTCTTTGCAAACAAAATGGATAGCAAAGTAGTCAGGTAGGTACCTCGTTGTGAGATAGAGCACAGGTGCTGAACTTAAAGGTCTGGCGCCAAGTGCAAGGTGCCAGTTTCTTCGAGGAGTGGTTTAGATTCCGGCAGGTCATTCCAGATACGATAATGAAAGCTGTATGACACAAAAAAGTGAGGTAGCTTCCATAATGAAAGACTTCAAGAAAACAGGAATAATTGTTAGATATCAGATAGGAGATTGGCCAAAATTTTTCACGGGGGGAGGGGGAAACTACTTTTCCGGGGGGGTGGTGGTTTCCAGGGGAAGCACTCATCAGCTAAAAAATGATGAACAGTTAACGCCTGGAGGTGGTCGGTGTTGAGGTTTTTTATTGTTTTTCAAGCAAATTGGTGATGCTCATCTCTCTCTTCTTTTCATCTCTTTCCCTTTTTTCCTATTACTCCTTTTCAATTTTTATTTCTAGGGGGTCAAGTACCCCCCTTGGCCCTCACATCATGACATCCATGCAGGAAATGTAGTAAGAGTCAGTTGCCACAATAAATGAATGAGGGAAGCATAAGGAATGTAAGGTCGAGTTCGGGCGGCCTGTTCTTGACACAGGTTTCTTGTTCTCACGCTCGAACGGTGGGAACACGACTCAAGAACACTGTGCTCGGAACAGGATCACACACCACCTCCTCGTCAAGGTTTTACAGGAACACACGGAAAAACTCGTGAGATTTTGATTTTTGAACAGCTGCAAAAAGTAGAGAGATGGCTTCCAAAGCCATAGACCATGTAGACAATGGGAAGTTTTGCAAAATTAACATTAATTATTTTCCGAAACACAGAAATGAATGTTCCTGTTTATATAGAAAAGAACTCAGCCCATCCAAACCTTAACTCTCGAATAACGTACATGCACGCCGCCGTGTTGCATGTTGCTTGTAATAACCGGTTGTTTGTTCCCGGCGTTCGAGCGGCCGACCTACGAACAATAAATCGAGCTCTTCGTGAACATACTGAAACAAGCCACCCGAACTCAGCCCATGGTCAAAATATATCTCTACTCACAGAAAGTGAGTAGGTGATATTGCACAATTACAGATTGCTGTAAGTTGATTGTAAGACCCTGACAAAGTGGATCGGTTACATCAATGAAATCCTCTATCTTCCCAGGTTTGACGAAACGCAGCTGCTACTGAGAAACACTTCGTCTGAGGAGACACATTGCAAAAAGAACAGCAGTCTTATGAGAGGTGACTTGAGCAATGGCCCACAGGTGTGCAACTCGGTCACCAGGATACGGTTCCAGATTGGAGATGACGAAGGCAGGATTAATGAGATTGATGTGTGAAAGGGTGTGGCCCCTATTGGGCACAGCCTTGAATGGGCGTTGCCTTGAGTGGGCTTGGCTGGATGACTGAGGTCCGTCAAGCACCTGCCCTGGAGGGGAGACGGCCTGTGATGGGTGTTGCCTGTGATGGGTGTGGCGTGCAGTAGATGGTGCCAGAAATGGGTGGTGCCTGGAATGGGCATGGCCCCAAATAGGGAACGGTCAGTAGAGGAAGTTCATTGCATGCCTATGCATGATGAGAACTGAACTGCAAAGAACTCAAGATTGCCGATGGAACTGACAAAATGTAACAACAGCTTAAGAGCACAAACATGCTGCAGGTGCATCGGGGGGTGTGGCCACCGGCATGCTGAACGGATAGACGTATGCATCTAGTTTGCATACATGAAAAAAAGCAGCTAACCCGAGTCGTATAGAGGAATCCGACGAGACACCGTTCTGAGGGGCGCATTTACACTCACACAGCTATCTCAATCTGAGCACGCGTACACTTTGGCAATTGACTACTACCTATTGGTCAAGGAGGAATTTCACTCGTGTGCACTGCCTGCGTGCAGACAGGATGGCCCGTAGTAATGGCTTCTAATTTTGGTTGTCGGATTTGTCTCTACTGTCAAAGGAAAAATGTCAAATATTCCAGTTTTGCTGAAGACTCACCTGTTCCTGTGTCTTTTTAAAAGCAGACATGTGAACAAGTTGAAAGTTAGAGTTTAAATTATTTAAAACACCTGTTCCTTTTTTTTTGAGTGGTTAACAGTGAATTCGTAACCACAGTTTTGGCGGCATCTTTTTTGCTAGCATTTCATGGGATGGCATTTCCCATGAGTCCAAAAAATTAATGCTCATTTATTTAAAACACCTGTTTCTTTTTTTTTTTTGAGTGGGTAACAGTGAATTCGTAACCACAGTTTTGGCGGCATCTTTTTTGCTAGCATTTCATGGGATGGCATTTCCCATGAGTCCAAAAAATTAATGCTCATTTATTTAAAACACCTGTTTCTTTTTTTTTTGAGTGGGTAACAGTGAATTCGTAACCACAGTTTTGGCGGCATCTTTTTTGCTAGCATTTCATGGGATGGCATTTCCCATGAGTCCAAAAAATTAATGCTCATTGATTCCTGGATCTATGCAAATAGAATCAACAAAACTTTGGTTAAACGAATAACTTTGGTGCTCATTTACCAAGTGCAATTTTAAGACTACTTGATGTGTGTGCCAAAAATGACTATCTCCACTTGTGTAATAACCACATGCTCCCGGGTGAGTTGAAAAATGCAGTGCACACATACGGGCGAATTTCAAGATTTTCAGTTTTCAAAAATCTTCAAAAATTCAGCATTTCAATTAATGGACGTTTACACCCACATGAATTACTGTGTGGTGGCCACTGTAGCCTGACAGACAAAATCTATTGACGCCTGAGTATTTCAGCCAGGCCTGCAGCCTTGTAAAAAGAGCCCAGATTGTGCGGTGTTATAGAATTTCTTTTGTTCACGAACCTGGCACAGTGTGCTGCTGACCTCTTTTCAATAGGGGCCAGATTAGCGTGCAGCGGTGCTGTGTGGCTTTTGTCCTGGTGGTAATCCACTTGCACTAAATGCCCAAAACCGTGGTATACTGTTTCAAAACAAGGCTGGATTATCTCCACTATTGAGACTGAAAAAATGTCGGTAATGCCCAGCAGCTCAATCTTTTGTGCCGAGCGCAGTCTTTTGTTACAAGGCCCAGCTCTTTTGTCCCGGTTTCGGGCTCCCTGGCTTCGTGTACAAAGCATATGTGCTCGAAAACGGGTCCCCCGGCAGCAAGTGGTTAATTATAAATGTATTTGTGTCAGCATGCAGCACGTAATGGAGATACCAAATAATCTTGATTGTTCCGCTGTGGAATCAGTCAGCGCTGTACATTCAAGGTGCAAGGTGGAGACACTGTCTTGGACATCTCTTTTTTGTCTTTTTGTGCAACTTTAAATTCGTCAGTGCTTCAAAAACAATGAGAGATCCTTTCGGAACTAAGTGGGCTTTACTAACATTTAAAATTTTTCCACGCTTTTCTAGTTAATAGAGGGGGCTGTTGATCAGTTTGTCCAAATAAATTGATTGTGCCTGCTAAGTCATGTGATCTACCGGTATAGTGGTTATATCAAACATCAGCAAACATGGCATTCTCCCATAGCCAAGTCTGTTTAAGTTCATAAGCTTACTCAGCACTCTAGTACTCTCAGCACTGCACAGACCGTCAGCTTTATATTTGATATAGCACTTATAACACTTCTCTACTGGAGGACACCATGTGCGCTGATGTTTGATACCCACTCCAGATCACATGATTTAGCAGGTGCAACTAGTCAGTTGTGAACCCAAAATTTGACTTTCAGAAACGTTTCAAGAAAGGGTAGCTTGCTGGCCTGTTGCTCAAATAACAATCATCAATCAAATGATTCCACGTATTTTAACAGAAATGCTTCGCATAGACCCTTTGAAAGTGTGGAGGGTTTCAATTCTAGGGAAGGAAACCAGCTATTACCAATGGGAATGTGTATCATTTCACATGGAAGAAAACCTGGAATTACGGTTTTCTCATCTTTGTGTTACACGACCTTTCTTTTTTGAAATTTTCACCTCGCGTAATTATAAACATCAGAACTTTTCAGTTATTGTTTACTATCAGTCAAATGTGAAAATATCCTGGGGCACTGGTATTTTCAACATTTTCAGTCAACTTAGTTTGCCACCAGTGGGTGAAACTAGGGCATGCTGACCACTGGTTGATTTTCCCAGGTAACCCATGCACAAAATATGTATATCTTGGGTACCAGGCAAAGGGACCAGCATTTGACAAAATTGTCATTGCTCAAATTTGCCTCAAATGGTTGGAATTTCAAATGTAAGACTAAACTGGCAGTTAAAGGACTAGTCCATTGTCTAGTCTGACTGCACTACTTGTGAAGGGACCCCACAGTTTGGAGACAGGGCACCCAACATTCCAAGGACGCTCAAGTTGCGACCAAATTACTTTGCTGTGGTTTGTAATTGCACACAGGTCTATGGTTCTGGCTGCAGTCACTTCTTGTAAGTGCATGTAATTTCAAGTCAAAGCCTTGCTCAGGCCAAATTGGGCTGGCTTTTCACATTTTTGCCGTCTCATTGTGCAGAGATTTTTAAATACACGTTGACCTATGTACTAAAGATGACAATCTTAATTTACTGTTCGCACTTTCCCATAGAACCAGTGGGGCCCACCGTCTGCTGAGCACAGACAGAAAGCACACAAGTGAATCAAGTGTGGTGTCACCAATTCATCTTTTTATTAGTTGTGATGCATTTGCCCTGTCTCAAGCCAGACAACTTGACTTCCCTTTTGACATTTGCATGTGGTCGGCTTGTAGATGCATTGGCCTACCTTATATTAGCTTATGCGCACAATTACTGCTCAGTGCAAAACCATGGCCAAAACTAGTTTGGTTTATTTTTTTCCTCAAGTTGTTGTGTCACATTTTTAGCTCATCATTTGTTTATATTAACCAATTGCTGCCGGGTGGTTTGAAAAATGCAGTACACACAAACAGGACATTTTCTAGATTTTTAGTTTTCAAAATTCTTCAAAAATTCATCATTTCAATTAATGGACGTTTACACCCACACGAATGACTGTCTGGTGGCTACTCTAGTCTGACAGACAAAATTTTTTGATGCCCCAGTATTTCAGCCAGGCCTGCAGCCTTGTAAAAAGAGTCCAGATTGTGTGGTGTTACACAAGTTTCTTTTGTTCACGAACCTGGCCCAGTGCACTGCTGACCTCTTTTCAATAGGGGCCATATTAGCGTGCAGTGGGTTCTGTGTGGCTCATCACTGCGATGGTGCAGTGCTTTTGTCCCCGGTGGTAATCTGCTCGCACTAAATGCCCCAAACCATGGTATACTGTTTCAAAACAAGGCTGGATTATCTCCACTATTGAGAGTGAAAACATGTTGGTAATGCCCAGCAGCCTGGCCTTTTGTTATAAGGCTCGGCTCCCTTTGTTCGATTTCAGAGACCCGGGCCACATGTATAAAGCATACATGTCTAGTACTGGAATCCCCGGCAGCAAGTGGTTAAGCAGATATCTCTTGCATATTGTCAGCCTGCCTTTGCAAGAACTTGATCCATGTATTCCTGATCCAGACGGAAAAGATAAAAGAAATGAGGACTTGAAATAAGTGTGCGCGGAGATGTATTTTTATGAAAATATTCCTTAATTGGGCATTATGGTGCATGCTAATCCCTGGCAAATATCATACGAGTCGCTGCCGGTTATTTTCCGAGTCGGGGCTTATATACCTTGACAGTCTGGTGCCTTTGTCAATAGCTTAACTGCCCGTGATAGGGAATCTTACAAACATGGCAACAGTGATTGTAGTTTCAGACTTGAATCAAGGCTAAGTTTGTTCCAGACTTGAATCAAGGCTAAGTTTGTTCCAGGTCTTCCTGCAAATGAGGTTTCATTATCTGTAAATGATATTGACAAAAAAAAAAAAAACAGAAGAAAAAATCCCATTCCAGTTGAGATGGTGTGATTAGATTGTATAAATCAGTGTTTGAGTCGTGTTTCTTCGCATGAAACTGCTTGTACAAGATGCAAGCAGATAAAATTGGTCTACACGGTTTTATTAACATAACACTACCAACCCAGTGTGGGTGTAACTCCTTCGTTTTGTGTAGTTTAGAAAACTCGGTGAAAATACTAATTTTTCTTGTACTGTGAACTATTTTAAAGCTGGATATTCGCTCACGATTTTCCTTGACTGTTCCTCTTTTGCTATGGATAACCCTGGCCCCCAAAGTGCCTCTAAAACTGTTCTCCAGAAAGGGTGTAACATTGTATGGACCTGGCTTAGTACTCACAAGGTTCTCACAACCTGCATTACACGGATCTCTTTTGTTCACAAGTCTGCACTAGGTATGTAAGGTTGGCACGCACTGCATGCACAGGTGTCACTATCGACTGATATATTGAGCTGCTGTGGTGATTAACACCAGATTGCTAGAACTATGTGTTACTGGATGGCCACGCCCTTTCTTATTACAAATGGCTGCAACTTTCATTGCATCCACCTTATTTGATAGCAATACCAGTGATAAGCACTAGAATTGATATTAATTTTAACAATCAATCTGAAATTTTGACAGCTAGAGACGTGCACTGCTTTAATACCATATATGCAAGTTCCAGGAATGAGTCACATGTGTAATGCATTGATGGTTTGAAGAGTTTTTACCAAGGCCAAAATATTTTTATACAAATTAAGGTCACTACGAATGTATATACATGTATGTAATGTATGAGCAACTTCGTGTAATGCATATTGCTACACATTGAAAGAATGGACAGTAAAGAATAACTTTGGACAAGAAAGTGTTTGAATGTGCAATTTTGCAGTCTGTGTTTTTCAGAAATGAGTAAATAGGCAGGACAAACGTCATTGTTAATACGCAAGAATAAGACAGAACATGAGCACTCAATAGCACTTTCAGTGAAGGTCGTTTCTGACGTATCCTGAAACCAGGCCGAAGAAGGTAAATGCAATGTTCCACAGTTCCTCTTGCCGACTGATAATCTCATACCTCAAAGTGATCCATAGTTAAATTTTGTCTGTCAAAAGCTTGGGTTGTTGCAGGCTTTGAAAGTTGCGGAATTTGCAGTGTTCTTGTGCATACTGGTGTGATTTATCCAGCTCATGGCCTGAAGCCTTCAGCCTGGTTTTGGAGCAGTGGGTCACAATTCTCCCAGCCCAACCAGGCCAAATCCACTGTAGGGATGAACTCTGGACTGCAGACCACAACGACACATTGTGTAATGACCGGCACATTTATTCATAAATACAACTACTGAAATTGGTAATATACTTCAACAATTCTCACGTTTTGTTATTGCTCGTAGGTAATCACTTCCATAAAGTGCATCACAGTTTCCATGGTGAATTAGGCAGCATTGAATGTCTCTCGCGGTAAAACAAGGCACAGATAACTTGGGGGGCATCTTCACTAGGAATGTTTCAGTCTTATTAAATACAAATGTACCAATGACACAAAACTGTACAAAAAGGATGGCACTCAGTAAGGCTAGTTAAGGCATTTCTCTTCAAATACTGATGTACATGTATTGCTATTCTGAAAATGCTATAATTCAAAACTCTTGAAGCTACGGCTACTGAATACACTGTGGGCTGCCCTCTATTGTCACTTGTTCAAGGCAAAAGATAATTTTAAATTGAATCACTGTTGAGTTTTGATTTGGAAAACGGCCCCCTGGCTGAGAGCTATTGGTGGCGCTGTGTGACCAAAGGAGGTCTGAGAAAAAGCCCTTTACATATTGCTGAAAGCTCACGGGCATCACGGATCACTCGCGCAGTTTCTTTTAACAGATTTTTATTTTCTGCAGAATGCGTACAAAAACCACACTGGGTGTTGTGTCCATCAGAGGTCTGCAACTCAGCACAGATGCATGACTGCAAAATGATCTTGACCTCATCGCACTCCTGGGAAATTTTTTTATGACCTGTCCTCTGAATAATCCTTTCCAATGATAGAGGGCGCCCTTTATGCACACAGCAACCAATAAGACCACAGACATTCCCTTAAGAAAGTTCCTTTAACTGTCCTCTTGGTCGTCTTCTGCTAGAGGATGCCCTTCAAATGCAGAGCCGGCCCAGGCAAGGTCCCCCCTCCCTTCTCTGTTTTTTTTGGTTCTTCATCCGTCGTCCGGGTCCTTGCCCAGGATGCGATTGGTGATCTTGCGGGCGTGGTCCCTCATGTTGTACAGCTGGTCGTCGATGCGGCGACGCCTCTCATCGTTGGCCCGCAGCCTGTCCTGCAGGTCGGCCATGCTGGTAAACATGAAAGCACAAATCCGGTAAAATGTAAAACTCCTGTGGAGGTTCAACAATGTGACACGGCATCTATTATGAATCTGAAGGTCAATATCTCTCACTGCAACACCTATTCAATTTCTGACGATGCCTGCACTGGCATGCAAACAATCAAGGGTCAACGTCCACCCCATGCTGTGTGCAACCCAATTAATCTCCTCTACCCCAATGAAATTTTTGTTTATACCAGTCTTCCGGTTTGAGCGGTGTCTCCTTGGAAGGCTTGCCGCTGACGAGCTTGGCCCGCTGTGTGGCTAAACGCTTCTTGAGAGGCAGTATCTTTGGAGAACCGTCTGTGAATGAAATTGAAATGTTGATTGCAAATGGACTACAATCACTTGGATTCATTAAGAAAGCATGATGAGCAGGGGTAATTTTACAGGTTCAGAAGTCGCATGTTGGTGGATATGCATATGTCATAATACTGCGTAAATAGTTGTTACTCTCTGGTATGTTCTTACTGGTTGATTTCATGATCTTTGGTTTGTGGCCCTGGGTCCTCCCTCTATCTGGTGATTTGGATGATGGGGAGACTCCCCTACTCCCTGCAGAAGTCCTGGATCCGCCCCTCCCCTTACTTGGGCTCCCCCAGCGTTCCCCTCCAACGTCCTGAATCTCGGACAGACTTAGTGCCAGCTCCGAGTCCTCTTGAGTCAAGCCAATCAGAGAGTGCCCATGCTCCGTGAGACTGGATAGGTTAGGGTTGGGGGAGTGACTGTGGGCGGCGGAATCTTGCTGCTGTTGACTGGCGATGTGACGGTTCACGAATGCCAACATCCCTTGCAAGGTTTCCAGGTTTTCGGCATCCTCGGCACTGTCAGTATCAGAGAAGTGCCCCAGGGAGGCCGGCTCCTTCATGACCCTGTTGCGAGAGTGGACATCTCGCAGCTCGTACCCCACCATCGGCTCCTGCACGTCCCGACTTCCGTACAGCCCCAGCGAGTGGTAGCCGGTGTCTGTCAAGTGTCGGGAGTGGTTCCCACGGTGCGGACTGCCAGTTTGCAGGTGCATGTCTCGGAAGCTGTTGCGAAGGCCGGCGTCCACCCCGATCCCGGACGACGGCAGGTTGTGATCTGAGGCACTTCGGCGTAGCACGATTCTCTGGGACTTGAACAGTGGGGATGAGGGGGCCACTAGAGGAGGTATGAGGTACGGGGCAATACCCCTGCTAGGGGTGGCTGAGGAGGAGTGGTTGGGGGGCTCGTGAGTTGTGAACTGGGTGCCAAAGGTGGCCCTCTCGTAGCCTGATATGCGGGCATTCAAACGGGCTACCTCCGCTTCCTGAATGGGAAATCAAAGCAAATTTCAGACTCTAGGAAACTGTATGTTAATGTAACAGACCATCACACCACAATGCTACAAAACGGATCAAATGTCAACGTGGAAGCTTGCTACTTCTTTTAACTTTCTTAATTCAGGCAACCATCATTTGAATTGGGGATGGCATATCACATTCTCAAAATGATTCCTGTCATGATTTTTCTGAGGCACATTGTTGTCCATCAAAGACACTGAACAAACTCAAAGTCTCCTGAGCAGAACAGCAATCGAGAACTCAGGTACTTGGTGGCTGCCAGGATTAACTTGGGTGAGTTCAGGTGCTCCTAAACCAGCAACCTGGAGTCTATCATTCACAAAACGCCACATACCACTATCAACATACTAAAATCCACATTCTCAAAGCTCCACAACCAAGAGCCACTGCCCAGATCCTAAAAATCTATAATCCCCATGGAAAACATCCACACTCCAACACACTTAAGATCTTTTCTCCAAACCTGTGCAACCATGACAATACATCCAAAGACCACAAATCCTTCAAATAAAATCCCAGATCTCAAATGCACAATCCCAATATAAGGCTTGTGCGCATTCTGCTGAGAAACTGCCCACCTTGATGACGATGGCCTCGTTGGCGGCCTGGATCACCTCCTTCCTTGCCTGCAGCTCGTTCTCCAGCCCGGTGACCTTCTCCCGGAGGGACTCTGCCTCCTGCCTGCCCCTGGCCTCTGCGTCCTTAAGCCGGCTAATCTCTAAACGGTGGCTGGCCTCCAGCTGGTTCTTGGAGGCCAGCAGCGCCGCGTGGCTCTCCTGCAGATGCGCCAACTACCAAAAAAAGAAGGAACATCGGTAAAATCAATATTTTTGGTCATTTCTTCCCTTCTGTTTTCCACCTAGTCTTGATCAAATGTTTTTTATAAAGCCAGAGAGTACTCTAAAAAGTGCAGACTATAACCACCATCCATTTCCACTGAGCCCACATGTTCTGGTGTATCTCTTTCATCTGACAAGCATAAAGGTTTGTATTGTGCACATTCAGTTAAAAATGGATACAAAACTTTGTTGTACAACTTATACCTGTGACTGGTGAACACAAGTCAAAGTGTTCTTCCTTGGCTGTCATAAATTGGCCACATATACAACACTACACTCAGTATCGTCACTGAGGCGTTTAGTGACTTTATTTGCTCTTGAAACTTCAGTAAAGAATTGGATAAAAGACTCGGGACTCAAGATAATATTTTAACCACTTCATGCTGGGGCATTTTTCAATGTTGATGATGTTGGGCCGGCATGACTATCATTTTTTCCGTTTTCAAAATCCTTCAAAAATTCATAATTTCATTTAACGGTCGTTTATAGCCGCACGAAGTAATCTTTAGGCACTACTCTAAGCAGCCTGGTCTTTTATTCGGAGTACGGTCTTTTGTTACAGGGCCCTGTTTCCTTTGTCCGAGTTCAGAGACCCCGGCCACACATATACACCATACGTCTCTGATTCCGGAGTTCCCGGCAGGAAGTGGTTAAGCCAGTCAACCTTCCATCTGTGAGTAACAAAGATCGGCTCAATCTCATTTATGGAAAGCCAATTTCTGTCAGTAACATACCTCGCGTTCTTTCTCCTGCATCTCCTGCAGCTGGAGGTCCCTGATGCGCTCCAGCTCTGCCCCAAAGTGGACCTCCGTCTCTGCCTCCCGTGCCATAATGGCGCCGTGCTCCTCAGCCAGCCGGGCGTGGTCCTCGTCCTTGGTTTGGCAGAGCTGGACAGCATCCTCATAGTCTCGGGCCAGCTGGTCCTTGATGGGAGAAAAATAATCAGAAAATGGCTAAGGGTCTATCAGCTCTAAGCGGGCACTGTGGAGGGCGCAGTGCGAACTAATCATGAGGTCCAGGTTTTCAAAATGGGTGGCTTCAGGCTTTAGCCTTGCTTTGTCTGGCAAACAAGCTAAGCCGAAGCCATTTAAAATATGCCCCGTGTGTTAAAGTCAAAGCATTTTCGTCACGCACAAAACCAGTTTTCAACGGCAGGTGCATAAATGTCTGCCTGGACAACCAGTAACTCAATTGTAGCACAATTGTGGCACCATATTTTATGCCCACTGGTTCAGTGTCCAATTAAAACACTGCACAAATGGTGCATACTACACTTAAACAATTTTCAGTTGAATGCACACAAATGTTTAATGGCAAATGCAAGCTTGGAATTTCAGTCAGACGCAGCATATTTCTGCATTGAGAGAAAACTCTCAGCTACTACAGTTCTTGACAGATGGGTAGAGCAAGAGAAGACGCCGGTGTCCCTGTAGTGCCACTTTAGCAGTCCTAGCCACAGCTTAATCAGAATCCACTGTCTAGAGCTAGTTCCAGGTCTAGAGCTAGTTCCAGGTCTAGAGCTAGTTCCAGGTCTAGAGCTGGTTCCAGGTCTAGAGCTAGTTCCAGGTCTAGAGCTAGTTCCAGGTCTAGAGCTAGTTCCAGGTCTAGAGCTAGTTCCAGGTCTAGAGCTGGTTCCAGGTCTAGAGCTAGTTCCAGGTCTAGAGCTAGTTCCAGGTCTAGAGCTAGTTCAAGGTCTAGAGCTAGTTCCAGGTCTAGGGCTAGTTCCAGGTCTAGAGCTGGTTCCAGGTCTAGAGCTAGTTCCAGGTCTAGAGCTAGTTCCAGGTCTAGAGCTGGTTCCAGGTCTAGAGCTAGTTCCAGGTCTAGAGCTAGTTCCAGGTCTAGGGTTAGTTCCAGGTCTAGAGCTGGTTCCAGGTCTAAAGCTAGTTACAGGTCTAGAGCTGGTTCCAGGTCTAGAGCTGGTTCCAGGTCTAGAGCTAGTTCCAGGTCTCCTTACATAACGAGTGCATAAGAAGACCCTGAACGACGACCTAAGCCTGCATCGGATGGGGCTTAAATCTCCCTCACCTAGCCCTTACCTTCTCCCGCTGGACCTGCGCCAGTTGTCGCCGGGCCTCGGCCAGCTCTAGGTGGTGTCGCTGCATCTGCTCCCGGGTCAGTCGCAGCTGTTGGCCCTGGGCCAACTCCTCCTCCCTGTGGCTGCTGCACTGCTGGCTCAGCTCTTCAATCCTCTGCAAGTTGGAGAGAAACAAATTTATTTCAATCCCAACAGAACTATGTTCAATTGACAATAGATTTCAACCCTCTGCAAGGTGCAAAGTAGCACGTTAATTAGATCTCAAGACAACAATTGCAAACTACTGACCTTAAAGTCTTGTATGTAGTAATATGAACTCTAACCTCTAGGGGCACTTGCAGAGTGTCACTTTTACTCGATATCCCAACTTTTGAAAAAGGAATCATATAGTGGTGTACTTTTAAAATGCAGCGAATCACAACAAACATTGACTCTTGAGAGTCATTTGACCACTATTTGTACAAAATTAATTATTACCATAATTTCTTAGTATGCTAAACTAACGAGCCGTGTTCAACAGTCAAGTTCCAAGTTCAACACATGATCCACCTCAACAGACTTCCTGAATGGTTAAATGTGTATGTACAAAACCAATGGAGGATTCAAACATGAATAAATGTCTTTCGCTGTAGACTCACCTAATGCTTCGTCATTTTAAGCCTCCACAGATAGGTTATATTGACACATCCTGAGGTGTGAAGTGGTTGGTGCTATCTTCTAGCACCTCAGAATCTTTATAAAACCTCAGCCCTTTCGCTTCGGCTGTCCTCAAACCTACCTTTTGTAGCTGTGTGATTTCCGCAGCCTTGTGGCCGATCTCGTTCTTCTGTCTGCTCACAAGTTGCTCCAGTTGCTGCACCTGCAGGGCTCGCTCTTTGAGCGTTTCCTGCTGCTCGCCGCATCTGTCGTCCAACTCGCCAATCTAACATGAGATTCAACAACCGTGCTAGGCGTACACACGTACAAATGTCGCTGAAGCCATGTGCCAAATTTTACTTCAGTTCTTCCATTGCTATTCCTTCTTGATGCATACCAATAGTAGTGTCAAGTCTATTGAGGGACTAGGGGCCATTTAAGGTGACAATCTTTGGAACTCGAGATGTGTAGGATGAATGCTACCTTCAGAAACTAGATAACTAGGGTGCAATAAATTTTTTTTTTAAGAAACGGAGGAGAGCTGCTGTAAATTTGTCCCAAGGAATGCTTCACAGGCTTTGCAACTTCTTCACGCCCCTATCTGCTTTGGAATTCTTGTATCAATTTTTGACCGTCACGAGAAAATGAATATTCCACATCAGCCAAAGGCAGCGTATGTTGAAAATGCAAAATACAGGCTTTACGCTCAATCTAACTTCAATCAACCCATGCTCAAATATCATTTTTAGTATAAAACATTAAACTCTCTACTCAACCTCAGTGTTTCGGTGCTTGAGAGGAGACTAGTTTGCCAGCCTTCCTCAGTATAGGGAATATGCTTCATGCTTTTCAACAGTTCCTTGCTATGTTAAAGTAATTTTTGCTGAGTACCAACTGCAAGGGGCCTGTACCTTTCTGGAGCACTGTTTCAGTTCATACTGGCTCTTGCTGAGGCTGTTCTCCAGCTGCAGGATTTTCTGGTCGGCTTCACTGCGGTGTTCCTTAACCACTGTGTCCAGCTGGCTCACCTAAAACAAAATTAAAATGAATAACTGTACCACTAAGAAACAATCAAGCTGGTTGACACAAGACGATTTCCCAAGAGGCATGACTACCAATGCACAACGAGTGAAATATATTTTCCTGAATGCTTTAATGAGAAGAAGCAATTCCTGAATAATGTCAGAATGATGATGTAAGGCCACTATCCATCGAAGCTGTGGTCAACTACTTCACAAGCACTTGACAAGTACTTAACATTGCTTCTTAAGTTTTTATAAGTACCCCACCTCTAATGAGGACCACAAGGTATAGATCTTTGTCATCGGACACCATCTTCGTAGGAAATTGCAGCTACGTGTTCAATGCCATCGAGCACATATACATCCAAATATCCTTGAAATATGGGCACAGCCAATGCACGTCACAAAAATTTGACGGAAGGATATCACGTGAGGGAGACTTGTTGATGAAAATGCAACAAAGACGTTCCTTGTCACTGTCTATTTATGGTTGGTGAAAGTGCTTGCGACAGCACTCGAGATGGCTATGTTTATACACTGTAAACTAACACTGACCAGACTGACTGACCCAGCCTACCTGGGTGGCTCTCTGCTGCAATTCTCGCTGGCTGCTCTTCAGCGCCTCGTCCATCTCTGCCATGTCCTGCTCACGGTTCCTGGCCTCGTTCTGACTCCGCCTGGCAAGATGGATGATTTTGAAAAATGTGAAGTACTCCTGAAGTACTAGGGAAGTACTCGACTATAACAACATGCTATTACACCTGAGGTTGTCAGTGAGTTCCTGCATCAAGTGCTGCTTCTGTTTGACCTTGGCCGAGTTGCACTGCAGCATTCACCTGTTTGAAGTACTTACGAAAGTACCTGTAATCATTGTTTAGTGCTAGTGTAGTACTTAACAATAACATGATGCTTACCTCAGCTCATTGGTGAGTTCCTGCATCCAAAGCTGCTTTGCTTGGCCTTGACCAAGCTCAGCAGGCACTTTAAAGTAACGGTTATAATTGGCAAGTACTTGTCGTGCGGTACTTGTGTAGTTTTAACGGTAATACGGTACTAACCTCAGCTCATCGGTGAGCTCCTGCATCCTCTGCTGCTTCTGCTTGGCTTCAGCCCGGCTGCGCTGCAGCACTCGCTGCAGCTCTGACAGCTGCTTGGTGGCTGTTTGCACCTCCAGCTGGGCCCGGTTCAGCTCCCCGTCCAGCTCCAGCGACTGCTCCCGGTGGGCCTGGTTCTCCTGCCTGGTGGTCTCTAGGGCCCCCTCCAGGTCAGACACTGAAGTTCACGAAAAAATAACCCAACCAATTCAAAGATATGTGTTATTGAAATTATGTGGCAAGCACCCACACACTCTGTGGGGCATGGCTGTGGCTACGAGCTGGTAGCTTCCACATGTGTGCATGTTTTCTTTCCAGCCATAGCTAACTGATTCAGACACTGTTGTGCTGACCAAGAGCTGCTTTATTATATCGTAATCTCAGTGAAGGTAAAGGCAAGCACAGATTTGTAACTTCACAGCATACGCTCCTGCTGAAAATTTGTTCAGCTCCTGTTCAGTTCCGCAATTCATCCTGAATTCATTTCATTCATGTTCACATTCACTTTCTCGGTGAGTAGGACTCAACATTTACCCAAGAAATCTCAATTCATTGGATGTATTGACCAGAAGGATTCTGACAGTAGCCGAAATCCAGAATCAAATGATTACAAATCAAACTACAAATTCACTGAGCAACTAGGACAACAAACCCTTTGTAAAGTCACGACGTGAGAATGTAACAGTCCTGGTGAATGCAAAACCAAATTTGCAAGATGGTTATTCCACTAAATAAGACGCACACAACTCTGGGACCTTTTTCCACGGCCATGGGAGCGTGCAGATTCTTCAGACAATCTGTTGGGTGATACAGCATGCGTTCCCAACTACGACAGGGTCTATCCTAATGAAACACTCCCTGAGCATTCCAAGCCTCAAGACCCTCCCTCGACCGCCGTACTCTCGGAACACTCAGCTTCATCCTGACCTTTGGCCGTCATGTTCTCCAGCTGCAGCTTGGCCTCTCTCAGTTCCACCTCCAGCTGAGTTGCCTTGGATGCATGGTTGTCGCAGTCCTTCTTGGTCTGGCTCAGCTGCAGCTCCAGGTCGGCTGAGCGAGTGTCAGCCTCAGCCAGGTCGGCCTGGGTTTGACTGGCGCCGGAGATGGAAAGGAATGCAAAGGACTGAATAAAATATCAAATTATATAAGTCTGATGTACAGTAGCTACTCTAGTATACAACAAGGAAATCATAAACATGAACATTTAGAACTGTGCAAGACTGTACAAAACTACTTGAATATTTAATGCCAAAAAGGGCAAATTAAAATCAGAAGGAATTTAAATACTGGGTCATGGTTGTGAAGTCAAAACTTCATATATGAGATTACAGCAATAATGATATTGTCACACTAAAATAGATTGTAAATGTGGTATACCGTGGAGTCTTAAATTGAAGTGGGCATGTCAACCTCAGAGAGTAACGGTAAGCAATATTTCTTACATTTGTGATAAATCCATGTAGAGATGATTGTACCTCCCTCCAATTTAGTCAACTTGACCATGATCAAACAAAGAAGGATGCTCGGAAGTTTTCTAGAACCTCACAGCATCTCAGATCCTCTGTATGTGACAATTTTCACTCCTTACAATCAAATTGGCAGGGACCAGAACTAAGAATAGATGTGTCACAGCATGCGTACACGGATGCATATAAACATTTAGAATAAGTGGATTCAGAGAGGCCAAAGGCTCCTTAGTTGCTCCTTGATTGGCTGACCAGTCTCTCATCTAGTGCCATATTTAGGACTGGGGTAGAGTCTAGGCTCACGGGTTCTCTTTTCCCAACTACCTGAGAGCCTGGGTTGCTTCAGTCAGCTGACTGGTCCGATCCTCCAGGTCCATGCAGGCTTGGTGTAGCTTCTTCTCAATCAGGGCTGCATCCTTCTCGGCCGCGACAGTCACATGGTTTAAACCTTTCTCCAGATGGGACACCTGTCAAAAGACACATCAAAAATGACATACTTGAATGGCATGTTAAGTTTCGATTTTTATGTAAGGTCCTACTTGTTGTCTTCACCTAGGTTGTTAGTTACGGCCCAGACATTTCAATTCAACTTCCTGATATGACATGAAGATTGCTCAAAAAGTTTCAATAAAATTGCAGCAGAGCCCAATTTCTTGGGTTTCTAAACAGAAAATGCTACTTAAGAACTTTACATGTTCAGCAAAAAGCAGCTGGGATCAAGTCACACCCTAAGTACATTGCATGACGTTTTGGTTGGTAACCAGCTGTATTTTCCTAAGCCCAAGTTTCCTGGGTTTAGGGACTCACCTGGTGTTCCAACTGCCCTTCCTTGTCCTCTAGCTCAGCCAGGCGCGCTGTGCTCTGCAGCAGCATTTGCTGCCGTTCCTCCAGGGCCCGCTCCAGCTCCGAGACCTGCTCGGCACTCTGCGCCTGCTGGTCCCTGGCCTGCTCTAACTGCTTCTCCAGCTTCCTTATCTGCTTGGGCAAAGTATCAAGTGCCAGTTAGCATCTACACAGCGTTATTAAGTGCTCAACAATTATACTTAACCTTATCAGCCGACATCTCATTCACCTACTGCATACTAAGTTAAGCCCTCAGAGGTACCAGATTGCTTGGAGCATACGGATGTTATTGCAGTAAAGCAGACTGCTCAAGGACATAAGAATGAACTGTGCCAGGGTTTATGAAGCTACACGACTGTTGCATTAATTCAACTTAATTTGGAGACTCTGATCATTACAAGTCTATATCACCTGCTCTTTTCTCTCCTTCCTCACCCCATTTGTCACAGTGTCTAAACACCTAGTGCTCATCTTGGTTTATGGCTTATTATCCTAAGGTCTGTTTTCATTGCCCTGTCTTTCTTACTATCCGTGACCCTATTTGTTACGGTCTCAACGCACACCCCTCTTGCGGTCAGTAGTTTACCATAACAGCCATCGTCCAGTCTGTCTGTATGCCCGCGTCTCTCTGCCTGTCCCCCCACCCTATTTGTCTCTGCCTCCTGTACCTCACTCTTCTTGGTCTGCAGCTCCTTGTCATGTCTGTCCCTCATGTCGTCCAGTCTGTCTATGTAGCCGGTCAGCTCCTCTTTGCAGACCACAAGCGCAGCCTCCAGCTGTGAGATGCGGTAGGCATCATCCTTGACCTGGAGCTGCAAGGAATGCGTGGCCTCGCTGTGCTCTCTGGTCTTGTCTTCAAGTTCCTTATAGGGGGACAAACAAATGGAATGCCTTGCGTTATTATGAATGCCTTCAAACCCCCAAAATTAAGACAAATTAGAGGTATGAAATTTATCTTTTGAGGATTACAACTGACTAACTTCAAAGCTCTGCGCTGCCTCTGTCTCTCCTTGGAGAAAGGGACTTAGCTGCAGAAATTGTGCCAAGTGTATAACTCCCAAGAGCTATTTGATCACACGGAGAGCATAAACAGCATTGAGCATGTGAATGATGTGGAGTGTTGGTGGCCATTTTGTATTTTCAACTGAATGGGTAAAAATATGTCGCAACTTTGCATGAGAGGGTCATGCCTGAGTATATGAAGCCATGCGGCAAAAATGATGCTGGAGAGTCCACACGTGATTGTCTTGTTTCGCTTCTTTAAGTAAGGCACCAACTCCATGGACAAGGTGCCTATTACTTGGTTCAATTTGCTTTTTAAAATCAAAAGGCATTCACTGAAATACAAAGTCCACAGAACACATACCCTTCTGGTCTTGTCCAATTCCTCTTTGAGCTGTTTGCTGTGTGTCCGTTGCGTTGTCAGTTCACCTTGGGCTTCGTCAATGGACAGGTTCGTGTTTTCAAGCTGGGTGGATAGTGTCTCTTTGCTTTCCAGGAGCTAGAAAAGTCCAGTATGAAAAAAATTCAAAGATTTAATTTGGAGGAAGATCCAGAAAAACTAACCCTCTGGAACTAAATATAGCTTTCCTCAAATCTTCTCGGAAAAGTCTTTCTCACTGAACAGATGCTGAAGCAAAGATTGGCTAGCCTGAGGTAAGCTAATGGCACAGAATGAAAGAAAGAAGTCGATTCCCTGGAAACTTTGTCAGTGTTTCAAAAATAAATGAGCCAAGAGCTGTGCCAACATGGTGACCGTGGCCTTCAGTGGTTTGTAAATGCTCAACTCCTTGGCAATCTTTTATACTGCAGCTGTAATATTTACGATGAGGGCAGCACCATAGAGACTTGCAGTGAGCATTAAACAGATGTCAAGGATTTATTCATCGTGGTATTTGGACTAATGATGCCGTGCTTACAGATTCTATCTGCTGCAGCATCTCTTCACACTGCTGCGCGTGTAGCTCCTTGACCTTGGTCAGTGTCTCGCCGGTCTGCTCTGCCTCCTCTGTCTTCCGTTCCAAGTGGGTCTACAAGGAATACATGCAATGTGATTGGTGCCGTACTTAAGTTGAACATTAGACAAATCCCAAGTCAAATGGATGACCCTAAATAGAGACCTCCACGGCAGTTCAGAACCTTGGCGAGTTTGAGACTGCATCACCATCTTTTGTTTGTGACTCGTGCCTTTGGAGGATTTTTTCTTCGAGGCAAGTCCAAGAACCGTACCCTTTGTGACTGAAAAAGAAAGCTACATGATCTGGCCAGTTTGACGATGAGCCGCCAGAGTCGTGAACCCAAAGCGGCCAAAGAATGACCAAACCGTTCTGTTGAAAACAGTTCACTTCAACAGGCTATTGACTTTCGATTTGATGACAAGTGACAGTGATGGACTCTGGCTCCCTGCAAGCATTCTCACTGGTGCCGACAGATTGAATACACAGTCAAATGAAGGGTTTCTGAGATGTCAACATTTGGAGACACGCTTTGAGCTTTAAGGGGCTAGGCTCACCTGGAGCTCCCGTAGCTCGGACATCTTCTTCTCGAGTAGCTGTTCCAGCTCAGTTAGTTTGGACGTGCATTCCTCAATGGAGGCCGTCTTCTCAGAGAGATGCTCCTCCAAGTGGGCCACGAGGCCGTTCTTCTTCCCGAGCTGAATTTAAGGTAGAGACACACAACAACCTTTGATACGCATGCATGCATGTTGGCAATTCACAGCACCCTGCTGGTCAAACAGGTACTCAACCTTCCTATATTAACTGTTCCCAAGTGTGGTAAATGGCTTCCAATTCTGCTTACTGAAGCCCTTTGAGTTAGCCGGCCATTTGCTGCAGCGCTGTAAAACTATCCTTTTAGTGTACAGACCTTATTTGCATGTAGACTGTTAGGGGCTTAACCCTAACACTCCTCAGTCCTCCAACAGGTGAAGGATTGAGCAGGGTTAGGGATAATGCAAGAAGGCACTGTAACTGCAGAGGCACTGTGCTCGTATGCACATTGTTTAACTGGATGGATGCAAAAGAACATTTTGGGAAGTTGCTAGACCCTATCAGTGGAGTACAATGCACAGAGGTACAGCCTGCCCACAGGTGTGGAGCCCACTGCAATTATAGCATCTGATCTTGGTGCCAAACTAGTCTACTGAGGGAGATTCCGCCCACCTCGGCCTCCAGCGTGGAGACCTGCTTCTCCTTCTGGGTGATCCCGTCCTGCAGTATCTTCAGCTGGGCGTTGTAGTGGTCCAGCTGAGACTCCACGGCTGTGCTGTGGGCCTCCTGCTCCGTCAGCCGCTCCTGCAGCTGCGCCAGCCGGCCGGCGTGCCTCGTCCGCTCCTCCTCGAGACGGTTGATGATGCCCCTCAATTCCTGGGCCTTGCGGTCGCCTGATGAGATGGCAAGAGCAAAGTAAAGACTGCAATGAGGAGTAGGATGGCATCGGGTTCGATCTGACGTTATCTGGGCACTTTTTCTGCCTCTCATGAGCAGAGATACTGATACCTTGGGAAGGAGCAATGGTGCAGCATTCTTGAGGTTGCAAGGGTTCAAATCCCAGTTTTTTCGGCAATTTTTTTTTCATTGTACTCGGGTTTATGACCTCTAGCCAGCACCCAGATATTGAGACCTTTGCCAATTTGGAATGCACTGGCACAGTGTTCTGGAGGTCCTAGGTTCAAACCCTGCTGTAGTCAATATTTCTGACATCTCTTTTTCAATATTCCAATGTTCTTTTAGGAACAATTGCGATCAAAATATCGCGGATGAAAATGGGAATGATGATAACAGAGATAACAATAATAAAAATAACAAAACAGCTAAACAATTAGGACGTTACGACAGAAAATAACAGCCACAAGATACAATGCACTGAATGAACCTTCCTTTTCTGAAATGGCACATTTTTTCTGTTGATTACTCATTCCAAGTGATCGATTGCGAATAAAGGACTTGCAGTGCTGTTTTCAAGGGTACACTCACCAATTTTGTTCTTCTCCACCAGGGCAGTGAGTTCTGAGCGCAGTCCGTCCATTGTGCCGCTGCTCGCCAAGGAAACGCCTGCGGAGTCGCGCTGCCGAGCCGCCTGCAGTCGCTGGTTCTCTGCTTCTTTCATGGCTAACTTCATCCTAAGTGCAAGAGCAATTGGAATCTAATTAACATTATTATTAATCAGTGCGGCCAAGGTGGCTAATTTCAACATGGGCGATTCCCAATAGTGCACCTCCAAGAGTTTGCAACTCATTGGCCAATCACAACGCGCGAAATCTGTCGACCCTTTCCAAATGCGCATTGGGTCGACAGGCTTTGTGCATCGTGATTGGAACCATGCTGAGCTGGTTCAGTTGATCACCACTTTGGATAATATGCGTACTAATGCTGACAGGACCACAGTTTTCTTGTAACACGTGGGTTTGAACATGCCGGGACGTGAACCCTGAAATCACAACTCATCTCTCAGAATAAAACTTTCCATTTGGACAGGAAAGAGACAATATTGTAGAGCACTCATGTCATACCGACAGCTTTCTCCTGCCATGACTGACAATATTCTGGTTTCTAGTTGCACATGTTAAATACCTTTCATTGTCAGGCGGCATCCCCTAAGAGCAAGATAAACTATCACAACACATGGATTATGTCTAGTTGTATTTTTATTCACTGCAGCCGTCCTAAGTAAACTCCTTGCTGAAAGTGCCGTTTAAACTATATAGCCTGACTCATAAGAGCACTCCAGCTGAGTGCAGATACCACTGACATGACAAATGAAAGTGTGTCCTTCAAACTGCGGCTGCATATAACACAGCTGCCTGTGGAAACCCCAAGCTAGCAGCTTTCATGCATTTCTCACAGACTCCTGCGTTATGTCAAGCCGCAGCCAAGCAATTTGGACACAGCCATATCCGTACTTGAGCTGTGCTATCAGAGCCCTGTTGCTTCCAGCACCGACAATTCCCCCCGAATCCACGTCGTCGCTCCAGGTGGTGTTGTGGGCCTGGTCGGCTGAGAGGGCGCTAGGCGCCGGGCTGTTATTCCACTGACCCGGATGTGTCCCCTGGCCTGGGTCTGAGTTAGGGCTGCTGGTACGTACCGGGCGGGGTACGTCGTAGCCATTATTGAGGGTGAGCGATGAATCTCCAGAGCTTCTCTGACACAGGAACAAGACAGTAATATGTGTTGACAATGTGTTATTTATTTAGATCACTGTATATTAGTGCTGTAGTCGAGTTCATCACAAGTCCTTTCATGAGTCCTTTTACAAGTCCTTTCACAAAACCAGTCACAAGTAACAGGTTGAACAATGACAGAGGAATGCTTCTGTCACAGCTCATTTGAGTAGCTTATGACTTGGTTTAAGACTGAATGACTTGTGATGGACTTACAGGGACTTGATGAAGGGACTTGTGATGGACTCGACTGCAGCACTGCTGTATATGTTGCAGACATTTGTGGGGCAACAGTAAAACCAGCGGATTTCGCACTGTAATGATGCCACTGGAAATATCGGCATGTAAAATGCCACAACTGTAAAGTGTGCAAGAAGCAGGAAATAAGAATCTTATTTGCCCTGAGCGGAACAAAGAGAGGGCATAATTTTCCAAGCAATGGATGCTCCTTTGGTGGGAACAGGTACTTCACTGGTTAATGAATGACACTAACTCCCTCGTTGACAGCGCAGTCCCATTTCTTGGACTTACCATCTGGGCCTGCAGCTTCCGTGCCATCTCTTCCAGCCGCTTCAGCTCGCTGTGGCTGGCCTCAATGTCCCGCTGGCAGTCCGCGAGCCGCTCGTTCTGCCGCTGCGTCAGCTCTGTCAGCTCCGCATTCTCCCTGCCCTTAATGTCCAGCTCCCCCCTCAGCTGGTCCAGCTGATGTCGCAGGCCGGAGATGGTGGACTGCAGGTCCTGGCTGGACGCTTCCAAGTCCCGCGCCGACTCCTCCCTCAAAACCCTTGACAATAAATTGACCAAATTAGACTCCCATTTTTTTTCAATCATGTAAGACTTCTAACATTGAACATTTTATCTTCAAACTGCAGGACATGCGTGTATCCATTTGAAAAACAGATTAAATTTTTCCACAATTATGAAATACTACAGAATGAAAATATAGAATTTTTTAAATAAATGTGAAAGTCTTTTATGATTGAAAAAATGGGAGTCTGATTTGTATTTCTTATGTATCAGCTTTTAGCTTGTTTATGATATTGTAAGAAAATGTCTTTCTTTTTAAATTTTTTAATGGTATATAGTGTACAGCGCTTTGTGATGTCGTTGACATGGAAAGCATTTTTAAATAATTCATATTATTATTATTATTATTAGAATGGGTGAATAAAACTTTATTTTTTGCTGTGTTAATTTCCAGAGGGTGGGATTCTTAAAGGTCCAAAAATGAAATTTTGGACATAACTCTTCAATTCTTCAGCGGAGTTTGTCACCCTAAACTCCCTGTAAGCTGCTACTAAGTCAATGGAGAAAAATAAAGCAAAAGGCAATTTCAATCACTTGCATCCGTACTAGCTTACCCAGGGAGGTTAGGATTGAGTTTCAGGTGCTAAGGTGATAGGGGTTACTGAGTGGGTTTTTACCAGTATGACTACGGACAGAAATTGATTTCAAAACCTATTTTTGAGGGGACAAGGGTTAAAACTGGACAGACTTTGGCATGGCCATTTCTCCCAATCCCTTGGAGTATGTGTGGCCAAAATGTTCACACAACTCAGAAATTTCTGCCATTCTACCTGAAGTTTTCCCTGGAATCTTGTAGCTCTTCCTCCAGGGCTGTGGCCTTCTCCAAGAGCTCTTCACGCTCCTTGTCACAGTGCAGCAGACTGTCTCTGAGATGGTCCTCCGTGCTTTGGTACTATCCACACATTCAAGATAAAAAGAAACCACAAGATCTAAAATCCTTTACTGTTGACTAAATTTGGGGAAATCGGTCTTGTTTGAGGATCTGATCATAAAGGGTTCATTAAATCATGGAGCACATTTCTACACAAAGGACTTTTGACTTTTTTTTCTTTAACTGCAGCAACTTGAAAACCAAGACTGTTGGAGGTCATTGAGACAAAAATGAATAAACAAAAGCAAATATATCATACCCTCCCACCAAAAAAAGAAAAGAAAGAGAAAAAGAAAGCAATTGTTACTAAATGTCCATCCAGTAATGTTAACTACCTTTTTAAATTTCTCCTTGGTCTTGTTCCTATACTCATTCAGTTGGTCGCTGAGGTCTTCCAGATTCTTCATGGCCTCATCTCGCTGATTTTCAGCCCTATAATAATTGGTGACAGGGAGACAGGATATAAGACAGGTTTGAAGACTGGAAACCCCACAAAGATCACCTCTTAGTTGTAGAAATTGTTATCAATAATGGGAGCGGTTCTGCTGTAACTGGCCAACTGGCAATCTGGTATTCAAATTCTGCATGATGAGTGGATTTCCTCCCCCTTACCTTCTTCTCTGCTGCATCTCAAAAGTCAACTCTGACCTGACTGTCTTGGTCTCCTCTCGACCTTGTCTGATGAGAGAGTCCTTCTCTTGGAGTTCGCGCTCATATTCCACAAGCTTCTGATCAGCAGACCTTACCAAATGAGAGCATATGTTTAAGATTCTACAGTTTCGCATGGCGTGTAGAGATTGGCTCCAAAAATCAGCACACAGGAACGGCTATTTTACACTGCCTGAATCACTTCGAATGCAGAAGTTTTAATGATAAACAAGAACACTTCCAATACCTATTACATGCTGACCGATGCCTATTACATACTACTGACTAACCAAGCACCTGTACGTATACCGCAGTGCTGAGGCTGCATCACACTAAAGTGCCTACCACACCTGTTGCACAAACTGTGCCGCTATTTTGGCAAGTATACACCACAATGATTGAGGAAGCAGTAAACACGTACGCATGTATGTGATCTGCATCCATGGAAAGCTTCAATGGCACCACTTCCAGTATATAACGTCCTCTAACTGCAGTTAAAATGTTGGCATCTTGTTCCAATAGCAATGCCACGAGCCTTACTTCCATACAAGCCACTTACATTCGCAGAGTTCAATTAATGCCATTCACCAAATATACTCTATATAATTTCCACACACATTTTGACTTCTGATCTCACATGAACTGAACATACGGCCATATAGCCTACAATATCTCTGGGGCAGGATATGATGTTACAGCCCAGTTTTAGCCAAGGTTACTGCCCGGTGGACAGGGTTAACAATGAAGACATAGGATTATGGGGTACCTGAGTGCCTCGTCGTCTAGTCGGATGCTTGACTCCAACTTTGCAACTCTGTCCCGCAGTGAAGGCACTTCCCCCTTGGTAGATTCCAATTCATGGCTAACAGCTTGCAGCTGTGGACACGTGTCAACATTTACATTAACCGTTGATGTTGACAAGAACAAACGATACGGGGATCCTTTACAATTTTCACTTATCGCTTCCAAGTAACTGCAGAAAGTTTTCAAGCCTTTTTGGTATACAAATTTGATACTTGTTAACAAAAACACAGGTCACTGGGGAGACACGAATAACTTTTTTTTTTGCACTGAACTTTCAAGGAGCATTAAGGACCTCATGACAAGCAATTCTAGCTGGGCTCAGTGCTTCATAATCCTATAAAATTGTTCAAAACCTCTTAGTAGAGTTTGAAAGCTCTTAACATAACAGACAACAAAATCCTCGGGGGTCAAATAGTGTACAGGGCTACTGATGGCCAAAGTCATTATTCTCAGTGAGATCGATGTGAAATTGACGTAACGAAAACCAAAGCCTAATTTTACCTGGGTTTTGGTTGAGCGTAGCTCATACTCAGTACTCTCCAACTTGTTGAGTAACTGGTGGTTACTAGAGACTAGCTCAGAGTTTTCATCTCTCAGCGCTTGCAGCTTCTTTCTCAGCGACTCGTTTTCAAAGTCGTGGGTAGACGGCACTGAACCCTGCACAGACCCGTTCTGGTAGCATGAAGTTTGAATATCATATATTTGTGTGTAGTAAGCATAGGAGAATTTGTGTCTTCACTCACAAAACATGACATTAAAGGAAAACAATGTCAAAGTTCATTTAGGAGAATTTCAAAATGGGCAAATTTGACTATTTTTTTACTGCACTCTGTGAATGTTCACAGTGCTGGTTTGTAATTATCTGATGCATTTTGTCATGATTAAGTGTTTCTCTGGAAAACTGGACAAATGTAACTGTGACAGCAGAAATTTGTAAATTTTTTCTTTGTAAGTCTTTATAAGTGCTTTTTCTTTTATAAGCTCTTTTATCAAAACATCAATCTGCTTTTTAAAAGAAAATATGTGGCTGAATGAACACATTTTGTTAGACGACGTGCAATTTCTCTCCCCTCAAAAGGCAATGCATCAAAACCCAGGTGTGATAACACTTTTCAAAGTATATTTCAGCTCAAATAGTCCTGTGTTATGCTGAAAAAAAAAAACTACCATTTTGAGCTGCTGCTCTGGGCCGGGAGTCTGCGTGCTGTGTGCCCCCTGCATGGCCACAGCGTCACGGTGGAAGCTGTAAGGGAATCTGATCCTTCTGTCTGAGGACCTGATGTCCAGATAGTCTTCGCTGAGGTCGTCCAAGGTAAGAGGTTGCAGGGTTTCGTCTGCCAGCGAATCACCGTCAGAAGATGCTGCGTACCTGTGCAGAGTCAAGCGTCAAAAGATCAAAGCAGGAAAATAAATAAAGCTGTAGAGCGAAGAGCGAGGCCGATGCATGATGTTCTCCTCAATGCTGTTTTTCATACAGGGCTTGGTGATGTAAACACTGTCCAGTTGTGCTTTGCTGCATGAGATTCCTACAGATCAATACAAATGTAACAAGCACCACAAAACTTTTACAATGCTAGGATCAAAGCAATCAACCAATCCAGTGATTACACCGTTTGTGGGGAAGAGTAGTCATCCTTTGGTTGAAAGCACTTCTATGACACAATTGGCCGCAGTAGCATTTGGAGGAATACCAAATCAAAGACTAGGGACACAGTGCTGATGGCAAAACTGCCTCAGCGAAGTTGTAGTGCTGATAAAACGTACAAGATTACCACTGTACATTCTGCACTTGCAAAATAACCGTATCTCCGCTTTACCTGCACAACCTGGAGAACTACATGTACATGTACAATTTAGTTAACTTACTAATCACAAGCAATTAACAAATATTCCATTTCATACCTTTACAGATCCAAATTGCATTACGATACTCATAGTTGTCGACCTGAATGCAACCGATGATATAAAAGTCACAGAGTCACCATTAACAAGCTGAGTGTGCTACATATACATAGCTTTTCCTCAAACGACATCCAACACGCTTTCCAACGATACCATAACAACTGTCCAATTTCTAAAGGAGTCCCTCTTGTTTACCCACGCTGAACTCCACTTGAATACACACGTCCACCACCGGGAGAACACTTAACAGGCATTCGATAGCTTTTGAGTTGGGAAATGCAAATACGCTTCACCAATGGGAGGTGGTACTCACGTTTCGCCAGGGTCATCTTTCTACTGGGCTATTGTAACTTGTGTTGACAGAACTCATTGATAGCGCAGAGGATTATTTTTCTTTTTCTACTGTTTGCTACCCAGCTATGGAACAAACCTGTATGCTCATTTATCACTCTTTTAATAAAGTTAACAATTTATCAAATCACACTGTGAAAATATTTACCTTTACATCAAACTGGTTTATGCTTTTTACACATGTAGGTCAAACTTTGCCAGGTATAACATTCTTATTCAGTTTCATTAGCAGGTATATTATGTTTGTCTTCCAAATGTCAATGTGGTTTTCAACACAACCCGTGGGGTTGGGGAGAAAGTTTACGTTTATTTTATAAATTGTAAGCAATTTGAGTTTGGCAGTTTCCACAAAAAATTCTTAATTGATCAGTAACAATGATAACGATAAAAAAGGTAATAATTCATTAATTCCTTGAAATACAGAGTATACCAATTCAAACATATTGAAATCCACGGCAAACGCATTTCAATCATTATAGTTACTGTATTTTATTATATTCATTCAATTATTATTATCATATTAGACAAAAAGTAAATTTCAGACTAAACCATGTAAACCACAAAGACTGAGAGATGATTTGGCTATTCTTCAAAATATGATAATGAGATGAAATGGACACCTGCTGCATGCATGCTAAATAGGCAAATCCAACTTCCTTTGTGAATGGTTGAGTATCCACGTAACAAAGGACTCCATTCATGAAACCACACTGGGCCTTTCCGTCCAAGGAAATTAAATTCATAATGACACTAAAGAAAATCAATGATCAGCACCTTGAATCAAAGGCATTCCGATCTGTGGGATAATTTGAGTCATAGAGTATTTGATATCTAAAAAGTGACTTTTCCTGTTGGTTTTCTCAAAAATTTGTAAACATTTATAGTGTAATTGCAATATTTCAAATTTGTGAAAAATTTCATGCTTTGAAAATAAACCCTTCACTGAATAATGCAATTTTTTCGAAAACACAAAACTACATAAGTTTAGATTAAGCTTGAAAATTGCACCGAGTATATTGTACATGTTGATCATGCATGTACAACCTGACGCTATTACACCCTGGATATGGGGCTCTTACATGTACTGTATAGGCGTTCACACGGCATTAAAACTTGTAAATTTTGGTGAGGATATATATATATATATAAATATATATTGCAATGGGAGAGGGGGCAGTCACGGTTCAGAAAAATACCTTGTCTAAAGTCAAGTTCCGTTCTTGACATCTTTGGAATTGGAAGCATATATAGACAGTTTCTTCTAATATCAAGTTTATATTGTGCTAAAAGCAATTTTCCAGAATGTAAATGTGATGTAGCACCCAGAAGTTTTAACTTGGTGGCAAGATCTTACAACTTAGTGACTAGTTATATAAACATGGTACAAGACAAGCAAAACGTGGTTGGCTGCCAAGCTATTTCTATAGGTTGGAGAACAGTGTACATGGAGTGAAAAATGTAACACTACCAAACAACAATAATAATGGATAATTATAAGGCACGCGTACATGCATCCTCCACACTCAAAAAGCCACATCATTTACTACCCCTGCTCACTGGGCCCACAAACATTCCTAAAATCAATGCCATCATTTCAGGTGTAAACTGCAAAAACACAAAGTTATCTCTGGCCTCCCGGGTACCCATTTCTACTCCTGTGTGGAGAGAGGCATGGAATAAAGTGACTCACCCGGGGTCGTAACATGCGACCAGCAGCTGGATTCGAACCCCTGCTTAATTGTTCTCAACTTACAAACCCTAACCACTTTGCCTCTTGCCTCCGGATAGAATGAGGGGGACAAATTGTGATATCAAGAACAGACTGCTGAGTGGGTACCTGGTGTCATCTCGAGGTGTCTGCAGCATCTGGAGGCTTCGCTCCGTGTGCAGAAGTCTCTTCCTGATGTTGCTGACGTTCTTGAGTAGCAAGTCACCGTCTGTATCCGACTCAGACGTCATGCTCAGTCATCTGAAGTAAAACAAAAAAACCAAGGCTGTCTAAGGGTTGTCAAAAATACCCATCAAAGTTAAAGGTGTTCAAACCTTTGCAGAATAATGTAGCTGAAGGGAGAAAACAAAAACGACCAAGCATGGAATAAAAGTATCGCACCTTCCACGATATCATCCATATGGCAGTTTACCAAATGCGAATGCCTCAAAAATGTCTCGCTGTTAACCTTAAAAGGCTCTGGGAGTAGCTGAAACACGAAAGTCAGAGAGGCTTACAGAGAGAAATTTTTAAAAAGCACACAATTTTTTCCATAAGAAGTACCCTGAACTGAAGATGAATGTTTCTTAAAGTGCAAGGTGCATTTTTTGGAAGGCTTCCCAACAGCAAGTGTTGCATCAATGACAAGTAAGCATAATTTGTACTCATAGCCATGGATACATTGTACTGATGTTACCAGCAGGTGTTGTCTCATTCACATGTGGATTGAGTTGGTGTCAATCAGCTTGTGTGATGCCACTTTGCAGCACCTGGCTCACTTCCTGATTATCCCAACGATAACACCTCAATTTTTTTTCTTTTAGAATTCTGTATAATACAGTGAGGCAGGACTCCATATGAAAAGTTTACAAATGCATAGAGCTCATTCAGAAGAGAATTTATATTATTCAGACACACAAATTATTAATCACGTAAATGGCTTTTCCCCATTATTGAAAATTAGTGTCTGCATTTGAGCATGGAGCTATTGTACACAGGAGTAAACACGTACAGAGATCAAAAGGGTCAATGATGACCACCGCCAGCACTGCACGTGCTGCAAGGACAAAACAAATTATGCGCCGCTTGCGGGCTATAAGGAATGCTTGCAGATGCATTGTAGGTACCGCGCATGCGTGTCCGTAACACTTCCGCATGTTCAACATGGCCGCCTTGAGATGGAAACCACCGTCATCGGAGACTTAAATTTCCATAATTTTAGTGATTGTTCTGATATTCCAATGACAATAAAAGTCTGGTTACGTCTTTACATCCCCAAAATGTCTCTCTTAGCAGTAAACAGAACTACTAACTAATACAAATTCTCCAAAAATACGCACAAGAAAACTGAAAGAATGTAGCTGGTCCAGAGTAAAATAAAAAACACACAAAAACAATGGGAGATGGGTAGTCCATTCTGTCATTTTTCACAACTGTCTCAGTATGAAACCTCACCACGTTGTCAAATGCATTTCTGCAGCATGTTTCCACCTTCTTTTAATCGTAGGAACCACTAGGATTGTGACTTATGATATAAATATCGAAGTTCATATTTTGGGTATTTGTTCTCTACCGCTGGAACCGCCTTTGACTCTAAAATCATCCGGCGTTTTGCCAAATGACCACTGCCGATTCAGAATTTTTGAGCGCATCTGCGGGGATCACTCGCTGGCTCCTGAGGACTACGCATCTTCTTCGTGCGTCATTTCCACCATTTATTTACTCCAGCATGCCGCAGCGAAACACAGGGAGTATGTGGGTTACCAGCTAACTGGCGGTGGCGATCACTGTGTACAAAGAATGTCTAAGGGTCTTGAACACTGGGGCGGGTAACAGCGCCTTACCTGTGGAGCCGACCCGACCAGTTAATCGCATTACCATCTGTAGGGGCTTCGTTCTAATTCCTTGTGTTTAATAGCTCCATAATTTGAGTTCTTATATATCTTTGGCAGTCCAGGCTTTGAATAGCTAAATGATGCAATTTTCTAGTAGCTCCCATCAACATCAGTTGTAACAATAGAAGCCCATTGCCTGGAGCTTGCAATGATAAATTGGTCTGTTTATTCTAGCCCAGTACTTTGACATGCATGGATGACTTGACGCCAAAGGGAACTGGACATATTATACAAATTTTTAATTTTTAATCTTGGTCAAAGTGGTCATGCATCTGGCACTAGTTATAACAATTGCAACATGTCAGCTGTGTGTTTAAAACCCTCCTATGCTAAGACACATTCTTGACACAGTTGTCATATCAGTCAAAATCAGTCAAATTTCCCATACACTGTATATGTCTATGTACTGGGGGAAATCAAGTGGAAGGCATTTTTGACTGTTTTTGATGGTTAAAACAGAAGGAGGGTTTTAATTAGCAAATTTTACAAAAACAAGAAGTGCAGACACTCAGTATCGACATGGCCAGACATGAAACTGTTTTCCTGGTCATCGTGGTCATGAAAATTCATGTGACTTTTATGAACCAAAAATTGGGAGAAGAAAAATAAAGCCATAATGGAATTAACGAATGCAATGCACCAAACTGACATTGATCATGCATCACAAGCATGACATAACCCTGCATGTATCCAATAGGCTGATGCAGTGATGTGGCTTTTCAGGCTGTTCGCAAATGTTGCTTGAATTCCACAAGAAATATAATGACATCATTGTATAGTGCCATTTCTTTTATATGATGTAAATATGAAGCATGTTGTTACTTCACGACACGTTCATTTGCATCATTTTCAAAGCGAAATGATTTTGCATGAATTCAAATAATAGTCTCTGATAATATGGATAAGCACCCTGCGGTCCTTAGGAAAAATATGAACAGCCGGTACTACACTTTACTTACTTTTTTTTTAAAGCTTGGTGATAGAAATTCATTTAGCTAGCTAGCTTCGAACCATATTATGTCGTCTGCAAACTTTCCACTTTTTGAGTGTATCCGCCATTTTGAATGATCAAATAGCTCAAAATTTTGATTGGTTCAGAGAATTCGTTTAGGCAAACTCATAAGTAATATCCAGCTGTGGATTAATGTGGAGTAGTCTTCATATATAATGAAGTTATTTCTCAAAAATAATTTTATTACCAATAAATTATATTATTTGATTTCAAATAAATCTAACTTTATTGGTAAAGTCTTCCAAACTAATAGAAAACCTTACTATATTTATTTGGTACGCATGCGCACTCAGATCAACCTTTTCATTTTTTGGTCAGCCCCCAGCCGAAGCTACCTTGAGTGGCCTGTAAAAAGGGCTGAGATTTCGCAAAATGGTACCGTTTTTTATTTGAAATAAACAGCTGGATATTATATTTGATATTTACATTATACATTTACTTACAAATTAATTCTTTCAGAGCTACAGAAACTGAAAGATCGGACAGATTTTTAATCGTGTTGGGCCCTAATTTTGCTGGTCATCATTGAACTGTTCACGTTCCAACGTGGAGGCATATGCCACGACTTTTTTTTTTTTTTTTACCGAAGCAAGCTTTCTGTGCTCCGAAAGTATTTAAACTTGCCCATGTCTGTGGTCAGCTTTGGAATAGTAGAGTACCTTAATTCCTTATCTTTCCGTGTGTGGTATCAAATGCATAGTACTAGAGATGAAACATTAATAATTGGGAAGATGGGAAACTTCGACAGTCATGACAGTGTTCAACATGCTCATAATGTTCAACAATAGGCCTTCAACATGTTGAAGGGGGATGTGAAAATCACACAGCCACTGACTGACAGCTGACATGACTCAGCCAGCATGGACATGCATGACATGACAAAGCTCCATGCAGGGATGTTGGACAACTTGACCATTTAACCAACTCGACTTGAATAACCCAACCGTTGAGACAACTCCAACGGTGGGTCAACTCGACCGTCTGTTCAAAATGGACAGACAGCTCAGCTGTTGGGAGTGGGACAGACGGTTGATTGATACAAGTTGACTTGAAATGAGTGCGCTTGTGCTTTACAGTCCTATTGCCCACACCGTTTTTACAAATTAAAAAAGAGAAAGGACTGGGGGACAGATGTACTGTCTCCCACACCGGCAGAGCAACTGATTATCAATGCAGCCGAGGCACCTGTGTACTATACTGTGGATGGTGCACCATGCATTCCAACGTGTACGCCAACATGCACCCTGTTCATGCTGTCGAGTTCTGAGTTGAGTTGGCAAAGGGTCGAGTTGACCAAGCTCCCATGCAGCCAACAATGTCAGTGGCAATGAATGAAGTTATCCCTGTGACACGCATAAAAAGCATTGTGCCAACCAAACCTATTCATCTGGTGAGGGACCAAACCACAATCTAGCGATGTCCCTAGCTTCTGCTTATGTCACGTTTGCAAGCAGCAATGATATCATTTTTATCAGGTCACGGTAAACAAAAAATTTGCCACAGTGAATCGATGGAGAATTTTAGTGGCAACATTTTCATGCATAAAGTAAACTTTGGCAAAGCTTTATTTTTTTCGTGGAAACGTTTTCATCGGCAGAATTGGACTTGCCTGCCCACCGAATTTGACACATCCAGTGCAAGATTCGACCAAAAAACCTCCTCGATCCACTTTTTAGGTAACAAGTGGGAAGCATGTTTCTTGTAAATTGAATCAATCGGAGCAATTTGTATTGAAGTTTTTGGCTGATAAAGAGATCGGTGTCGTGTGAACTGTGATCTAAAAATAGTTCAAAAATTGTGTCTTCGTTGCACAAACGAGCTGCGTATGCATAGTCTGGCGTTGCCACTAGATTGTTGTTTGGTCCCCGACCTGTTCACTTGACACAACAGCCTTACATGTAGTCAAGCAGTCGTGAAGTGCAGGCATTGGCACTCATGTTTGACAATCAGCACAAGTCTAAACTTACGGTCATGCTATGTAGCATCAATAAGCTTCAACAAGTGTCAACACATACAAGTAGTTTCAACAGAGCGTCAACAACTTGAAAATGTCCTTTAAAGATTTTCAAAATAGTTTTATCATATTTTAGAGACTCCAACATATTCCACTGTGTAAGAAAAGCAGGGAATTTTCGTTAAGATTCACACAGGAGAATGAAAATTTTTCACTGTGTATGGGAGCCACCATCTTTCTTTTCTCTGCTGACTGAGTGAAAACAAGATGGCGGCTAGTTGGGCTGCACGAGCAGAATCAATTTTGTTGCTAAAATTTCTATCATTTTGTATAAATGTGATATCTTGAATGTGATATGCAGAAGCCAAATTAATATTATAAATATTTTTCTTTTGCATAAATATGCTTGAATAACTTGCTGATGCCAAATGGTATGACTCCAATCTTCCAGTGTTCCAGAATGTCTTTTACTAGTTTAGAGCGCACAAGTATTGCTGGCCAAATTATGTGTGCATACAAAATGTGCAATATCCCACGATCACAGATTGAAAATCCTGCAAGTTTTGCTGGGGTTCAGGGTTTCATCTAGGATATCCAAAACAGCCTGCCCTTGGTAAATTTCAAAAGTACCCTCCCTTCTTGCAGTATCTTGATCCACAAAAAAGCATGAATACCACAGCCTGTACCTACGCGTGGGTGCAAATACACGATACAGTGGAATCAGTAGAATATTTTGCAAGTAACAACATAATGGGCTGTTGGACATTATGTGATCGGCTCTGCAAAAAAGGCATTAAGTCGCGCGGTGCCAAAACAGGTAATGGCTTGTTCTATTTGGAGAGGGTAAAATTTCTTCAAAATGTGAATTTTTGTTTTTCCTTCAGTAGCTTCTTTAATATTTATGGGTTAGAATATGTGACTACAAACATGGATACTGATGAATGTGAATAAAGATGAAAAATTGATCATTCAGTAAGAACTCCTATGTAGCATTGTGTTTCCAAGCGCTATACTTCATGAGCTTCTTCTCGAAAAGGGCTTTTATTGAATCCGAAAATGTGGATATACAAGTGTCCATACATCTCCTGAACTCAGCGTACTCAAGGGGTCATTGTAGCTTTTGATGTAGAGAATCCAACCATATCAAAAGTTCATTACCTGAATCTGGCAACTTGGTACCCTGTCTCCTAGAGCCGGTCACAAACATTTGTCTAATATACTGGTACTACCCCGTCTGCCCTTGAGCCTTAGAATTCATAATGCTTTGGGGTTTTGAATGCAGCCCTGGAAAGTCAGATCAATTTTGATCAGGGTACATTTACTTCACCCGAAGATTCAACTTTCTTGATCAAATCTTACCCGCAAAAGCTGTGTTTTGGACTGATCCGCATCCCTCAAACTTTTGACCAAGTGACCATTGTGTACATGTATATGTGAGACCATTTTTGGATGGAAGGGCGATAGAAACTTGTTCTCATTGCTCGACTGTCCTGTGCAACTGTAAACAATAACAATCCCAGATCCTCCAACTTCAATATGATACATAAGTCTGGCTTGTTGTATGAAACTTGAATGTGCGGGAATATCCCTTCACAGCAATTTACAAGCAGAGGTATTTTCTTCTAAACAAAAATACAGTGTAGGTGCTTCAGATGCAGTGGAACGCAGCTATAACAAACACTGCTTTACCGAACATTCAGGTGTACCGAACACCCTTCTTGGCTTATGAATTTTCTGTGCACTCATTTCAAAAATTACAAATTTGTTTTAAATAAACATATTTAGAACTGATGTTAATAATTCAAAGTTGAGGAAAATCACACTCTTGATAGAACAACAGTCAATGCACGAGGTCTGTATCATCTGGTTAACCTACGTTGCATGTAATGTGCCTGTGTCCACAGGCAGCCTTGTAGAACAGCTGCTGAGTACTTACATGCAGCACTGGCCTCTCTGATGCAGGAAACTGTGCGTGATAATCACTTCAAAGCTAGGTGATTTGACCTCAAAAACAATCACCAAAACACAAAATGAATACGCAGATGGACCCAAGCATGTTCTTATTTAACTCGCCAACATCTTTGACAAATATCTTGAAAGTTTCTCTCATTTTCAGAAATGCTTGCTTAACTTTTCATTGCCAAATTGCGGACGTACATAATTGTGCCCCTAGTGTCAATTCGAGTGGTGCCAGGTGCGGCCCATTTTCGAAGTGCCATTTAGCCAATGGGTGTAATGTAACTGTGCTACTTATGGTGATTTTTAAGTGATAACTCAAGGAAACCTCGATTTCATTTTCACGATTCTGAAAGGTAAAACAAATGCAAAACATTGGTGCTGAACATACATTTAACAGAATGTAGAAATTTCAATGGTGTCTATTTTGAACTTTTTGCATGTATTGACCCAAAATCATTTTCCCGAAATGTTTTTGGGGCAGGCTGGCACGTTTGAAGTTGGGCTGGAGTACAGAATGGGTCGGTGTATCCGTGACTGAAAATCTGTATACTGAACGACCGTTAACTGAACATTTTGTGTGGATCCCATCAGTTGGTTATAGCGGTATTCTACTGTACATGTACATGCGTGATTTTTTGCTAAAAATCCACCCGTCTTTTTACTGTCCAAGTTGTGGAATTCTACATTTATTGTCTGTCCAAAATTGTACACTGCCCGGCCAAAAGTCATGAGGTTATAAGACTGAAGGAAAATGAATGAATACGTCACACGCACACTTAATGTGTAAAAGGCATTGGTGCGAGAACCAGCGTGTGAAACAACACGCGCACGTACTCCATTCGTTGCACTGCACTTTCTGGTTCACAGTGACGTCACACTTCGGTACTCTATAGATGTGATCTTATGCCATGGTAGCTATATTATGTTAGGGCCCCTTTTCCAGGGTGTAAGGCCCATTCGTATTTTATTAACTAGGCAAAAACAGCTGGCTAAGTGATACTGGAAGATATGCTGGTGCATTTGACTTGATCAAGACAGCAAAATCAAGTTTCAAAGATGTGAAGTAACTAGAAGAAATCAATGCTTTATTTTTTTGGCACCTAAAATGGGGTTGTGCTGCCCTGAAACTATCCGAGTGTCATTTTATTAATAATTTTCTTATTTCAGTTTGGAAATATATTTTATGGGTGTTTCCTTTCTTTCTCTCCCAGTTTGTGAAGGTGATCAAGAGCAAGGCGTACTTTAAGCGCTACCAGGTCAAGTTCAAGCGTCGTCGCCAGGGCAAGACCGACTACCAGGCGCGCCGCTTCCTGGTCGTCCAGGACAAGAACAAGTACAACACGCCCAAGTACCGCATGATAGTGCGCTTCACGAACAAGGATATCGTCACGCAGGTGGGTTGAAAGGCTCAGCTTGCTGTCACGTTTGTTGGATTTTTACCTTGGACGAGTTTTTTTTTTTTAACTGCGCTCAGACGGAATTAGTTGACGTCAGCATGTATAGCTTTGCGAAACAGATTTAAAAGGAGTTTACCGTTGAAAACTTCATTCAGTTTCAGTACATAATCTAAAGGTTCTCTTGAACGCTTGCCTGAGTGCCAAATCCTTGCACTCGTTTGTACTACTCGGAGCCCTTTGAAATTGTGCGAGTTGTTTTGTATTCCCGCAATGCCTCTAATCTGTGGATGTCTCTCCGGATGGAGGGGACATGGAATCAAGATTGGCCATCGAGAGTTGAAGGTGGAATTAGGCAGCTTTTGGATGAATTTTTATGGATCTGTGGAGTTACCACATGATTTGGGTTCTTTGTTTTTCTTTTTCATTCTGTGATTTGATGCATCACAGATAGCGTACGCCAGGATTGAGGGGGATGTCATCGTATGTGCTGCATACGCCCATGAGCTCCCTCGCTACGGCGTCAAGGTCGGGCTGACAAACTACGCTGCAGCTTACTGCACAGGTCTCCTGTTGGCCCGCAGGGTAAGTTCTGTCACCCCCCCCCCAAAAAAAAATTTGGTTTGATAGCTAGTTTTAGCCTTCCTACAGTAATTTGGATGAATCTGCCATTAAGTGACTGCTTGCCCATCAGTTTAATTCACCTATCATTAAATTCACAAAGTATCTTGAGTAAGGTTGTAGCATTATCCTGATTCAAGTGAAATTTGATCAGAATTTTTTCCAATTAGACCGAGGAGTTGTTTGGTAATTCTTCCGTGTTTTTTTTACATGCAGACATAGGAAAGCCCTCTGGCACCATACAGATTGCCCATACAGACAGTGTTATCATGATTCTTTCGTGTTGCTCCCACCTGTACAGATCCTGAAGAAATTCAACCTGGACTCCCTGTACGAGGGCCAGCCAGAGGTGACGGGTGAGGAGTTCCACGTGGAGAGCGTGGAGGGCCAGGCAGGTGCTTTCCGCTGCTACCTGGATGTGGGGCTGGCCCGGACCACCACCGGCGCTCGGGTGTTTGGCGCCCTCAAGGGGGCAGCGGATGGTGGCTTGGACATCCCGCACAGGTTGGTCGGGGGGGAAAAGCAGGAAGGGGATGTTGCCTTTTCTATTCAGTAATATTGGAAGGTGGGTCTTAGAAGCCTGTTCTTGTGTTGGTTGGGGATTTCTTAAAATGCCCCCTTGTAGCCCTAGTTATGAAAATAGGAGCTATAAGTGCCACAGTGCTTGAATGGCTGATCGCTATGACGGCAGATATCATACATTGTAAGAAATCACTAGGAGTTTAGTTTTTTGGCAACAGGCTTCATTCTTTTTTCACCGTTTGTTTTTCTCTGTGATGAGATGCCATTAAAATATAGCTGGAATTACCGGATGATTCCTCCTGATTAGATTTGGCCTCTGAGAGAAGACTCCTGAAACAATCTGTCACATATAGATACAGTCGAACACGGTGAATACGAGCTCGAAGGGACTCCCCAAAAACCTCGTCTTACAGTGAACCTCGTGTTATACATGTCGACACTCATCCCATTCATAGAGGGCAAGTCTGGCATCATGTACCGGCAAGCATTGTTACACACTATGGCGTTGTACTGTATGGTACAGTATATGCAGTGGATTAGTATTTGATGTACATGTACCAGCCTTTAACTTTTTAATAAATTTGAAATTGTATTTATCAATATGATTCGAATGAATAAAACAAAGGTTTCAAATACTCCTTGTTTGATGCGATAGCAGAGAACTGCAGTGTTAGTGGCTGTCCGCGCCGTGCCGTGCATCGTGGCCAAGCGCGACCTGGAAACTGATGCCCGATGTTGCACGGAAGTAAAGGTTTCTTAAAGTTGAGAACCAGTTCATGCGTGGACATAAAAGGGTGTTGACAATGGGGAATTTCTGCTGGTTTTTAATTGGCAGGAGGGAATCTATTTTGCTGAAATGTTCTTTTAATTTATGGACCAGTAACTTTCATTTTTAATGTGCGACAGAGTGGCCGGAGTTTATTTTGAAAGGGGAATGTGAGACATCAGTTAACTGTAGGAAGTTAACTTTAAAAGGCTGTAATTTCCAATACTTTTTGAAATTTTCTTTCCATTGGCCATGTGGGGTCTTGATGAGGATTGTTTATGCATTTGTTTGCAGCAGATGCTGCAGGATTTGGAGTCCGCAATCCTTCAAAAATTTTAAAAGTAGTGGATTTTAATGGACTTTGAAAGTGTTGGGTCAATGTGAATGTGGATAGTACCTCTTAATACAATATCCACGGCCTTGTATGAAACCTCTTTCAGCAACAAGCGCTTCCCTGGCTACGACGCAGAGAGCAAGGAGTTCAACGCCGACGTCCACCGCAAGCACATCCTGGGCGGGCACGTGGCCGACTACATGAGGTCGCTGGCGGAGGAAGACGAGGAGGCCTTCAGGCGACAGTTCTCCCAGTACATCAAGCTGGGCATTGAAGCGGACGGGGTGAGTCCTTCCCCAGCCCCCCCCCCACCAAACCAGAATCCAGCATCTGAATCACTTGGCTGATGCTTCTATGAAATTGCTTCCATGGAAACTGGCCTCGGTTATTGCTATAGGCTGGTGCATAATTGTTAGCAGCAGCTAAGTAATTTAGACACAGCCTTAGGTATCAATGAAGTTTGTTAACAACTAAGGCCAATACTATGATGCTGTTTGTACAGAATTCTTCAAAGCATTTAAAACTCAGTAGAAGATGATTACCAGCTGAAAATTCACACGTACAGTGCTTCTCACTGGTTTCCAGCTTATTTCTGATTAACACATAAATTCACCTGCTAATAAGTTGGCAAACTCATGAAATTGGGTATCATTTTGCTACCTTTAACCTGACCTCTAGCCAGTGTGTAGAAAGTGGTCCTGTGTTCAGCAGTCTCCGAGTTGAAACTGTAACCAGTACTGTTGGCTCTTTGGCCTTCATACGAGTGACATGATAGCCTACCTCTCTTTTACTGAAGTATCTTCTGAAGGATTTGCTGAAAGTTTTGTGGATGGGTTTGGGAGGAATGGGCGGTGAAAAGTTTGACTTTTTTCTCTGTGATGAGATGCCATTACAAACAAGCTGGAATTACCGGCTGATCGATCCTGATTAGATTTGGCCTCTGAGAGAAAGGGAAATGGTGTATGTTGTTAGTTTCTGTGGTAACTATTCAGTGTTATCGTAAAAACTCATTTGTAGAACCCACTAACAGAAGGCAGTGTATTCTCTGTTTTAAGCACTTTAGATATCCAAATCGTAACTGTAGTGATTATTATAAGAGTGAATGCATGGAACAGACCTGGTTGCGGCAGTTTCATGGCCACTCCCCAGTATGCAGTACCCCCAATGCGCTTGCTAGCCAGAATGCGGATTTACTAAGGATCATGAAAAATATTGCTGTGGTTATCTAGCTCAGTTTTAACCCGTCGTTGAATCGGAGTGTGGTCATTTCTGCAGTGCGGATTACTATCACCACACTGCCGTGTGAGTTGCCCTCGCAGTGAAACAAGCCTTCGGCTGTCTCCTGAGGATTGGCTGGTGCCTTTGGTAGGAAAGCCCGGTCTTACTGACTGGTGTCAGGGAAGAGAACCGGGGTAGCAGACCTCTGACAGCTCTAAGAAACATAACGAGAACATGATTTGTCTGACCTAGATCGAGGAGATGTACAAGAAGGCGCATGAAGCCATCCGCGCCGACCCAGAGGCCAAACCCAAGGAGAAGAAGGAAGTCAAGACGAAGAGGTAAGGGGAGAATTCCTTTTTTAACTGGCGGTAACTCGAGGTTGACCCCGAGGTAACTCAGGGTTTTTCACGGTACCTCCAGGAGTTCTCTATAATGAGCTCATTATCTCTGGGTCAATGCACACCAAGCACTTTGGTCATCAAAATCTGGCTGCAAACGCACACAATAGAAACGCATGATTGCACCTTAATCTTCTTGCTAATCCGCAATGTCCGCGGTGACATAAGAGGCTTAGAAGTTGAAAGACAGTCTTGGGGGGGGAGAGTTACCTTGGGGTTCAACCTCAAGTTACTGCCGGCTAAAAAAGGAATTCTCCCCCAAGACAAACCTTTTACTAAGGTCTTGTAAGGATGAAATGATTATAAGTTGATTAAAAGCCCATTTTTGAAAAGAATGAGTACAGACCAATCAAAGATACTTTAAGAGTGTGGGGTACTTTATGACCCTCCCCAAATATTTAGAGTGGAATTTTGAGCCCTTTATTTGCCCGTCATCAACAAGCATTTTTTTAGTTTCCAATCAAAACAGAACCCTGGATTTATTGGGGTTTTTCCGTACGTATTTAAAAAATTTATCCATGCACTTTTGTTTCTCCTCAGATGGAACCGAGCCAAGATGTCCCTTGCCCAACGCAAGGACCGCGTCCGTCTGAAGAAGGCGTCTTACCTGAGAGCCAACCAAGACCAGGATTAAACCCAGCCTGCCAAACAACCAGATCCACTCAAGCATCTAAAACAGGAAAACTCCAAGAGTACAATCTGACCAGTATCTTACTTTCCACCCTGTACTTCGCGAGAGTCTAATGAGTATTGCCCAGAGAGAGAAGAGAAATGAGATTAAATGCCTAAAACAATTGCAGGGAAAACAGCTGTTGTTGAGTTGTGTGTCTTATTTTATAGTTGTCTTGTGGCGTGTTTAAGAAAGTAAAAGCGATAGGAGTTGTGTTGAGAGCCGAGGCACTTTTAGATCGGCACCATTCAGTTTGAGTGGATTGTTGGATAAAAACTGTGAAGCATGTAACAACATATAGATCGCTTTTGACAGCATGTGTAAAGTTACAAGCATTTCCACTGAGTTGTCGATTTAAGAGAGACATCTATGGGGGTAGTTGGGCTGTTTGACAATACTGCAGACGGACTGAGAGGTTGCGTATCAAACTCGAGCAGAAGCACCCCTCGTGGGTTGAAAAGGGCCACGTTGGTTGGTAGTGCTCATTTTGTTGGTAAAAATGCAACCAGGAAGCGTGCATTTCCTCGTCCCTATGAATGAGCGAAGCGCAGCTCTGACCAAAGGAGCCTCTGTTGCTAAGAGAATAGTGTCCTCTCTTGGTCAAGATTGAGGTCCATCATGTTGTCGAACCAAGTACACATCCAAATTACAGACCAACCATGGTATCACACAGGAGGGGTCTAAAAGTGTGTCAGCTACCTTGGGGGACAAAAAAATACTAAAATACATGCTTTGATGAATATCAAAATGAAAGGCTTGGTGCTTGATTTATAAGTCTGTTTTATTTAAATACATTTATAGCATAAATCCGGCTCTGGACCGTTTAACATAAGCTGCCATTATTGTGCTGTACATCATAAATATTTGGACAGAGTCACTGTAACCTGGAAAAAAGACACACAATGGGGGAACTCGCGAAAACCAACATGAACCAGGGATCAAAAGGAAGAGTCGCAGGATATTCTCAAAAAGATATGACAAAGGAAGATCAAATTTGATTTCAACAAGCAAAGAACAACAAAAAAGTATTTATTTCAATGTGAACAAAGTAAAAATCCAAAACAAACCTCTCAATCAGGACCAGTAATTTTAGCTGTGTTTCTTAGATGTACAGACCAGGAAATATACTCAACTCGTAACCAATTAACTTAAACCAACAATACTGCTTAAACCAAGACAAACGTCAACCAGTACCAACACAGACTTAAATTATTAACCAATACCGACTTAAATTATTAGCCAACACGGACTTAAATTATTAACCAATACCGACTTAAATTATTAACCAACACAGCACTAGTAAATAGTCGCAAAATTAAAGCAATCAAGCAAGAAACCTGCAAAAGTACAAGAAAAGGAAGGAAAAGTCAGTAATGATCCAGGTTTCAAAGTCATTAATCAAATCAAATAAAAACATGAACAGTGGTGAACCTGTAGTCTGCAATCATTGATCAAAAGTTTAAATGAAGAAATACAATTAAAAAGAAGAAACTCTCTGTACATAAAATCCAATGCCCCAAAACCTTGAACATCACTGCTCAAGCTTAAACAAAAACAAAAAACTTGGCTATCACACTATTTTACATGGGCTACAGGTGAATGACCTGGTCAATTAGGCAATGTTCAGCACAGGCCAAGAGCTTTCTCAGGAGATAAACAGTCAAGTCAGAGCTTTCTCAGGAGATAAACAGTCAAGTCAGAGCTAGAAGGGCTTAATCCTTTCTGCAAACAGAGGGGCTAAACTTGCACAAGTCAAACTGAGTCAAACTCTGCAGGGCACCATAGACTTAACAAGTAACTTAATACAGGGCAGAGTGCAGCTCTCCTGAGAACTGATAAACCAGTCTATTCTAGTCATGAGTCATGCACCATCTCTAAAAATTACATCATCCTCATGCCCTCCAAGCATGGACAAACTATGCCACATGGACAAACTATGGCTGAAACAAAGAATACTGGGGTACTACACTACACTGTACATGGGCTGAACTCTCATAAACACCATCAGCTTGAATTTAGCTTGACTCAACATTATATACATTTCTCACAGATTTATGCCTGCATAAGAAGTTTAGCACAAAAGGACTTTTCAAAATGTGGCAAAACTGCAGTCAACTAGCTAAAAAAAAAACACAGTAAGACTAAAGTATAAACCACAATTCCTCTAGTGAACTAGATGCATTCCAGGGGCTTCTCGTTTTAAAGCTTCAAGCAAAACGCAGTTTCTCTGGCCAGAAAGTATTAAAACACAATCCATATGATTCAGTAGTCAAGCAAAAGTACAAAAAGCAGTCTAGTCTTGTAACAAGCAATCAATTGTTATTGCTAAAAACAAAGCAAAAGAGTGTATTCCTGAGTTCTAACAGTCTTATGCACTCAAAACTTCACAAAACCAAGAGTTCCATCGAAGTTTTCAGCTCAATACTCCATTGGTTCGAAAACATCAAAAATAGTACAATCAAGATACAATGTAAGAGAGTCCTTAGAATTTATAATCTACAAATTCAACTCACCAAGTTCACAGCAGACCAAAGCTGAAGGCAGAAGTTGCTTAGTAAAAAAGCTGTTAATGTGGATGCTGTGGTCTCTCTTGCTGCCGGTCCGCATCTGACTATATCTAAGGAACTCACATGCATCAGGTCTTGTGCAATGGGGCATGACAGGATATTTACTCTGGGGATTATTTTGGAAAGGGGGGAACCACTCCTAGCAAATTCAGGGCAAGCTAACCAGAAATTCAATGTTAAAAGCAGGGGGACAACTCCTATATACAAGCAGGTAAGCAAAACAACTAAGTGAAAAGAGTCCCCTCTACATCCACGCCCTGTGAAATCATTGCTTTCCACAGCAATGTCTAAAGAAATAATTCTAACTTGGCTTTGTTCACTCTCTAAGAGTTCAGTTCCAGTCCCCAAACCTCACTGGTGGTCTGATGTTCCTCTTTGGGCGCCGATAGATAGACCTTTGTGAACTCTCTGAGCTGGACGAGTCAGTAGCTTCATCGATGTCGGTGCCACTTGAGGTAGATGCCTCATCATCCATGTCGCTGTACGGGCTGTCCCCTGTTCTCAATACATCAGCACACACATCGCTGAACTGCAGTGGTGGAGGGAATGCACAAGTGCCATCTGTTGCCAAATCTTGAAACTGCAGTGGGGGTGCAAGAGAATGATCATTCGTCTCCGGGGTGTTCCACACATCTTGAAACTGCGCTGGGGGAGGAAGAGAATCGATGACGGATGCTGGCTCTTCTACGTCAAAAGGGCAGATAGTAAGAAGGTTCCGATGAATGTTGCGCGTCTTTGTTGATCCGAGGAGTTGCACCGTGTATACTGGTAGGTTTCCCAGCTGACTGAGGACTGTGTAGGGTACCGACTCCCACCTGTCTTTCAGCTTACACCTACCCCGTAGCGACTTGTTGGCCACCAGTACAAGGTCACCGGGATGGAGGGCTAGATCTTTCGACTTCTTATCATATGTCGCCTTCTGTTTCTGCCTGGCCACCTCTGCCAACTGCTCCACCCTCCTTGTAGCTTCTTGTAGCCGTTCCCCAAGCTGCTGAACATAGGTGGATTGTGGGTGGACATCCTCTGCTTCCTGAAACCTTGGCTGAAGGAGGAGATCGACTGGCAGACGAGGCTTTCTCATATACATCAAGTAAAAAGGGGAGTACCCCGTACTCTCGTGTTTGGCACACTTGTAGGCATATGTGAGGGTCTGGAGGTGCATTGCCCAGTTGGATTTCTGTGCTGGCTCAAGGGTTCCAAGCATCGACAATAATGTCGATTGAACCTCTCTGTCATACCGTTGCCTTGTGGGTGGTATGGCGACGTCTTGCTCTTCCTCATGCCCAGCAGGTGACACAGCTCCTTTATGACTGCCGACTCAAAACTCTTTCCTTGGTCCGAGTGGAGTCGCTCAGGGATGCCGTAATTGGCGATGTACCTCTCCCATAGGACGCGCGCTACGGTTGTTGCCTTCTCATCACGAGTCGGGTACGCCTGTGCGTATCTGGTGTAGTGATCAGTGACCACAAGTACATGCTCAAAGCCTCCTCTTGACCTCTCCAAGCTTAGGAAGTCTATGCAGACAAGTTCCAAGGGCCGTGTTGTGTTGATACTCTGCAGACTTGCATGCCTTTTCGTGTCTGACGTTTTTCTCAGGGCGCATCTTTTACACTTGTCGATGTACGACTTCACATCAGAGTACATACTTGGCCAGAAGTACCTATCCCGGACATGCTGATAAACCTTCTCGAAGCCAAGATGTCCCATCAGGTCGTGGACATGCTGAAGGACAGGCCTCTTCATCTCCTTGGGGAGCACTATTAAGGTTGGTGTCTCACCTCTGTCTTCCTGGTCCTTCTCGTAGACCAAGACACCTTGCCTCACAGCCAAGAAGTCCCATGCTCGAAGTAGGGTCTTAACTTCTTTTGTTTCCCGTGCCATTCTTCTTCGACTTGGCCTCCCTGGCTGGGCTGACTTCAACTCCACAACACGCCGAGTTGTTGGGTCCTCTTGCTGTGCCTCGAGCAGACAAAGGCCTCCTGGTAGATCAACACATGTGCCCACCTTGGCTCCTTCTGAAGAAGACTTGGCACCTACTTCATTGCTATCTCTGTCTAAGGCTGCATCGGAAGAAGACTTCATGGGAGATGGGCGATCAGTAGTGTCACTGCTGTCTGATGTTTGCCCTATGCTTGGGGTTGGTGATATGCTACTCCTCGTACCAGTTGTGAGCTGATGGACATGCCTGACAGCCTTATCTTCAAGGTTCGCCCTCGGCTGCTGTTCCTGCCCCTCGAATGAAGCCATGCCATCTTCTCCCTGACTACCCGCATCTGTTTTGGCTGCTGATCTTTTGGCGTCCCTTGTTTCCTGTCTTCCATTTCGACCTCTGCTACCCTCTGTTTCGTCCAGGATCCTCACCACATCAGATCTTGGAATGCGGGACAGAGAGTCCGCATTGGCATTAGACTTGCCTGGCCGGTAGATGATATCCATGTTGAAAACGGCAAGATCACTAACCCAACGTTGACCGGTAGCATCAAGCTTTGCCTTGTTCAAGACATACGTGAGTGGGTTGTTGTCAGTCACCGCGGTCAGTCGGTTGCCATACAGATACTCTCTGAACTTAGTTGTTACCGCCCAATGTAGTGCCTTGAACTCTAGTTTGTGAGCGGGGTACTTTGTCTCTGCTTCTGTTAAGGTGCGACTTGCGTATGCGATGACCCTTTCTTTGCCATCTCGTTCTTGAGTCAGGACAGCTCCCAGGCCATCAAGGGATGCATCTGTCTGCACGGTGAATGGTACGCTATAATCTGCAAAAGCTAGTATTGGTGCTGAGGTCAACTTGGAAACCAGGGTGGTGAACGCTTTTTGGCACTCATTGCTCCATTTGAAGGGGGGGTCTCTCGAGCCTCGCTTGCCTCCAATCAATGCGAAGAGAGGAGCAGCAGTTTTTGCATACCCTTGAACGAACCTCCGGTAGTAGCCGGTGAGCCCAAGGAAGCTGCGGACATCCTTTTTGCTTTGTGGAACTGGCCAGCTCTTCACTGCAGCAACCTTTGCCTGATCAGTGGCGATTCCCTCTGCAGAAACTACATGGCCAAGGTACTGCACTTCTCTCTTAAAAAGCTGGCATTTTGACGGCTTCAGTTTCAGCCCGTGTTCCCGTAGCCTGGCTAGGACTCTCCCAAGGCGATCTACGTGCTCCTCCACAGTGCTACTGAAGACGATGATGTCGTCGAGGTAAATTAACACACTCTCAAACGCCATGTCGCCAAACACCACCGACATCAGCCTTTGGAACGTGGCCGGTGCATTCACGAGGCCAAATGGCATCCTCGTAAATTCAAACAAGCCCATCGGGGACGTGAAGGCCGTCTTCGGTTGATCCTTAGATGCCATCTTCACTTGGTGGTAGCCTGAGGTCAGATCAAGGCAGGAGAAGTATTTGGCCTTCCCAAGCGCATCCAAAGCTTCGTCTATTCTTGGGAGCGGAAACGCATCTCTCGTTGTCTTGGAATTCAGCTTCCGGTAATCGACGCAAAGTCGAATTTTGCCATCTTTCTTCTGCACGATGACAATCGGAGAAGCGTACGGGCTCTGACTGGGCTGGATGACCCCGGCTTGTTTCAGCTCTTCCAAGTGGCCTCGGACCTCCTGAAACTGTGAAGGGGGGACTCGTCTGTATGGTAGTCGGAAGGGGGTTGGGTCGGTGAGTGGGATTTCGTGCTCCACTGTGCTGGTAACACCCATGTCGAAAGGGCTCTGCGAGAAAACATCAGCATTCTGTCTGAGTAGCTGCTCAATTGCCTCCGTTTGCGATGGGGTGAAGTCGACACCTTCAAAGTTCACATCTGGCAAACTGCAAGAGCCACCTACCGCTTGCTCCATAATAGCCACATCTTGAGAGGGCGTGGTCACTGGCTGGACTTCGGTAACACAACAGAGCGTCGCCACCCCTTCATGTCGTCTTACCCTCACAGCATGGTCAGATGTGTTGCACAGCCGAACTGGTACTCTCCGACCTGTTACATCCACCAACATCTTCCCTGCAACTAGGCCCTTGCGGTTGGTGCCCTCTACTAATGCAGTGAAGCTTCTCCCTCTGGTGTGGTTGGGTACTCTAGCTGGAACAGTAGCTTCTGCACCAGGTTGTATTACTAATGGACGTCTCCCAACATAGCGCAGAAACCCAATTTGTCCATCCTCGCCGGCGAGGTCAGCCCCATCCCTATTAACGAACTGGAAGGCCTGAAGCCAGGACTGTGACAGCCCTTTACTCTCCATGAAGCGCTTTCCCAAAGACGACTTCATTTGATCTCTACATGCACGAATCACATTGGTTCCAACGAGGGCTGGGGTGTCTCGCCGAAACTCGGTTTGTGGCACCACAAACGCTGGGACTTTGCCTATAAACTGACCCATGGCGTGAACATCTACTGTGATGACCCCGAAGTGTTGAACTGGCTGTCCTCCAGCTCCCTTGATGGACATCTCTGTTGGTCGTGGCCTCTGGCTGCTAAGTACCGGATGCTGCTTGACAAATTCACAGGTAATTGTGGTCACCTGGGACCCAGTGTCCAGCAGTGCTGTACAGTTGACTCCAGAAACCTTGACTTCAACTCGGTTAACTGGTCCAGCCAATGGTAACTGTGCGGATTCATGGTCATTTGTAGAGAGAGTTGGGGAGGGGCGTTTGAACTCAGAACCCGCGGATAGCCCTACATCCGTGGGTTGTTCCCGTTTAACGACCCACTGTGGTGAACTGGTGTTGAGGCTGCCTGTCGAGGAATGAACGACTTCATCTGGGGAGCTTGCTGGTGTGCTTGGCGCTGATTCTCTGGACAGCTCCTTGCCAGGTGCTGCTTGCTTCCACACGTGTAGCAGCCTGAGAATTGGGGTCGCTGCTGCGGCTGGCCAGACTGGTGGTACCGCTGATGCACTTGAGGTGCAAAGACAGCCTCTTCCAGCTGTGTCAGACGATGGTTCAACAGGCTCTGATCCTTCTGCACTTGTTGAAGGGTCTCCCTCTGCTCTAGACGCATAGCTTGCATCTCCTCCAGTTGTTTGGTGATAAGATCTTGCAGATCAGTCCCACCTTGCATCTTCCTTGTCGATTCTGACAAAGACTTGCTCTTCGGTCCTTGTTGCGCAGGGCTGCTGGCCGCCGTGGTTGGTTTTATAGGGTCTTTGGTGGCCACCTCACTCATGGTATAGAAGTGATGGTCATCGTCACCCCTCATCCTTCGTCTCGTCTGTTCGTCGCTGTGGTGTTGCTCCTCTGCTATAACACGCAGCTCAGCTCTGAGGTCTCTATAGCTCATTCTCCTTGGCTGCATCGGGGCAAGTCTCTGCTTCGTTCTACCATCCCGCAGACCGGCCATGAATTGAGTGGTTAAGAGGACGTCTCTGCTGTCCCCAAACAGGCTGCGGCGACCCTGCTGTCGGCCGCGCTCCTCAATCCTTCGCAGGAGAGTCTCTAGCGCCACGGCAAACTCACTGGCCGTCTCGCCTGTCTTCTGTTCTCTTGAATAAAACCGCGTCATAGGCGACGTGACAAAGCCGTCTTCCCCAAACTCTTCCAGCAGTTCCTGGAAGGCCTCCTCTGCCGTCACTCCTGCTAGTGACCTGCCCTCCAGGTTTAGGATGACGTCACGAGCTCGTCCGCTTGTGTGGCGCAAAATCTCCTGAAACTTGACGCCATCTGTGGCCAGACCCTTGGCTCCAAGCAGATATGTCATATCCCGAACCCAGTCCTCCACTCTGATATTTTTGTCTCTGCCAGAGAAGGTTGACACCCCCTTCAGCTGGTGGGTAGTGATGGTCCTCGGATTGACGGAAGGAACGGCTGGGATGCTGGTGGCTTGGTTCGGGATGGGGTCGAATTCATGGATCTCAGGTACCTGCTTTGGAGTTGGTGGTGCCAGCATGTCTGGGGGACACGGCGGCGTCCCCATGACTCCTGTAGCTGGCTGCAGTGGTTGTGGTGTCAACCCGTGAAGATTGCCAAAGTGTGTAGGCGAGAACATGGGTGAACTTGGCACCGCCATCATGCCAAAACAGTGCTTCTATCACCAGAGCCGTGTTGGTTAATGACCGAATAACTAAGACCAATTACGACCACCTTTGACCACCCTGAGAATATCAAGCTAAGTCCTACAAAAGACAGTAATTCCAACCTGGATTCTCCACCAAAAATTAAAAAAAAATGTAACCTGGAAAAAAGACACACAATGGGGGAACTCGCGAAAACCAACATGAACCAGGGATCAAAAGGAAGAGTCGCAGGATATTCTCAAAAAGATATGACAAAGGAAGATCAAATTTGATTTCAACAAGCAAAGAACAACAAAAAAGTATTTATTTCAATGTGAACAAAGTAAAAATCCAAAACAAACCTCTCAATCAGGACCAGTAATTTTAGCTGTGTTTCTTAGATGTACAGACCAGGAAATATACTCAACTCGTAACCAATTAACTTAAACCAACAATACTGCTTAAACCAAGACAAACGTCAACCAGTACCAACACAGACTTAAATTATTAACCAATACCGACTTAAATTATTAGCCAACACGGACTTAAATTATTAACCAATACCGACTTAAATTATTAACCAACACAGCACTAGTAAATAGTCGCAAAATTAAAGCAATCAAGCAAGAAACCTGCAAAAGTACAAGAAAAGGAAGGAAAAGTCAGTAATGATCCAGGTTTCAAAGTCATTAATCAAATCAAATAAAAACATGAACAGTGGTGAACCTGTAGTCTGCAATCATTGATCAAAAGTTTAAATGAAGAAATACAATTAAAAAGAAGAAACTCTCTGTACATAAAATCCAATGCCCCAAAACCTTGAACATCACTGCTCTAGCTTAAACAAAAACAAAAAAAACTTGGCTATCACACTATTTTACATGGGCTACAGGTCAATGACCTGGTCAATTAGGCAATGTTCAGCACAGGCCAAGAGCTTTCTCAGGAGATAAACAGTCAAGTCAGAGCTTTCTCAGGAGATAAACAGTCAAGTCAGAGCTAGAAGGGCTTAATCCTTTCTGCAAACAGAGGGGCTAAACTTGCACAAGTCAAACTGAGTCAAACTCTGCAGGGCACCATAGACTTAACAAGTAACTTAATACAGGGCAGAGTGCAGCTCTCCTGAGAACTGATAAACCAGTCTATTCTAGTCATGAGTCATGCACCATCTCTAAAAATTACATCATCCTCATGCCCTCCAAGCATGGACAAACTATGCCACATGGACAAACTATGGCTGAAACAAAGAATACTGGGGTACTACACTACACTGTACATGGGCTGAACTCTCATAAACACCATCAGCTTGAATTTAGCTTGACTCAACATTATATACATTTCTCACAGATTTATGCCTGCATAAGAAGTTTAGCACAAAAGGACTTTTCAAAATGTGGCAAAACTGCAGTCAACTAGCTAAAAAAAAAACACAGTAAGACTAAAGTATAAACCACAATTCCTCTAGTGAACTAGATGCATTCCAGGGGCTTCTCGTTTTAAAGCTTCAAGCAAAACGCAGTTTCTCTGGCCAGAAAGTATTAAAACACAATCCATATGATTCAGTAGTCAAGCAAAAGTACAAAAAGCAGTCTAGTCTTGTAACAAGCAATCAATTGTTATTGCTAAAAACAAAGCAAAAGAGTGTATTCCTGAGTTCTAACAGTCTTATGCACTCAAAACTTCACAAAACCAAGAGTTCCATCGAAGTTTTCAGCTCAATACTCCATTGGTTCGAAAACATCAAAAATAGTACAATCAAGATACAATGTAAGAGAGTCCTTAGAATTTATAATCTACAAATTCAACTCACCAAGTTCACAGCAGACCAAAGCTGAAGGCAGAAGTTGCTTAGTAAAAAAGCTGTTAATGTGGATGCTGTGGTCTCTCTTGCTGCCGGTCCGCATCTGACTATATCTAAGGAACTCACATGCATCAGGTCTTGTGCAATGGGGCATGACAGGATATTTACTCTGGGGATTATTTTGGAAAGGGGGGAACCACTCCTAGCAAATTCAGGGCAAGCTAACCAGAAATTCAATGTTAAAAGCAGGGGGACAACTCCTATATACAAGCAGGTAAGCAAAACAACTAAGTGAAAAGAGTCCCCTCTACATCACCACACTGTAAACAGTTGCTCCAATGAAAAACATGTTTTCCTTAGCTTTGTTGTCACAGAGGTGTGATGATAAACTCTTTAAGAAGAGTAAAAAGCTAAAAAATAAGAAGTATGGAAAATAAAAAACGTGGTTCACCTACCAGAAAGTGACGCCAGAGAGGGAGTTAAAAGGTAAACCCATCTTGCCAAAGCCAAATTCACAGAAACTTGTGATAACATTTTCACCACCAATCTAGAGGCTGCTGCAGAAATGAGCAACAGCTGACAAACAGAATTATCAAAAGCGCAGTACAAAAATATTGGAAGCATGAATAAGCACCAATTTCACACCAAGGTAAAAGCTACAAAGCTTTACTTGGACGCCTGAGGTCATTTCTTGACAGAAAGCTGTCATTCTGGAATTCAAAGCCTATTTGCCCCTCATTACTGGCACTCATCCACCACATTAATCCTTTGAGAGTTCAAATTAAAATCTGATACACTGAGTTCTTCAAATTCAAGTGAACATAACATGTTGAATTCTCCATACTAAAGACACTGTTGCTCTATCTCATGAATCCGGCAAATTTTTGCTTACTTGCATAAGATATGCCACCAATATGCCATTTTCAATGGATAAAAAGGGCCCAAAGGAACCAGTCCAGAGATGGTGGTTGCTATGCAAAAGCTTACCCTGTATCACAAGGTACAGCAACAGTGTCTTTGGTCAGTGGAATTCAAAATATGTTGATATGCAATCAGACAACTCGGTGTACCAGATTTTATTCAAATTTAATTCGCAAAAGATTTATTGTACACTGGTTACTTCATTAACTGGTGAAACTTAATTTGCAGGTGAAATTGACTCACTTGGCTAGCAAACGTGCCCGGTCTGTTTCTTTGATTAAACTAATCCTTTCTGTTCATGTCAAGACCAGCTTGTGTTCAAGGCTTTCTTGACCATAGACAAGAACTGTTGAAATGGGGAAATCAGCCCTCAGCCTGTGTAGGTGGTTTAGAAATACCTGTACCAGTGTTTTAGTTGGTCTGTCACAAGTCCTTTTGCAGGTCCCTTCTCAAGTCCAGTCACAGTTCCCTGCATAAGGCCTGTCATAAGTAACAGGGTGCACAATGACAAAAAGAATGCTTTGGTCACAGCTCATTTGAACAGCTTGTGAATTTGGGTAAGACTGACTGACTAGTGATGGACGTGTGATGGACTTACAGGGACTTGTGATGGAGTCGACTACAACACTGACGTGAACCTTGTTCACGTCAGTGTTGAAACTGGACCTCCAAAAACTGGAGGAAAAAATCATGGAACACCAACCGTCAACTGCCTTTCAACAATTCCTCAACTGGTATTGAAAAGTCAACGCCTTCACAATTCAAATATCACAGAGTGGAAAAGAGGACATGTTCTCCATGTGAAATGTAAAGCAGAGAGCAGTTCTTTCATAGTGTTCTCTCGCCAATATGGTAAATATAAACTGCATGCTGATTTATAAAGATGGCATTATATGTAACAATGGCAAAGCACAACAAATGTTTGCCAAATACAAGCAATGTAGCAATGAATATTCAACATCTTCAGCCACGTAAAGCACCTAATGAACTATTTCACACACAAGGGCTCCCGTGCCTACAGTTTATGACATAAAATCCCATGCATGATCACTGTACCTATCTGGATACCACATGGAGTCATCGGTACCCAATAGAAAACTAGATGGTAACTGGTCCCTTGTTTGCTGGTTTAACAAAATTCCTGCTGCAACGCTATTTTTCATTCTCTTTGGCACTGAAATTCCGTCCAAAGGATACATTTGCTTAACATGTAGAATGAATCTTATGAGATATAATAAGGCATAGTTTGTAGTCTGCATTCAGACTTACGTGCAGGATCTGCACAAGGGCGATTCACTCGCAATGTGGCCGTGTCTTAATTACTTTGCTGTGGCTTGACATTACACGTCAGTCTATGGCTGTGGCTCAGCCACAGTCCATAGAGTCATGTGTATAAGTTCAAGCCATGACCAATTTATTCAAAAGCAGCCTGTGTTTGGCCTATGGCGCAGCATGTGCCTCAGGAAAACATGTTCAGCACACCACACTTCTTCTACACTCAATCTGGAGAGAGTTCCACACATGGAGCCTGTTTGGTCACATGGATCTGGACGGCGATTAGTGATCCCAGCGCTGCTGGTTCACACCATCCACGATGCAAGTTTCGGTGTCTGCAAACCAATGACCGATCACCCAGTCTGAAACAAACACGGCCATGGACATCACTCACTTTTCCACTCCTGTCGTAAATCAACCACCAGACAGTGATAACGTCCTCAAAAGTCACATTCAGCAGGCAGAATATTGAACAAGTTACTGAAGAAAGTACTTGGACTTTTTCAGACCAGTCTCATAGGGTTTGTGCACAGGGTGTCAAGTGATGACCATGTATGGGACTCTTCCCCAGTAATCTAAGCTCTACCTTTCATGCCACGTTTACGCTAACAGTGTCATTCTCATTCACATGTTGCAAAGAAAAACATTCTGCACACTGTTCTCTTTCTTTCCCGTGGTCACAAGCCAAAATCCTGCATCTGTGCTCTTTTATAAAACCCATGCATTGCTACTAAAAATGAATCAAAATCACAGAAAAAAAAGATTTAAACTGAAAATAGAATTAATCGTCGAAGTCCCCATTTCTCCGAGTTGCGAATCCACGCTACCCAGTAATCAGAGTTGTAATGACTCAAATCAATTCGAGTCTCAATTCCTGGCAACTTGACTCAAGTGCCACTGAATAAATGTTTCAACTCGACTCACTGTGAGCAAAATGACTCACTTCGACTCAAGTCAAAAAATTCAGTGACACACCACAATACTGCCAGAAATACAAAATTGAGTACACTTTGGTTGGGATTTCTAAGGGCGATGAAACACTCATGTCTGAGCACTGCCACATTAAAGACTGCTAAATACATTTTTGAATATAGCTCTGAATCTGAATATACAGAATAGAATTGAATTGAATGAATGTGGAGTGGGCCAGGCACCTATCAGCTTTCCACGTCCCAGTCAAAATCGCCATCGGAACCCCAGCCATCACCCTAAAAATGAAAGATAAACAAGACAGTAGACACTTTCATAAGAGCTGAGAGTTTGGATGGTTTGCACACTTCACTTTAATCTGCATTTCAGTTTTCCCTGGTATTTTCAGCCACACGCAGATGGTAATACTGTGCGTCAAAAATACGGTAAGCTACACGGGCTGCCTTTTCAGATGCCAAATGCCACAGATGCCAACTCTGTCATTTGTGAAAAATTTGTTCATTACCTCTCAGCGAGACCACGCGTTTTGCAATACTCAGGAGTGACTATGCCCCGCAATACTTACATCATCATCAGGCTCAGCAGAAACTGCACCCCTGTTGAAAGCCATGGAGGTGGATCTGGGCTGTTCCACGTGGGCTATGGGTGATGTCTGATTTGTCTGATAAGCTGCTGGCCTGGCTGATTTTAAGTTGCTTCCTTTCTTGGTGTCTTTTGCCCTCGCGGAAGCAGTGAAGGAAAATGATGGTTCCATGTCAGCAAAGAAGTCTGGTTCTTGACTCGTCTGCTTTTGGGATAAAATGATGTCGGGTATAGAAAATTCGCTGCCAAGTTCTGAGGATATGGGGCTTTGGGGGACCTTTGCGGGCCTTTTCGGAACAGTCTTGGAAGTGGATGGCTGACTTTTGGGGTTTTTTGCTTCCGTTTTTGGTTCGGGAGAAACTTTTCCAACTGGCTGCTTTTTGAGTTGTAAAGACTTTGACGGCTTTTTGGAGGAGGCATGTCCCTTCTCGTTTGCATTTGTCCAATCAGAATCTGCCTTACTCCAGTCATCTTGCACTCTGGACCAATCAGGTTTGACGACAGCATCACCACTCACTGCTGGTATAGTTTCTACTGGTTCGGCTTTGACCGGTTCCTGTCTCTCCCTACTAGTGAGTAACAGGGATCCTGACTGGTTGATTTCAGAGTCTGGACTGGTAGAAACTGCTGATTGGTCAGCACGGTCTACATCCTCCCAGTCTGACCAATCATCTTTGTCCTGATGATTTACTTCATCCAAATCCCCCTCTGGTAAGATAACACCTTCTTCTGACCTTTCTTCACACTCAGAGGAATTTGTCTCCTCAAATGTTGGAGACAGTTCTTCAGGTTGAGAATGTCTGATCGTTTCCAAAGAATCTTTGTTTAAGTTGGCCATGGACAACAAGGTCACTGTTCAGGGAAAAGAATAAAATTGTTAAATAAGAAACAAATTTCCAGCCAATGCAAATCTGTCACAGTGAGATAAATCCAGTACAACCCATGAAACTAAACTAAAAAATAAAAAGAGATAAAACCCGGTTTCAACGAAGGTGTGTTACATGTCACTTTTTTCCATTGGCAGTGCAAATATTTTCACTCAAATCCACTCAGAAATAAGTTGTCAAATTTTTCGGCAACAGTTTTTAGTCATGCCTTTTTTTGGCAATTTCCCAGGCACAAGAAATCATGGCCAAACACAAAGGTTTAAGTTCTAAGTCTGTCACTTTTCCAGGACTTTCCGGAACTAAAGGAAGAACAATTTCCATGATATTTAATGCCCCTTTACAAAGAAAAGTAACCACAGCCGCTACTTCAGACTGACAAGCATGGCCTTTAAAATTTATCATCATTCTGTTATCACATCAGAAGCAGCCCGTCAAATATAACCTTCGCAAGATCCTGATTTCCATAAGTTTCTACGCATATTTCCTCTAACAACAGGATTGCAGGTCACTCTATTTTTTCTCAATTTTCCATAACTTTTTCAGTGACTTTTCAAGACATTATTTCCCATTTTTTAAAAAGGATTTTCTATGACGGTGGGGATCTGGCAGGACGGACCTTTCCCACTCGAGTGGGCCTTCTTGGCTTCTCGTTCCTTCCTCCTTTGCTCGTTCTTCAGCCGCATCTCCTCCCGCCTCCTCTCTCGCTCCTCTTCCCTCCGCTTGGCCGCCAACCCCCCGACCTCCTCCTCCTCATTCTCCGAGGCCCGTCCACTGTCGGGGACCCGGGAAGGGGAAGCCCGGGTGGGTGGCGTCTTCTCCAACGGGGGGATGGTGATGACCCCGCTGACAGCTGTCAGGTTGGTGACGTTGTCCATATTCTTCAGTGGGCTCTCCTTTTTACTTAAGAACTGTGAGAGTAAAAAAAATATAGCATTTTGAATGTCCATTTGAAATTAAAAGGGATGGATAAAATTCTTGGACATATGGAAGAAGAAATCTCATTACACATACGCAACCAGAGGAAGGTTTAAGTGTGGAAAATTGATTGAATTAAAGAATTCTACATTCAAAAAGTAGTGAGAGAATAATAGAAGAACGACGTGATGCGATTCACTTCTAAACCGAAGTCAGTAAAACATCATACCAATGGCATGGTTAACTGTGAGTTGTTCGGTTACCACTGTCCAGATGCAACCCATTTCAGGACCACATTGCCAAATCAGAATGGTGCAAATCAAGTTTATGGGCCAAGTGTGCAACAGGAGAGCATGAAAGGAACAAGTGTCCCAGATTCTCATCAGTCTGGCCGGTTTGAATTGCATGAGATCAGTGTTGACGTCAAGTCAATCACTGTCACAAACAATGACAAAGGAATGCTTTTGTCACAGCTTATGAATGGATAGCTTATACTTAAACTTGAGGTTAGATGACTTGTGATGGATGTGACTATGTCACAGGACAGGGACGTGACAGGAGCACTCAATAAAACAAATGGTCCTACGTACCTTTGGCCTTCCCTCCACAAAGTACTTGATTCTCTCTCCGCCTACCACTAAGTGTGCTCCCAGTATTGGTACCATCTCTGCTAGTCCCCTCAGACTAGCTGAAACCAGTTCATCATGGTAATCCTTCAGTCCAATAAGAAGCTGGAAAACAATTATAAAGAAATCAGGAATTGTCAAAAAAAAACCAGTGAACAGAGAGTGGTCAAGTGGACTTGAAGGATGGCAGGGTTTTTCATGTGAAGTTTTAATCTGGTCGGGGAAATCGTGGTTCTTGTGTCTTCACGAAAGCCATTTTACAGCAATCACTTCTCTACAAGACCAATGCCGCTAATTATTTACGGCAGAGCTGTCCAATGAATAAGGAACACTTATACCAAGTGTCCAGTTAACAACAGGTGAATGTCCTCAGTGACACCAGACTTTGAGAGACTGCTTCCTATCCACAGTCCACAATTTCAAGGCATCACTGACTTCTCCAGGGGTGTGAACTGACGCCCTAGCCTGACCTACATGCGGCAGTATCACGTGCTTCAGCAAGTTGACATCGAACAGGTCCACGTAGGAGGCAAAATACTGCAGCAGGCAGAGACGGACGTGCATCTCCCGCGAGGGGAAGAGCTTGCAGACGACGGGGATGACGTGCTGCTTGTACAAGTCCTCGGGGAACAGAGGATTGATCTGGTCGGAGAGAAACTCCCTGCGCTTGCTGTTAGATTCTGGTAAGGTAACATGAATAGAAGTAATACAAATTATGACATATTCCAGAAATGAATGAAAAAAGCCTGTAGGCCCCCATGGGTGCGGTCTGGGCAGTCTTCATATGATACTCTTACCCCTGACTGGCAGGCTTAGAGTTGTTTATGGATCCTAATGTACTCTTTTGGAGTATGCACGTCCATATTGAGAAGCCTTATCTTATGTTGAGACTAAATCTCCCCTTTACAGATACATCTGTGATGCCACACAGAGACTTTAAGCATTCTGAGTGGTGCCAACTTCCATTACGGTTTCCATACCAATAGATTGCTTTATTTATCAATTTTGACTTCGTTTAATCAGGCTAGCTCTATTAGTTACCACTGAAACAGTTTCCTTAGGGCCCCGGGAGAAGGAAGTGAGGAAGACATGATGTATATAGAGGTGGGAGGAAAAGCCCAGATGAGTATTTACATGTTAACGTACGGAATCAGGTTAGGATTTAACTTCAACCCATACATTGGTCTAGCTGGGATTCCAACCTAGGCTGCAGGGGCAGCAGGCGAGGAGAGTATCCCCATTTCCGTGATGCAAATGCAATTACCTCGCAGCGGAGTCATGAAGTGTGGCAAGACCATGGCCACGGCCATGGGCTCAGCCATAACGAAGCTGGACAGGAGCAATGGAGCCAGGCGGTTGGCCACCAGCTCCCGGGGCAGGCGGTGGAGTCTGGGTGCTAGACCTTCAAAGAACGCATTCTTGGCTGCTTCACTCTTGACAGTCAGGTGGACCAGAAAGTTGGTGATCTCCAGAAAGTCGTTCCTGACAAATAAAATCACATTTTCCACTTGAAGGAAGGTCATGCTGTTCGTTTGAACACACTGAAGATAAATTTGGAATAAATGACAATGTGACAGACTTTCCTTTACTCTACTGAACATAAAACAGGAATTTCAAGTTTTTGACAAATTTTGCAATCCGTATTTTATCATATTTCACATTATTTTAACATTTGCGAGTTGAACAGATGTTCAATCTTCCACCGTTTTTAAGAGTAAATCTATATTTACATGATACTTACTTGAAGAGTTGGTCATTCAACAGAGTTGAAAGCCTGGGCCTAAGGGTGGGTTCCTCAATCAGAAACTCATCGTTAATTCGCTGCTCAAAATTTGCCGTCATTGAACCTGCATTGTTGGAGCAAAGAAAATGGAGTTTAAAAATGTATCACTCTGCTCACCCTCAACTCTACATCCTGTTTGGTTTCTCTTCAAGAAGTATGCCAAACACAACAAAAACCTGACACAGGTGAAGCAGATATAGGCAAGTGCGATCAAGGATCAGTATTTATCTTCCGGTTGGTACGTGATGCGCCTAGTGCATGTGTAAGGACATTGAAGTGGGACCAACTCTAAACAACCATTTTCAAGTCATTTAGGCCTACAGGGAGAAAAAGTGGCCATAGGAATGGAAAAATAACAACAGAAATGTGAAAATGATCGTTTACCAGTGGCATTCTTACATTTTCTGTTTTTCTGACATCTTTTCTTACAGCTGGTTCTCTCTGCATTGTGCTATTCAAAGCAGCTATGGCACCCAGGTTGGTCCTGAATAGTCCACTGGTCTAGTCCAACTATCACTGACTAACATGCATTTGTTCAGGGTTAAGTCGAACCATGGTTAAAGAGCACCTCTGAGGAAAACACGTTTTCTCCTATTTTATCTGTTCAAATAAATATGGAAGCATCCAAATCGAACGCAGTGCCATTTGTCTTCGGAGCTCAACTTTAACAAGCTCAAAAATGGTTTCTTTTCTGTTCGTGCCAAGCTCTGAATGTAGATTGCATCTTTAGGAGAAAACTGAGAAAACAAAGGAAACCCTCGCCCTGTGTTTGTTGTGGATAAACCCTGTGCATGTCATGTAATACATCTAGCCATTGTTTGGCATGCCCAAGGGTTTATCCCTTCATTTTCTCTGTTTTCTCAGAATGACGCAGAGAAAATGTGTTTTCCTTAGAGGTGTTCTTTAACTATGGTCCTTGACCGCACTTGTTCGTGGCTGTTGGATGCAACAAAATGCAACCCTGAACACAAATCTGCCAATACATGGTGTGGCTGCACAGCGTGTCCTGCCTCTTGTGTTGAAAATTAAATTCAATAAATTACAACTGAGCTCTATCACTACTGCATATACTGAAATTTGGCTTGCGGTTGAAAGAAAGGAATACGTCAGGACAGATTTCTGTTTTAGAATAATCTGCAGTTCTCAATCACACATGTCCAACAGTATCTGAATTTGAATCGTATAGTCGGCAAAGCCTCCATCAGGAAACATCACACCAACTTGAGGTTAAGTTTGGGGGGTGTGGAGCTAGACATGTCTTCAGTAGCTAAAGGAGTTTTATTAGGCTGTCAATGTTCCTGAGGCATGTGACTAACGCTGCATCAGAATCTCTTGTGTAGAGCTAGGTCTAGGTCTTTGCTCCATTGGAAAAGTGTGGAGACGCGTAGACAATAGACTTAGCCGTAGCTCTGGAAGCCCGTTTCGGACGTGGCCTAAATGTAAACAACGCCACCACGTGTGGACTGCCTTGGCCACGGTGATCACATATATTCCCACGGGCAGCTTCCACCACGTGCGAGCGCACGTGCGAACGCTGCATGCCTGACTAGTTTATCTTGAATAGGAAGATTAGCATGACAATACTATGCACTCATTACCATCACAACACATCACAGGTCCAGCACGATCGTGACATCACAGGAAAGAGGTCTGTATCATCGCGTTAGAGCAACAAGGTCGTATCTCATTTACAAAACAAATGAGGGTTACGACCTTGTTGCTCTGACACGACACGCAAAGGTTACAAGCCCCAGGAGATCAAGACTCAAGACCCATGACCAAGATCCCCTCCCGGCCGCAGGGTCCCTTATACCCAAAGCCAACTAGATAAGGCCCCTGGCTCTCTTACTCTCCCCTACCGAGGTTGTACTTCCCACCATATCCAACATATCATGAGCAAGAATGACATCGAGGTATTCTACACAGCCCCTCTCAAGATCCGCCGCCTGCTGACATCCCATCGTCACAACCCATTGCATCCAGTCACCTTATATAAACAGCTTCATCATCAGCATCTCTTCAGTCTCCCGACGACAGACTGAGCACGCAATCTGAAACGTTGAGTATACTCCTTGTTCTTTTCAGAACCACACATATTCATGAGAGATATATTCCTTCGCATGGTGCTACCGCAAGCCTTTCCACGTATTATGTGACCGGCTCCACAAAAATGGGTATTATTGGACAAATGAGTTACAGACACATTTGACTTGGTAACATTATAAGCTTTAATTTGGTGTACGTTTGAACCCTATGGCATTTTGCAATCTGGAGATTTAAGGATTTTTGCATTATCATATCATACACATTAACAGAATCACTTTCAGAGATAAAGCCCTTTAAACGCAGGAAGTGGAAAAAGAAATCAGCCAAGAAGAGAGTCTTTTGATACCCATAGCAACAGTTAGGTTTCTTGTATGAATTGTGAAAGTACTGATATAATAGAGGCCCAAAAACCAGGAAGTAAAAAATCACCCTGTGTCCCTTAATACCCTTTGTTGCAGAGCAGGTCACATATAACTGGAGCGCGGCCATTTGTGATGGGATCTACGAAAACCCTTCGCATGGTGAGCTTTGTCATTTTGGTGCATATCAACTTCAAATTGAGCTGGACACTGCCCTGTTTTCAAAACTGTTTAATTTGTGATTCCAGACAACCGAGATTCATGTTGTAGACAACCTAGAATCATAAATGGAATGTAGCTGAAAACAAGAGCTTGTCCATATTAATTGGAAGTTTATATGCACCCAAATGACAAAGCTCACCATGTGAAGGGTTTTTGCAGATCGTATCACAATTCTGGTGCAAATGGCTGATCAAACGCGATGACTACCTGTGCCCGCGCAGCTACCTGTCTACTCCTGGGTAGAGACAGGCACGTTTGGGTAAAGTCACCCTTGGGTAAGGTCACAACATGTGCTGGATTTAAACTGCTGATTCCATGATCTGCAGTTACAGACCTTATTCAATGGGTCACACGTTCCAATAAAATAAGACAAGATAACTGCTTACCAAGGTCTGTGAGATACTCCAGCATGTTCTGGGCGAGAATGCCAAACGCGTACGCATCCCTGGCGTGGCCAAACTGGGGAGCTGTGGACGAAACGCTGTCCTCTTGCTCCTCGGGAGGGATTGCTTGAGCATTCCTCAGGGGCTTGCTCTGCTTGAGAAACTGGCAGATGCAGGAAAATGACAAAGTGAAGGGTTATGCACACAGCATGTTGTGAGCGGAAGCAAATACCAGGAGGGCTGGTTTTGGGTGGGGCTGGAAATGAAGGGTTAACTTTTCTGGAAGAGTGGTCCCAATACTTTCCCACTGAAAAAGTGGGAAAAAAAATTGGGTATAAGTCTTGATATCTATGATGTTTAACAGATATTCTTGGGACTTTTTTGGTTATACATGTATATGTCAAAAACTACCATTAGTCAAACAGACAGGAGAGTAGTTAGTTACCGTTAAATTAAATCTGTATATTAAATGAAATTAAATACTCTTAAATCTGCCACTGGGTGTGGCCACAATTCAATGGACTGCTCAGCCTGGCTGGTACTCTTCCAATGGGACTGACAACATTTGTCTTCCACACCACTGGTACTTTGCAAACATAGAAACCAGCTACTATTTCATAGACAAGTAGGTTTACGTCTCACCTGCACAGTGGCATCCTCAAATTTGCAGAGGTGCTCCATGCCGCCCAACCTCCAGCCACCATCCTGGACGCTGACGTAGATCGAGGACAGGCAGACGTTGTTGTGAGATGCCCCTCCCTGGACAAAGGGAAACGATTGATGCATAGTAAGAAAAACAGTGTTGAGGTGACGAAGTGGCAAGGTCCTTGCTGTCAGTGTGTGAGAATGCATGTTGTGCATACACGAATGGCCTGTGAAAAATGCACCAATATATTGTTCTGAAAATTGGTGCTTCAAAGAAGTTTCGTCTCTCCTGTTTCTGAGTTGAGGGGACGGACTGACCAGAAAATAGGCATTTCATTCCCTCACATATCACAGCATTTTCTGATGTTGGTCAGGCAATGTTGCTGCAGTACCACTAGGGGAAAGAATTCAATACACGAACACTGCTCGACACCCTGTGTAGTGCGTACACACCCTACTATGAGACTCGTCTGAAAAATTCCCAAGTGTTTTCTAAGCAAATGCTTCAACATTTTCCCTTCCGAATTTGACTTTTGAGAACATTATCACTTTTAGATGACTGATGTCACCGCAGGGAAAAATTGTTGATGTGCATGTATGAAATTGGGAGTAATTGCAGAAAACCCTGCCATTCTAAAAAACGACCCCTGGAATGACTGGTTACGTGGGTACAAGGTGAAAATCCCTTGAGAACAGCGTGACACTTTGACCTGTCCCTGGCTATGAGGTTGATCATGCGGGGTGGGATTTTCTGCAATTGAGCTTGTAATTTTTCCTCCACTATATCATGGAGCTATAGCTATAGCCTTACGGTCCAAGATCCTTCAAAATCTGCCAGAAAAATTGAGAAAATTTCAGAGAATCTGGGAAAATAAGCCCAGCCAATTATTATTACACAGAGGATTTGCTGTTGCTTGAAAGTTAAAGCACACAAAACGTGGGACTGGTTCACTGTACAGTGGAATTCAGTCGGCAACAATTCTGGCTAAATTTGGATTAAGCTGTCTTGGGCAGGGTTCAAGCTGGTTTGAGGTGATTTCTGGCATCACAGTTGCGCATTACCCTGTCATGAAGAAAGCTGAGGGCCTCGGCAATGTTGTACAGGCCTGCGCAGATCTCCTCAGGTGTGAGGCTGTCCAACACTATCTCCAGCGGGCGCACCTGCTCTGTTATCAGATAGGTTCCTTCCACATTGTCGCAGGAAGCGAAGAACTTCAAGATGGTTGGGTGACGAAGTATCTTGAGTTGCTGAGAAGAAGGAATAGAGAGTTTTGAATACAACCTGGGCTTACTACTCGTCTACGTTACTACAGCACTGTGATGATTGGTGTCATCAAATCATAATGATTCCTGTAGCAAAGAGTTCCCACACACGGACATCACTCCACACCCTGTACACAAACCCTAGGTGACGGGGCTGAAATTTCCAAGTTTTTCGTGAGAAAACACTTCAATACTTTCCCTGCTAAATTCGACTCTTCAGGATAATTTATCACTTTCTGATGGCTGATATACCACTGTAGGGAAAAATTAGTGTTGCCTACATATGGAACCTTCCCCAACCACACAGAATTAAACAGTAGTAAAGTGTTTAATTCTGTGGGGATAGGTCTGGTAGGCCCATAACAGCTGGCTTTTGCATTGGGTTTGGCATACCTCCGAAAAACAAAGTCCAACAGCCTCTGTGCACAAAGTCCCATATGGGTGTTTAACTTTGTATGAATGGGGAAGGTTAGGGCCAGCAACCCTTCGGGGGTTAGAGTTAACAGAACGAGTGAACATGTCACAGTGCATACGGAGCACAGCACAATGGGCCATTACGAGTTTCTGATGAAGATAACATAGAGAATGTTGTACCCTCTCTCCACTTCCCTTTTCATCAGATATCATCTCAATAGACCCAATTTGGGACGGAGAAAAAATTCCTAATTTTGTTAGGAAATGCTTGGAAAATTTTCTGGCCTTCCCACAGACGTTGTACACAACTGCTGATGTACAGTCTTACAGATGCAAGTTAATTTCTTTCAAGGTAGGCCTAGTTTAATAATTACATGTATATGCTATCAGCAGGTCAGTCTGCTGCCAGCAATGGCCAGCTGTAACCATGGCAGCAGTTTTACTGCTGAAAAACAAATGTGCAACTAGTTTACACACAGCAAAATCTGAAAATGGAAAGAATTCCAGATGTGGACATTACTTAATTGGGAGTAACTATAGAACGCAGGGCCATGCACGAATACAACCCCCTAGAATCACTGCCTATGATGTTGCGTCGGGGTACTCCCGGCCCCAGAACTATGGGGTCTGAGGTCCACTCCGTTGGACCCCACCAGTGCTGGGAGTAGCGTTGGATTTGAGTGACACTGGGAAGAAGGCGAAAAAAGGACAAACTGAGTCTACGATGTTGAAAGAGTTCTTTCTGAGAATGAAGCAACACAAATGAACGGAGATGGTCAAAAATCTAAGTCCAAACTGAGTGGCCCTATATAACTTATAAGCCTTATCGCAAATACTGCATGGGTGATTTTTCAAAATGGTAGAAAGACACTGTGGGAAGGAAAAAGGAGTAAACATTGCCCCTTTTTCGTTCCCACAATGCCTTAGTTATGGCCTAAGTTATAGGCCTGTCTTATTTATAGTGCTTTCACAGATGGAAGGGACTGGTTAGTGGCATCCGTATATGGAACTCTTTCCCAACAATGTTACAATGGATATCAAAATAGGCCTAGATTTCTACTTTTGCGGCATTTTCCAGACGTCTGTCTTCCTGCTCTGATTTCTTGTGTACAAACACCGACACTCGCGAACCGTCCTTGCGTTTGGCAGGGTGGAGTCGCCACTCGCTTTGCGATGGGGTTGCAAGCGGCTCCTCGAGTTTACAGCCTTGCAGAACGCTGCTCTCCGTTCCCATTTTCCCCAAACTTCTGTGTTTTGGATTTCAAACGGAAACACCTGTTGCGATTTCCGTGATTTTCTGAGTCATTCCGAAAAACGAGTCGAACGTAAATATCCCCAACATGTCCAAGTTGCATGTAAATGCATGTAGTATGGCACCTTCATCCACGGGAAATCCCATTATTTTGTTAGTCCAGTCTGCATGAGTTTCGTTAAAGATACGGATACTCGACCAAGGTTAATAGACAGGTGCTCAGTTCCGTTCAGTTCGGTAGCTTAGAATTTATGTGCTGTAGGATAGGTACAAGGTAACCAAAACTTGTCCTACGGTTCCCCTCTTTCGTTTTTCGATTTATTTTCTAGATACTTAAAAGTCACAAAAATTGAAATATGTGTTATTAAAAAAATCGACATTTTAATAAGTATTCGATGCAGCTATCCCATTTTCCAAAAATAATTGAAAGAACTCTCTTAACGTTGGTGTGATATTTTACAGCAGCGACTTTTTGTCAAGACTATAGACAACAACCTTTGACCTGGATCCCCTGAAAGGAGTGTTTGAAACCCGTTATCGCTCTCTTTCGTACACATTTCTGCAGTGAGTGAGTGGAGTGTAAAAAGTTGATAATTGAAATCTGGTTTTTTCATATCTTAATTCATTATTTTTTATATTTCGTCAAAGTGTTTAAAGTATTTGTATATTTTCTTCAATATTTGTAATTTTGGCCCTTTGAAAAGGTTAAATCATGCCGTAAAACTTATGTCGCATCCTGAACGAGCGCATCGACACTCCGAAAAATGAACAGAATCCAAGATGGCAGCGCCCATACAACTTCATTTACAAGCTTACAATACAACTGCAACTTAGTCTACTTCACGACTTATCCATAGGCCTGTTCAGCGCAATCTTTGGGTGCGTTCGAGCGAGTTACTCAGGATATCACAAGTATACTCTTGATCAATTGAACGGCTGGAGTACAACCCGTGGGTCAGCAAGAGTACTAGACAAGATAGGGACATGCACAAATGAGTGAGGGCGCTGTTCATTTAGGAACTCATTTTCTTGAGTGGGAAATTGTGATTGAAATTTGTCTTTTTCTGCACGCTCTACCTCCATTTAATTTCAAATTTTTTGATATTTCAAGGGAAGTCAATATTTAAGACTGCACAAATAAGAACAAAGATTTTACGAAAATATGAATTTTAAGCTTTTCAGTCAAAATCCAAACTCATTTCTGTGTACAAAAAAAAATCACAGTTTGCTCTGCATTACACATATACAAAAATGTCCAAAAACATCTTGAAATACCTCTACTTTAAATCAGTATTTCTTTGCTTTGCAGAGACTGATGGAATCCAAACTTACATCAAAATGTTTCTCATGACATCCTCTCCAAATTAGTTGATAAATTTATGAGCCTCCCTAGACTAGAGAGGACCTGCATCATGTACATCAGGTACATGGAGCGTTCTCACCATGGTCACTGAGGACATTTTTTGTTATTTACATTGTGGGAGGTCGTGGGTTTGAGTCCCACCTGAGTATGCTTTTGGTTTTTTTCACAAACCTTTGGGGGCATACACTGAATATACAATGTTAAAATACACGTTGAGCAGGGCTAAAATCCAAAATTAATTTACATCTCCCAGGTGCAAATCCATATTTGAAATATTTAGATGACCATGATGACCATGATGACAATGAAATCCTAGGATAGTTTTTTTCTCATGAATATCACAATCTATTTATAGGTTGTGTGTGCAGTTTGTTAATTTTGTGCAACCACAGATGTTGACTCTCAAATTGTGCAAAACGATTAATATTGCATGGTACAACATGAATCGTGGGCAATAGTTGTTTGTAAGACTTACTTCCTTAAAAGTAGGGACTGTCCCAAATGACCGATGAAGCATAATGGTGGACCCAATAGTGGTGCCAAAATTGGAACTCCGGCTGCCTGAGATCTCAAGGGAGCAATGCTGTGATTTTGTGCCAGTCCCACAGATGTATCATGAATGCTTAGCACACAATATATACAAATGGGCATTGACCAATTCTTGTCATAACCAGCATTGTGCGTTGTGGTGTGCACGACCTGAATTCTCCATTATTTTCAAAATTTTCAACCAAAAATTATTGTCTCTTTTTATGACAATTTTTTCATAGCTTTTGCTGTGAAATGGAAATAGTTCGGGCTGAAATTTACATAAAATTAAATAGCTCATGCAAAAAAGAAAAAAGGTCCAACCTAGTGGCCCTATTTTTGAAAGGTCTGTTTTTGGATGTAGAACATTTTTGGCTAACATTAAAATGTGTCTACTGTCGTAAGGTTCTGACTATTCATAGCCACTGTTACAATTTTAGAATGTTACCTTTTCTCAGTTTGTTTGCAAATGACCTTGCCTCTTTGAAAAGTGGGTGAAAGTTAACACGTTCTTCATGGAAAGGAAAAACTAGCTTGGAAACAGCCAGCTATTTCCTAACTTTTAAAGAGAAAGTATCTCAGACTTGAAAAGACTGACATCTGTTGCGTCACTTTTGCATGTTTTCTCATTCATCAGACCAGGATGTCTGAGAACTGGGACGAGGCTGCAGTACCTGCTGAGGCCGAGGTGCCTGAGGTGCACCTGTTTGGCCGCTGGAGCTGTGATGAAGTCTCTGTCAGCGACATCAGCTTGACTGTAAGTACGACCCCTCTCTGAGGGAATCTCAAAAGTCAGAATGCTGCAGAACGTTCAAAGAGAAAATTGCTTGTTCCATTCAGGATCACCTGTCGTTCCTCATGAGTGCAAGGGATGTTCTTGAGTGGGAGCAGCAGTGGTTTTGTGTGCGCTCAAGCTGATTAGGGATGGCTTGTTTCTAATCAGAGTACAGTATGGAAAAAAGTGAGGTTTGGAACCCAAACTAGTCTTTCACTGCCCTGCTTATCGTACAACATTGCATTCTTAGAGATTTGGGGAACATGATGAAAAATGGCCTATGAGGTATATCAATCAAAATGGGCCCCAGGATTGCCGAATGATTTTCAGAAACCCCTGGCTGAAATCTGTCACAGCAAGAGTGAGTTAGAATTTCACAGTAAATGAAGAGATGAAAGGACAAAAAAAATTACCGGAGGACTGACATGTTTGGCCTTCAGGACTACATCGCGGTCAAAGAGAAGTATGCCAAGTACCTGCCCCACAGCGCCGGGCGCTACCAGGTCAAGCGGTTCCGCAAGGCCCAGTGTCCGGTGGTGGAGCGCCTGACCAGCTCCATGATGATGCACGGCCGCAACAACGGCAAGAAGCTGCTGACCATGCGCATTGTCAAGCACGCCTTTGAGATCATCCACCTGCTGACAGGCGAGGTAGGTTCTCAAAACTCTGAGGATTCACATTACACCTGGAGGGTCAGGGTAGGATGATTCCATCACCACTCTCCTCCCCCCCCACATCTCGGTTGCCTGTCTTAAACCTCTCGGGAAAGTCAGTATTTTGGCCTATCCTCCCCTCAGCTTTTTATGGACATTTATTAAGAACAGTTTGTGTAATTTCCGTAAAATTGGTGTCAGATTGACCAGAATTCATCATCATAAAAACTCCCAAATGCAAAGCGTGACTAGAAAATGTGCTGCAACGTTACCAGCAAACCGGTGTGGGGAGGGGATTGATTCTGCAGACCTCACCCCCATGATGTGTGAAATAATCAAAACTGACTCCGTGGTGAAACATCAGTCCCACCATGATGCAGAGGTAGCTTCACCATGCAATCTCAAAATTCATCAAAACACATTGTAGCCAGACATTGGATACCCCCAAGTCGTTTGAAGCCATTTTCTACGCAGGGCAGTCTTTTAACCCATGTCTTTGTCTCCTGGATCAGAACCCACTGCAGGTGCTAGTCAATGCCATCATTAACAGCGGCCCTCGGGAGGATTCCACCCGCATCGGCCGCGCCGGAACGGTGCGACGACAGGCTGTGGATGTGTCTCCACTCAGAAGAGTTAACCAGGTATGTTATAATGAACTAAAATGTCTAGTGCCCAGCAGGAAATCATCAGGACTGGATCGGGTGAAAAATGATGTGGTTTTCAATTTATTTTATCCAATTGTATTACAGTAGAGGTTTCATATGAGTCATGCAGAAGCGAGAAGAGGTGAGTGACTACATAAGAACTGCTGAGTTCAACTAGAGTTTTCACTATCTCACTAGTCTATCACAGATCATGTTGTAATTCAGGATGTTGTGGGATGAGCATTGATAAAGGAATGTCATTTCACTTCATATGAAAAGCTCTGTCATGTGACGGGAGTTGTAAATGCATTTTGAGGACTTGACAACCCTGCTTTTTAGGCTTTAAGAGCCAATTCGTGCTTTCAGAAATCTGAGCACAAATTCTCGGTGGCCATGTACCTGTTAACTGGCTTGGTACTGTGACCAAAGATTGCTCAAAACATGTTGCTAATTACTCCATCAGGCACGGGCCTGGTACCTTAACCGTGTTTCTGACTCTTTCCCTCTTTTCACCGGCAGGCAATCTGGCTGCTGTGCACCGGGGCCCGCGAGGCGTCCTTCAGGAACATCAAGACCATCGCCGAGTGTCTGGCTGACGAGCTGATCAACGCTGCCAAGGTGAGAGGGAGTCGGGGTGCTCTGTTTGTGGCAAGCCAGGCCTACGTTCCTGATTGACCACAGACCCAACCTCACATGTGAGGCTGACCTCGGCTGTTTTCAGACGTCGCTTTGCTATCCTCTATGTTGGTATGCCTTCCCTTTAGCTGGGCTACACCAAGGATGGGCATATCTGTCTGCATATCTGCCATATTTCCCTTTCCAGCCAAGGCTAAAACTCCCTGTCTTCTCCCAGGAACAGTTTTGAAAGTGACACCCTGTTGGTGCTATGTGAGGCCATAGTTCCAGTGTACCCAGTATTTCTGGAAGGAAATGTAAAGACTTGTTTGCCAGTCTCGAGTGAAAGATTCAGGTGAAAAAAAAAAGAAGCTCAAAACGTTTGAGGCAAATATTTTGGAGGGGCTGTCCTCGGGACAGGTGGCTGGATGAGACGCTGCCCTGTAGTCTGGTATAAGACAAATCCGAGGAGACACAGTTCCTGAGGGGCCATTGCACTCATGTGGGTGTCTTGATTGAGCGTGTGCAATTCAGCAAGTCATGCCACCCTACTGGTCAGAGAGGAGTGTAACGCCCGTGCACCACCTGCGCTCAAACAGCATAGCTCAGCTGTAAGGGACTCTTTTTCTTTTGGGCGGATTCTTCTGTACTGACCCCATCAACCCGTTCATACTGGAGGATGTGAAAACATGATCTGGCTGTCTATTCTTTGGGGTGTGTGATACACTGTCAGTTGTTCCCCAGAGTCTTGGCTAATCTTGTGTACATGTCTCGTTTTCCTGACTTTTTCACACACAAATGTCCAGAAGGCCTATGGAGATGGATCACACTATGGCTGAGTCAATCCCAATAATTCACTATTCAAATATTTGACCTTCAATTTGATCATATATCCAAATATTCCGTCGTACCAACCGGCAGATTGTTGATGAACAAACCATATACAATGTCAGTTGCAATAATGTGCACAATTGTGCATTATAATCACTATAACAGCTTCTCACATTTAGGAGTATCTCCAATCATGATTTAGCAAGATTTAAAAGACAAACAATACTTCTTGCCCTGTTATACATTTCTATTCCTTTTAAATTCTTTGATGAATAATTTACTTTTTGAATCGTAAAATTTCTGTCACTTCTCATTCGAATCTGCTTGAAACAAGCCTCCATAGTGCAATTTTCTCACTTAAACAAAAGAAAATTCTTTTCATGAATTTTGCATTTGACTATTCAAATTAGGAAAAAATATTTGAATATTCGAAGATCGATTGGATATTTGGATATTCGGCACAGCCCTTGATCACACGCTAAATTTGGACTTCCCTGCTGTACACATTCACTGTTGTGGCAAATAATGCTTCATGGGTTACTAGAAAACCTTAAGTTACTGTGAGATGCCATGCATGTGTGGCACATAACTGCAGAGAGTTAACATTTGTCGTTAACATTTGTCATTGAATTATCGTTAAAAACGGGCCAATATATCATGCCTTTTTTTCCCAGCCAAATTTAATGTCTGCAAGTGGTTAAGCCCCACCCAGTAGCATGCGTTCCATACCAATGCTGCAATACACAATGATCACAAATCGGTTTACTGAGGACATTTGGTCATGCTGTTATCTGGCCGTTTCTGGTCAAAGCATGATGGAGGGTGGCGTAATGGATCCGTTCGTTGACCGATTTCTCAACGGGCAAGAGGGGACAATTGAAATGGTGACACATACACACTTAACATGCTTTGGTGCTGCATCTTTTGTCTCTCTGTACAGGGGTCTTCCAACTCCTACGCCATCAAGAAGAAGGACGAGCTGGAACGTGTCGCCAAGTCCAACCGTTAAAATGGGGGCTAGGAATACCACCCACTTTACCTACCTGGTGATGATTCAAACCGTTTCCCAGATCTGCACAGATTTCTTTCCTGAAATCACTAAGAAAATGTCATTTTTTGCCCATCCTGTCAGCGAGGGCCAGTCACGTCAAGATACCGTCGATCAGCATAAATCTGTTTCTCTGTTCTAAGGCATCACACTGTTATGTCGTATATTAAAGTGCTTTGACCATCTTGGTTGCAGTTGCATTTGCCACAAAGACAAAGCAGTGGAAGAATAAACTTGTACAACTTTGGAAAGCTGTGAAAAGCTGTTCATTGTCAATTGTGCTTGTATGAGTATAAGTTGTGTTTCCTTGACCTGGATACTTGAGTGTGGTACTCAATGTGCTCAGTAGAAGTTAAAAATGGATCATGTAAAATTCAGAAAATGTCCTGGATTTAAGGATACTGACTTGGAGTGTTTCTTTTCAATTGCTCGACCACATTAAATGTGTAGCTTGTTTAAGATTTGATTGTTTGGGAATTGGGACCACAACTTTATGGGTGCCTTATGTAATGGGGTAGACAGTCCTTTTCAAGTTTGCTTGGGCAATTGCCTGTATCCATTCAGGGGAAAAAAAAATCATGGGGGGGGGCTGGAGGCCACTGTGTCGTAGCCTGTGCTTGTTTAACCATTGAAGCCAAGAGTAATGATTAGTGTTGGCTCATGAATGGGCCTGCCATTGCCTTCAGTTATCAAATTGCAATTTGCAGAAACACCATTTTCCTTATGAGGGTTTCTGGATCCGAGCACTTTTAGTTTGTTGTAATAGAGTTCCAGCTCCGGAACTGGCCAGAAACTTGTACTTGTAACTTCAATATGTGTAGGCTCTATACGTCGTACATGTTGAAACCGGGGCAATTAACTCTTGCCTTCAGAACAGGATGTACATGTACGTCTACTGGGAGATTAGTTTTGCATGAAATTTTGTCCGGAATTATCCCATTCATGGACCGTCCAACAAAAAGTGACATTTTATATGAAACAAGCTTGCTTTGGCGCATTTTTTAACACGTTAGCTTTCGAGAGGCATTCCTCTGGCATGGCCTGGTAACCTTAACCCTAACAGTCCTCGGTCCTCCAACAGGTGAAGGATTGAGGGGCGCACTCGTACATTTAGGCCCGAAATATGTCCGCCGAGCTCATTAATAAAAGTTGTACACTCAAAATATTCTATTTGAGTGGGTCCTGAGAGCCATGGAACTGGGGAATTGAAGAAATATGATACTGAACCTCTGGGCAGGACTCAAGGCTTTCAATTCTGAGCAATTTGGATGCAATCAGGTCCGAAAGAGGCACTATTTGAGCCATTTTGCAGAGGGATGGTTTTTCAAACTGGCTACATGTACTTTTCTGGACGGGGACGTTTTCTTCATTTTCGGGCTGATCTGCTTCTGGTGAAAATTTCTCAAAAATTCATTGGTCAACCCCACGGACGTGTATAATAAAATCTGGACTCGCAATGCCCTTAATCAGCTTATAGAGTCATTGAATCCACTCGCAGCCATTTTACCGAGCCGAATACAAAGCTTTCCTGGTAATGCCCGCCTTTGTTCTTCCTGACGTCAATAGTAGGGAGCCAACCCACGCCTTTGTATTCGGCTCGGTAAAATGGCCGCTGGTTGGCTTCTTTTTCATACAAAGGCGTTGCAAGTCCAGGTTTTTTTTATATACGTCCGTGGTTAACCCCCCGAAAATTGAAAGGAAAGTGAAAGGGGACATGTGGAACATCATTTTTCTGTGCAGCCTGAACACCTGTGAGAGTTGTATTTTCTAAATACTTGTGAAGTATGGGGATTTATCACTGCTGTCTATAGGAATACGGGCGATTCACAATAGTGCGCCACTAAGAGTTTGCAACATGTTGGCCAATCACAATGCGAGAAATTTGTTGACCCAATGCGCGTTTGGAAAAGGTCGACAAATTTCGCGCGTTGTGATTGGCCAACGCGTCGCAAAGTCTTGGAGGCGCACTACTGTAAATCGCCCGTATTTATTTGTAGTGGTGCACTCTGTAGAGTGTTGGGGTTAATATAATTGTATTCCGTTCAGTTGAGGGCGCTGCTCACACACGTGGGTCGCGCGGCGCTGTGGGGACGCTACACCAAATACGCGCCGATAGAAAACAGTACAAAATCGGACTGAAATAGCGCCGCCTGTTGACTCTCGTGAAGAGGTTGGCCTCCGTTTTTTTTTACTGGAAATTCAGGTATCGGCCAGAAGATCACTTTTCGTTTCCATTTTATGGAGGTTAGCCACGAAATTTTTTTTATTCGCTTTTAAACGAAGATACCCCCAAAATAGCAGTAAAACTAAGCGCGCATTCCTGAATATAGCCGCCCGCCTCTATCCAAAATAGGCCCGCAATTTGGGGCTTTTTGTGAAAAAAAATACCCCGAACTGGAAACTGTCAGTCCTAAATTCGGGATTTATAGAAATATTTCTATGATGCCTCTCGATTATGGCCTATCTTATTGTAAAAATCTCGTGGGATCACAAAATATAAATGAGCTCGATAGCGCGCAGAAATACAACCCTTTGGTACGGTAGAATGCGCCCCTATCCGGTTCGTAAGTGTGACGTCACTTCGGTTTAACCCACGCCCACAGTGCACAAGCACTGCACATAGGGTTACATGCGTTGATAGCCGTTTCCATGGAACCATGGATCCGGAAGTTAAAGCGAAAGTTCAGCGATTGTCCAATGACAGCCTGCAAATCGTGTGGCGTCCGCATTTTATTTGTGACAAAATCACTTACGAACCGGATACCAGGCAGGCACGAAATGGGACAGGGGGTACCCCCACAAGTCCAATCCCCATACACACTCCAGCCTATTGTCGCTTAACACATCCCCCCTTGATGTGTGAAAAGAATTCTGTCTGCCACCTACAGTTTGCTTTATATGTACATGTGGCGCGGTCGATGTTCATCGTACACGTGTACGTGATGTACAGTACATGTACAATGTACATTTATGTATCTATCTATCCCATATCACGAGAACGAACGTGTGCCACCAACAATCCGCATCGTCGTCGGCTGTTGCGTGCGTGAGAAAAGGGGGACGGGCGCAAAACGCCAAGTTCAAACTAAGTTCTGCAAATTAAACATGTACAGTACTTATCAGCTTTAATTGCGTCCAGCTCAGCTTTAAAGGTGAGGACAGTTGGGGCATTTCTTGTCGTGTCCTCGTCGGGCAGGTTTCATTCTGGTATTGTTTTGGAATCTATAGGCACACTTTTTTGGTAACGATGATGCCGAATGTGGATACCATGGAATAACCCAGCTTGTCTGGTTCTATATTAATGTAATTGCGGATTTCCCATTACTAGGCCTTCTTCAATACTTGGTGTAGCCTATCATGACTAGTATGAGTTTCCTTGTTGATTGTCTCCGGCAAGGTTATTTACTGGACAGCTAGTCTATCCTACTTCTTCCGTCAGCAAATGATTTTCTATATCTCCCTCATGTTACGAAAATAAAAATACGAGAAGTTTATGCCTGTTCAAGAACAGAGCATAACATAAGGCTTTTCCAAATTTTGAATGTTTCTTATGAAAAAGGGAATAGGGCTTTAAAGAACAAACATTTTATGTCACAATATTTTCGTCCAGCTACATGTGTTTGGAAAGTTCAGTCGCATAATGATATAGACTCCAGGAGATGTGAAGCTTTAAACATTGCACCTTTCATGTCACGTTACTTGATACTTGGAGAGGTCATCATCACATGAGGGCAGTTTTCGTCTATAACCTTTCCCTTTCCAGGTACCTGCAAAGTTTTGACCCAATGTGATTCTGCGAGGAACTGGTGGTGGCAAATCTTTTGGGTTAGCCATGGCTTGGAAGTACAATATTATTTGGCAATTACCACTGGGCAGGTTTGTTTAAATGTTCTACCAATAGTGATATCAATACCTTGGTGAAACTGGTCAGTTTTGACTTGGTTAAATGATTAGCCATGTTCTACCAATAGTGATATCACTACCTTGGTGGAACTGGTCAGTTTTTGACTTGGTAAATGATTAGCCTGTCCTCTAAAAATAGTATGGTCTATTCTCCGGACATTGCTGATGTCGCTGAAATGTTGGAAACCAGCACAGCAAACGAAGCACGTGAATAGTATTCGTAATTCATCCAGCCCCACGTTGGAGTGCCCGGACGCTTTGTACAAGCTTGCCATTATTTTGGGTGTTACAGGCTCTTTTCTCAGTGGAGTTGATGCTGTTAGCCTCTTGTAGCCTTGTAGTGCCGTCTTGACCAACAAGCTATCTGTAGGTGATCATACTCCAGCTAAACTATGAACCCAGTTGACTGCGACTGATGTGGTGTCTGCTGCAGAGTTTTGCATACTTGGGAGGAGTGAAGATATGTATAGGACAAAATCAAGCGGCTTTATTGGAAAGACTGGCACCCCGGTCTTGGAGGATGCCCACAACTCCCACTTTTTCCAGGAAGCACTGTATTTTTTCATAGTGGATGGTGCTGTTGCTGACGTGAGTAGCGTCAGGAGAAGATTGAGGGCGACGTGTTGCAGGTTGGGGTTGCTGAGGCTGTCAGCTCCATCCGTTTATCTGGCATTTAGGAGGAGAAGAAGAAGCAGCTAAGTTGCTTTTGATACCCGCAAATGGGGTTGGCATGAAAATTGACAAAAGTAACTGGATTTGCTTCCGGTACCCAGAAATGGGATGGATATGAAATCAAGAAAGCGTCCAAAGTTGCTTTCAGTACCCGTAAATGGTGTAGACATAGGTCAACAAAGCAGTCAGCTGTGCTTTTTGTGGCAAATTTATTTATTAATTAATACCGTAAGGGGTTAAACCCAAGATAAAACCACAATCTAGAGACAAATAAGTACGGGTGATCCGAATATTCATAAAGAATTTGAATATGTAAAGTTCTTGGGGTACACTACTGGTCATTGTTACCGTGTTTTAGCATATGGAACAATACCTAGTCAATTTGAAACAAGTGATTACTGTTGTTTCAGTGTTTGACTTGTGTTATTTTTAACTGACTTGATTAATAATTATTAAGCAACTTTCTATCTCTTGTAATTTTTGTAGTGTTCTTTCTTGGTTTCGAACACCAAGCATTCTGTGTGTTTGGATTAATGACTTCTGTAATTGGTTTTATAGTTGGAAACAAGCAAGTCATCACCCAAGAGCTGCACAAATTTGTCATCATGGCAGTTGAGTGGAAACAGTTGTCAAGACAGGTAAAAACAATACAAATAATTCTGGAAAGTGTCATTTGGTTTTTTTTCAGCTGCAACTTTTGAATTGTCCCTGAAGTAGTTACTCAAGGTGATTTCTGGTTTTGAGACTCACCTAACTTCTCATTTCAAATGACAAAAAAAAATAATAACACCATCTGGAATGTAAAAATCTGGTTGAAATTTTTTTTCAAATTGGATTCAAGAAATCAAATTCTGTGTGAGTTATGCACAAACCAATAACATTTAGAGTTGGGGAGTTAATGACACTATGTAGAATTGATAAATGGAATAAAAATGGTAATCCTTACTTCTAGAAAGCCTTTACTTGGTTGCTTTACTTGTTTTTTTTTTTTAACATTATTATGTATCAGCCAATCCTTTCCTTTGCAGGTTAGGCAGTCTTTGTTTCTTACATGGCTTCATATTTTTACCATTGTAGGGAGGAAACAAAAAGAATTGTGAAATTGTTTTTATTTGTTACAGTTGGAGAGTGCCTTAACACTGATAAAAGTTTAGGCCAAGGGCCAGGAGCCTAGGAATATCCAGTCAGTAAAGAAATTCATAGTTTACTTTGTGGTTTTATCGTTATTTCAAAAAACATTACGAGGGACACTTGGAGGGAGGGGAGCATCCTGTATAATATTCATGTAAGTGCCCAAAAAGAAAGGATTTCCAGTAAAACATCCCCAGTAGACCATCGCAGTTTGTCCGCTGAAGTCCTTTGAAGAAATAACCAAGACGAGAGCTTCAAAATAACATTGGTCTACAAGTACTGATACAAAACTGTCAAACTTCTACCGTCATGCTCTGTTTGAATGAAGGACCTTGATGAATGCGTCTCTCCCTCCAAATGGAGCAACCGTTGTGGCCTCTTCGCTGATGTAGTGGAGTATTTTGTAGCCACAATCGCCAAGGGTAAGTAAATTGTCAGTTTGATTGGAGGCAAGTAAGTTGGTTTATCTGGGACAGTGAGGAAACTCCACCCTTCCCTCAAACCGGTGACATATAAACCTGTTGAGAATGCTGGTCAACTTGTACGTGTGCCAACTTTTACATGTATATGCTGACCAGTTCCTATGCCAAATTGTGCCATTAGTACATGTATGACAAGTGTGAGCATGTGTGTCGCTGTGTTATTTTTGCCCTCGGTGGCTGGGGGAACATGTGCCTCCCCCCCCCAGCAGCTGACGATGCCCCTGGTAGGAACCCCCCTTTGAAATCTGTGGGTTTTTAAAAAATATGTAGTCTTGAAAAGAGCAGTTTTTAATGTTAACCGGTCATTCGACTCCAGAGTTCAGACAAAAACCGACAGCACTTCACATTGTGTATTTGGTGCATGAGTTGGTTGGTGCACAAGTTAGTCGGTGCACGAGTCGGTGAACGTACGAGTTGGTCGGTGTACGAGTTGGCACACCTACGAGTGGAGGGTGTGTGAACTTCAGGGCACCTTGTGTATGCCTATGCATAAACTTTCAATCCTAAATGGGGGTGGGTCCCAGATGTTTGATGAGGGGCACTTCTCCCCGTGGTTCCCTGAAGTTTATCCACTGCCCCCCCAACTCCTTCATGAGACAAAGGCAGCAAGTGGCCTAAAAATACATGCAGTGTGTAGAAAATAGTTTTGAAATGGACATGCCTCTGAATGATAAATTCAACCGGCTGACATGTTTTTTCCTCTGTTTTTCTCTTCAGTTGGATCTAGGCCAGGTACTAGTATCTTATATCAGTGTTTGTATGGATTTGGTTTTACGTGTCCATCGTGTTGGGTGTCGGTTTGATAAGGTCATCCCGCTCCAATGTGCAGCATTATGTGGTACACAATGTAAGCTGTACAGGACTGGAAATGCATGGACCGGTACTGGAAGAGACAAGGGATAAGCCTTTTGCGAGTTAAATTTGAATAAAATCTGGTACATTGAGTTCTTTAAATTCACGTGAACATAACAATTGGAATTCTCCATACTAAACCCACTGTTACTATACCTCGTGATTCGGGGCAAGCTTTTCCTTAGTTACATAAGAGATGCCTTGCAATAATACACTGTTCTCAATGGATAAGAAGGGCACAAAGGAACCAGTCCATTCCAGAGATGGTGGTCGCTGAGCAAAAGCTTGCCCCGAATCACGAGGTATAGCAACAGTGTCTCTAGTCTGGGGAATTCAAATTGTTACGTTTCTGCAAGTTATTTGCATGTCATCCTGTCTTTAAGCCAAATCACAGACAGTCCGAATGATCTGTGAAAAAAAGCATTCCTTCATTAATGTTGCTCATGACTGGCCTTGTAAAAGACTTGATTAAATTACTTCCTGACATGTAGGCCTCTGCCTATGATGTTACAGAAACTGAATCCATGCGGAAAACTTTTGCCCATGAGCTAGATGTCCGGTATGGAGAGGGCCAATTCCAAAGGTTGGACCTCTATCTGCCCGAGCATCAAACAGCAGGTGAGGAAAATATGAACAGTGTTCCCACTAGGACCCACAGAAAAGGAACCGCTTTGGCAAAGGAGTTTCTATTACTTACGGAAGCATAAGTTTCCATAGTGTTAGAAGAAGTCCAAGATGTGTGCAGTGAAGAACCTTTGTGCCCATAGCAAAGGAACAGAGGTCTTGTGGCAATAGACCGATGATAAATGGAAGTTCCAAAGGGACCATTGAGCCCATACCGGTATGCCGTTAGTCAAGGCACCTGACCATGGTAGTCATAAAGCCCCAAAAAGACTTTCAAAAAAGTTTTGCCCAATGTCTACTCTGACTTAAACTGGTGTGAGCAATTATTGTAGTCGACTCCCTGATGATGAACTGCTTTGGACGCTTATGATAGGATGTAATATAGGCCTACATGTGAAGATGTGGATTGTGGGGGACGTTGAACAATCCTTATATTGGATTCACCCCAACTCTGTGAACTCTGTTGTGCAGTGCATTTACACATGTTTGTCTTCAAGTGAGATTCATACCAAACATGTTTTGGTTGGTTCACAGACTCCCCGGTTCTCCTCTGCATTCACGGTGGATACTGGCAAGCCTCCAGGTGTGTAAAAATCAAAGAAAAAACGAAGGTTATGACACATGATTGTCGTGGCATCTCTCATAATGGAGAAAAACAAAAATAAACAGGTGGTAACCGAGGCTTTACCCTGAGATTCTCCCCAAAGCCTTGTAAAACCTTGCTAGGTAAACCTTTGAGTTAACGCATGTTTTGTTTCTTTCGTTGAATAGCTTCGTCTTGTCTCTGTATGATAACACCGAGTTAACAGTTTCTTGTTATCTGATCATGTCCTTGTGGCTTTGTTTTCCACCCCTAAGCAAGGATGATTGTGGAGTGCTAGCCTGGCAGTCCATCAGACATGGCGCAGTATCGGCAGTGGTCAATTACACTCTTGCACCTACAGGTAGGTGTTCATTCAGCTGATCTGAAGAAAAGTTGGCGTGCTTCGTCTAGCTGGCGTGGACTGGGCTAGGCTGGCTTACGTGTGCTAGGCCCGGTAGGTCCACTGGACTGGCTAGGTTTAGGGCAGTAGAGGGTGGCTAGGCCTAATGGGCTGAGCTGGGTTGGGCCCGGTTAGACTAGGTGGAGTTGGATTAGAGTTAGTTCTGGTGGTCCAGATTGGCATTAGCTACATTGCACGGGCGGGGGGAATGTACATGGGCCACCTGGACTGGGCAGAGTTCAGATGGGTGGGGGCAGGGTAGGGATGCTGGACTAGAGTTGAGCTGGATAGGGCTGGGCTGGACAAGGTTGAGTTGGTTAGATTTAGTTTGGCTGGCCTGGGTTTTAGATTGGGTTGGATTGGGTGATGGTTGGCTGGGGTCAAGGGCGGATCCAGACCCAATTTTTTTTTTGGGAGGGGGTTAAACTTTGTTGATGCATTTTAAGGCCTTAAGAGAAGTAAAAAGACAAAAATGGCCCTCATGATTTTTGTGGGGAAGGGAGGAGACATCGCTATGGCCCCATTGCTCCCTTGGATTTGCTGTTGAACTGAGCTTAGGGTAGGGATGAGCTGTGTTAGGCTTGACGAGGCTACTAGTGGATTGGGGGGGGGTTCAAATATGGACATAGTGCAGTCCCCACAAAAGTGACAGTTTATAATACAAAGACAAGGCTGACGTAAGTGACGTTATGGCATCATGATTGTGAACGGGAATCTTTTTTCTCTTGAAGGAACACTGCCGCAAATGGTCAACGACATTGAACGGGCTCTTGTGTTCTTGGCCAAGAAATTTCCCAAAGCGAGGTGAGCTTTCTAGGCAGATCACATTTTGCTTCCAGAAGACAAAAAAATTTATCTGTTTTTTAGAGCTGACATTTTGATTCACAGAACATCGGCCAGCTTTGTTGCTGTCAGTTTTGTGTTACACACTGGCTGAAATAGTTCATGCCGTATTAGAGTCATTTGCAAAAGTTTAAGACCGCCTGGAATTTTATTGGTGTTTCTGTCACTGGGCATGCATTACATTGTTTCATTGAATGATTACTTGATTAAGATTTTTTTTACAGTGGTGCATAACATCAGTGTAGTGCTGTATACTCATTTGAATGAATTTTTTTGCAAAGGCAGGTGTTGTGTGACATTTTGTCTGTTAACTTCCGTTTAATGATTCCATTTAAACGGCGATCAATGCATGTAACTCTACGTGCAGTGCAATGTTATCAAGTGTCTCAAACTTGCTAGATAACAATAGATTGTTTCAATGCTGTAACATCCTTGGCTTTACTTACAGACCTACCAGGACTTTATGCAAAATATCTCTACAAAATCTCATTTTTACTGGCTCAAAATCTGGTTTCGCAAGGAACAAATGAATAAATTAAAATATCCATAATATGTATACATAGCTAACTTACAGGAACTGGGCAGTTCCTAACTTTCTCAGAACAGTCTGCACAAACATGTAGTATAATACACTTTCACAATCAGTGGTGACTCAAAACTAAATCATCGACTCAAGACTGTACGTCATCGAGGCTGGTCACTGCCCTCTCCTCAGAATCCAACAATCAACTCGTCACACTAAATTCATATCTTTTACTTTTAAACTTGAAGGAAAAATTCCTGCACTGCCATGCCTAATTCCAAAGAACCCAGAATGTTTTGTGTACCATCCTTCATTCATATTTATTACTCAAATCAATGCATAAGTGGCCACATCTACCAATAACAACTCAACGGGCACCCAGCACTTCATTCTGGTAAGGTTGACTGACTCTGGGAATGTTTGGGTGTGGTGGCCCTAGAGAAAATAAATCTTGTTTCACCACTAAGTACCACGTCCATGTTCGCCACAAAATAGGGCTATGTCAAACCAAGGTTGTACGATATTATTAATGTTAAGAGTAATTTCGATTAGGTATCACTCCGTGACATAGATAGATGTGGACTTTTGGCTGATTTTTTGCTCACTCTGTGGCTTCAATCTATTCAATTATGGAAACTTATTTATATGAGAATGACTAAATTAGCCTCAATCCTACGTCAGGTAATTGAAGAGGACCCTCTCTATCAGTCAGTGTGCCCAGCTCGGAGCATAAAGCAGAATGGAACAAGATGAAACAGCTGAGATATCCTCCGATAAAAAAGATGTTCTCTGGTCAGATTGGCAGAATTTGGCAGGCAGAGTTTACCATTCGACTCCAATGAGTTCACATTGGAGGTCTTGGGAGTTTAGACCTGTTTGATGTGCTCTTCTCGTCTTGCTTGTGATATGAGTGTTTTCTGGACTCCCACCAGTTAGATACTCATGTCAAAGCCAAAGCCTGTCTTTCCATATAAAGATGATATGTATCTAAACTGGCACTCAGTAGTGACAGAGGTCGGTAAACTTGAAGCGTGTTCATTTCCAGCCCTCTCAGTCCGAGTTCGGTGGGCTTTTTCCTGTACAAAATTAGTCTTAGTCGGGCATTTAGCTACTCGCTTCCAGGTTCCTCCCTCACAGTCAAATGAAAATTGGGCAAGTGCATCCAATTCTTGAGTGCTCATGACGGGGAGGTGTTGGTCCCGTAGCCTTGTCTGCATTAATCGTTTTTGTTTCAGTAAGATGTACGTCTGTATCAAGAGCAAGCGGAGTTTTGATACCCTCGGTGAAACCTGCCACCTTGTGAAAATGTCTGTAAGAAGGGGCCAGAGTTTAGTTCGTGGAGTAGTGTGGCAGAGAGTAGAAATATTCTACCGGAGGTCACCCCGGGAAGGAATTTTACGAGGGAGAGTGTACTTCACAAAGGATTATCTCAGTGGGCTTTGCTGTGCATGTGCTCACTCTGCGAGGAGGTGAAACTTAGTTTAATGGAGTTCAGGATAAAAGAAAAACCCCAGAGGATTCTACTTTACAAAACAACATCTTGATGACAAATCCTGTGATTTCGTCCACAGCGCAAAATCCTCTTGTACGCCTGACGGAAGTTGCTGTTGAGCCAAGCGTACAGGTAGGGGTTGATGGATGAGTTCGTGAGAATCAGCATCAGCCCGATTCGATGCATCCACAACGGTACGCCGAGACTGAGCCTCAAAGAGGTGCACGATCAAGAGGGGCATCCACAGCAAGACGATTGTCAGACAGATCAGAGCCATCATCTTTGTGAGCTTGATTTCGGTGTGATGCAGACCCTCTGGGCACTGTCGGACTGATTTGTGACGTTCCTTGGACGCTCTCCCAGGCGGTGGCATGGCCCCCCTATGCATGCGCTTGTTGCTGGCGTGCAGTGTGTGGAAGGTTTTGCAGTACAAGTGGGGTATAAGGAACAAACACATGAACAGGTCGCGGATCAGCACGGCAGTGATGTACCAGTAAGTATTTGGCTTGCTGATGTCTGGGTAGCAGAATCAAAGGTGTGGATCATAGTGCACGGTCACGAAACCGGCCAAATGTTGAAAGACGACCAAAGCGATGGAGACAAACCAGTTAAAGATTAGGCACAGAGTTGTGCCCTTCCAGCCACAGTACTTGGAATAGGTTTTTCTGGCGCAGGATACCAGACAGCACCTGTTGGCAGCTATCATCGTCAGAGTTGACATAGAGCTTCCCAATGCTATATAGAGAGTGTAGCACAAAAAACGACACCAAAACGGGTCATAGGGCCAGCCGTAGTTAAAGAATGATACTGCTATGAACGGAATGACGACATTCACAGCGAGGTCTGCAATGCTGAGGCTCACGATGAACACGTTGGAAGTGGTGCGGAGGCTGGGCGTTGTCGCCATGGAAACGATCACGAGAATGTTACCCACAAGGCCCGTGATGGCCAACAGTGCTGTGTATACAGTCATCACTGTCAATGTGGGGAGATCTTCCCTCAACACATCCGTTGAAAAGCCTGACCCATTCATAAGGCCCTTCAAGTTTTTTCTCTCAAAACTGAGAGTTTTGTCAGTATTGTTTTCTGTTTACCAATGGGCTTAAGCTTGCCTCACACAGCGGCAATTTCACTTCTGGCTGTTATTTCATTGGAGTTCACAACTTCACGTATTTGTGGCTGTACATGTCCCTTCTGGACTGAATTCAGCAAGACACAGTACAGTTAACCCACAGAATCAAAAACCTTGTGCCTTGGTGTCCTGTGTATCGCATCCTTTGAGTTTGCTCCACGGTTGCAACCATAGGCGGTGCTAAATCAAGTGGAGTTTCACCTGTCGTGTATCCATCACACACACTTCATCCACTACAAGCAATTTCCTCCTGCCTGTCATCTGTAAGACTTCGACCATTTGCATTTACGAGAGGGGAGCTCCATGTTCCATGAGTTTCTTCTCTAACTCATCCTCACAGCCTAAACTCCTCACCAGAGTCCTGCATTCCTTATTCTATTAATCAATTTCAGTTCAAGCGAACTGCTAAAACTCCCCTCCCTTTGTAGGTCCTTTTTTTCCCCTTTTGGGGGGTTTTGGAATTGGAGGTGGCCTTTGGTTGTCATCTAGGTAACTTTCATAAAAAAAAGAGCTTGGAAAGACAGACCAAAAAACAACAAAGGGCACATAGAGAAGACATTTACCCTAAAAAGGAGTGTACCGGTGGTTTTCGGGTTCTTTGATTGGGGGTCACATCTATATGTATTGGGGATGGGCGCTTATGATCGACCCTTGATAATTGATTACTGGCAGGCTGAAAAGGAGAGAACACAGACAAGGTGGTTGGAATAGGTAGTGAATGGTACAGCACTCAAGCATGTTCAACAACAAATCCTCATCAACAAAAGAACTTAGTCTAAGAATCATTATTACCGAATTAAACAAAGCAGAAACTCTCATACACACAAAAAATTAACTTCATCTGTCACTAGAGTCTAGCAAGGACCGTGCAAGTGTAATTAAAGATGGAGCCTACTCCACAAGCCAGAAAGATAAAAAACCTTCTGGACTGTGCCCTGTTAGTGGCACCAACTCTATTCACAAATCCAAACAAAACCCTGATACTGTAGATAAAAAACATAAAACTCTAGGCTCTTAACACTGGTGGGACTCCCGACTTCCAAAAATTAACAGTCCAGACACTGCACAGCCTGGCACTTGCCTCTTGTTCAGTCAGGCCAAAGGGAGGTAGCAATTTCCATAATCAATGACACTGTCCCAGGCTAGCCCGGCCACTACCGACTACCCTACAAAAGCTCCAAGGCTATAATCTAATTGGACTGGAATGTCCACCCAGGGACTGGGCCATGTGGCCTGTGGTCAGACACAGTGTTTTACCGTAAAGCTACAATACTCACAAAATGAAAATAAAAACTTTCTGAAATGATAGCTCGATGATAATCAGACTATTAAAAAGTAACAATCAAGAAAACTAATTTAAAAGTTATCTATACATCATAATCTGGATGAAACTGGGGCTATCAAGGCAAAACATCATATGGTTTCGATGAAAAATCCAGAAGTAATGCACTCTCTGGAACAGAATATGGTCAGATTTTGGTCGAGAGTGACCTAAGTGTTACATACAAGCAGAAAGTATAGTTGAGCAGAGCATGGGCAACAACTAACAATAAAACTCGACTCACGAAACCCAACAAAAAATCCAAACTTTAAACAAAAGATTCTTAACAATCAAAACTATCATTGGGATTCATCAAACTTCTAAATGATATCAAAAAGAGAGGAAATTTCCCTACCTGAAAAGGAGAGAACACAGACAAGGTGGTTGGAATGGGTAGTGGATGGTACAGCACAGGAGCCTGCTGGACCGGGTCACACCACCCAGACCAGGGCACCACCCCATGCAGGGTCACTCCACTTTCAAGAAGGGGATCTAACTGTCTACAGTAAGCACAGGTGTTGTGGGCTAAACCTAGTTGAAACTCCAACAGCAAAAAAAGTGGTTGGGGGTGTATCATACAAAAGAAAGACAACAATAAAGAGTAAAATTTTAAGGGGACTGACTAGTAAACAAAAAAAAAAAGAACACCTCTTACATATAGCAAAGCAAAAATTACAAATTTACCATCCTCAAAACTTTTTACAAAATTTGTGAAATGAGTAATATCCGCAGCTTTAACTTGGCAGGTAATAAGCTCGGAAACACAACCTGTTGATTTACGTTGTGTAAATGTCAAGCCACAATTACACTCATGCAGAGATAATATTACTCTAATTGATGGTCTGAGGATGCTGGTAAATAATTTCCAGAAACCTTTGCACTTTCCTAGGTGATGAGTTCATTAATATTGGTTTGAATTCATCACTTGAAGTGTGGAGCGACACTATAAGATGAAAGTATCGAGTTCCAACCTGGCCCCAGTTACCAGTGCATAACTCTGCTTGGCATTTACAAAACTTGCTTAGCATGAACAACCAGGGCCCAGTATCATGTCACAGTAACAGCAGAGAATTTGAAGCTGTGCTTGCTGCATGTACTGTATAGCAGAAAATTTTTTATCAGTCTTTTGGAGGGCAGATGGTTGTGTTTATTATAATAATTGGACATAAATGTATATATGGGTCATTCCACGAAGTTCGGGCACAGTTTGTGACGGCGTCCCTTGTTACATCAGTGAAAATAAATATCTTTTTTCCCTGCATGTGGATTCTAAATTGACATTGTTCTCAATCTTGCTAGGTTCTTGTGGTGTGCTTCATCTGTGCCGAATAATATGACTTAATCTGTTGTAATGTGAAAATAATGGGCAATGAAAGTTACCGATGTAACAAGGGACGCCGTCACAAACTGTGCCCGAGCTTCATGGAATGACCCATATGCAAAGTGCATATCCACCAGCTTCATCCGCATTCCTGTATGTGTACTTGGCATACTGTGCGATTACTTTTGTATTTTTAATTTAGAATATTTTGATTTTAATTTTTGGGGGAGGTTGGGGTCCTGTTTCCGGTCTTTGAACATTTTAGTCTTTGTTTTTTGTTTACTTTGTGTGGGAATTTTGTTCACCTATTGTAGTGATATTTTATTTCTATTTAGTTTTAATCTGAGAGCTTCTTTATATATTTAATTTTAATCTGAGAGCTTCTTTGGAAAGCACATTTTAAAAGCTGAAACAGACAACCCTTATTTAAGATTACAATAAAATAATGAAAGACTCCTAACACCATCTAAACTCCAAAGGGAGTGTACAGCTCAATGCTGCCATTTCAGGAACAAACTGCCAAACACAGTAACCATTTCTGCCCCCATGGGCACCCATTTATTACCCCTGGGTAAGTCGGGCAAGTAGGAATAAAGTGATTTGCCCAAGGTCACAGACAGACACCCAACATTGGATTCGAACCATGATCAGGAGTTGCAGACCTCACTGAACCACATACTCCCTGATAAAACATAATTTATGAGCAAAAATCTGCCAGCTGTTTACATGTGTGTCTTTAATTTCAAATACTAAGACCACTTCCTGCACAGATTTGCTCCATGGTGAGATTAGATAAGAAATTTGCTCTTTCTAAATGGTTATGGACAGTTAGTTGCATTCATCGTGACCGCCTGTTCAGAAATGCACATCTTTGGCTTACATTTGAGGCTGACAGTTGGGTATTGAAAATGCCAGCTAGCCTATTTGCGCCAAGTTGAACATTCACAGGCACTGTGGATAGAGGGTCCAACTTGCTTAATACAAGCAAGTAAGCATGAGTGTCCCATAAATATTATAGACTTTGATAAATTGAGCAACAATGAGCCTTTGGATGACCATGGCTAGGTAAGGAAAAAACCTCATCCATTTCCAATGGGCCTGTGTACTGGTCCACAGTCCACTGAAGACTATGATGGGAAAGCAAACGCACTAAGAAATATGTTTAGGGTCGTAAGTACAGAGGCCTGCTGATTTACATGGCACAGTGCTGTTTTCTTATCTGAGTGTACACGAACCCTTGCCTTCATGTCAGTGGAGTGCATGGATGCAAAAAACCCTTCACTTTCACAACTAGGCTTGCCCGACTCCGCCACAGAGTTGATTATACTTAATGCCAGACTCCGGCTACATGTCAATGTTGCAACTTTCATGCTTACAGGTGTGTATCTACCTGTTTGATTAATTCTCCTGTACTCGTTTCAGGTTGTTTTATTGTTCAGAGCAAAATTAAGTCCATGATTTCAGTGGCAAAAGGCCATTTGAATAAGCAGAAAAATTTATGCTCACTACCACTAGTAGCTGTGCTAATGTATTCATGGAGATTTCTGTCTTTCTGGTACTGTTTTAAGCTAAGTCTGATTCTTAAGTTTGTCAAGTTCATTGTGCTTACCACTAGTCTAACATGACAACAGCTACAGTCTGTGTTCAGCCACATTTGGACGGCCTATTATGTCACGAATCTCATGCAATCTGACCAATTACAAGGCTTTATCTCATACATTGTTATAGTACCTGTATTTTGCCTTGAGGAGGAAATAAATGGAATTGAATTGTGTGGGTGTTTCCATGTTACGGGGTGCTTTTACGGTACAAAAACATCAACGACAAATTTCAATTGCAAAAAATTGATTAAATTATCTACAGACATACATAAACTAGTTCTAAAACATGTTTGTATGGGGTTTGAAATTCGTCATTGCCAACTTGAGATATTTAAAGTTGAATTTGGGCAACTATTGCTGTATCAGTGGGGAGAGGTCACTATGCCCATATATGGTAATACCCTAGACTGATTTAAATCCTGCTCATACTATCTGAATGACTATCGACCAGCGCTTGGGGGAGGGAGGCAGATAAAGTGTTCTGTAGGCCCAAGGCACCAGTGGTAAGTGAGCTTTTCTCTAACGGTTACCAGCACTAATTTTACAATGCTGGTTAGCAACAGTGCCTCGCGGTTTGTGTTGATGCTAAGTTGTGCTAAACTTGCGGTAGCTACCCTGAAATGATAAAAGAGCACTGAAACATTTCAAAATTTGTGTTTTATGGCACATTGTATTTTTTTGTAGACCCTTAGCAGGATGCTGTTTGTACCCATTGGATAATCCAGCCTTGCTGGTATTACTGTCTTATTGTCTCTTAGCTCACATACAGTGATTTAAGTGCAAGATGCGCTTGTAGGCATGCCGGAAGTGCTTGTTGTACCAGGCATAAATGTAGGGATTGATGGCGGAGTTGGTCAAAACCAGCATGATGGCCAGCCGCTGCAGAGCCTGCGGGATGGTAAATGTGTGCTTTAAGAAATGCAGGATGGTGATAGGCATCCAGCAACCAGTGAGGAGGATGAAGATGAGCAGCATCATCTTGGTGAGGCGGATCTCAGCCGGGTGCACGATGGGCGCCGCTGCTGGAACCGGGGCTTGCCGGGCTGCCCAGACCCGCTGCTTGCTCTTCTGCACCGCACGGAAGGTTCGGTAGTATAGCAGCGGGATGAGGAAGAAGCACATGAAGATGCCATAGATCAGGATGGCGTTGGTGTACCAGAAGGTGGCCGGATCATTGTCATCCAAGTAGCAGAACCGGATGGGGGACTGGTAGCGGATAGTGCAAATGCTGGCCAACTCAGACACCAAGACAAGAGTTACAGCGCTCAGCCAGTTGAAGATGAGGACCACTGCGACCGACTTTGAGCTGCAGAAGTGGTTGTAGGCTTGGCGCGAGCGCGAAACGAAGCAGTAGCGGCTGGCGGCGATAGCAGCCAGAGTGATGAGGGAGCTCCCGATGGAGAAAAGGAAGATGTAACACACCAGCCGGCAGCCCAGAGGGTCATGGGGCCATCCGTAGTTGAAGAAGGACTTTATGAGTAGCGGAATGACAAGGATGCTCACCATGAGATCGGCGACGCTGAGGTTGATTACGAAGGCAAAGGAGGTTGTCCGGAGACGGGGTGACATTGCCACAGAGACAATCACCAGGAGGTTTCCAATGAGCCCCGTCACATCCACGAAGACCATATACACCGTCATGGTGATGAGTGCTGGTAGTTCTGTCTCAACATGGCTCGCATCTGATGCGTCAGGATCATTCAGTCTTGTAAATGTTCCATTGTCGCCCATGTTGCCTGTTCTTAACAAAAAAAGAATCTGTTTTAGTCTGGCGCACATCAACAGGAAATCATGGCATCAAATTGCCTGGTTGCCTCTGTGACATGTGCTGTGATCTTGTGATAGGGACCAAACGTGGAACATTGCATCCTAAATATGAAAAGAGCACACACAAATCTTCCCGCATCCCACTGACAAATGAATGTAAACATCGGCGAGCAGTTCAAGCCCGCTCATCGCCAAGAAGGAGCAACTTCCTTTGTACTCATCAAGTAAATCTCTCTTGCACAGTTAATGATGAAATTGATCACTTCTTGGCATGCACTGCACTTGTTTTTCTTTGGAGCTGAAAACTTGTTTACTAATCCAGCACTTATTTCACTTATTTTGTCAGTCGTTGGCCACAAATAGAAAGGGCATCCGCAGCATGTACATGCATGCACCGTCCGTTTCCTTGAGACCTTGTTCACATGTGCCGGACTTTCTGTCCAATGAAAATTTGACAGCAGACTTGTCTTATTGGTACAGCACCTCATTTCCCTGTCCATGGATGCAGGTCATGCTGAGTTAGTTTTGTCACTATTCTGTCACCCTAACGTCTAATAGTACCATTTTAATATAATTTGTACACAACCTAGCGTTTGAAGTGAATGTTTGCTCTCCAGAGTGATTGAACATTATCTGCCGCCCCTTTTAACCTATTTGAGGCCCATTTGCAATTGGTCATGGGGATAGAAAGATCGGATCGTTCCATTTTCAAGTGATCATTTTAGCATCTTGGCAAATGACATTTGATCAGGGTTATTATCACAACCTTTGGTGCGAGGTCCATTAAAAAAATATGTCTGAATTTTATCTAATGATGAAAGGTGTTGTCATGGACTGCACTGGAGAGTATGTCGTTTATTAACCCATCTTCGTGGTGAAGTGTTCTCAGTGTCCTTGCAGCATGCCATATTGTGCGACGAGTCAGGTGACCAAACTTGTATATGATCCGACTGCTGCCTGTCAAGCTTTCTTGTTTTCTTTTCCAGTGAATTGAGTACATTCTGAGAGTAATGCAGGAGGTTACCATGGATGTCACCAGCAACAGGGCGAAGATTTGGGGGGGGGGTCGGTGGGGACAAGCACTCATCAGCAGCAAAAATTGTCACTATCATTACTAGAATGGGATTGGTTTGAGGTGATTACCATCCTCTATTCCTCCTGTTTCATCTGTCCCTTTATCCTTTCTTTTCAAGTTCCCCTCCTCTGTTTCATATGAAAGCCAAATTCTTGGCTTAGCTGCATATTTACCCTGTTGATGGATATTTGGTGTTATTGGGAAAAGGAAAAATGGCGTAAAGAAGAAATGTATTGAGCCAGTTAAAAACTATGTGGCAATTCCATGCCAAAGTGGTAATTTGTCATTCTGCGACTGAGTTCATTCTTATGTGTAAATTCACTAATGAATAAAAGTATTTGGCGATAAATGAAAGTGGAAATTAAACATGTACATAAGTGTAGTCATTACTGTTTATTTTCACCTTCCCCTTTTATTTTTGAGTAATGTCTTACTGTGTGCAAATTATAGAAATGAGGTAGGTAATGGACCAACTCATATCGACTTGGCATGAAATTTACACCTTCATTTACAAAATCTGTCTCACCATCAAGCTGAAATACGCTTTCCTATGTAGTAACAGACTCTAGAATTGATTGACTGGGAGGGAACCAGTGTTGTTCCAAACACCCCCGCATTACCCCCAATGCCCACCCTAGTGTGCATTGGTATGCCAAAGGCCTACCAGTGGTCTGGTAGTGATCAACTTATGCTGCTGCATATGTTCTTTAAAGCACCCATCTTTCCAAACAACATAAATAAAAAAAAGACTTTTGAAGGTTTTACAATTCAGTGAACTAGTAATTCACCAGTAAGGTACACTTTCAGTTTGCTTGAATGAAGTTTTTGAGTTGCTCTTTGCTGTTCACATGATGTGAAGATGCTTTAACCAGTCATAAATGCCTTGCATATATAGTGCCTGATTAGGTACCATAGTGCCTGATCAGATACCATAGTGCCTGATTAGGTACCATAGTGCCTGATTAGGTACCATGGTGTCTGATTAGGTACCATGGTGCCTGATTAGGTACCATAGTGCCTGATCAGGTACCATAGTGCCTGATTAGGTACCATATTCCATCATATTAACTATGTGTGATGCCTTGATGCACATGCCCAGTACACAATGATCCAAATTCCAGAAACTAGCCTATAGTAGTGAACCAGATGCGATAATATATTTCAGCAAACCAGGATGAAAACCCAGCAAGAGATTGTTACAGACTGGAATGTAACTTCTTCTTGTGGAACGGTTACTGCTTTGTCCAAAAGTGCAAGTGATGTTTTTAGTGTCCCTGTTGGATTTTGCCCTTCAAGCGCATGTTCCCTGAAATCGAGTGGATTTTCTCTCCTGACGGTTTGATTGATTACTTTGCACTTTGTGATTGAATGTTTATTGAAGGAGAAAAAGTAAATACCGTGTTGATGAATATGATTGAGCAAATTTTCCATTCACACGTCCAGTTTCTTGTTTGTCGAAAAAAATGTCATTAACTGTGCACATTTTCAAAATGTGAACGGTACACATAGAAACTTGAATTGTAGTGGGTCAGTGAACTCAAGATACATGTTATGAACAGGGATGCTGCGAACTCTTCCAAGTTTCAATTAATTTATAAATGAATTTAAGCCAGTACTTAGAGACTAGTAGCAATGAAGATAAAAATGTGCCAAAATCTGCAACAGCATGTTTAATCCAGCACCCTCTTCAAATTTCCAGAGCCCGATGAATGTCAGGGTTTTTTTAACCTGTATTTTTAGTCGTCCTCTGCTGTCAACACCGGGCAGTTACTCCTCCTTTACAGTTTTGCCAGGGTCAGGCATAGATGTAAAGTTTTGTTTATCCATTGCAAAACAGAATTTTCATTTCATTGACGTTAAATGAGCCAGGTCAGTATTTCAAAAATCCAAGGTCTTTTGGGAACAAATTTAAAGTGAGTCAGCGTACAGCTGCGCTAATAGGACAGGCTATCGTAGGTGTGCATAGCTGTTCCAAATAGCTTCGTACTGAGAATGGGCTGTATACTCTACTGGCTTATTACAACATGAGGCTCGTCATTGTATGATGGTCAGTTTGGGAATAATTTTGTCACCAAAGATGCCTTTTTTCACCATCAACTGTATCCTCCCAATTGACCTACTGACCACATTTTTGTCTTTTATTTCCCCATACTTACCAGGGATCTCTTCTAAATCTTCCTCAAAGCTCCACTTTGCAGGATCCCGGTAGCACTGTGGTATTTAAGATCATCACTGGACATCATCGTGCAATGTAACAGTGGCAGGGCACTCTATCCCTTCCTCAATCCTGTAAAATCTTCCCCAAAACATCCCCGGTGGATTTGGAAGGTTCTACATGGGTTCCCTGGTGTTCAGGATAGCATTTCAATCTTTCTCTCTAAATCAAATTTGGTATTGTTTTTTTCAGAGGATTTTATATCTGCGGTCACTCTGCTGGTGGTCATCTGGGGGCCATGATGTTGTCTGTTGATTGGTCAGTCAAATATGGTCTGCCCGAAGATTTCATCAAAGGTACCAGCAAGAAGTTTTGAAAATGTCCATGCAGCCAGAGTCAGTCGGTTTTGTTTGAATTGAGGCATGGCAATGCAGTATGTTTCACTTATTTCTTTAACTTGAAAACCAGCAAAATGAATATGTAAAGCCCGGTAGTGTTTGGAATGTATGGTGTCCTTGTAAGTACAGATACTACGTCGGTTGAAATGTTGATAATTTCCTCTGATGCCACTCTAAAATTGTAAGATTTGTTGAAGGTCCTGCTGCTGAAAGTAGCTCTGATGACTTTGATGTGCTCATTTAGGTCAGGTCACGTTCAGTAGCAGAGGCTTAAGAGATCTTCCGTAAGACAGACAAGGAAATGTACATCTGAAAGTAACTGAAGTGGCAGTTGCATGGCATCCCCCCCCACCCCTTCCCTCCAGCTCATCCGCAAAATCCCCTCAGCTCTTGTCTTTATTTACAAACAGGGGCTTGTCTGATGTCGGGAGTGTTTGATGTTCGGCCACTGGTCAAGTCTTACGTTAATGAGCCTCTTCACCTTACAGAGTGAGTGATTGTCCTGTCTGCCCTCAGCTCTGCATCGGTTTGCTCAGCTGTTGAGTTTTCTTTTCTTCCGAAGCTCTCTTTTCCGGTGATTTGTCGGTATCGGGGTTATTAAACTTGCAATATACATGTACAAAACTGGTCAGGGGTTTCTTTGAGCACTTTTCAAATTGCTACCCTTTAAGAGTGACCTCCTGTTCTCCCAAAGCCAAAATGTTCTTGTTATTTTATCCCCATTTTGCAGAAATGAAGCTGACCAAGTCAGCCCCATCAATTCCACCAACCTGTCCAAGGCTGTCCGGCTGAGCCCCCATTGTAAAATTATCAACGTCTACGGGGAACATGACCCACCAATTTTCAAACAGATGTCCAAGGATTATACCAGAGTGAGTGTTTGCTTTTTATGTTGACGCCATAATCTAAACAACCACTGCTACCAATAGACCAATTGTGCCCACTGAGTCACGGGACCTATAGTGGGTATTAAATATCAGCAAACACGGAGTCTGCCTAAGGCAAAGTTTCATTGTAAGTATTATTTACCAACAATAAAGCTGACGGTAGGTACCATACTCAAGACTACTGACGTGCTGGGTGCGATACCATAATTTGGCTGTATTGTTTGTAAACAACACTCAAAACACACGTTGCTATGGAGTTGATACCCACTATAGGTCATGTTATTTAGGTCTGTTGCTTGGTACGTGGTTCATTTAGATGGATCCATGGCCAGTTCGGTATTCATAGCACATACCCAGAACAGAATGAAGTGTATTAGAGGTTCTCTGGGAACATCAGTACAGTCGCATGTAGTTGACCCCATCTGCCTCACGCAGAAGCACCCCGTCATCGGGTGAAAAGAGCCACGTTGGTCTGGATTGCTCATTTTGTTGGTGGCGACGTGATGTGTGCATTTCCTAGTCGTTTGTGAACTAGCAAACTTCAGTTCCGATCAGAGGAACCTCTGTTGCTAAGAAACTAGCTCTCTCTCTTGGTCCAGCTCAAGGTCAACAGAGACAAGGTCAACACATTGGACATGTTTGAGCTCCCAAGCTTTGTTCAGGAATGACACACTAAACGGGCTCATTAAAGAGATTAAATCAAACACGCATTATCCAAGATCCCAATCCATAATTCTAAAGTACTGCATGACCTCCATTTCAGAAACTTGCCAATGGTGGTATTGATGCTACATATGAGGAGATTCCAGGGATGGACCATTTTGAGCTGGTGGAAAGACTAGTTGACCCCGAGTATTCCCTCACAAAGGTACACTTCATGTGATTCTGAAAATCTTGGTGGCCGTTTGAAATGAGTGCATGATGAAGTGCAAGTTCACCACCCGTTCAAACACACAACATTCAGTCATGCACCCTGTGTTCTGAACTGAACTTCTGAATATTGTTGAGAACACATTTGGAAAACTTCACGCAATTTGGAATTCATCCCTGTTTAGTCATGTGACACTAGTGGCTACCAGGGGCCTTTTGGTTTCGATCAATGATCCGTCACTGGTTCACTGACATCAGAACCTGCATAATGGATGATGTGAACCAGCATTGAGATCACTGATCAAGATATCGAGATCCATGTGAAAGAAGCAGGCCTTAGATCTTTGTTTTGTTACGCAACTGCGAGTAACGGGAACCAGACTAATAAATAAAGTGAAATTGGAAGAGTGGAGAACCAGTCTGAACCTTGCCTAGTCCATAAGTTTTATGGGAAATATTTTTAACTTGGGAACTTCACAATTTTAGGCTGTGGCATTTGTTTAAATTCTTTGCGCAAAAGTGAAATGTCCCAAGCATTCTGAGCTTATGATGTTCTCTCTCTTTGCTGACTTAATTTTGTATCTGTTTGGTTTTTAGATGTTGTTGCAATTGATGTCACTGTGAAGCCGCTCGCAGTTTCTTCTGGCAAGCAGCAGTCTATGCAATATCAGAAATAATTTCAAACTAGAATTTCATTTCGAAAAATACAATAGGAGAATTCTGAAATGCTTCGCAGCTGCAACCCTAACCGTCCTGATTTTGTTAACTGTTTGCATCATTTCAAACAAGTGCACCATACCTCAGTTGCCATTGAAATTTCAGGAGCAAAGGAAAGGCAGCACGTACATGTGCTGCCGTCTGTTCACGTGTTGTTGTGTACATATAGCTAGGGCTATGCTCATGTGTGCAGTCTTATGCGACAGTTCAGTACTGACAAATATTGGACTTGTGTGCGGATCCTCTCATTCTCGCTTGGTAAACAGCAAAATTTAAGTGGCACAAGATAATGAATGGCCCAGTGGGAGAGGGCCCCCCCCTCTCAATCAATCATGTGTATTGGTATGGTAATTGAAAATAACGGTCACTTAATTGGCCCAGCAGGTTCTATATGCTTCAAGTGATTCAACGGCCCCGTTTCATATTCTGTTGTTTGAAAATGTACGTGCAAGAACGTAAACCTGCCTTGTATTTCAACATTAGCAGTCTCAAGTGTTATGGGCATAGTGACCTTTCCTATATTGGAAGAGCAATTTTTGTCCAAATTCAATTTTAAATATCTCAAGTTGGCAATGACCAATTTTAAATCCCATCAGAACAAACTTGTTTTAGAACTTTAAATTTATGTCTACAGTCAGGTTTTTTGGCACAGGCAAAAAATTTTGAAGTTGAAATTTGTTGTCATTGTTTTTATTCCATATGCTGCAATGTTCAAGAAAGGCACCCTGTAATATGGATACACTCATACAACCTGTTGCAGGCTATTAGAACAAGCCTTGTGATTGGTCAGATTGCACGAGATTGTAATGTAATAGGCTGCCCAATTATGGAAATACTCCAGACTGATTAGTCTGTTTGATGCTGCTCGCTGAAAGGCATACATAGGACTTGGAGGTCCCTTTTTTATAAGAGGTATGTTTTTTTAATACGTTGTATTTGCTTCACTATGAAACAATTGTAAATGGAGTTTATTTCTTCCAGTCTGTGATTTTGTAATTTTCCACAATTTTTTTTGGGGGGGGAGGCTGAGTATGTTAAATTGGGTTTCCGAGTAAGTTTTCAGAAATAACTAAACTTGATGTAAACAAAAAAAAGGCTACCGAGAACCGTAATACTTGAGCACAGCACAAGTCCATCAGCCTCACCTTGCTGCTGTCATGAGTAAGGCATCATTTCAAAATTCCTATCGGTTGACTATAGGACAGGGCCATCCAACCAATAACAGCAGACATGTATTGAGTGAATAATGGAGGGGGTGTTGCTCCACTGAAACCACATAGCCTTGGAAGTAAGGCAATAAAAAGGCATTGTATCAGTTAGAATTGGCCACTTGAGAACACTTAACCTGATAGCCAACCGATAATAAATGTATCGGTCGGACCGTTCTGTCTGACACCTACCTGATAAGAATTTTCAAATGGTGCCTAAATATGCTTAACCTTCACATCTTTTCTATGCAGCACTTCACTGTGCACAAAAACTGAAAATGAAATTAACACCACTATGAAAGACAAGTCCCTGATTGTGTCCAATGATAAAATACACCAAACGCTCTCGGGAAAAAAAATGAAATAATGCTTGCAAAATTAACCCTGAAAGCAATGTGGCAAGATTGAGTTCCCCTCAAGGGAAATTGGAAAGACAGTTTTTCTGGACACCAGTATTGGATACATGTTGACATTACACTCAAAAGAAGGCAAGAACGGTACAGTGAATAAAAAAACCACCAGACCAAAGCAATACCAAAGGTCCTGTGAACAAATACTGCGTAACTGTTGATCACTGCCAAGTGCATGTAACCGAAGGCTTTAGCACTCGCCCAGCTTTTCCGAATCGCACTTGATTTTGCTATACCAGGCAAGATATGGGACAGAGGGGTAACCCCCTAACCTGTCCAATCCCTAAACACACTCTAGACTAATGTTACCTAACACATCCCCCCCCCTTGAAGTCTGTAAAGAATTCCTGAGATTCCGATCAAACAATGACCAACACAAAGGTGGGGGGGGTTCTCTCCGTCGCATATCTTGCTTCAAATGAATTTTGCAGTGCCGCAGTCGAACCTGTCAGAAGTCCTTCCACAAGTCCAGTCACAAGTAAACAGGAGAAACATGACAAAAGGAAATAACGCTTTAGTCGCAATTGAATTGAGTCCTTTGTGTCTGGGCTTGAGATGAAATGACCCCTGATAGACTTGCAGAGACTTGTGATGGACACCACTGCAACACTGCTAGAATCCTCCAAAAGCAGTAATTAAATTTGACAGAAAAAACAATCAAAAAGTTGCACAGACTGTTGTAAGTGGGTGTTAAAAATCCTCAAGGTACTTGAAAATAGTATTTGTAAACACCATGATTGTAAAAATATTAAGGAAAATTTACAGATTTACTTCAGCCTTTGAAGGCACTGACATATAATCAAAACCAGATAATGAACATTAAGAATGGGTGTTGCTAAAGTGCTGGCTGGATATGCATCACTTCATGCAGTGTACAGCACACATGGGCTACTATCCATTTAAGGAGATTGATCACAACTTCTCAAGAAATGAACAAACTGTAACATGGCTAGAGGGGTGCTTGAAAAAGTGGAGTGAAATTGTGGAATAAAATCATTGGAATTTATAATTTTCAAAACTTGTTTTGACTTGTGACTCAAAAGGTATTTACGCACAGGAACAAATATGTGCCTGGCTGGTCTCGACCGGCTCAGGAGAATGGATATTGTTGATACCTCTCGCCTTTCAAATTGGCTCAGTCATCATCAACCTCCATTGTCTTGATTTGGTCTTTGACCAAGTGTACAAATAAACATTAACCCTAACAGTCCTGAATCTTCCAATTTCAATATGATTTTGCACACACCCTAGGGAGTTAGGGTTAAAGACTGGCCAAGTACATATTTATTCCCTGATTAAACCTTAAACCTAACTCCCCAGGGAGTGTGTAAAGGCATATTGAAATCAGAAGATTAACCCTAACACTCCTCAATCCTTCACCTGTTGGAGGACTGAGGAGTGTTAGGGTTAAGCCTTTTTTAGGGTTTATGTCATACAACACTTTGTACTGTAGTATTTGGCCATCCAGTTGGAAAGTCAGGGAAACAAGGAAATTGAAAACTATGCAGTGATTTTAAATTATGTAGGAAGGTAAAACAATGAGGAAATCAGCTTTCATGCTTGGAAAGGAAAGTTTCTTGCTTGAGCATTTGACTTCTTTGGCCACTAAACACCAGCTGTATCTCCAGTAACATATCAGCCTCAGTACACCGGTGGTCCATGGAACCAAACCTAGGACTGGAGTCGACTCAGAAACTTAAAATACTTATTATTACGCAGCCGCGATCAAGGATTCTCTTAACAATGAACGTGACCCAACCAAGGATGACAGTGCCATCTGGAATCATATTTTCGCATGTCCAGTAATTTGATAGGTTTCAATTGATTCTCAGCCGCCAGTGAGTTGGACAGGTGGCTGAACTGTATGAAGCTTGTAACGAACTATAGACCTCTTTTGGGAGAAGTGCGGCCCTGAAGACTGACTGGTTCTTTTCAGAGCCACACGTCTTCCAAACAAGATTTCTCGCGTGATGCATCCACAAGCCTCGTACAGTGAGTTGGACAAATTATTCATGTATAATTGCAGTCTGTCACGTTAAAATGGAGACTTACACAAAGAAAATGAACCCATGATGGTGGCTGTGAAAATAGGACTTTTTTTGGTCACGAATTTTCAAATCTGTTTTAAGACGTCGCCTCTCTGAAAACACAAATGAAACTCCAACTGAAAGCCTCTTCTAGCAATGCAGATGCAGGTTGGTTTACCTCCTGGCTACTCATCATCTGAATCGGAAGACCTCACTCCAACTAACCCGGCTGGTGATCTAGCAGCCAACCTAGCGAGCATCGTTGCGCTGATGTGCCCAGGAGGTTTCAGTGGCAACTCTGCTTCTCTGCTCGGCCTGCAAAACAAGGGATGAAAAGGGTTTAAGTTTCTTGGAAACAAGTATATACGCGCCTCGAGAATAGCAGCTAAATCACATGGCCGTAACTGATGCTTATGACACACTTTGTTATGGGAAGACGCCATGTTTTGTTGATGTTTGACACCCACTTTAGGTCACATGATTTAACAGGTGCCACTGGTCTATTACACTCTTTCAGAAGTAGCTGAAGAGTCATGAAGGTATAAGCTTGTCAAATTTGACAAAAATTTCTACCAATGTGTTGAAAAAAACACAGTTGTCAGCATTTCGATCCTGTACTTGCCTATCTTTATTCTGTCCCTCTCTCACGTCTTTATCGCTCCAAGAGGTCAGTTTACCCCTCGTGAGGCTATCATCTCCGAAGACGCTGGAGGCAGAATTCTGGGAGGGGTTGCAAAATCTGCTGGCCGACGAGACCTTTGTAGCAATGGAGACAAATGGCATGGAGTACGGCGAGAAGAACGTGGCAACATCGGGCTGCTGGAGACGCTTGGCCGATGTGAAGCTTCTCGGAGGCGCAGCTGGGGAAGGGTAGGGATTCCGAGGAACTGGGGGAGTGTCGCTGCAGATCTGCGGCACCTCGGGAGCAGCTTGTCTTCCTTGCTGGTGCGTGGGGGATATCATCTCCTCATCCTCGGCCTGCATCAGAGAGGCTAAGCTAGTCTCCAACTGCTCCACTGCCTCCAACGTCTCATCTTTGGGAGATGTGGATGACACTGGAGCATCAGGGCTATTTTGATGGTGCCCTTGAAAACGAGAAATAGATGGTTTACTCGACGACCTCTGTTGATACGGATCGCTCTGTACCAGTTTGGTTTTCTGTGACGTATCAGGGATGCGATTCTTCCTCGCATCTTTCCACGTCTTGTGAGACACCCTCTGGTCTGTTGGGTCTGTTTTAAGAGAAGAGCTGGCTGCTCTTGAAGGACTACTTTTTATTTCGGCGAAACTGCCTGTGCTCTTGTGGCTCTGTGTACCACCTCTAACGACCGGCACGGATCTCTGAGCGGTCGGTCGTGTCGTGGAATGGATCGCAGATGCGACTGCAGTTTTCTCTCTGGAATGTTGCCGGATGAGATGTCGCCGCATCCGATTCACTGTCTCCTCCTCGTCCCTGCTCCTCTTCTTTTCTTCATCCATCTCCAAATATTTCTATTTTGGGACCATGACCGAACAAAAAGCAAGTTTCACTTTGATATCCAGCTGCACATCAGCAACATTACATTCATTTGGGTAATTTTGCTGGGGTCTTCAAAGATCTTCCAGAATACAAATGTGCAGAGTTACCAATGGCATATAATTTGAACAATGAGGCTCGTGTACAGTAAAGTGTGGCCCTTTAAAAATTGTTTTCTATCAAATTTAACTCTTATTTAGTCCTAGGCAGTCAGACACTCCAGCTGAAATAAACAAGTGAGCAGATTATAGTCAGTTTAGGACAAGTTTTCATGTGTCTACGTTTGAATTGACGTGGTTACAGAAAAAATCAAGACGCAAACTAACCAAAGTTTATAAGATCAAGACAACACAATATCATCCTCGTACTTCATTTTAGCAACCTGTCAACAGTTTTGTGACATTTTATCCAAGAAGAGATAAATGACAAAATTCTGCATGACTTCCAACATGTAATTCCCTCAAACAGTTTAAGGCAATAGAGGTTGCTCTGAATATTGGCATCCAAGAATTCTTATGCACACTCTAACCTGGAGCATCCGCTCGCTTGCTGCTTTGAGCTCAAGCAGGTACCATGGCAACGCATCCCTCCCCCGTCCTGTGACCACTGCCTGGAGGTCTAGCTCTGTCTGGGGAACCCCTAGGAAGTGCTCCGCAGCCTCTGTGGCGATCTCCAGCCGCTCCAGAGAGGTGCTGTACACCACCTCCTGAGATTAGAAATGAGAATGGAAATACAGACGACTTTATAACCCATGGTAGAACTGGCAGACACAGTCTCAGCATCGACAGCACTAGTGCGGGCAGTTGAAGCATAGGACCAGTGCTATGGTCAAGTGCTACAGTCAAGTACTTCACTGGTACTTTGCACAAATCATCGCAGGTACTTTAACTTTCACAATTGATCTCAGTCCTTACAGTTGAACAGTAACAAAATAGTTTCTTTGTTGCGGTTCATGCATGAGTAGATAGCTGCTCATAGACTGAGCAAGGATGGATCGGGGTGGGGGAGCAACCGGGACCACCCCCCCAAAAAAAATTCTTTTGGAACAATAACAGAAGGCAATTTTTTGATCCATTTCATTTCTGCAAAAAGTCCCAAACTGTAGCCTCACCTCTCAGAAAGACCCCAAAAGGTTGCATAAAGATGTCTTGATTTTTTTGGCCACCCCTAAAAATCCCTTCCCCCCAAAAATACACCCTTGAGACTGGGGTACTTGTGACTACCATCGAAGATCTGTGATTACTTGTGAAGTTTTATGAGCAATTATGAAATATGAGCTTTGAAGCTTTTCATGGCGAGGATACAAATTAGTTATAGAGGTTTGCAGTAGCACAATTCAAGGATATCTCTTTCTGAGTATGTGTGGTTCTGAAAGGAACTGGAGGTTCCTCGACATTTCAGACAGTATGCTCTGTCCGTCATCAGAAGACTGCTATTATGAAGTACTCGTCAACGGCACTGGTACCAATAGCAACCACAGCAGCGACGACAAAAACAGCAATCGATTGCTGTAACTGGTGTCCCAAATGTCAGCAAGAGACACAGCACTAGGGCAGGGAACCTGTTAACCACATGCTGCCGGGTGCTTTTAAAAATGCGGACAATTTTCAAGATTTTCAGTTTTCGAATTTTTCAAAACTTCATTTCATTTAATGGACGTTTACACCCACACGAATGACTGTTTGTTGGCTACTCTAAGCTGACAGGTAACCTTTATTGACTCCTGAATATTTCAGCCAGGCCTGCCGCCCTGTTAAAAGAGCCCAGAATTGTGAGGTGTTGCATAATTTCTTTTGTCCCCAGGGAATGCAAGTGGTGCCTTTTCAAACGCCGCTGGCTTAGCATGCAGCGGTGCTATGTCGCTCATCAATGGGGCCCTGGAGCACTTTTGTTCGCGGTGCTAATCCGCGGGCACACTATGCCAAAACAGTGGTATACAGTTTAAAAACAGTGACGGATTACCTTCGAAAAATGCAAGCCGAAAAATGATGGCAATTCCCAGCAGCAGGTCTTTTATTCCAAGTACGCTCTTTTGTTACACGGACAAGCTCTAGTCTTTTGTCCCATTTCGGGCACCCCGGGCTCAGCGTATAAACCCATGGTGCTCAAAACGGAGTTCCCCAGCAGCACCTGGTTTAGCAAGAGTTTATGCATTGCTTCAATCTCCATTGGATCCATCAGCATCAACGTACCTCTTGGGTGATGCTGCCCTCCCATAGTTGATTCACAATGGCACACAGAAGAATACCATCAGCAAACCTAAATTAAGACAAAACATTCATCAATCTTCTCATAATTTTTTTTCATCTCTTAAAGAAAAGGGTGACTTTCATTGCATTAAAAAATTGTGTAGTCCTACTCATGTTTTGGTAACTCTGTAAGTGATCACAATATGACACTTTGACTTCTCACGAGAAATCTTCAATGTGATTACTCATTGGCAGATTTAACCCCATCAACTTGAGTGATAAACTGATCTTTTTGACTATCTTTATCCAATCCACTCTTCCTCAGTGTACACGAACGAAAGGTTACCCAATTCACTCACTCTGAGTAATCTTTGAGTTCCAGCCCCAGTAGTCTCCGTATCCAGTCAATCACTGCCATATCCTCCTTGTACCAAACAGTGAAGTTGCCACTCTCGTGTGTAGTCTCCAATCCAGCCTCTGAATCATCTTCCCCCGGCAGCAAGCTCTGGTAATCACTGGGGAGCATTTCTTCTCCTTCAATGAGTGATGAAAAGCCACACCATCCACCACAAAACAACAGACGTGTAATATAAGAATGCTAGATTTTTCGTTTACCCCTCACCTGGTCTACAAATCAAAGATTACAGAGTTTCCTCTCACACCAATACACTTATCTTATGAACAAAACTCGCATTCGAATTCCCTCTGTCACAAGTAAAAAATTCCAAAGAACACCTTTCACTTGCTGAAAATCCAGTGTCTCGTCAAGAAGAAATCCCAACAAACTGTACCTTGTTTCCATGGAAACCGTGGCCATGTGAACTCAGAGGAAAGGGAAGCATTGAAAGATGAGGATGGAGATTTATGTTTCCATGACAACAGAGAGCTCAGGCAATGATGGTTCTCCATCGTGTCACCTGAAAGAAAATAATACATTTTGTTTCTTGGTGTGAAATGACCACCAATTATGAATCAGGAAAACCACTCATACGATGAACTCAGTTTAATAGGAGCAAGAACATTAAAAACCAATCTTTTTACCTTCAAAGCGGATGTACATTGCACGGCACAAAGCAAGTATGCTCTTGAGGTTTCCCCTTGCAACATCTACAAGTCAAACACAAAAAAGATATTCTTATCAAATTTAACTTAGTCAACTCATTTCAATAGGCACTTTTCCATCAACCCATCCCAAGTCATTCCCACTCCAAACCAATTCCACTGCAACCACGCAATTTTACTCCAATCCAACCTAGTCTAAACTACCCTTCTCAAGTGGAACTGATGGTAGAGACGCTAGCTGCAGCTCTACCTAATTTGACACTCAGTCCCAACCACCCCAACCCAATGCAACCCAGGCCAACCCATCCGAAGTCATTCCCACTCCTAACCAGTTCCACTGCAACCATGCAATTTTACTCCAATCCAACCTAGTCTAAACTACCCTTCTCAAGTGGAACTGATGGTAGAGACGCTAGCTGCAGCTCTACCTAATCTGACACTCAGTCCCAACCACCCCAACCTAATGCAACCCAAGCCAACCCATCCCAAGTCATTCCCACTCCTAACCAGTTCCACTGCAACCACGCAATTTTACTACAATCCAACCTAGTCTAAACTACCCTTCTCAAGTGGAACTGATGGTAGAGACGCTAGCTGCAGCTCTACCTAATCTGACACTCAGTCCCAACCACCCCAACCCAATGCAACCCAGGCCAACCCATCCCAAGTCATTCCCACTCCAAACCAATTCCACTGCAACCACGCAATTTTACTCCAATCCAACCTAGTCTAAACTACCCTTCTCAAGTGGAACTGATGGTAGAGACGCTAGCTGCAGCTCTACCTAATCTGACACTCAGTCCCAACCACCCCAACCCAATGCAACCCAGGCCAACCCATCCCAAGTCATTCCCACTCCTACCCAGTTCCACTGCAACCACGCAATTTTACTCCAATCCAACCTAGTCTAAACTACCCTTCTCAAGTGGAACTGATGGTAGAGACGCTAGCTGCAGCTCTACCTAATCTGACACTCAGTCCCAACCACCCCAACCCAATGCAACCCAGGCCAACCCATCCCAAGTCATTCCCACTCCTAACCAGTTCCACTGCAACCACGCAATTTTACTCCAATCCAACCTAGTCTAAACTACCCTTCTCACGTGGAACTGATGGTAGAGATGCTACCTAATCTGACACTCAGTCCCAACCACCCCAACCCAATGCAACCCAGGCCAACCCATCCTAACCCAGCCCTTCCCACCCAATCAGACCCAAATTGATGTAACCAAACCTTGCAAACCCAAACATACCTATTTTACATACAAAGTGTGGACATTCTTTTGTTCTCCTGTGGTTCAGGAAACTTGAGGAAAATGCTCCTTTTTCTCCAACTAGGATAACTCCTTCGAGCAGGATTTTTGATGATGATTTCCTGGACTGTTCCTCTTCATTTTGCCACAGATAACCTTGACCCCAAAATGCCTCTGAAACTGTTTTTCTGAGAGGGGAAAACATTGTGTGGACATGTGTAAGTCCACACAAGGCCATCACACCCTACATTATGTGGACTTCTTTTGTGGACTATGTATGCAATGCCTGCACAATGCAACCAACACCAACCTCACCTAGTTCCATCCAACCCAGTCTCACCCAACCAACCCAATCCAACTCAACCCAACCCAATTCAAACCATAACAACTCAACCCTACCAGATTCAAACCATACCAACTCAACCCAACCCAATTCAAACCATACCAACTCAACCCAGCCCAATTCAAACCATACCAACTCAACCCAACCCAATTCAAACCATACCAACTCAACCCAACCCAATTCAAACCATACCAACTCAACCCTACCCAATTCAAACCATACCAACTCAACCCAACCCAATTCAAACCATACTAACTCAACCCAACCCAATTCAAACCATACCAACTCAACCCTACCCAATTCAAACCATACCAACTCAACCCAACCCAATTCAAACCATACCAACTCAACCCAGCCCAATTCAAATCATACCAACTCAACCCAACCCAATTCAAACCATACCAACTCAACCCAACCCAATTCAAACCATACCAACTCAACCCAGCCCAATTCAAACCATACCAACTCAACCCAGCCCAATTCAAACCATACTAACTCAACCCAGCCCAATTCAAACCATACCAACTCAACCCAGCCCAATTCAAACCATACCAACTCACCCCAACCCAATTCAAACCATACCAACTCACCCCAACCCAATTCAAACCATACCAACTCAACCCAACCCAATTCAAACCATACCAACTCAACCCAGCACAATTCAAACCATACCAACTCAACCCAACCTAACTTCCTCAACCACACCCTAACCCAGCTCCGCCCGAAGTCACTGATCTTCAGAGTAATTGATTACCTTCAGCATGCGCCCCTCTTACATCCACTCCTAGTCTATCCAGGAAACACAGACAGGCTTCCGTGTTCTCCAGACGATGCAAGTACAGGGCAGGCCTTTTGTGGAGGCAAGGAGGTGCTTCGAATGCTGGGATGAAAAACCAAACTCTCGTCAATGCAAGCAGATTCGACCATATCAAAAGACGTCTGTCGAAAATATTCAATTATGACTCCATGGTAAACAAAAAGCTGCTATATGTGTTTCAGCTTTTCCCTTCATGGCCTGTGTTCAAAAGCGGTTTTAAAACCCCACAGGACACCCGTTTTGAAATTTTGACAATTAGAGTACCCAGTGACTGTTGTCAACACATGACAGTATTTAAGGGAAACACCAAAACCACAAACCTTCTCACATTGACAGTACATCTACAACAACTCACTTCCTGTCTTAAGATGTTTAATTGAATCATCAGTAATCCTTCTCAAATACATTTTTTTGTTAGCATTAAGGACTCCCAAAACCTGAGGAAATCAATTGAAAGATGTACAAATTTAGGATTTTAGGGGTCCATAACAACTAGATTTAAAGAGATGAGGAATTTCTTATCACAAAATCTACGGTGGCAAAAATTAGCCTTCACACCAATTCTGAGCTTTCCAATTTTTATCAGAAAAGAAATACATAGGCCTTGACAGACTGTATGATCCAATGATTCAAACTTAGAAAACTCACATATTTGATGGACAAAATGAAGCAGTGTGACACCGTCTGCAAAATCCTCTTGTAGGTCAGATATCCTTGCCGAGGGTGACAGCTGTTGGAGGTAACTATTGATCCACTTAGTAAATGCCTTGGAACAAAAAAAAACAAGACCAAAACATATGCAGCCTCAAATATACTTGGTTTTCATCATCTCAAAAAGAAGAAAACTCTCTTTTGTTATTTAAATCAAGCCCCCTCTGAAGATGTGAAATACTTAGTTTTACCCCATGAAACATTTGGAGGATGGTTGTTAAAAGGGCAAGTGAATTTAAGTTTCCATAGAGGTGTGTCTGCAAAGTCCTTTGTGATGACCCCTATTCCAAAACCAGGCTGAAGTAGGTAATATTGATGTTTGATGACTCCACTCCCCTTCTGTTTATTTTTTAATACAGTCTCAATGTGATCCATTGTGCAAGTTTTATCTGCATAAAAGCTTCGGTAATTGCGTGTCCAGGTAGTGAAAGTTGTGGACTTCCCATTGATCATGTGTATACTAGTGCCATTGTCCAGATAACAGCTAAGAAGTTTTCAACCTGGTCTTGGAATGGTGGGTCACATTTGACCATCCTATTTTGAACTTGAAGCTGTGGAATTCTCTTTATCGCTCCTTCAAAGACATACCCAACATATTTCTATTCAAATGTGAATTTAAATCACAACTGATAAATATCTGCAAGTGAAATAGTCACCTTTGTGAAATTGATTTTTAACAATTTATGTCACTTATATTACAAATATTGTTCTTGAACTTTGGTACTTAATTGTTTTTGTAATCATAACTGTTCTCTGTTAGCTGCAGACGGGGGTAGGGGTCTCCGCTCGACACATTCTTGCATCTTGGACACCTCCATCCACACACAATAATTATGTTCAATAATTGATCTGTCCATCGATGTGTGGGTAAAAAACTGAAAAGCATTCAATTTGGCTCTGCAGTTTCAAATTTCAGACCCCTTCTTTCCAAAGTCCCAGGGTCAACTATGCTACCATTTGTTAATGGACCGAAACCTCAGTTCTGTCACTTCGCTAGAGACCTTTGAACTCTTTGGTCATTTCCCAATGGTTTAGACATCGAATAACGCATCATGGATACCTTTGCTTCATACTGGACTCTTTCTCCTTGGACGGATGGATTGGTCAGCTGATTAGGTTTGCAATAAAGAGGGTTGGTCTGGCTGGAGACACATGGTGGGCTGATGTCCGTCATGCTATGTCTGCGAATCACCGGTGGTGACGAAATGTCCCAAAGAGACGACCTTAGGAGCTACATTTCACAGAAGAAACCCGAGCACTGACATTGGCAAATGTTTTTCAGCCTAGACTTTCTCAAAAAATTTGAACAGTTTTCCAATTCCAACTGTGTTTCGGAAAGAGTTCCATATATATACAGACAACACTTATTTTCCCTCAAAATGTCATATACAGCCGTCACTGTGAGAAAGTGATAACATGTCCTAAAAAGTGAAATTTAGCTAAGAAAATTCCAAAGCATTTACATGTACTTAGAAAACACTCCGTTTTTTTCAGACATGTCCCATAGGTTTGTGCTCAGGGCCTCAAGTGTTGTTCGTATATGGAACTCTTTCCCATGTTTCTTTGCAGGACTTTTCCCTTGTCATTATGGCATCAACATTATGGTCTTGTCTCAGTTCATTTTAAAAGCTTGTGAATTGTTGATTAATGAGATCATAACGTAACAGTAATAGTAATAGTTTTGATTTAGTGTTAGAACTATTAAAAAAAAGAGAGATTAGGCCCAGGCCCCTGCCTTTGGGCCTGGACTACTAATGTATGTCACATTAAAATCTATTTTTAGGTGCAAGATTACAATTTCATTGTAAAAAAAATTAATTTGGATTGTCTCAGAATTCATCGTATTTCCAATGAATGATCATTACTGAGGCTACGAATTACTTTCTTTCCTGGACTAGTCCTCTACGGAACCCAAATACACCCTCCCTTTCCATCCACAAACAGCCTACCTGCGCTGCCTACGTAGGCCTACTGCAGCCCCACTCGATCCAGACCGACTCTCGTCTGGCGAAAGTTGCCGCTTGTAATATATGACTACATAAACCTGCCTTTCGATTCCAGACAAAAAGTAAACAGTGACAGAAGGATCAACTGCAAGTGCAACTTACCCTCGACTATTCCCAACTTTTATCCCATCATGGTGGACGCTGGAAGATCAACATCTGCATCTTGTTGACCGTGTTGTCACGCTGTGATTTCTCGAAACAATTTCGTTTCGCATATTGTGTGTGGAGCGCCACACAGCGTCGGACTTTCACTTTCGACGACCCGACATTCATGGATCCAGTCCACTAATTCAAGCCCCATTGAAAACAGTGTAAAATCAGCACCGTTCAGGGCCCAATAGCATGCACACCAACATCCCTGAGATTTCTGAAACACAAATGAAATTCTTGTCTGGTCACGTATCTTTCAATTTCTTTTGGGTTAACCAATTACGTTTTTAATTATTCCCACAAAACAAAATTACCCCCCAAAAAGTGATTTTTCCGAAGTCCGATTGCAGCCATTTTCCAAGTGGCAACCCTCAACTTTCTCGGGCACATAAGACCATTTTTCAACCGTAGTTTTTAGCCCTTCTGCTCTCATATGAAAGCTCAAAGACCCAGGGAGTTGATCCTGGCAACGATTTACACAATCGCACCATTTTGGGGGCCAAACAATCTCCTTTTTCAAAAGATACAGTGGAAGGGGGCACTTTTAATGCTAATAATCTAGTCAGAAACTCTCACTTGAATTAGTGGTCTGCAGCCTTTTTCCACATTTTGGCTTCGTCTCTGCGGGCCATACACCGAACTCCATAATGCACGTTTGTTGAGGGGGACCAAAGGAAAGTAGGAACCAAATCATAACCTTCTTACTTTTAGCCTCATACTAAACAATTTTAATAACTGGAGCAGATTCAAGTCCACCATTCCAGAGTTCAAAGAGTGCCGAATGTGTTTGGACGAGTGGGCCAAAGCATAATGCTTTTCAAGCATCCAAAATTGTAGAGTTGGAATAGTTTTTCTTCAGATCATGTCACTAGCAGCCCAACATATTATCATTTGCCTCAAAAAAAAAGATCTGATATCACATTTTCTTGGCCTTATGCTACTTAGCTCACAGAGTGCATAAAAAAAAACACAGAACAAAAACACGTCTTCTTACACATTTTAATGAAGTTTTTTATTTGTCATACAATGAGTCAATAACATTATAATTGCATTTAGACATAAACACTCCTCAGCATCATCACGACTGAAGGAAATTCTTACCAAGGCTATTCCAAGTTTGAAAATCTGGGACTCTAAGTTTCTGCATACATGTATATTGTATAGAGAGTCCTGCAAACTTTAGACAGACTTAGATAAGAATAAAGAATGGCTTTTTGGGGCATCCAGCTCAACAAGTCTTCAGTACTGAACAAGGAAGCTTGCTTTTGTAAAGTGGGTCGACAGAAACATCGACCATTAAATCTCCACTTCTAAACACTCTCTCCACAAGTCACATACACCACAGGACTACTGACAAACTGAGATCAACTGGTTTCTATATCTTGGGCAGAAGTTTAAAGAACACTGACTGCATTTGTAACTTGAATGCTAAAATTGGACTGTCCTAGCAAAATCCGACTTTGCTAATATGTTTCTAGGGATTTTTTTTTTTGCTGAAGGGCTGGAGAGGTTTCCCTGATTTTGTTTTGCAAGTTTCTGTGCACTCGAGGTCTTGAAATATTCTCGGGAAACTTAATTTCATCTCATACGCAATACAAGACCTCAACACCCAGCACTGTCATTAGTTACACAATATTAGACTGTAACGGTAGTCAAAACCTCAATGACAAGGACAACTTCTTAATTTTAGATTTTTGCCCTGCCCGACGTGTATTTTAGCACTTTATACTCAGTGTATGCCCCTGAAGGCTTGTGAAAAAACCACAAGGGTACTCGGGTGGGACTCGAACCCACAACCTCCTGCTTACTAGTGCAGACATCTTAACCACTCGACCACCGAGCTTGCCGGTGTCGGCTGGCTGGTTCGAATCAGATGTAGCAGCGGCTACTGCGAACAACTATTTCAAGGATGGATTCCAAAGTCATAAGGTCTGTTACAGTGAGACCAATTTCCACTTTTGCTCGGAATGGCCTCCAGAACCCGCAAGGTGGGCCAGAAAACTTGGTGGCTGAGTGGTTAAGATGCTTCTGTCAGGACAACTTTGTAGTCTTGCTATAAATACTGCAGTTAGGAAAGTTAAGTCTTTGTCTTTACACATATGATGAGATCGGCAAAGCATTCCAAGGGTTACATCACGTCCAAAAATGTCTGCATCTCGTGTAGGAACCGAGTGGTCTTAAAAACATACACTTATCATTTCACATCTTATAAATTGCTACTCAACAGAGGGCAGCAAACATCTGTAAAGTACTGACTGGTGGTCTTGAGCCCAGTGAGTGCATTAAATATTTATCATCAGACACATCTATGGTTTAAAATTTAGTGCATGCAGCAAGGAGGGAAACAGAGCAATTGATATCAATTAGATATTGACCACCCTCTGTAACCAACAACGAGCCCTTTTTAATACTGATATAATTATTTGCTGCCTTCGTACAGGACAAAAGGGAAATTATGCACAACTGTCAACGTACATCCATTACATATGTTTTGAATGTTAGAATGCAAGACAGTGTTTCTTGACATAGTCGCTTCTACTTGATTAAAACAACTGTCATGAAATACTTTTGAAAAATCCCCAGTCATTCAGAGAAAACTGGATTCCTTTGTTATCAACTGACGTACAGTCTAAACACCACAGTACATGTAAATGAAAAGATGCGTTGAGCAAAGTATGCCTTAAGTACAGAATTAAGAACTGTTGGTGAAATGTTGCTCGAGGGAAGTTGAAATATAAAATATTAACCATAAGAGTCCTCAGTCCTCCAACAGGTGAAGGATTGAGGACTGTTAGGGTTAACATTGAAAATTATTCAAATTTCCAATATTTAATTTTGTATCTATTCACTGTGCAAAGTTCCATCACCGCTCTCTGCACTGCAGTGCAAGCAGCCGATTTCAGGAACTTTATGTAATGGCATCACTTCAGTTACGCCATATTTTACACTTTAAGTTGCACAACAAAGTAGGACACATTCAATGGAAGTTGCGCATTGCGCAAGCCCATGACTTGACGTAAACAGATTATGGCGGAACTTTAGCAATAATTTTAGGTGGCGTAAGTTGTGCTGAACAAATAGGAAATGAACAATTTTACAAACTAATCTCGTTTGGTGCATATGATAAACTGTACAAGTTTGTTTTTTGGAGGTTATGAAAAACTTGTTTGGCCGTGAGAGAACTTTGAGATTTTCTGCCCGGTTCCGATGAAAAAGAGATGAAAAACGTTTTCAAAATGGCAGATGGAGCTAATTTAATGAGTGTTTAAGAATTCCTGTAAAAGAACAGTTGTCATAAATGCTCCTCATCAACCATAAGTATATTGCACGGCTACATGTAAGCTACAAGTTTGTGGCATTTGGCTTACTCCTGGTGAGGAGTTCTGCCAGATTTCATGAAATCGACTGCGGGGTGTGTTACTGGCGCAGTAGCATTTCCTGGCAAAAGTGGACACTGGTCACGCTGTTACTGACCTCATTACAACCGAGACAGTGCAGAGATGGTGCTGCCTACACCATCTTCTGAGGAAAGCCCAACAGTAGTAACCCCAACAAGACAAACCTATAGCACGATGTCTGTTCCTACAGCTGCGCATCGCCCATCGGGGCCATACAGCCACGGCAGGTCACATAACCCTTGAGAAGGAGCTAGCCAAACGAAGGATGTAGAGCAATTGAAATCGATGGCTCAGGCTTACGACTGCCACTATTGCTGGTAACTCAGAAAATGAAAGTGGGATAAAATGGTAATGATATAAGTATTATTTGCACTTCGACTTTTTGAGAAAATCCTTGGAAATGAATTCCAGATTCATAAGGTCTGTTACAG